>NC_066582.1:420436085-421636085 GCF_024323335.1 Lathyrus oleraceus | reverse complement strand
TCAAATCAACCTTGACCAAGGCCCAACAACACAAGTCAAACTCATAAAGTCAATTAAAAATATTCACAAAAATCAATTAAATCATGAAAAATATTAATAATGATCCAAAAAATAATTTTAATTCAGAAAATGAAAGAGGATTTTATTTAATTTTTTTTTTGTGAAACTCTCATATTTTTTGGATCAATATTAAATTTAATATAAATTAGTGAAAATAAAAGAAATAAAACGAAAATCAATTAAATCAGAAAAACGTGTACCACTTGATCTCCCTCGTTAATTGAGGTGGCAGATCAAGTGATGGAGAACGCGTGTCCCATGGTACACACTAGTCAGCGCGCTACACAACTGGTTATCACAAGCAACGTTCATGATTAAAACATTTTAAATTGATCCAATGGTTCATAGCACATCCAGCGCATCACCGGAGCGAAGTGCCGGTCATCTTCTCCGATGACCCTGGCCGGACTGGGTTTCTCATCACCATCACATAAATGAAAAAGGAGGACATGATCTTAAAGAAAAAATGACGTAGATCACGAATCTGACCTCAATTTAAACAAACTCCAAGTATATTGAGAGATACGTGGAGTTGAATTTTGAGGTGTATGAACTGAGTTTCTTCGGTTTGACCTCAAAGCAACTCAATCTTCTTGCCTGCATTGGTAGGAGTTCAGACAACCAAGGATTCAAGAGAATTGATGAGAATTGAGGGAGAATCGATGAAAAGAAAAATCTGGAAAAATACCTTAAATGCTGTGCAGAACTGGATATCTTTTGCTTCAATTCATGCTTGATCTTGCTTATAGAACTTGCAGAAGTAGATTAGGAATGGTACAATGCTTTGGATCCTGGAGTTCTTGAGTCTCCAAACAGTGAGATTCAAACCGAAACTTTAAGTGAAATTTATCAGGTTTTCCTTTGAATTGTGAGGGTTTCAATGGTTGGAGGCAAAGCTGGCGCGCAAGGTCCTTCAAATCTGATGCAAGGGACCTCTATTTATAGCAAATGTAAGTGATATTTTCACACTTGAAAATGCTTCCAAAATTGGCAATGTGAAGTGCACGCTTGCATGGGCATGTACAGGCCCATGAAGCAACGCAATTAGGTCCAAATATGCAAGTGAAATGAAATCTGAATGAGAATTGTGATGCAAGGCAAAGATGTTTGGATGTTTGAAGGATGATTCTTTCCAACTGATACAGCCATGTTCAAGCCATGCGCAGACCCCTCAATCTTTGTCCAAAATGAATGAGTTTCGACTCTTTAGAAAGGTTAGATCAAGAAGAATGACTCTTATGTTGAACACTTTTCCATTTGGAACTTGTATCAAGGTGAATTTTGAGGTGGAAGTTTGAAAATTTCAACATGTCCAAATATTTTCTAAGTGTCAAGCCGTATGTTCAATTATTCCACCATGGCTAACTTTTTATGTGAGCTCCAAAATAAGAAAAGTGTCTTCATCAAAGTTGCAGCCCTTTCAAAAACCTTCACAATCGTAACCAATTTGACATCATTTGGATTTTGGATGAATGAGTTATGCATTTTTGAAGTTGAGGAAAATCACTTGTTCAGTGGTATTGGTCCAAAATGACCTATAATGTATCCCCATATAACATGCTCATAAAAGTTGATTTAGTTCTTCCTAAAAACATCAAAGTTGAAGTAGACAACTTGAATTTTGTTGTGCAACTTGGAAATATTTAATCTCATAAAAATTGAGCAAGTTATGGCCTTGGGAAGTTGACTTTCAAATTAGGGTTTAGACCAAATGACTTATAATCTTTCAACATAAAAAATGACTTTCCAAGCAAAACTAGCTCTAGACCTCAACATGAAAGTTGTTTGGAATATCATTTAGAGTAACGTTTATTTTGGAACCATTTTCATATGATTAAAATTGTAGGAGATAGGGTCTAGGGAGACCCAGTTTTGATCAGATGAATTCATCTGGCCAACCACCATCAACCAACTTGCTAACTTGCAATTCTCTTGATTTTTTAGACTCATGGGAGATCATATATGCATAATATGATTAATTTTGAGACGCCCCTTGAAATATTTTATCAATTGGTGAAGAAGCTTGTTGAAGAAGTTACTCAAGATACCTAGATGAACTAGGGTTTCCAAGGCAAACCAACTCCAAACTCTTGAAGAATGCTTGATCAAAATAACATGTAAAGATCAATGGGACTCATATATGATGCCTAGAACCATTATGGATCATTTCTTGGTTGAGATTTTAGCAATGAGGGTCTTAAACCCTAGATGTGAACTTGATAGATCAATGGTGATCATGCCCTACCTGCAAAAGAGTTAGACAAATACAAAGACATATTTTTGGTATTTTAATTAGCATATGATAAAATACAAGGTATGATACAATCATATGGTGCTTGGTGATCTCTCCCAAAACAAACCCAAAGAAAGAGGGGTAAAGAGGATGCCAAGGTATGATCCCAGTGGTAATGCATATGATGAGATAAAATGAGGGATCTTAGGGTCAAAATTGGGGTCTTACACTACTACCTTTGCTCAAGACGGTAGTGTGGATGCTTTTGAAGCTATCTTAGTATTGCTCATCTATGGTTTAGCTTTGTTCCCTAACATTGAAGGTTTCATTGATGTTAATGCCATTAGAATTTTCTTGATTGGGAATCATGTGCCTACTCTGTTAGGAGATATGTATTTCTCTTTGCATCTAAGTTCCTCTTCTGTATAAGTGGTTTGTTTCGCACTTGCTTCAGATGCCTGCCTTTGTGGAGAATAAACAATGTCTAAGGTGGTCTCAAAGACTTGTGTCCCTCACTAATGATGATATTGTTTGATATGATTCTTCATTGGGTAGCTTGGATATTATTTATTTTTGTGGTGAATTCTCTAACGTGCCTCTCATTGGTACATAAAGAGGAATCAACTACAACCCTGCTTTGGCTCGTCGTCAACTTGGGTTCCCCTTGAGAGACAAACCTAATAACACTTTGTTAGAAGGTATTTTCTATCAAGAGGGTAAAGATCCCTAACATTTGAAGCAGAAGATTGTGCATGCTTGGCATAATGTGCATAGGAAAGGAAGATCCGAGCTTGGTCTACGCAATTGTGTAGCTTTGGAAGCTTACACTCTTTGGGTGAAAAAGAGAGCTTTGGAGTTGAAGATGCCTTATGCTTGTGAAATACCTATGTCTATGGTTGTGGTTGAGCCATTAACTCTCCCTAACCAATATGTAAAGGAGTTGGAAGATGCGCTCGCCAAGATGAAGCAAGAGAAGGATATGTGAGAAGAGTGTTTCCATGCTTTGAGCAGAAAGCATGAGGAGTTGCAGCTTGAGTCTATAGACAAAGATGCACTTATTGAGCTTCTTGAAGACCGAGTAGTGAAGAGACAGAGAGAACTAGAGGTTTCATCTTCCCCTAGTATTCCTCAGCCTTCTGTTGCTTGGAAAAATATTGTCGATTAGCTTATCCTCGAAAAAGATTGCCTCAGCCTTAGGATGATTAGTTTCCTTTTCTCCTGTATTTTGTATTTTGATTTTTGAAATTGTACTCAGTGTAATCCTTCCAATTATATAAATAAAAGAGATTTTATGGCCAAACAAAATTGTGCAATTGTTATTATTATATATTTTTTAATAAAATAGTATGTTCCTTGAAAATAAAAACAATCAAGCATTTCATTTCATGCATCATTTGCATACAGGTTTCTCTTTCGCCAGATGTCTTATCAGTTGTACTTATGTGCTTCAGCCAAGCTGACTTATCGATACAATACTCACGCCAATCATGGAACATCTAGAGCAAGAGAACAAAGACATGAAGGACGAGAACGCCCGTCTGACTTCCATGATGGAGTCAGTCCTAGCTGCTCAAAGTAAATCTTCTCCAACGCCTGCAACTCCTCCTCCTCAGAGGACGGTCATATCAGAGGTTATTTCTTCAACCTTGCCTACCGCTCATTTCTCTCTTGCCATGCCTGTCATATTCCCGTGGGGAATGCCGCCCAACTTTGTGCTCGAGGGTTTCACGCCAAATTTTGCTTCCATGCCGACATCTAGCCCAGTCATGTTTGTGCCACCACCGGTTGTTCACACTCTGCCTCGTGTTGAGGACACCATCTATTATTCCGAGTCGTTTGAGGGTCCGGATGTTTATGAGAAGATGGATGAAATGAAAGACCAATTCCTTGAGTTGTGAAAGAAGTTGAAGACCTTGAGGGGAAAAGATTTGTTCGGTAAGAGTGTTGCGGAACTTTGCTTGGTTCCTAATGTTAAGATCCCGATGAAGTTCAAAGTCCCTGACTTTGAAAAGTATAAGGGGAATACTTGTCCACTCAGTCATCTCGTCATGTATGCTAGAAAGATGTCGACACAAACTGATAATGATCAGTTACTGATTCATTATTTCCAAGACAGTCTGACTGGTGCCGCTCTGAGGTGGCACATGGGTTTGGATAGTGCGAGTGTCCGCACGTTCAATGATTTGGGTGAGGCTTCCGTGAAGCAGTACAAGTATAATGTGGATATGGCGCCGGATAGGGACCAATTGAGGTCATTGTCTCAAAAGGACAAAGAGACGTTTAATGAATACACTCAACGATGGAGACAGCTTGCCGCTCAGATTACCCCTCCTTTGGAAGAAAAGGAGATGACCAAGATTTTTCTCAAGACCATGAGCTCATTTTACTATGAGCGTATGATTGCTAGTGCCCCCAATGATTTTACTGAAATGGTAAACATGGGGATGAGAATAGAAGAAGGTGTTCGAGAGGGACAGTTGTCTAAAGAGGATGTTTCATCTAGCAAGAAGTATGGCAGTGGGTTTGCTAGAAAGAAAGATGGAGAGACTAATGCAGTATCCGTTGGGAGGAAGAGGAGGCCTCATGTTAGAAGAAGTCCACAACCCTGTCAACACCATCATCAACTATTATCTGTTATTCCGGTATTTTCCAACAATCAATCAATGTTCGTTCAACAACAACGTCAACAACAGCCACCGCAAAGAACAAACAACTACAACAACAACAACACCAGAAATCCTCAACAACAACAAAATTTCGAGAGGAAGAATGTTTCTTTTGACCCGATTACCATGTCTTATGCTGAATTGTACCCATCATTGGTTCTCAAGATCCTTTTGCAACCGAGAAATCCTCCACATATTCTTGAACCACTTCCATGGTGGTATAAGCCAGAGCTTCATTGTGCCTCTCACCAAGGGGCTCCTGGCCATGATATTGAGAATTGTTAGCCCCTAAAGTACGAAGTCCAGAAGTTGGTCAAAAGTGGGATGGTATCCTTTGAGGAGCGTGCTCCTAATGCCAAAGCTAACCCACTACCTGCTCATGGTAATCCTACTATCAACATGGTAGATGGTTGTCCTGGGAAGTTCAAGGTATATGATGTCCGTTTCATTAGAAGGTCCTTGGTGACAACGCACAAGGATATTTGTATGGTGAGTGATTGCGAGCATGACCATGATGGTTGTGCAATTTGCAGTGTTAAGCCCCGAGGTTGTGTGTTTGTGAAAAGAGACATCCATAGGTTGATGGATGAGGGTATGATCCAGATTCTTCAGTCCCTTCATTTGGGTGACGATGCGAATGTAATAGATCCTGTGTTTAAGACACCAGAGAGAGTGGTAATTCAATTTGACAGAAGCAGTAGTAACAATATCAATGGATCGGTATCGCCGTTGGTAATACGGTTAGCGGGTTCAGCCCCCTATGCATTCGATAAAGTTGTCCCATACCAGTATAATGCTACTATGTTAGAGAATGGTCAAGAGGTTCCTTTTCCTTCGACCAGTTCTGTTGTGAGCATTGCTGATGTTACGAAGGTGACCCGTATAAAGGAGAATTGCGATCCAAAACGCAGCGGAAATTAAAATTTTCTCCTTTAGAGATCCTTACGAATGGTCATGATCAGTGATAGAATATTTACCTCTTGTGACGATTGTAACCTTTGATGCAGATCCACGGAGTGATCACGAACGTTGAACGATGACAACGTCTCTACTCAGTCCACACGAACGGATTCCTTCAATCTCAGTGCTAGCTGGTACGAATGAAGGCTATGAGTGAGGGAGAGAGAGAAAACGAAAATAATGCAACCGCAATGAATGCTTCTGCACAAGGGTTCTATTTATAGAACCACTTGTGTGGGCTTCAAGCTAAAAAGCCCACTTAAGTGTATTTTGGCCCATATCTTATAATATGCCCAAAATCACTTAAGCTCATGGTACCTTACCATATTTCGTATTCTACTTAAGTACACCGTACCTTTACGATGTTCTACAATTCACTTAAGGGCACCGTACCTTACGGTGTCCCTTAGTTACTCTATCTCTCATCAATCTGTCCTTTGTGTGTGACCCTGTAGGTTTTCGCGGCATTGGCAATTATATTAAATCATGTATTTAACATAATGAACAGTGAGCGGTATCTAGCAACACATCACTGCTGCCCAAGACACGAAAATGTTATGTGATCTGACAATTCCTTCTGTGATAATACTTATGTGTATAATTATCCTTTTGCCCTTATGTCTATATTGAACACAAGGCATAGACCGTGTCATCCTTGTCCAGTTCAATATTGGGCCCATAGACATTTATCCTGTTATGCAAGATGGGCAAGTTCCATCTAGGTCACTCATGTCCCTCAGCATGCTTCGTGGAGTACCCATCAACTGTCTTTATGGTTATCCAGTTACGGACAATGTTTGATCAGCAATAAAGCACTTAACTCTACATCTAGGGTCCATAGTGGTTTCAGGTCGAAGAGTGGTATACACCATTATCACCATGAGAATAACTTATGACACTTTGCATAAGTTTCTATATAGTATTCTCATAGCGGGTCAATCCGGTATAAATATTACTCTTAATATTCATACCTATGTTTAAGACTTGATAACTCTTTATCCATGATCCATGAGATGTGATCATCAGTCTACAAACATATAGTCTTAATGCTTTAATGTTATCCCACTTCACAATAAAGCTCGACTACAGATACTTTAAGAATAGTGTCCTTATGTTTAATGTGGTCTCATGATCAAGTCACACTTGATGCATTAAACGGACTAGCTATTCTAGGGACTTTATTAAACAATCGTAATAAAGAAAAAGCCTTTTATTATTAATAAATATTTCAATACAAGTACCAAAAGTATTGGCCTCTAGGGCTTACGCCAACACCGTAGTGGTCGTGTTTTTGGGCCAGTGTTCCCAAAGAATGTAGAAGACGCGTCTGTCAGTAAGAAAGTTGAAGTGCCTGCAGTTGATCTAGTTAGCGCTCCAAAGTGTCAGTCTGGTGAATCCACCGGTTTAAAGCCTAATGATGATGATGAGGTACTCCAGTTGATTAAGAAGAGTGAATTTAATATGGTGGAGCAGTTTCTCTAAGCTCCCTCCAAAATTTCAGTGTTGTCTCTGCTTATGAACTCTGAAGCATACAGAGAGGCATTGCAAAAGATGTTGGATCAAGCATATGTAGAGCATGATGTAATGGTTGATCAGTTTGATCATATTGTGGCTAACATCACCTCCTATAACAACTTGAGCTTTTGTGATGAGGAACTTCCTGAGGAAGGTAGAAATCACAATCTAGCGTTGCACATTTCAATAAACTGTAAGGAGGATGCTCTGTCGAACATATTGGTTGATACCGGTTCTTCACTGAATGTTCTTCCCAAATCAACTCTTTCCAGATTGTCATATCAAGGATCTCCAATGAGATATAGTGGCGTGATCGTCAAAGCATTTGACGGTTCTTGCAAAATTGTGATTGGTGAGGTGGACCTTCCTGTGAAGATAGGTCTGAGTGATTTCCAAATTACTTTCCAAGTAATGGATATCCACCCGGGCTATAGCTTCTTGTTAGGAAGGCCATGGATACATGAGGCAGGAGTCGTTACGTTAACGTTACATAAGAAGTTGAAGTTTGTCAAGAATGGAAAACTTGTTATTATCGGTGGGGAGAAGGCTTTGTTGGTAAGCCAACTGTCGTCTTTCTCTTATGTAGAAGTTGAGGATGAGGTTGGAACTCCGTTCCAAGCTCTATCTATTATTGAGGAAAAGAGAGTTGGGGTACCCATGTCCTCCTTCAAAGACGCTCAGAAGATTGTTAAAGACGGTATTTCTGATTAGTGGGGCCAGATGGTAGAGGTCACCGAGAACAAGAGCAGAGCCGGTTTTGGATTCCAACGAGGTTCGTCTGAGTTTAGAGATGAAGATGTGCAACCCAGTTTCCGTAGCGGAGGGTTCATTCATGGTAATGAACAACACTTAGCTGCCGTGAACGAGGCTGATGAAGATGAAGACTGCACCAATTTTGTGACACATGGAAAAGCTTGCAACAATTGGACTATTGTTGATGTTCCTATTAATATGCATCATTCTAAGTAATTGCTTTTATTATTTTTGAAAATCCTTCTCCTATGCCTAAGGGAGAAGTGAACATTGTTTGGAATTTTCAAATTTGATCATTAATAAAATTCAATTCTATTCATCCACATCTATGATGTTTTATTTTTACTTTTTGCTTTTCTGAAAAATGGTAATCACAAAAAACATAAATAAATGAATACAATTTGTCCATCTGCATAATATTTGGTCACCAATTCACTTTTCTAAAATCAAAATATCAAATCATTATGCAGGTTGGTTTCTAAACCCATTGAATACAATGATCCCACTCCTTCGCCAAATTTTGAATTCCCTGTGTTTGAAGCCGAGGAAGGAAGTGATGAAGAAGTATCTGATGAATTGTCTCGTCTACTTGAGCAGATTGAGTTAGTCAACTTGGGTTCCGAGGATGATGTGAAGGAAGTCAAGATTGGGTCTCGACTGTGTCCAGAAGTGAAGAAGGGGTTGATTGATCTTCTTCGAGAGTATTCAGATATGTTTGCCTGGTCCTATCAAGACATGCCTGGTTTGGATTTTGAGATTATGGAGCATAGATTTACGTTGAAGCCAGAATGCCCGCCAGTCCAGCAGAAATTGAGGAGGACTCATCCTGATATGGCAGTAAAGATCAAAGAAGAAGTGCAGAAGCAGATTGACGCTGGTTTCCTTGTTACTGTTGAGTATCCGTAGTTGGTGGCCAATATTGTGCTTATGTCGAAGAAGGATGGAAAAGTCCGTATGTGTGTTGATTATAGAGATTTGAATAAATCCAATCCGAAAGATGATTTCCCTCTTCCACACATTGACATGTTGATAGACAATACAAATAAATTCAAAGTCTTTTTGTTTATGGACGGATTTTTCGGATATAATCAGATTAAGATGGCACCTGAGGATATGGAGAAGACCACATTCATTACACCCTAGGGAACATTCTGTTATAGAGTGATGCCTTTCGGTTTAAAGAATGCTGGTGCAACTTACCAAAGGGAAATGACTACTCTTTTTCATGATATGATGCATAAGAGATCGAAGTCTATGTTGATGATATGATTGCCAAATCCAGTGATGAAGAAGAACATGTTGAGCATTTGTTGAAGCTATTCCAGCGTTTGAGGAAATACAAGCTATTCAAAGAGTATCTGCTTAAGCCTTTGATTTTGTCTTTGCCTATTGAAGGAAGACCGTTGATCATGTATTTGACTGTGCTTGATGAGAGTATGGGTTGTGTTCTTGGTCAGCAAGATGAGACTGGAAAGAAAGAATATGCTATTTACTACCTCAGTAAGAAGTTCACCAATTGTGAGACTCGGTATTCTATGCTTGAGAAGACTTGTTGCGCATTGGATTGGGCTGCTAAGCGTCTGCGTCAATATATGTTGAATCATACCACTTGGTTGATATCCAAAATGGATCCAATCAAGTATATTTTTGAGAAGCCTACTTTAACTGGGAGGATTTCCCGTTGGCAGATGTTGTTATCAAAGTATGATGTTGAATACCGATCTCATAAAGCTATTAAAGGTATTATCTTGGCTGACCATTTGGCTCACCAACCAATTGAAGATTATCAGTCAGTGTAATATGATTTTCCTGATGAAGAGATTTTGTACTTGAAAATGAAAGATTGTGATGAATCATTTCTTGAAGAAGGGCCAGAACCTGGTTCCCATTGGGGCATGGTATTTGATGGAGCTGTTAATCAATATGGTAATGGCATTTGGGCAGTAATCATTACTCCTCAAGGCATGCATTTTCCATTTACAACTAGATTGACTTTCAAGTGTACAAATAATATGGATGAGTATATAGCTTGCACTATGGGGCTTGAAGAGGCCATTGATCTCAGAATTAAGTATTTAGACGTCTATGGAGATTCAGCTTTGGTTGTGAATCAAATCAAAGGTGAATGGGAGACAAATCAACCTGGTTTGATACCATATAGAGATTATACAAGGAAGATTTCAACTTTCTTTACAAAGGTTGAGTTTCATCATCTCCAGCCGTCGCCAAGAGCACAGTGGACATCAAAAGTTAGATAAAAGGATTAGTGATCATTGTATTCAATGTAGCCCTCTTCCATGTAAATTACCATTTTTCAACTTTTGTAAAGATCTATGGAGTCTTGTCATTTACAAACTACCATCCCATTAAATAAAGTTGAGCTTTTTATCCAATTATTTCTACTCTTGTTTAATTCAGCCAAATAGACTTAAATTTTATTATGATCATTTTTGAAATTAAATTTTTAAAATCAAAATCATGTTTTCTTAAATATATAAAAGTAGTTATTCTAAGCAATCGATAGAATATCAATAGCAGTTTGAAAAGCGGTAAGCCCTAAATGCGGAGTAGTATTTGTTCTCCCCAAGCAGTGGGTGTGACCCCTATTTCATCCCCGACAGCATTTCAGTAACAAAGTTAGTTTGGTTTCCCCAACCGAGTTGGTTGGCCTCCCTTGAGTTGTAGGCGTGTTGTTTTGGCAGTTTGCATAGTTTCGGCAGATTTTGTTTCTCCACAAGTCGTCAGAGTTAATCCTTTTTTTGAGAAGCTATTGTGTTAATCCCCTGCAGGGTTGTCTCCCATTTGATATGGTGTTGACCTAAAATTCTCCGCAGAGTTTGTAGCAGTTTCCTCAACAGATCCTCTTCTTGTGCTTTACCCAGCCATGATTAAGCCTTTGAGACGTTTGTTCGTTTCTCTCCAACAGTTGTTTCCCTCCTGTATGGATTGGCTAAGGGTTGTATCGATGATTCAAATTAGTGACATTTGTATCCTTTGTGATCGTTTTGTCAGCATAATCATCATATATACATATACATATCCATATACATTCATATAATTTCATTATCGCATTGTTGCAATTTGAGATTCATTGTTTCTCTGATCCTCTACTTTGGTGGTATACTTTTCCCCCATACAGATTTAATTTGTCTGTCCTCTTCAATTGTAGAGTGTCATCCTATTAAGCAGGAAGACTTTAACCTTTCTCTTTCCCCACTGAGTTATTTCCTCGTGGATGGTCATTATTTCAGCTTCCTCCCCAGTTGATTATCTGGATGGAACCACTCCCCTTGAGTTATATCCTCATTGGGTTGAGTCCTTTGATTGACCTTTTCTTTCTAGATCTTACCTAGATAGATGCTTTTGGTCCCCTGAGAGCATATCACCCAGTAACTGGTAATATTCTTCTCATGTTTGTCACTTTTGCCCAATACCCGACAAAGGTAACCTTGTTTCCCCAGCGGATTCGTTTTCACGTCTCCCAGGAAGTATATCCTTGATATGTTCATCCTAACCGATGACGAATATTTTCTTCCCTTGTTTGAGTCTATCCTTGATATGTTCATCCTAACCGGTGACAAATATTCTCTCCTTTTGGTAATCTACCCGGTAACCGGTAGTTGTAATCCCTATTTTGTTCCCCAGAGAGTTAATCCTTGATATGTTCATCCTAACCGGTGACAGATTTCCTTCTTTTTACGGTCTTCATCCCAGTAATTGGTAGTTGTAAATCCTGGTTTTTCCCCTTTGCAGAGTCTATCCTCGATATGTTCATCCTAACCGGTGACGAATATTCTCTTTTTTGGTATTCTATCTAGTAACTGATAGATGTAATTCCTATTTTTCCCCTCTGATTCTGTCCTTGATATGTTCATCCTAACCGATGACGGATATTCTCTTTTCGGTGTTCTATCCAGCATTCGATAGATGTAATCCCCATTTTTTCAGGCGGTTTATCCTTGATATGTTCATCCTAACCAATGACAGATACCCTTCCTAAATTCCCTAGGAAAGTCTATCCTTGATATGTTCATCCTAACCGATGATGGATTATCTTTCCTTTGAGTCTATCCTTGATATGTTCACTTTAACCAATGACGGATATTCTCTCTTTGGTCATCTGCCCAGTAGCTGGTAGTTGTAAATCCTACTTTTGGATTTTCCCAGTAGTTTATTCTTACCCAGTAACCGGTAATGAATTCACCTCTTGGTTGCCCTCAGCGAGTCATCCTTGAAATGTTTACCCTAACCGGTAACGGATGTCCTCATTGTCAGACCTTGTTATTCCCTTACCTAGTAACCGGTAATGGATAATACATTTCTGCACCTCCTGCGTTGAAGATCTTTTCTTCCCCAGTTGAGTTTGAATGTGCATTTCCTTAGTGAAATCGTTGTTTCCTATTTGGTTCGAGTATTTCAGCTTTGTCCCGATCTACCCACAGATGTTCCTCTGGTTCCCCGGCTGAGTCGTTCCTTTGATTTATTTTCATGGAATCCCACTAGTCCCCCGTTTGTTTTAAGTCGTAGCCTGGCCTACGAACAACCCTTTTTCCCCAGAGTTTATGGCTCCCCAGTGAGTTTTCCTTATGGAATGCATTACACTCCTGTGGACTTTTGGTCTCTCTAGATTCTTTTCCTTTGTGGCAACATTTACCCACAAAGATAATTTCAACATTTCATATCATATGCATCATGAGGCCTCTTAGGGACCAAAATTTGTTTCTATTTGTTGTTATTTAAGCCCATTCTACTGAGTCGATGCGAAGATTTTAACCTTTATCTCCTCGACTAGAACGTCCTTAAATAGGGGCAGCTGTAAGACCCCAATTTTAACCCTAATATCCCTCATGATATCTCATCATATGCATTAGAATGGGGATCACATCTTGGCATCCTCCTTACCCCTCATTCATTGGGTTTGCATTGGAAGAGATCCCCAAGCCCCATTTGATTGTATCATACTTTGTATTTTATCATTTTTACTAACCAAAATATCAAAAATATGTCTTTGTATAATCTAACTCTTTTGTAGGTAGGGAACTGTAAGACCCCAATTTTGGCCCTAAGATCCCTCATGGCCCATATCATATCATATCATGGCCTCAAGGATCATTGCATGCCCTAGCTTCCCTCCTAATGGGTGGGTTATCTTGTGAGTGTGTTTCTTGATCACCAAGCATGTATTGCCTTTGTATATCTTTGCTTTTCATCTGTTTACTAACCAAAAGTACAAAAATATTGTCATCTAACCATGTTACTTGCAGTTGAAGCAATCACCAGTCAATCAGTCAAATCAGCCATTAAGCAGTGGATGGTGGCCATTCTTGAAGAATTTGGGCACCATGATCAATAATCAAGGGTTCATATGAGTTGTGACATCATTTGGAATCAAGATATCAAGGGATTAGGGTTTGGAATTCATCAGAACATGGTTCAGTCAAGCAAAACCCTAGAAAAGTCAACCTTGGTCAACTGTGCATTTAATCAGTGATTTGATGATGGGAATTGGTATGAGAGATCTCATTCATGTCCATATAGGCCTCATATAACATGTCAAACATCATCATGGAAGAATTTGAAGTCAAACAAGAAATTTCCAAAAATAGAAAGTTGACCTGTAATTGGAATTTGCCAAAAATGGAAAGTCTTGATCCTCAAACTTACATCATGATACAAGCTTCAAATGAATTTTTGCCCAACATGAAAAGGCCATATCTTCCAAACCATTTGGCCAAATCATTCTCACAAATTTTTGAACTTCAAAAGGCCATATCTTCCAAACCATTTGGCCAAATTGGGTGGGGTTTTTTGCTACAAGTCACATTTGATGCCCTCTTTCCAAATATGTCATTACAATTTACCAAAAACTCACCAATCAAAATGGCACTTTTTGAAGTAGCTTGAATTATTTCAAGTGAGGTGAAAAAGTGAGTTTCCAAAATAACCAATACCAATCACTTTTACCACTTGCAAATGACCAGAAATTGCATTTTGGATTTGCTCAAAGCCCAAATTCGCAGCTGTAAGAGCCATGGCCAAGTCATTTGAGTGGAATTTCACAATTAACCAAAACACCTCTTTTATGCAAATTGTGATTAACACTTAATGAACCAAGCTTACAAACCTTAAACAGAGTATTTATACATCATTCTCTGCTGAACAAAGCCCTAGCAGCCACGATTCACAAACAGAAAAACTCATTTGCTCTCAAAACTTTTTTTCTTCATCTTGAACCTTTGATGAAAACTGTAAAGGAATTCGAGCCATGAACCATTGATTCACTATCCACTATCATTGTTGAGGTCTTTGGGTGCATCATTTTCCAACTGTAAAGCCATTACCAAGCACTGCTACATCAATATCCTTCCATGGCAGATCTTGGTTGCAGCTAGAAGCAAGGTTGTTGAGCTAAATTCCCTCCTCCATTCACCTTCTGGAAGCTTGTAGAGCAACTGTTTTTACCATTTGAGGCCAAACAACCACGATTCAACTCAGTTCTTCAAATCTGGTATGTATTTCGAATCTCTCATTTCTCAAAATGATGCTATGCTTTGTGTAGAGTTTGCCTTGCTGATTGTTTTGAGCTTTGAGTCATTTAAAATGGTTGTTTATTGAGTAAGAAAACTGGTTTTAAAGTTTCATGTCCAAACTTGTTTTTGCTCGATGCTTCTTGGTTAGCTTGATTTAGTGAATATGGATGTTGGATTGTGAATGTGTGTGGTTTACTGGTTCTAATGGTATGCGTGATTCATGTTTCTGGGACATTTGTTCTTCATCACGATGAACTTGGCACTGTAGCACATGAAACCCTAAAAACTTTTCTGCCCAGAATTTGTTCAATCCATCTGCATCGCGTTTTGGCTGTTTATTTGTGTTTTTGCATGAGGTTCCACTGTTTCATAGCCATGCACGTATCACATGATGACACCTCCTTAAGTGAAATGGTGCGTTTTACTTAAGGGATTACTATATTACCAAACTGCCATTGTCGTGCCATTTATTCAATAAATTCAATTAATCTTGCAATTTTTATTTCATTTGTTACACAATCTTACAAAATTCACAAGTCCATCATTTTTCATCCAAAATTCATGGGAGTTTTTGCATATTGTTCATCATGATCTCTAGTTTTTTATCATGTATTTTCCAGAATTTTTGCATGAGTAAATTTTAAATGGTGCTAGGGTTTTGTTCATGTGCTCATTTTATGTACACTTTGCCAAATCAATTGTGAAATGATGATGATTTACCCAATGGCTTTGAAATTTTTTGTGCTTAAACTAGACACATTCATGGTGATTTTGGTGTAGAGTTTATGAATTTATCATCTCTGGTTTGTGGGTTATGATTTTTTGAATTAGGGTGTGACAATTTGTGTCACACCATTGATGTCCAACTTCTTGATTTTTTATACCATGCTTCTTGAACTCAAATTGGCTTGAATTTTTTCATGAATGTACTCTTGGATGTCTAGTTTACATGTGATTTTTCTTGGAATTACTTGTGGCATTTCCTAATTGTTTGGTATTTTTCTCCCCTGTTTGGTCATATGTTGACTTTTTGTGACACATGTTCTCATATTGTATGTGAAATCCTCATACTTAATTGGATAAACTTGAAATTTGACATGTGATTAGTAGACATCTTAAGCTTTGTCATGGTTTTGATCCCATTCATTTCTCATATGTTGTCACTGATTTATGAATTATTGAAGTTGGTACATGTTTGGTTGACTTCTTTGAGCATGCTTGAAATTGTTTTGACTTTCTGATTTTCATTGACCAACTTCCCTTGATCCAAATGAGCTGAAATTTGGTATGCATATCATGTTATGGATTATGTTTGATCATGAATTATTTGATGATTTATTGAATTGTTTATGATTGGTTTTGAGTTAAGTCTTGCTGTTGACTTCTATGAGCTTCCATATGCCATGCCTTGACCTAATTTGCTTGTGAAATCATAATGATGCATGATATGAACATGAAACCATTTGAGTTTGTTTCTTGATTGTTTGAACTTGATTTTGGTTGACTATCACTTGCTGTTTTGACTTTTTCATCCCTTTTTGACCCTAGGCTTGTCCTAGTGGTCATTGTTGCTCATGTTTGAGTTCATGTTTTCAGGTTAAGCAACAAATACCCAAAGAGATCATTACAAATTGATTGAGCTTGATTGTTTATCATGACTAACTTCTTTGTTTTGTAGGTTGCTTGGTTCATAGGCTTTGAGCCTTGTGCATTGCACATTTACCTGATTGTTTTGACTGTTAATCCTTATCTCCTTTTGATTTAACTTTGAGTTGTGTACTGATTCTGTTTGACTATTTCAGGTACCTTTAGTTGCTTAGTTCTTAAGAACTTGCTTTGCTTTGCTTTATAGCAATTTGTATTGAGGTATAATCCCTTTTCTTCATGTAGTCTGGAAGACATGGCCTGTTATTTGGCCAGGCAACTGCCTGAAGTCCTCCTTAAGAGGCAATGCTTGTGTGTGTTTACATTTGTCCCAAGCAGGAAAAGTCCTTCAAATAAGGCAATTGGTAGAATCCAAGAGATAAGCAACCTATCTCCTACTATTCTGTGAGTTTTCTCCTTGCTCCCATTACATGGTTGTAGCATTGAGATCCAAGCCCAAGATCTATAGAGTCTAATCTGTGGAGAGAGTTCCTACTTTCTGAACTCCCACACCTTCTGATATTCAAATGCTCTCCCTGACCAGGGATAAGAGCAATGAGGCACACCCCTCATATCCTTTCATCTGCTTCACCTTAGCCCCTCAATGGCAAGGTTAAGAGCACCATTAACCCTATCCCAGTTGGCTTCAATGCCTAACCCTTTTGTGTGAGCCTAATTGCTTGGTTATAGTGTGTGCTGAATGATTTCATTGTTTGATTGTTTGCTTTATATGCACATGTTTGCTTGTATGCTCTATGCATTTATCATCATTGATTGCTCATTAGTGCATGATCATCTCATTTGTCTTTGTGACATTATTCTTGTTGATTGCCCCATTGAGAACAATTGTAAGACCATTCCTTTGGCCATTGTTTCTATGATATGGAAGTGAGTATAAGACCATTTCATTGGCCACTCATCTTATCTTTGCTCGATGCATTTGTTTGTGAGGATGCAATTGTAAGTCCCTGCAAGTTGGCATTTGTATTCCTAGGACCATACTGTGGAGGTTAGAGTAAGCCCAGATAGATTGGCATCTGACATCCATGTTTTGCTTTTGTTTGTTTATGTGAGGATGCAATTGTAAGTCCCTGCAAGTTGGCATTTGCTTTCCTATGATCATATGTTGGATATTGGTATAAGTCCAAACAGATTGGCATCCGGTATCCAAGTTTCATTTTGTTTTAGGAGATTAGTGTAAGTCCATTGAGTGGCCTCTGATATCCATTTCTGTTTTAGGAGATTGGTGTAAATCCATCTATTGGTATCCGGTATCCGCTTTTGTTTGTGAGATTGGAGTAAGACCATTGAGTGGCATCCGGTATCATTTGTTTGCTTATTTTATTATTGCTCATTGCCCATTCCAAAGGACACACTTGAATCATCTTCTATATGATTTCAAGAGGTGAACCTTCTAAGAAGTTTTACAATCCATTTTCATCCATTCATCCCCATTATGTCCTAAACCTTTTCACATTACTTTCAAACTTGAGATAGATATTGTGCAAACATCTTCATGTTTTCAAATCAAAAACCTGGACCCCAAGTCCTTGACTTTTTTTTCAAAATCCATTTCATAATACTTCTTTGAATCAATCTTAATCATACTTTGACTCTACTTTCATAATCAAAATCAATTAACTTCACCCATTCAACTGTTTTGGCTTTGTCCATTGTTAATCTTTTCACATTAGCCATAGGTTTCAATTACCATTGTGGTTGATGTAAACCTCACCTTATCCTTAGTGAGTCGACAGTAAGACTTCCGTACTGAAAACAGGGTTAACCCCTCTAGTACGTCGAAGCTATCCTCGCATGGTGGATGTTGGTCTTGGTCGAGTTTTCTCCCATTGATAATGAAAGACCTCAGTGCTTGTGTTTAAAATTGAATCCACTAACTTTTGGAAATCTTTTAGCCGAACTACGGCGTTTTGATCCTTACCTTTGATGGAAGGTACGTAGGCAGCGGGTTCATCCGTTCAAACCCAATAAAAATTGTATATTCTTTTCTCATCATCTCAATCATGTTTGCACAATACTTATGTCATAACAAATAACAATTTTATACAACAAGTATGAAAAGGGCTCCCTAGGAGTACCTAGGACGTAGTGGGTGCCTAACACCTTCCCATTGCGTAATTTACCCCTTACCCAGACTCTCTGATCTTTTTATTAGTTTTCTACGTGTAAAACTTCTTAGGCTTTTGTTCGCTTTTTAGCCAGTCCTTTGGATAAATAAAAGTGCGGTGGCGACTCGAAAATCATTGTATACCTTGCTTATGATTTAATCGATAGATCATATAGCGACGAATACACCGCTACAGAAAAGTGGCGACTCTGCTGGGGAAAAAAATTTCCTTGGTGGTATTGCCTACTTTTCACCCTTGTTGTGCTATATTGTTATCTGTTATTATGACATGTTTTTGTACCATTTGGGATGACTGTATTGATTGTAATGTTTGAATTGCTTGATATACAATTGCTGTTTGCTTTGGTGATCTGTGAGATGAGTTCTATACCCGAACTCGAGTGCACTCTAGGATAGGAGAATGGCATAGTCTTGTTGACTGGTGTAGAGTATTCCTTAGCCAGTTGACTTGCGAACCCATTCACTTGGTGGAGGTCATGTTGGACTAATAATGTCACACAAGTTATTTGTGGTTAGGCATTATTCTTTCAATCATGTTCCGCAGAAGCCAAGGACCGTAGCTTACCAAACCCATCTTGGCCTATTTTTAGGAACGTAGTGCGGAGGTCGTTCAGATGTCAGTTCTGATACGATTGTTACGCGATACTACCCTCATAAGAGTTTCTCTTGAGAATATTCTTGGAATACGAGTATTCGTTCCTCCGATAATATTCGAAAGATGGAACGATGATTATGGGAACCTCTGGTATAACATGTCTGGCAGGTTTAAACCCTAGTACACTCCCTTTGGGTGGTTCTTAACCGAGACTCCATGCTCGTGACTCTCAACAAACCCGTGATTCATGGTTGAGTCATTCAGACACCGTTAATATCAATGGAACCCGGATCAGGTGTAAAACCTAAAATCCACCAAAGCGGCTGGTTGATATTAATGATGTCCGAGCCGGTTCATGTACCGTTAATATCAATGGAACTTGGGTGTCGATAAGGTGAAAACCTAAATCCACCAAAATGGATGATTGATATTAGGGATACATAGAGCTTTCCCATGACCTTTGTTTGGTGTGCTTTGCTTGATCCTTGAGTGTGATTGTTGCATTCATGCATTCATGCATTCATCTGCACTTCATGTCATCAGAAAAAGAGAAAATTTTCAAGGAACTTAAAAGGGTTATTTGCAAAATTTTCAGACATGGAAAGACCAAAAAGGCATACAAAGAAGTACAGCTTTAGACAGCCCGATGTAAAAGAGTTAAGGAATCTGACATCATATGTATTAGATCCCTTGGGTTTCAAAGCTCGCTATGGGAAGCTTCTACCTCTGCTGACTACTCAGGTTGACGAAGGGTTGATGAGTACCTTAGCTCAGTTCTATGATCCCTTGTATCATTGCTTCTCATTTCCGGACTTCCAGCTATTGCCGACCTTGGAGGAGTATTCTCATCTCATTGGGATTCCGATTCTGGATCAAGTGTCGTTCAATGGCTTAGAGGATATTCCATCTGCTCGAGAGATTTCCAACCTGTTGCACATAGATGAAGAGTTGATTAGGGCTAATCTGACTACCAAAGGCGGAATTCAGGGTTTTCCTTCCGAGTTCCTCATCGACCAAGCTACCTTTTATGGGAAGGCCATGAGTGAGGATGCCTTTGAGGCTCTGTTCGTGCTGCTCATCTATGGATTGGTGTTGTTTCCCAACTTCGACAAGTTCGTGGACATGAACGCCATTAGGATCTTCTCAGCTCTTAATCCAGTTCCGACTTTGTTGGGCGATGCTTATGTATCCTTGCACTCCAGGAATGCAAAAGGAGGAGGAGTTATTGTCTGCTGTTTACCCCTGCTGTACAAGTGGTTTATTTTGCACTTGCCGCAGACAGTTGCTTTCAAGGAAAACAAGGGATGTCTACGGTGGTCTTAGAGACTCATGTCTCTCACCAATGATGATATCACCTGGTATGATCGTGTGTATGATACCGTCCAGATCATTGACTATTGTGGTGAATTCCCTAATGTGCCTCTTCTTGGCACATGTGGTGGGATCAGCTACAATCCCATTCTCGCACGACGTCAGCTTGGGTTCCCCCTAAAGGATAAACCTAATAACATTCTGTTAGAAGGTGTATTCTTTCTGGAGGGTAAAGATCCCCAAGGCCTGAAAGCCAGATTTGTCCGTGCTTGGCGCAGTATTCGCAAGAAGAGTAGGAACGAGTTGGGTCCAAAGAACTGCATTGCTTTAGAGCCATACACCTCTTGGGTCAGACAGAGGGCTGCTACCTACCTGATGCCGTACGACCATCCGAGACCTACACCGTTGGATGTGGCTGGGCCTTTAACCCTCCCTACCCAACGTGTAGAGGAGTTGAGAGAAGAAGACCTTTCACGTGCTTGGATCCGTGAAAGAGAGGAATTGCTGCAGCAGCTCAGGGAGAAGGACGCTATGATTGAGTTCCTCGAGCATCGAGTGATCGACGATCCGAACGACGCTTGGACTTCTCTGCTTCCTCAGTCTTCCAAATTCTGGAAGAGGGAGTATGATCGACTTGCAAAGGAGAAAGCTGACATGGAAGCGGCCTATGAGAGAGAGATCAAGAAGTTGTGCACTTCTCGTCTCCTAGCATCCCGAGCTTCTAGGGATCCATAGGATGTCATTTACCTTTTCTCTTTGTAATAATCAAAAATGCTGTACTTCTTTGTCTTGCTATACTGAATGAAATATTTTCCACGAGAATTTAAAATGCTATAATCATTCAAAATATTGCAAATAATACCCTAAGGGTTCCTTGAAAACAAAGCGTCTGCACAAGCATTTCATGCATCATTCTTGCATAAGCAGGTACTCTTTGTTTCTGGTCTTCTTGTTCTAACCTCTGTTCTTCATTTATTTTGAAGACAAGCTGACTCACCGGTATTATACGCGAGTCAACTCTGCGAGAGTCATGGAGCAACTAGAACAAGAGAACAGAGAACTGAAGGAAGAGGTCGCCAGACTTGGCGCTTTGATGGAGCAACTCCTTGCTGCGCAGAATCAACCTACTCCGCCTCCTGCAACTCCTGCTCAGAGGACAGTCATCTCAGAAGTAGCCACTTCGACTGTGCCAGTCAGCGCTCATGCGCCCAATGCTATGCCAGCCGGGTTCCCTTGGGGGATGCCTCCAGGTTTTATGCCAGATATTCCTGCGCCAACCTTTGCTCACATGCCGGCATCTAGCCCGGTCCCTGTTCCCGCTCCTCCTGTCGTGCATACCATGCCAAGGGTAGACGACACTATTTATCACTCCGAGCCATCTGAGGGCTCAGACGTTCATGAAAAGATGGATGCCATGAACGACCAATTCCTCGAGCTGAGAAAGGAATTGAGGACTCTTCGAGGCAAAGATCTATTCGGCAAGTCTGCAGCCGAACTCTGCTTAGTTCCCGGTGTGAAAATACCAATCAAATTCAAAGTGCCTGACTTTGAAAAGTATAAGGGGAACACCTGTCCACTCGCTCACCTGGTCATGTACGCCAGGAAGATGTCAACACAGACTGATAATGATCAACTCCTGATTCATTATTTTCAAGACAGTCTATCCGGTGCCGCGCTCAGATGGTACATGAGCCTGGACAGTGCCAACATCAGATCCTTCAACGACCTTGGTGAAGCTTTCGTCAAGCAGTATAAGTACAACGTCGATATGGCGCCTGACCGAGATCAACTCAGGTCCATGTCACAGAAGGATAAGGAATCTTTCAAGGAGTACGCCCAGAGATGGCGAGAGCTGGCAGCTCAGATCACTCCACCGCTGGAAGAGAAAGAAATGACCAAGATCTTTCTGAAGACTCTTGGCTCATTTTATTATGAGCGGATGGTAGCAAGCGCTCCCTCTGATTTCACCAAGATGGTGAATATGGGGATGCGTCTCGAAGAAGGTGTCCGCGAAGGACGGTTGGCAAAGGATGATGGCTCTTCCTCTAAACGGTATGGGGCGTTTAAGAGGAAAGAAGGGGAAGCACACGCTGTGCAATCTCAGCCCAAGCATAGAAGACCCTTTGTTCAGAGGAAGCCCGCACGTCGTGCCGGTCATCAGCACCAGGTGGCTCATATAGCACCTGTATTCAAAGATAATGCTCAGCAATATCAACATCAGTAATATCAGCATCAGCAACAATATCAACAGCCGCAGTACCAACAACAACAGCAACGTCCACAGCAACAGGCTTACCAGCCTCGTGGAAGCACAACCAATCAAGCTAACATGAATTATGATAGGAAGAAGATCAGCTTCGATCCAATTCCGATGTCATATGCAGAGCTTTATCCTTCCTTGTTGGAAAGGAATTGGTTTCTCCGAGAGATCCGCCGGCTATACCGGTCAACCCTCAGTGGTGGTATAAGCCTGACCTGCACTGTGTCTATCATTCTGGCGCTCCGGGCCATGATATAGAAAACTGCTTCCGGCTGAAGACTAAGGTACAAGACCTTATGAGAAGTGGAATCCTGAGTTTTAAGGACTCAAGCCTGAACGTCACCAAGAACCCATTGCCTTCGCATGGGAAGTCTGTTAATATGATTCAGGAATGCCTTGGGAAGTACAAGGTCAGGTATGTGAGCCATATCAGGCAGTCGTTGGTTGAATTACATCGGATGCTGTGTCAGTACAGCTACTTAGAGCATAACCACGACAAGTGCCGTGTCTGCTCGGTTAATTGCTTGGGTTGCGACCAGGTCCGTCGAGAACTTCAGAAGTTGTTGAATGAGGGTACCATTGAGATTCTACAGAATCGCAATGTTGATGAAGCTGAACCTGAAGTGAATGTCATCTCACCAGTGTTCAAGCTGCCTGAACCGGTTGTTATCCGCTACAATAGCAACAAGCCGAAGGCTTCCCCTTCCTTGGTCATTAAACCTGCCGGCCCTGTGCCCTATTCATCTGATAGAGCTGTGCCATTCCGATACAACCCTATTGCTGTCCAAGATGGGGTAGAAGTGCCTTTACCTTCCACTTCCGTAACCACTGTCGCTGATGTAAGTGGGTTGACCAGAAGTGGTCGTGTATTTTCTGCGCCTCCAAAGGTTGTTGCTTCTGATACTGTTGAGCGTCCTGTGGGGACCGCTGTTAATGTTCTGAACCCGACACTTGATGTTGCCAAACCATCCTCCTCCGCACAAAAGACTCCTGTTTCTTCAGTTGGCCCGAGTGGCATTGTTGATGAAGAATCTGATGAGATGCTGAGGCTCATCAGAAAGAGTGAGTACAACATTGTAGACCAGCTTCTACAAACACCATCCAAGATTTCCATTCTTTCTTTGCTGCTGAATTCAGAACCCCATAGGGAGGCTCTACAGAAAGTCTTGGATTTGGCGTATGTTGATCATGACGTCACCATCGAGCAATTTGATAGTATTGTTGCAAACATCACCGCTTGCAACACCTTGAGCTTTTGTGACGCTGATCTCCCTGAGGAGGGAAGAGACCACAACATGGCTTTACATATCTCCATGAATTGCCAATCTGATGCAATGTCCAATGTGCTGGTGGACACTAGATCTTCTCTTAATGTATTGCCAAAATCCACACTCTCTCGATTGTCATATCAAGGTCCTCCTATGAGGCAGAGTGGGGTTGTTGTGAAAGCATTTGATGGGTCGCGCAAGACCGTGATTGGGGAAGTTGATCTCCCAATCAAGATAGGACCAAGTGATTTCCAAGTTACCTTCCAGGTAATGGATATCCACCCATCTTATAGCTGTCTCTTAGGCAGACCATGGATTCACGAGGCTGGCGCCGTGACATCCACCCTACACCAGAAGCTGAAGTTTGTCAAAAACAAGAAATTGGTTGTAGTAGGGGGAGAAAAGGCTCTCCTGGTTAGCCATCTGTCTTCTTTCTCGTACATTGACGCTGAGGATGAAGTTGGAACTCCATTCCAAGCTTTATCTATTGATGAACCAATCGAGAAGAAATCTCCTTCATTCACTTCCTATCGTGGTGCTAAGCTGGGCATTGAATGTGGTGCAGTTGCTGGATTAGGGAAGGTGCTTGAACTTGAAGACAACAGATCCCGGGCTGGCATTGGCTACTATTCTGGGGCTTGCAATGAGCAAGGTTTGTTCACAAGTGGAGGATTCATCCATGTTGATCAACCTGAAGAAGAGGAAGCTGCTGCTATCATTGAAGAAGATGCAGAGGACGTGAACAATTTTGTTATTCCTGGTGGTGTCTGCCACAATTGGGTCGCTGTAGATGTTCCTACACCATCCATAGATCAGAGTAAATTGTTCACTTTGTTTAAAACCCTTCTCCCATGCCAAAAGGAGAAGTGATGACATTGTTGGCAAAGCATATATACAATGATGTTTTCATTCAATTTTTGCATTGTTTAACATTTATTTTTCCTTTTGTTTTCACTTTTTGCTTTTTCATGAAATCAGTGATCACAAAAAACCCATTAAAACAAAAATAAAATCAAACATTTTTTTCATCTGCATAATGATTTGCTTGTTTAAATTCTAAAGTTTTTTCTTTAACCAAAATCATTATGCAGGTTGATCCTAAAACCCATTGAACATAATGATCCAACGCCATCTCCCAATTTTGAATTCCCTGTATTTGAGGCAGAGGAAGATGATGTTGAAGGGATTCCTGATGAGATCACCCGTCTCCTTGAGCACGAAGAGAAGATCATTCAGCCGCATCTCGAAGACTTGGAAACAGTCAACTTGGGGTCTGAGGATTGTGTTCGCCTGGTGAAGATTGGGGCACTTCTTGAAGGGTCTGTCAAGGAAGATTTGATCAACTTGCTACGAGAATATTCAGATATCTTTGCTTGGTCCTATGAAGACATGCCGGGTTTAGATACAGATATTGTGCAACATTTCCTGCCTTTAAAGCCTGAGTGCGTGCCTGTGAAGCAGAAGCTCAGAAGAACTCATCCAGATATGGCAGTGAAGATCAAAGAAGAAGTTCAGAAGCAAATTGATGCGGGGTTTCTGGTGACTTCGACATATCCTCAATGGGTGGCCAATATTGTGCCTGTTCCTAAGAAGGACGGAAAAGTCCGTATGTGCGTTGATTACAGAGATTTGAACAAAGCTAGTCCAAAGATGATTTTCCTCTACCACACATCGACATGTTGGTAGACAATACAGCCAAATTCAAAGTCTTTTCCTTTATGGACGGATTTTCCGGATATAATCAAATCAAGATGGCACCAGAGGATATGGAGAAGACAACATTCATCACACCTTGGGGAACATTCTGTTATCGAGTGATGCCCTTCGGTTTGAAGAACGCCGGAGCCACGTATCAACGAGCTATGACTACCTTGTTTCATGATATGATGCACAAGGAGATAGAAGTCTATGTTGATGATATGATTGTTAAGTCCCGAACGGAAGTTGAGCATATTGAGCATTTGTTGAAACTTTTTCAGCGTTTGAGGAAGTTCAAACTCCGCCTGAATCCGAACAAATGTACATTTGGAGTCCGTTCCGGCAAATTGTTGGGTTTTGTGGTAAGTGAAAGAGGTATTGAAGTTGATCCTGCAAAGGTCAAAGCAATACAAGAGATGCCTGCACCCAAAACTGAGAAGCAAGTCCGAGGTTTTCTTGGCCGCTTGAATTACATTTCCAGATTTATATCCCACATGACTGCCACATGTGCGCCGATATTCAAGCTCCTCCGGAAAGATCAGTCTCATGATTGGACCAAGGATTGCCAGAAAGCTTTTGACAGTATCAAAGATTATCTGTCCGAACCTCCGATTTTGTCTCCACCTGTGGAAGGAAGACCTCTGATTATGTACTTAACAGTTCTTGAAGACTCAATGGGTTGTGTACTCGGTCAACAAGATGAATCAGGGAAGAAGGAGTTTGCTATCTACTACCTCAGTAAGAAGTTTACTGATTGTGAGTCTCGGTACTCTATGCTTGAGAAGACGTGTTGTGCTTTAGCTTGGGCTGCTAAGCGTTTGCGCCAGTACATGATAAATCATACAACTTGGTTGATATCCAGAATGGATCCAATTAAGTATATCTTCGAGAAGCCTTCTTTAACTGGGAGGATTGCCCGTTGGCAGATGTTGTTGTCTGAGTATGATATCGAGTATCGAGCTCAGAAAGCTATCAAAGGTAGTATCTTGGCTGACCATTTAGCGCACCAGCCAATTGAAGATCATCAGTCTGTTCAGTATGACTTCCCTGACGAGGAAATTCTGTATTTGAAGATGAAAGATTGCGATGAGCCTACACTTGATGAAGGTCCGGAACCTGGTTCCAGATGGACGATGGTGTTTGATGGCGCTGTTAATCGATATGGGAATGGAATTGGGGCAGTGATCATTACTCCTCAAGGTTCGCACATCCCGTTTACAGCAAGGCTAACTTTCAAATGCACGAATAATATGGCGGAGTATGAAGCCTGTATTATGGGACTTGAAGAATGCATTGACTTGAGAATCAAGTATCTTGATGTCTATGGTGATTCAACCTTGGTTGTCAATCAGATCAAGGGTGAATGGGAGACGAATCAGCCTGGTCTCATTCCGTACAAAGATTATGCAAGGAGAATTTCAACCTTCTTCACAGAAGTTGAATTTTATCATATTCCTCGAGAGGACAATCGGATGGCAGATGCCCTTGCTACGCTTGCTTCCATGATTGTGGTCAGATGGTGGAATGATGTTCCCAACATTACTGTGATGCGCTTGGACAGACCCGCTCACATATTTGCAATTGAAGAAGTGAAAGATGACAAACCTTGGTATTTTGATATCAAGAATTTCCTCCAGAACCAGGTATACCCGCCTGGGGCATCTGTGAAGGATAGGAAGACTCTGAGAAGGTTGTCAGGCGGTTTCTACCTCAGTGGTGAAGTGCTGTATAAGAGAAATTTTGATATGGTTTTGCTCAGATGCGTGGATAGACACGAAGCGAACCTATTGATGACTGAGGTCCATGAGGGTTCATTTGGTACTCATTCCAATGGACATGCCATGGCTAAGAAGATGTTGAGAGCAGGCTACTATTGGCTGACAATGGAGTCTGACTGTTGCAAGTATGTGAAGAAATGTCACAAGTGTCCAATTTATGCGGATAAGATTCATATTCCTCCGACACTTCTGAATGTGATTTCATCACCATGGCCTTTCTCTATGTGGGGAATCGACATGATTGGCATGATTGAGCCGAAAGCGTCCAACAGACATCGGTTTATTCTCGTAGCAATTGATTACTTCACCAAATGGGTTGAAGCCGCTTCGTACGCGAATGTAACCAGGCAGGTGGTTGTGAAGTTTATCAAGAATCAGCTGATTTGCCGTTATGGTGTGCCAGAGAGGATCATTACTGATAATGGATCCAATCTGAATAACAAGATGATGGATGAGTTGTGCGCTGAATTCAAGATTGCACACCATAATTCCTCTCCCTACAGACCTAAGATGAATGGGGCTGTTGAAGCTGCTAATAAGAATATCAAGAAGATTATCCAGAAGATGACTGTCACGTACAAAGATTGGCATGAGATGCTGCCATTTGCTTTGCATGGATATCGTACATCTGTACGTACTTCAACAGGGGCAACCCCTTTCTCTCTTGTTTATGGCATGGAAGCTGTTCTCCCAGTAGAGGTGGAGATCCCATCAATGCGAGTCTTGATGGAAGCCAAGTTGACTGATGCCGAATGCATTTAGAGTCGTTATGACCAACTGAATTTGATCGAAGAGAAGCGATTGACTGCCATGTGCCATGGTCAGTTATATCAGTAGAGAATGAAGAAAGCATTCGATAAGAAGGTCAAGCCTCGTGTGTTCCGAGAAGGTGACCTCGTGCTCAAGAAAGTCTTGTCTTTCGCGCCCGATTCCAGGGGCAAGTGGACTCCAAACTACGAGGGGCCATATGTTGTTAAGAGAGCCTTTTCAGGCGGTGCTTTGATGCTTACAACAATGGATGGGGAGGATTTCACTCGTCCTGTGAATTCAGATGCAGTCAAGAGATACTTTGCCTAAAAAAAAAGTATATGCAAATGAAAAACAGAATAGCTCGCTAAGTTGAAAACCCGAAAGGGCGGCTTAGGCAAAAATGAGCGTCTCGGTGGAGAACCTGCAAGGGTAATCCAGGCAAAAATTAGAGACTTGAAAAAAAAAATATTTGCATCCCGCTAGATTGAGTACCTCACCCTGGGGCAATCTAGGCAAAAATTAGGGATTTGGCAAGTAACTGCATCCTGACAAGACTTTCTGTTCGCCAGTCGTCATTTCGTCAGAAGATTCTCGATTCGTCGTCAACCGAAGCTTCGAATACATCGAGATTCAAATTGGTAGAGAAAGGATCATTATGTTCAATGTAGCCCTCTTCCAATATATATCACTGATTTCAAATTTGTACAGATCTATGGAGTCTTGCCATTTGCAGGCTACCATTCCATCAAATCAATTTGAGCTTTTTATCCAATTTTTTGCACTCTTATTTGTTTCAATTCAACAAATGTTTTGCATGTTTTAAATTGATAAAATGTCATTGTTTAAACAAAACAAATCTTTTCAAATCATTTTTCAAACAAAGTGAACATTCACAATGATGAAAGGATACTTAAGAATATCTCAGTGCACTCCCGAGGGTGGCATAATCTCCAACAGGTAAGACATTTGTTCATATTCCTGGTTTGGTTGTATCTTCTTTCTTCAAATCTTTGGTGGGGTTGTTCCTCAAACAGAGTTGTTGTTGGGGTTATTCCCCAAGCAGAGTGTTGTTGAAGATTTCGTTTTCTCCAGCAGCAATCTTCCCCAGCATGGGTGCTTTTCTTGTAGAAGTTTCGGCGGTTAATGGTTTGTCATCTTGGTGCCCCGTCACTTTCTCCAGTGGGTCAATATCCCCAGAATTTATTTGTCTCCGCAGCACAGTCACGAGTAGAGCTGTTGTAGATATCCCCATCGGATTCGCAAGCAGAGTTGTTGTCACTCTTCCCAGTGCAGTTGCCAGCAGAGTTGTCTGTCTCCTCAGCATGGTCGCTTTCTTTTAAAGACTCGGTAAGTCAGCGGTTTGATACCCGGTACTCTACCCTTTCCCCGACGAAGTCTTCTGCGGAATTTGTTGTTATCTCTCCATCAGAGTTTTTCTCTTCAGCAGAGCAGGATTTATTTTCCCACTCGGTGGTTGATTTGGGTTGACATCCCAGTATTGCATCCATCTTTTCCTCAGCATAGTCTGCAGAGTGTTTGTTGTGGCAGTTTTGCCTGTTGAATACTCCTTCAATCCCCAGTATGGTCGGATGATGGCTTCGGCCTCCAGCGAACGGATTGATTTCCTGACTGTTTGTGATCCCCAGTAGAGTGGCTTGTATTGCAGAATCTACTTGTTGTGATCAGTTTGCTATGTGTATTCTCCCCTAATAGAGTGGTTTGTTGCAGAATCTACTTGTTTGATCTGTCCTCCCTCGGTGGTTTGTTCCCCAAGAGAGTAGCCGACAGTTTTCCCCAGTAGAGTTGCTTATGCAGTTAGATTCTATTTGGATGATATCATTCTCCCTCAGTGGGTTGTTCCCCAACGGAGTTATGTGGATTTGCTTCTACAGCAGTTCGTGCTTGTGTAATGCACTTTTGTTTCTCAATTGACACTGGGATCCCCTGCAGATATCTTGTATTTTCTCTTGTTCTCCGACAGATTCGTCTTGGTGGCTGTCTTTGCCCGTTGTGACTTTCTGTACCCTGATTGGGTTGTTTCCTGATATCTCTGATCCTCTGCTTCTTCAGCAGTACTCGCAGATCTTTGCTTCTCAGCATATAGATCTCCGCAGATTGGCTCTCCAGTTGATTTTTCCTCTGGAAGTATAATACCGGGCGTTTGATTCCTGGACCTGTTTGTGTTAGAACTGTCTGTTTTGTCAGCATTCATCAAACATAAATCACGCATATTCATGCATATTCATAAAACATTCAGATATTCATGTCGCATTTCTTGCCATATATCCTTTGTTTGTTGTTTCCTGCAACGGGTGATACAGATCTTCTTTATAGATCTTCCCTTAGCAGATGTCGGGTGTTATAAATCTCTCCATATAGAGTCAGCCCCATAAGCAGAAAATGTTGCCTTTCCTTCTGCAGTTCCCCACTGAGATATATCCTCGTGGATGACGGTTTCTTCCGTTTCCTCCCAACACATATATTGGGATGGATTTTCCTATTTGAGTTACATCCTCATTAGGACGTGTCCTGATTCAGTCTGTCTTTTCGGATTATTCCCGAACTGGCTATTTGTCAAATGCCTTGCGCTTCCTAGTGGGTTGTTCCCCAGCGGAGTCTTTTTGGCCTCTACCCTCATACCGGTAGTTATAAGTCCTATTTTCCTGGCTCTCTTGGCAGAATTTGTGGTTATACACCTTTTATTCCCCAGCCAGAATTGTTGGTTTTCTACCTCAGTCGGTAGTTGTAAATCCTACTTTCCTGCTCTCCAACAGTTTGTGGTTTGTTATAAGCCCTATTTTGGTTTCCCGTGCGGATTTGTGATTTGTTCTATCTCCACGCGGAGTTGTTGGTCTTCTACCCCGTATTCGGTAGATGTAAACCCTAATTTTGTGGTTATCCGCACTAGACTTTTGGCCTTCTGCCTACAAACCAGCAGTCGTAAGTCCTATCTTTGCGGTTTTTCTACCTACAAACCGGTAGTTTTAAACCCCGTTTTCTCCACTAGCAGAGTTAACTTTGTTGTTCATCCCAACCGATGACAATTCCCTCTTTGTGGTTATCTCCATCTAGTTCTGGATGTTGACTTTCCTTTGCTTGGATAAGTTGCTCAGATCAGCACTTATACTCCTAGCAAATCTTTTGTGGATAATTGCCGTATGCTAGCAATTTTATCCCCAGTGGGTCCTTTCACCTTTTGTCAGTGATTGCGTTCCCCGGATAGTTGATTGTCATCATTATATCCCCAGCCTGTTGTTGTGGATAATTGTTGTTTATGCAATTCATCCCTGGATCATTGATTTTCACCAGTGAATCCTCAGCAGATCGCCTTTCATTTACCCTCTTGTTGGTAATGTCTATTGCTCCCTTTGACTGGTCATCATTATATACCTAGTTTGGTATCCCGATGCCTTTCTTTTCGGATTTTTATCCTATAAACAACCTACAACCCGGTTCAGGATAATCTTCCATGCGAGGTTATTATTCACGTTTTGACGGCTATGAATAATATATCTCATGCACTCTTCAGTCGAAGCCTTTCGTGTTTCCCTGGTCGAGTAAGATTCGTTATTTCCCTCCGCGGAATCGAATATTTCTTTGTTGTCGGATAATTGCCGGATGCTTGCAATTTATCCTTTGAGTTATCTTTCGTTTACCCGGATGCTTGGTATCGATTGTCTCTCTTTTTGGTTAGTCACCTATTATATACTTCGGTATCTCTGGTGTCTTTTCCTTTCGAGTATATTATTCACGTTTTGACGGCTATGAATAATATGTCTCTTGCGCTCTTTGGTTGGAGTCCTTTGTTGATATTCCCCAGTCGAGTAAGATTCGTATTCCTTGTGGAATCGAATGTCCATCCTATAAACAAGTCTGCTGTTCTAGCTTTCTTCAGGATGATGAGTGTTTTGGAACACACACCAATTCACGTTTTCGGATCTTATCCTATAAACAACCTACAACCCGGTTCAGGATAATCTTCCTCTGTGAGTATTCTATCCACGTTCTGACGGCAATGGATATTATATCTCGTTCACTCTTGGGTCAATCTCTTGATTGTTTTCTCCGCAGAGTAAGTTCGTATTCCTTGTGGAATCGAATGTCCATCCTATAAACAAGTTTGCTTTCGCTCTCCTCAGGATGATGAGTGTTTTGGAACACAAACCAATTCACGATTTCGGATCTTATCCTATAAACAACCTACAACCCGGTTCAGGATAACTTTCCATGCGAGGGTATTATCTACGTTTTGACGGCTATAGATAATATATCTCATGCACTCTCTTGTCGAACACTTTGCTTGTTTCCCCAACTGAGTAAGATTTGCATTCTTTACAGAATCAAATATCCATCCTATAAACAAGTTTTCTTTCGCTCTCTTCAGGATGATGAGTGTTTTGGAACACACACCAACTCACGCTTTGGTCGGTCACCTTTTACATACCTACAACCCGGTATCCTTGGTGTTCCTTCCTTTCTACTCCTTATTATGACCTCGGTCCCTTGTGGAGTCAGATTTTCTTGAGTTTGTTACCCTTATACCGGTAACACCTCATTCTTTGGTACTTCCTCAGTGGAATTTCCTTTTGCTTCTCCCCAGGAGTCAGCTTGTGTCTCTCTAATGGATTTATTTTCCTTTGGAATTCTTTCCCCCAGTGTGAGTTCTTCTCCCCGGTGAGGCCTCCAGTTTGATTTCATTCCCTAATCAGAGTCGTGTCTTGTTCACGTTGTGTCAGTGGTTTATCCCCAACAAGAGTCTTGTTAGAGTCTCTGTTCCTGGTGAGCGTATTACTCCGATGGATCGTCTTTTCTTCTTTGTGAACCATATTCCCCACAGAGTTTGTGTCTTTTGCATACATACATTTGCATCATGAGGTCTCTTAGGGACCAAAATTTGTCTCATTACTGTTATTTAAGCCCATTCTACCGCGTCGAGATGAAGATTTCTAAACTTCACTTCTCCGGCTAGAATGACCTTAAATAGGGGCATCTGTAAGACCCCAATTTTGGCCCTAAGATCCCTCATGGCCCATATCATATCATATCATGGCCTCAAGGATCATTGCATGCCCTAGCTTCCCTCCTAGTGGGTGGGTTATCTTGTGAGTGTGTTTCTTGATCACCAAGCATCTATTGCCTTTGTATATCTTTGCTTTTCATCTGTTTACTAACCAAAAGTACAAAAATATTGTCATCTAACCATGTTACTTGCAGTTGAAGCAATCAACAGTCAATTAGTCAAATCAGCCATTAAGCAGTAGATGGTGGCCATTCTTGAAGAATTTGGGCACCATGATCAATAATCAAGGGTTCATATGAGTTGTGACATCATTTGGAATCAAGATATCAAGGGATTAGGGTTTGGAATTCATCAGAACATGGTTCAGTCAAGCAAAACCCTAGAAAAGTCAACCTTGGTCAACTGTGCATTTAATCAGTCATTTGATGATGGGAATTGGTCTGAGAGATCTCATTCATGTCCATATAGGCCTCATATAACATGTCAAACATCATCATGGAAGAATTTGAAGTCAAACAAGAAATTTCAAAAAATAGAAAGTTGACCTGTAATTGGAATTTGCCAAAAATGGAAAGTCTTGATCCTCAAACTTACATCATGATACAAGCTTCAAATGAATTTTTGTCCAACATGAAAGTTGAAGATCTTGTTCTCCCATTTCCAAAAAGTCCAAGAACACTCATTTCCCATGTATGGTTGGCAAGTTATGATCAAATCATTCTCACAAAGTTTTGAACTTCAAAAGGCCATATCTTCCGAACCATTTGGCCAAATTGGGTGGGGTTTTTTGCTACAAGTCACATTTGATGCCCTCTTTCCAAATATGTAATTACAATTTACCAAAAACTCACCAATCAAAATGGCACTTTTTGAAGTAGCTTGAATTATTTCAAGTGAGGTGAAAAAGTGAGTTTCCAAAATAACCAATACCAATCACTTTTACCACTTGCAAATGACCAGAAATTGCATTTTGGATTTGCTCAAAGCCCAAATTCGCAGCTGTAAGAGCCATGGCCGAGTCATTTGAGTGGAATTTCACAATTAACCAAAACACCTCTTTTATGCAAATTGTGATTAACACTTAATGAACTAAGCTTACAAACCTTAAACAGAGTATTTATACATCATTCTCTGCTGAACAAAGCCCTAGCAGCCATGATTCACAAACAGAAAAACTCATTTTCTCTCAAAACTTTTTTTCTTCATCTTGAACCTTTGATGAAAACTGTAAAGGAATTCGAGCCATGAACCATTGATTCACTATCCACTATCATTGTTGAGGTCTTTGGGTGCATCATTTTCCAACTGTAAAGCCATTACCAAGCACTGCTACATCAATATCCTTCCATGGCAGATCTTGGTTGCAGCTAGAAGCAAGGTTGTTGAGCTAAATTCCCTCCTCCATTCACCTTCTGGAAGCTTGTAGAGCAACTGTTTTTACCATTTGAGGCCAAACAACCACGATTCAACTCAGTTCTTCAAATCTGGTATGTATTTCGAATCTCTCATTTCTCAAAATGATGCTATGCTTTGTGTAGAGTTTGCCTTGCTGATTGTTTTGAGCTTTGAGTCATTTAAAATGGTTGTTTATTGAGTAAGAAAACTGGTTTTAAAGTTTCATGTCCAAACTTGTTTTTGCTCGATGCTTCTTGGTTAGCTTGATTTAGTGAATATGGATGTTGGATTGTGAATGTGTGTGGTTTACTGGTTCTAATGGTATGCGTGATTCATGTTTCTGGGACATTTGTTCTTCATCACGATGAACTTGGCACTGTAGCACATGAAACCCTAAAAACTTTTCTGCCCAGAATTTGTTCAATCCATCTGCATCGCGTTTTGGCTGTTTATTTGTGTTTTTGCATGAGGTTCCACTGTTTCATAGCCATGCACGTATCACATGATGACACCTCCTTAAGTGAAATGGTGCGTTTCACTTAAGGGATTACTATATTACCAAACTGCCATTGCCGTGCCATTTATTCAATAAATTCAATTAATCTTGCAATTTTTATTTCATTTGTTACACAATCTTACAAAATTTACAAGTCCATCATTTTTCATCCAAAATTCATGGGAGTTTTTGCATATTGTTCATCATGATCTCTAGTTTTTTATCATGTATTTTCCAGAATTTTTGCATGAGTAAATTTTAAATGGTGCTAGGGTTTTGTTCATGTGCTCATTTTATGTACACTTGGCCAAATCAATTGTGAAATGATGATGCTTTACCCAATGGCTTTGAAATTTTTTGTGCTTAAACTAGACACATTCATGGTGATTTTGGTGTAGAGTTTATGAATTTATCATCTCTGGTTTGTGGGTTATGATTTTTTGAATTAGGGTGTGACAATTTGTGTCACACCATTGATGTCCAACTTCTTGATTTTTTATACCATGCTTCTTGAACTCAAATTGGCTTTAATTTTTTCATGAATGTACTCTTGGATGTCTAGTTTACATGTGATTTTTCTTGGAATTATTTGTGGCATTTCCTAATTGTTTGGTATTTTTCTCCCCTGTTTGGTCATATGTTGACTTTTTGTGACACATGTTCTCATATTGTATGTGAAATCCTCATACTTAATTGGATAAACTTGAAATTTGACATGTGATTAGTAGACATCTTAAGATTTGTCATGGTTTTGATCCCATTAATTTCTCATATGTTGTCACTGATTTATGAATTATTGAAGTTGGTACATGTTTGGTTGACTTCTTTGAGCATGCTTGAAATTGTTTTGACTTTCTGATTTTCATTGACCAACTTCCCTTGATCGAAATGAGCTGAAATTTGGTATGAATATCATGTTATGGATTATGTTTGATCATGAATTATTTGATGATTTATTGAATTGTTTATGATTGGTTTTGAGTTAAGTCTTGCTGTTGACTTCTATGAGCTTCCATATGCCATGCCTTGACCTAATTTGCTTGTGAAATCATAATGATGCATGATATGAACATGAAACCATTTGAGTTTGTTTCTTGATTGTTTGAACTTGATTTTGGTTGACTATCACTTGCTGTTTTGACTTTTTCATCCCTTTTTGACCCTAGGCTTGTCCTAGTGGTCATTGTTGCTCATGTTTGAGTTCATGTTTTCAGGTTAAGCAACAAATACCCAAAGAGATCATTACAAATTGATTGAGTTTGATTGTTTATCATGACTAACTTCTTTGTTTTGTAGGTTGCTTGGCTCATAGGCTTTGAGCCTTGTGCATTGCACATTTACCTGATTGTTTTGACTGTTAATCCTTATCTCCTTTTGATTTAACTTTGAGTTGTGTACTGATTCTGTTTGACTATTTCAGGTACCTTTAGTTGCTTAGTTCTTAAGAACTTGCTTTGCTTTGCTTTATAGCAATTTGTATTGAGGTATAATCCCTTTTCTTCATGTAGTCTGGAAGACATGGCCTGTTATTTGGCCAGGCAACTGTCTGAAGTCCTCATTAAGAGGCAATGCTTGTGTGTGTTTACATTTGACCCAAGCAGGAAAAGTCCTTCAAATAAGGCAATTGGTAGAATCCAAGAGATAAGCAACCTATCTCCTACTATTCTGTGAGTTTTCTCCTTGCTCCCATTACATGGTTGTAGCATTGAGATCCAAGCCCAAGATCTATAGAGTCTAATCTGTGGAGAGAGTTCCTACTTTCTGAACTCCCACACCTTCTGATATTCAAATGCTCTCCTTGACTAGGGATAAGAGCAATGAGGCACACCCCTCATATCCTTTCATCTGCTTCACCTTAGCCCCTCAATGGCATGGTTAAGAGCACCATTAACCCTATCTCAGTTGGCTTCAATGCCTAACCCTTTTGTGTGAGCCTAATTGCTTGGTTATAGTGTGTGCTGAATGATTTCATTGTTTGATTGTTTGCTTCATATGCACATGTTTGCTTGTATGCTCTATGCATTTATCATCATTGATTGCTCATTAGTGCATGATCATCTCATTTGTCTTTGTGACATTATTCTTGTTGATTGCCCCATTGAGAACAATTGTAAGACCATTCCTTTGGCCATTGTTTCTATGATATGGAAGTGAGTATAAGACCATTTCATTGGCCACTCATCTTATCTTTGCTCGATGCATTTGTTTGTGAGGATGCAATTGTAAGTCCCTGCAAGTTGGCATTTGTATTCCTAGGACCATACTATGGAGGTTAGAGTAAGCCCAGATAGATTGGCATCTGACATCCATGTTTTGCTTTTGTTTGTTTATGTGAGGATGCAATTGTAAGTCCCTGCAAGTTGGCATTTGCTTTCCTATGATCATATGTTGGATATTGGTATAAGTCCAAACAGATTGGCATCCGGTATCCAAGTTTCATTTTGTTTTAGGAGATTAGTGTAAGTCCATTGAGTGGCCTCTGATATCCATTTCTGTTTTAGGAGATTGGTGTAAATCCATCTATTGGTATCCGGTATCCGCTTTTGTTTGTGAGATTGGAGTAAGACCATTGAGTGGCATCCGGTATCATTTGTTTGCTTATTTTATTATTGCTCATTGCCCATTCCAAAGGACACACTTGAATCATCTTCTATATGATTTCAAGAGGTGAACCTTCTAAGAAGTTTTACAATCCATTTTCATCCATTCATCCCCATTATGTCCTAAACCTTTTCACATTACTTTCAAACTTGAGATAGATATTGTGCAAACATCTTCATGTTTTCAAATCAAAAACCTGGACCCCAAGTCCTTGACTTTTTTTTCAAAATCCATTTCATAATACTTCTTTGAATCAATCTTAATCATACTTTGACTCTACTTTCATAATCACAATCAATTAACTTCACCCATTCAACTGTTTTGGCTTTGTCCATTGTTAATCTTTTCACATTAGCCATAGGTTTCAATTACCATTGTGGTTGATGTAAACCTCACCTTATCCTTAGTGAGTCGACAGTAAGACTTCCGTACTGAAAACAGGGTTAACCCCTCTAGTACGTCGAAGCTATCCTCGCATGGTGGATGTTGGTCTTGGTCGAGTTTTCTCCCATTGATAATGAAAGACCTCAGTGCTTGTGTTTAAAATTGAATCCACTAACTTTTGGAAATCTTTTAGCCGAACTACGGCGTTTTGATCCTTACCTTTGATGGAAGGTACGTAGGCAGCGGGTTCATCCGTTCAAACCCAATAAAAATTGTATATTCTTTTCTCATCATCTCAATCATGTTTGCACAATACTTATGTCATAACAAATAACAATTTTATACAACAAGTGTGAAAAGGGCTCCCTAGGAGTACCTAGGACGTAGTGGGTGCCTAACACCTTCCCATTGCGTAATTTACCCCTTACCCAGACTCTCTAATCTTTTTATTAGTTTTCTACGTGTAAAACTTCTTAGGCTTTTGTTCGCTTTTTAGCCAGTCCTTTGGATAAATAAAAGTGCGGTGGCGACTCGAAAATCATTGTATACCTTGCTTATGATTTAATCGATAGATCATATAGCGACGAATACACCGCTACAGAAAAGTGGCGACTCTGTTGGGGAAAAAAATTTCCTTGGTGGTATTGCCTACTTTTCACCCTTGTTGTGCTATATTGTTATCTGTTATTATGACATGTTTTTGTACCATTTGGGATGACTGTATTGATTGTAATGTTTGAATTGCTTGATATACAATTGTTGTTTGCTTTGGTGATCTGTGAGATGAGTTCTATACCCGAACTCGAGTGCATTCTAGGATAGGAGAATGGCATAGTCTTGTTGACTGGTGTGGAGTATTCCTTAGCCAGTTGACTTGCGAGCCCATTCACTTGGTGGAGGTCATGTTGGACTAATAATGTCACACAAGTTATTTGTGGTTAGGCATTATTCTTTCAATCATGTTCCGCAGAAGCCAAGGACCGTAGCTTACCAAACCCATCTTGGCCTATTTTTAGGAACGTAGTCCGGAGGTCGTTCAGATGTCAGTTCTGATACGATTGTTACGCGATACTACCCTCATAAGAGTTTCTCTTGAGAATATTCTTGGAATACGAGTATTCGTTCCTCCGATAATATTCGAAAGATGGAACGATGATTATGGGAACCTCTGGTATAACATGTCTAGCAGGTTTAAACCCTAGTACACTCCCTTTGGGTGGTTCTTAACCGAGACTCCATGCTCGTGACTCTCAACAAACCCGTGATTCATGGTTGAGTCGTTCAGACACCGTTAATATCAATGGAACCCGGATCAGGTGTAAAACCTAAAATCCACCAAAGCGGCTGGTTGATATTAAGGATGTCCGAGCCGGTTCATGTACCGTTAATATCAATGGAACTTGGGTGTCGATAAGGTGAAAACCTAAATCCACCAAAATGGATGATTGATATTAGGGATACATAGAGCTTTCCCATGACCTTTGTTTGGTGTGCTTTGCTTGATCCTTGAGTGTGATTGTTGCATTCATGCATTCATGCATTCATCTGCACTTCATGTCATCAGAAAAAGAGAAAATTTTCAAGGAACTTAAAAGGGTTATTTGCAAAATTTTCAGACATGGAAAGACCAAAAAGGCATACAAAGAAGTACAGCTTTAGACAGCCCGATGTAAAAGAGTTAAGGAATCTGACATCATATGTATTAGATCCCTTGGGTTTCAAAGCTCGCTATGGGAAGCTTCTACCTCTGCTGACTACTCAGGTTGACGAAGGGTTGATGAGTACCTTAGCTCAGTTCTATGATCCCTTGTATCATTGCTTCTCATTTCCGGACTTCCAGCTATTGCCGACCTTGGAGGAGTATTCTCATCTCATTGGGATTCCGATTCTGGATCAAGTGCCGTTCAGTGGCTTAGAGGATATTCCATCTGCTCGAGAGATTTCCAACCTGTTGCACATAGATGAAGAGTTGATTAGGGCTAATCTGACTACCAAAGGCGGAATTCAGGGTTTTCCTTCCGAGTTCCTCATCGACCAAGCTACCTTTTATGGGAAGGCCATGAGTGAGGATGCCTTTGAGGCTCTGTTCGTGCTGCTCATCTATGGATTGGTGTTGTTTCCCAACTTCGACAAGTTCGTGGACATGAACGCCATTAGGATCTTCTCAGTTCTTAATCCAGTTCTGACTTTGTTGGGCGATGCTTATGTATCCTTGCACTCCAGGAATGCAAAAGGAGGAGGAGTTATTGTCTGCTGTTTACCCCTGCTGTACAAGTGGTTTATTTTGCACTTGCCGCAGACAGTTGCTTTCAAGGAAAACAAGGGATGTCTACGGTGGTCTTAGAGACTCATGTCTCTCACCAATGATGATATCACCTGGTATGATCGTGTGTATGATACCGTCCAGATCATTGACTATTGTGGTGAATTCCCTAATGTGCCTCTTCTTGGCACATGTGGTGGGATCAGCTACAATCCCATTCTCGCACGACGTCAGCTTGGGTTCCCCCTAAAGGATAAACCTAATAACATTCTGTTAGAAGGTGTATTCTTTCTGGAGGGTAAAGATCCCCAAGGCCTGAAAGCCAGATTTGTCCGTGCTTGGCGCAGTATTCGCAAGAAGAGTAGGAACGAGTTGGGTCCAAAAAACTGCATTGCTTTATAGCCATACACCTCTTGGGTCAGACAGAGGGCTGCTACCTACCTGATGCCGTACGACCATCCGAGACCTACACCGTTGGATGTGGCTGGGCCTTTAACCCTCCCTACCCAACGTGTAGAGGAGTTGAGAGAAGAAGACCTTTCACGTGCTTGGATCCGTGAAAGAGAGGAATTGCTGCAGCAGCTCAGGGAGAAGGACGCTATGATTGAGTTCCTCGAGCATCGAGTGATCGACGATCCGAACGACGCTTGGACTTCTCTGCTTCCTCAGTCTTCCAAATTCTGGAAGAGGAAGTATGATCGACTTGCAAAGGAGAAAGCTGACATGGAAGCGGCCTATGAGAGAGAGATCAAGAAGTTGTGCACTTCTCGTCTCCTAGCATCCCGAGCTTCTAGGGATCCATAGGATGTCATTTACCTTTTCTCTTTGTAATAATCAAAAATGCTGTACTTCTTTGTCTTGCTATACTGAATGAAATATTTTCCACGAGAATTTAAAATGCTATAATCATTCAAAATATTGCAAATAATACCCTAAGGGTTCCTTGAAAACAAAGCGTCTGCACAAGCATTTCATGCATCATTCTTGCATAAGCAGGTACTCTTTGTTTCTGGTCTTCTTGTTCTAACCTCTGTTCTTCATTTATTTTGAAGACAAGCTGACTCACCGGTATTATACGCGAGTCAACTCTGCGAGAGTCATGGAGCAACTAGAACAAGAGAACAGAGAACTGAAGGAAGAGGTCGCCAGACTTGGCGCTTTGATGGAGCAACTCCTTGCTGCGCAGAATCAACCTACTCCGCCTCCTGCAACTCCTGCTCAGAGGACAGTCATCTCAGAAGTAGCCACTTCGACTGTGCCAGTCAGCGCTCATGCGCCCAATGCTATGCCAGCCGGGTTCCCTTGGGGGATGCCTCCAGGTTTTATGCCAGATATTCCTGCGCCAACCTTTGCTCACATGCCGGCATCTAGCCCGGTCCCTGTTCCCGCTCCTCCTGTCGTGCATACCATGCCAAGGGTAGACGACACTATTTATCACTCCGAGCCATCTGAGGGCTCAGACGTTCATGAAAAGATGGATGCCATGAACGACCAATTCCTCGAGCTGAGAAAGGAATTGAGGACTCTTCGAGGCAAAGATCTATTCGGCAAGTCTGCAGCCGAACTCTGCTTAGTTCCCGGTGTGAAAATACCAATCAAATTCAAAGTGCCTGACTTTGAAAAGTATAAGGGGAACACCTGTCCACTCGCTCACCTGGTCATGTACGCCAGGAAGATGTCAACACAGACTGATAATGATCAACTCCTGATTCATTATTTTCAAGACAGTCTATCCGGTGCCGCGCTCAGATGGTACATGAGCCTGGACAGTGCCAACATCAGATCCTTCAACGACCTTGGTGAAGCTTTCGTCAAGCAGTATAAGTACAACGTCGATATGGCGCCTGACCGAGATCAACTCAGGTCCATGTCACAGAAGGATAAGGAATCTTTCAAGGAGTACGCCCAGAGATGGCGAGAGCTGGCAGCTCAGATCACTCCACCGCTGGAAGAGAAAGAAATGACCAAGATCTTTCTGAAGACTCTTGGCTCATTTTATTATGAGCGGATGGTAGCAAGCGCTCCCTCTGATTTCACCAAGATGGTGAATATGGGGATGCGTCTCGAAGAAGGTGTCCGCGAAGGACGGTTGGCAAAGGATGATGGCTCTTCCTCTAAACGGTATGGGGCGTTTAAGAGGAAAGAAGGGGAAGCACACGCTGTGCAATCTCAGCCCAAGCATAGAAGACCCTTTGTTCAGAGGAAGCCCGCACGTCGTGCCGGTCATCAGCACCAGGTGGCTCATATAGCACCTGTATTCAAAGATAATGCTCAGCAATATCAACATCAGTAATATCAGCATCAGCAACAATATCAACAGCCGCAGTACCAACAACAACAGCAACGTCCACAGCAACAGGCTTACCAGCCTCGTGGAAGCACAACCAATCAAGCTAACATGAATTATGATAGGAAGAAGATCAGCTTCGATCCAATTCCGATGTCATATGCAGAGCTTTATCCTTCCTTGTTGGAAAGGAAATTGGTTTCTCCGAGAGATCCGCCGGCTATACCGGTCAACCCTCAGTGGTGGTATAAGCCTGACCTGCACTGTGTCTATCATTCTGGCGCTCCGGGCCATGATATAAAAAACTGCTTCCAGCTGAAGACTAAGGTACAAGACCTTATGAGAAGTGGAATCCTGAGTTTTGAGGACTCAAGCCTGAACGTCACCAAGAACCCATTACCTTCGCATGGGAAGTCTGTTAATATGATTCAGGAATGCCTTGGGAAGTACAAGGTCAGGTATGTGAGCCATATCAGGCAGTCGTTGGTTGAATTACATCGGATGCTGTGTCAGTACAGCTACTTAGAGCATAACCACGACAAGTGCCGTGTCTGCTCGGTTAATTGCTTGGGTTGCGACCAGGTCCGTCGAGAACTTCAGAAGTTGTTGAATGAGGGTACCATTGAGATTCTGCAGAATCGCAATGTTGATGAAGCTGAACCTGAAGTGAATGTCATCTCACCAGTGTTCAAGCTGCCTGAACCGGTTGTTATCCGCTACAATAGCAACAAGCCGAAGGCTTCCCCTTCCTTGGTCATTAAACCTGCCGGCCCTGTGCCCTATTCATCTGATAGAGCTGTGCCATTCCGATACAACCCTATTGCTGTCCAAGATGGGGTAGAAGTGCCTTTACCTTCCACTTCCGTAACCACTGTCGCTGATGTAAGTGGGTTGACCAGAAGTGGTCGTGTATTTTCTGCGCCTCCAAAGGTTGTTGCTTTTGATACTGTTGAGCGTCCTGTGGGGACCGCTGTTAATGTTCTGAACCCGGCACTTGATGTTGCCAAACCATCCTCCTCCGCACAAAAGACTCATGTTTCTTCAGTTGGCCCGAGTGGCATTGTTGATGAAGAATCTGATGAGATGCTGAGGCTCATCAGAAAGAGTGAGTACAACATTGTAGACCAGCTTCTACAAACACCATCCAAGATTTCCATTCTTTCTTTGCTGCTGAATTCAGAACCCCATAGGGAGGCTCTGCAGAAAGTCTTGGATTTGGCGTATGTTGATCATGACGTCACCATCGAGCAATTTGATAGTATTGTTGCAAACATCACCGCTTGCAACACCTTGAGCTTTTGTGACGCTGATCTCCCTGAGGAGGGAAGAGACCACAACATGGCTTTACATATCTCCATGAATTGCCAATCTGATGCAATGTCCAATGTGCTGGTGGACACTAGATCTTCTCTTAATGTATTGCCAAAATCCACACTCTCTCGATTGTCATATCAAGGTCCTCCTATGAGGCAGAGTGGGGTTGTTGTGAAAGCATTTGATGGGTCGCGCAAGACCGTGATTGGGGAAGTTGATCTCCCAATCAAGATAGGACCAAGTGATTTCCAAGTTACCTTCCAGGTAATGGATATCCACCCATCTTATAGCTGTCTCTTAGGCAGACCATGGATTCACGAGGCTGGCGCCGTGACATCCACCCTACACCAGAAGCTGAAGTTTGTCAAAAACAAGAAATTGGTTGTAGTAGGGGGAGAAAAGGCTCTCCTGGTTAGCCATCTGTCTTCTTTCTCGTACATTGACGCTGAGGATGAAGTTGGAACTCCATTCCAAGCTTTATCTATTGATGAACCAATCGAGAAGAAATCTCCTTCATTCACTTCCTATCGTGGTGCTAAGCTGGCCATTGAATGTGGTGCAGTTGCTGGATTAGGGAAGGTGCTTGAACTTGAAGACAACAGATCCCGGGTTGGCATTGGCTACTATTCTGGGGCTTGCAATGAGCAAGGTTTGTTCACAAGTGGAGGATTCATCCATGCTGATCAACCTGAAGAAGAGGAAGCTGCTGCTATCATTGAAGAAGATGCAGAGGACGTGAACAATTTTGTTATTCCTGGTGGTGTCTGCCACAATTGGGTCGCTGTAGATGTTCCTACAACCATCCATAGATCAGAGTAAATTGTTCACTTTGTTTAAAACCCTTCTCCCATGCCAAAAGGAGAAGTGATGACATTGTTGGCAAAGCATATATACAATGATGTTTTCATTCAATTTTTGCATTGTTTAACATTTGTTTTTCCTTTTGTTTTCACTTTTTGCTTTTTCATGAAATCAGTGATCACAAAAAACCCATTAAAACAAAAATAAAATCAAACATTTTTTTCATCTGCATAATGATTTGCTTGTTTAAATTCTAAAGTTTTTTCTTTAACCAAAATCATTATGCAGGTTGATCCTAAAACCCATTGAACATAATGATCCAACGCCATCTCCCAATTTTGAATTCCCTGTATTTGAGGCAGAGGAAGATGATGTTAAAGGGATTCCTGATGAGATCACCCGTCTCCTTGAGCACGAAGAGAAGATCATTCAGCCGCATCTCGAAGACTTGGAAACAGTCAACTTGGGGTCTGAGGATTGTGTTCGCCTGGTGAAGATTGGGGCACTTCTTGAAGGGTCTGTCAAGGAAGATTTGATCAACTTGCTACGAGAATATTCAGATATCTTTGCTTGGTCCTATGAAGACATGCCGGGTTTAGATACAGATATTGTGCAACATTTCCTGCCTTTAAAGCCTGAGTGCGTGCCTATGAAGCAGAAGCTCAGAAGAACTCATCCAGATATGGCAGTGAAGATCAAAGAAGAAGTTCAGAAGCAAATTGATGCGGGGTTTCTGGTGACTTCGACATATCCTCAATGGGTGGCCAATATTGTGCCTGTTCCTAAGAAGGACGGAAAAGTCCGTATGTGCGTTGATTACAGAGATTTGAACAAAGCTAGTCCAAAAGATGATTTTCCTCTACCACACATCGACATGTTGGTAGACAATACAGCCAAATTCAAAGTCTTTTCCTTTATGGACGGATTTTCCGGATATAATCAAATCAAGATGGCACCAGAGGATATGGAGAAGACAACATTCATCACACCTTGGGGAACATTCTGTTATCGAGTGATGCCCTTCGGTTTGAAGAACGCCGGAGCCACATATCAACGAGCTATGACTACCTTGTTTCATGATATGATGCACAAGGAGATAGAAGTCTATGTTGATGATATGATTGCTAAGTCTCGAACGGAAGTTGAGCATATTGAGCATTTGTTGAAACTTTTTCAGCGTTTGAGGAAGTTCAAACTCCGCCTGAATCCGAACAAATGTACATTTGGAGTCCGTTCCGGCAAATTGTTGGGTTTTGTGGTAAGTGAAAGAGGTATTGAAGTTGATCCTGCAAAGGTCAAAGCAATACAAGAGATGCCTGCACCCAAAACTGAGAAGCAAGTCCGAGGTTTTCTTGGCCGCTTGAATTACATTTCCAGATTTATATCCCACATGACTGCCACATGTGCGCCGATATTCAAGCTCCTCCGGAAAGATCAGTCTCATGATTGGACCAAGGATTGCCAGAAAGCTTTTGACAGTATCAAAGATTATCTGTCCGAACCTCCGATTTTGTCTCCACCTGTGGAAGGAAGACCTCTGATTATGTACTTAACAGTTCTTGAAGACTCAATGGGTTGTGTACTCGGTCAACAAGATGAATCAGGGAAGAAGGAGTTTGCTATCTACTACCTCAGTAAGAAGTTTACTGATTGTGAGTCTCGGTACTCTATGCTTGAGAAGACGTGTTGTGCTTTAGCTTGGGCTGCTAAGCGTTTGCGCCAGTACATGATAAATCATACAACTTGGTTGATATCCAGAATGGATCCAATTAAGTATATCTTCGAGAAGCCTTCTTTAACTGGGAGGATTGCCCGTTGGCAGATGTTGTTGTCTGAGTATGATATCGAGTATCGAGCTCAGAAAGCTATCAAAGGTAGTATCTTGGCTGACCATTTAGCGCACCAGCCAATTGAAGATCATCAGTCTGTTCAGTATGACTTCCCTGACGAGGAAATTCTGTATTTGAAGATGAAAGATTGCGATGAGCCTACACTTGATGAAGGTCCGGAACCTGGTTCCAGATGGACGATGGTGTTTGATGGCGCTGTTAATCGATATGGGAATGGAATTGGGGCAGTGATCATTACTCCTCAAGGTTCGCACATCCCGTTTACAGCAAGGCTAACTTTCAAATGCACGAATAATATGGCGGAGTATGAAGCCTGTATTATGGGACTTTAAGAATGCATTGACTTGAGAATCAAGTATCTTGATGTCTATGGTGATTCAGCCTTGGTTGTCAATCAGATCAAGGGTGAATGGGAGACGAATCAGCCTGGTCTCATTCCGTACAGAGATTATGCAAGGAGAATTTCAACCTTCTTCACAGAAGTTGAATTTTATCATATTCCTCGAGAGGACAATCGGATGGCAGATGCCTTTGCTACGCTTGCTTCCATGATTGTGGTCAGATGGTGGAATGATGTTCCCAACATTACTGTGATGCGCTTGGACAGACCCGCTCACATATTTGCAATTGAAGAAGTGAAAGATGACAAACCTTGGTATTTTGATATCAAGAATTTCCTCCAGAACCAGGTATACCCACCTGGGGCATCTGTGAAGGATAGGAAGACTCTGAGAAGGTTGTCAGGCGGTTTCTACCTCAGTGGTGAAGTGTTGTATAAGAGAAATTTTGATATGGTTTTGCTCAGATGCGTGGATAGACACGAAGCGAACCTATTGATGACTGAGGTCCATGAGGGTTCATTTGGTACTCATTCCAATGGACATGCCATGGCTAAGAAGATGTTGAGAGCAGGCTACTATTGGCTGACAATGGAGTCTGACTGTTGCAAGTATGTGAAGAAATGTCACAAGTGTCAAATTTATGCGGATAAGATTCATATTCCTCCGACACTTCTGAATGTGATTTCATCACCATGGCCTTTCTCTATGTGGGGAATCGACATGATTGGCATGATTGAGCCGAAAGCGTCCAACGGACATCGGTTTATTCTCGTAGCAATTGATTACTTCACCAAATGGGTTGAAGCCGCTTCGTACGCGAATGTAACCAGGCAGGTGGTTGTGAAGTTTATCAAGAATCAGCTGATTTGCCGTTATGGTGTGCCAGAGAGGATCATTACTGATAATGGATCCAATCTGAATAACAAGATGATGGATGAGTTGTGCGCTGAATTCAAGATTGCACACCATAATTCCTCTCCCTACAGACCTAAGATGAATGGGGTTGTTGAAGCTGCTAATAAGAATATCAAGAAGATTATCCAGAAGATGACTGTCACGTACAAAGATTGGCATGAGATGCTGCCATTTGCTTTGCATGGATATCGTACATCTGTACGTACTTCAACAGGGGCAACCCCTTTCTCTCTTGTTTATGGCATGGAAGCTGTTCTCCCAGTAGAGGTGGAGATCCCATCAATGCGAGTCTTGATGGAAGCCAAGTTGACTGATGCCGAATGGATTTAGAGTCGTTATGACCAACTGAATTTGATCGAAGAGAAGCGATTGACTGCCATGTGCCATGGTCAGTTATATCAGTAGAGAATGAAGAAAGCATTCGATAAGAAGGTCAAGCCTCGTGTGTTCCGAGAAGGTGACCTCGTGCTCAAGAAAGTCTTGTCTTTCGCGCCCGATTCCAGGGGCAAGTGGACTCCAAACTACGAGGGTCCATATGTTGTTAAGAGAGCCTTTTCAGGCGGTGCTTTGATGCTTACAACAATGGATGGGGAGGATTTCACTCGTCCTGTGAATTCAGATGCAGTCAAGAGATACTTTGCCTAAAAAAAGTATATGCAAATGAAAAACAGAATAGCTCGCTAAGTTGAAAACCCGAAAGGGCGGCTTAGGCAAAAATGAGCGTCTCGGTGGAGAACCTGCAAGGGTAATCCAGGCAAAAATTAGAGACTTGAAAAAAAATATATTTGCATCCCGCTAGATTGAGTACCTCACCATGGGGCAATCTAGGCAAAAATTAGGGATTTGGCAAGTAACTGCATCCTGACAAGACTTTCTGTTCGCCAGTCGTCATTTCGTCAGAAGATTCTCGATTCGTCGTCAACCGAAGCTTCGAATACATCGAGATTCAAATTGGTAGAGAAAGGATCATTATGTTCAATGTAGCCCTCTTCCAATATATATCACTGATTTCAAATTTGTACAGATCTATGGAGTCTTGCCATTTGCAGGCTACCATTCCATCAAATCAATTTGAGCTTTTTATCCAATTTTTTGCACTCTTATTTGTTTCAATTCAACAAATGTTTTGCATGTTTTAAATTGATAAAATGTCATTGTTTAAACAAAACAAATCTTTTCAAATCATTTTTCAAACAAAGTGAACATTCACAATGATGAAAGGATACTTAAGAATATCTCAGTGCACTCCCGAGGGTGGCATAATCTCCAACAGGTAAGACATTTGTTCATATTCCTGGTTTGGTTGTATCTTCTTTCTTCAAATCTTTGGTGGGGTTGTTCCTCAAATAGAGTTGTTGTTGGGGTTATTCCCCAAGCAGAGTGTTGTTGAAGATTTCGTTTTCTCCAGCAGCAATCTTCCCCAGCATGGGTGCTTTTCTTGTAGAAGTTTCGGCGGTTAATGGTTTGTCATCTTGGTGCCCCGTCACTTTCTCCAGTGGGTCAATATCCCCAGAATTTATTTGTCTCCGCAGCACAGTCACGAGTAGAGCTGTTGTAGATATCCCCATCGGATTCGCAAGCAGAGTTGTTGTCACTCTTCCCAGTGCAGTTGCCAGCAGAGTTGTCTGTCTCCTCAGCATGGTCGCTTTCTTTTAAAGACTCGGTAAGTCAGCGGTTTGATACCCGGTACTCTACCCTTTCCCCGACGAAGTCTTCTGCGGAATTTGTTGTTATCTCTCCATCAGAGTTTTTCTCTTCAGCAGAGCAGGATTTATTTTCCCACTCGGTGGTTGATTTGGGTTGACATCCCAGTATTGCATCCATCTTTTCCTCAGCATAGTCTGCAGAGTGTTTGTTGTGGCAGTTTTGCCTGTTGAATACTCCTTCAATCCCCAGTATGGTCGGATGATGGCTTCGGCCTCCAGCGAACGGATTGATTTCCTGACTGTTTGTGATCCCCAGTAGAGTGGCTTGTATTGCAGAATCTACTTGTTGTGATCAGCTTGCTATGTGTATTCTCCCCAAATAGAGTGGTTTGTTGCAGAATCTACTTGTTTGATCTGTCCTCCCTCGGTGGTTTGTTCCCCAAGAGAGTAGCCGACAGTTTTCCCCAGTAGAGTTGCTTATGCAGTTAGATTCTATTTGGATGATATCATTCTCCCTCAGTGGGTTGTTCCCCAACGGAGTTATGTGGATTTGCTTCTACAGCAGTTCGTGCTTGTGTAATGCACTTTTGTTTCTCAATTGACACTGGGATCCCCTGCAGATATCTTGGATTTTCTCTTGTTCTCCGACAGATTCGTCTTGGTGGCTGTCTTTGCCCGTTGTGACTTTCTGTACCCTGATTGGGTTGTTTCCTGATATCTCTGATCCTCTGCTTCTTCAGCAGTACTCGCAGATCTTTGCTTCTCAGCATATAGATCTCCGCAGATTGGCTCTCTAGTTGATTTTTCCTCTGGAAGTATAATACCGGGCGTTTGATTCCTGGACCTGTTTGTGTTAGAACTGTCTGTTTTGTCAGCATTCATCAAACATAAATCACGCATATTCATGCATATTCATAAAATATTCAGATATTCATGTCGCATTTCTTGCCATATATCCTTTGTTTGTTGTTTCCTGCAACGGGTGATACAGATCTTCTTTATAGATCTTCCCTTAGCAGATGTCGGGTGTTATAAATCTCTCCATATAGAGTCAGCCCCATAAGCAGAAAATGTTGCCTTTCCTTCTGCAGTTCCCCACTGAGATATATCCTCGTGGATGACGGTTTCTTCCGTTTCCTCCCAACACATATATTGGGATGGATTTTCCTATTTGAGTTACATCCTCATTAGGACGTGTCCTGATTCAGTCTGTCTTTTCGGATTATTCCCGAACTGGCTATTTGTCAAATGCCTTGCGCTTCCCAGTGGGTTGTTCCCCAGCGGAGTCTTTTTGGCCTCTACCCTCATACCGGTAGTTATAAGTCCTATTTTCCTGGCTCTCTTGGCAGAATTTGTGGTTATACACCTTTTATTCCCCAGCCAGAATTGTTGGTTTTCTACCTCAGTCGGTAGTTGTAAATCCTACTTTCCTGCTCTCCAACAGTTTGTGGTTTGTTATAAGCCCTATTTTGGTTTCCCGTGCGGATTTGTGATTTGTTCTATCTCCACGCGGAGTTGTTGGTCTTCTACCCCGTATTCGGTAGATGTAAACCCTAATTTTGTGGTTATCCCCACTAGACTTTTGGCCTTCTGCCTACAAACCAGTAGTCGTAAGTCCTATCTTTGCGGTTTTTCTACCTACAAACCGGTAGTTTTAAACCCCGTTTTCTCCACTAGCAGAGTTAACTTTGTTGTTCATCCCAACCGATGACAATTCCCTCTTTGTGGTTATCTCCATCTAGTTCTGGATGTTGACTTTCCTTTGCTTGGATAAGTTGCTCAGATCAGCACTTATACTCCCAGCAAATCTTTTGTGGATAATTGCCGTATGCTAGCAATTTTATCCCCAGTGGGTCCTTTCACCTTTTGTCAGTGATTGCGTTCCCCGGATAGTTGATTGTCATCATTATATCCCCAGCCTGTTGTTGTGGATAATTGTTGTTTATGCAATTCATCCCTGGATCATTGATTTTCACCAGTGAATCCTCAGCAGATCGCCTTTCATTTACCCTCTTGTTGGTAATGTCTGTTGCTCCCTTTGACTGGTCATCATTATATACCTAGTTTGGTATCCCGATGCCTTTCTTTTCGGATTTTTATCCTATAAACAACCTACAACCCGGTTCAGGATAATCTTCCATGCGAGGTTATTATTCACGTTTTGACGGCTATGAATAATATATCTCATGCACTCTTCAGTCGAAGCCTTTCGTGTTTCCCTGGTCGAGTAAGATTCGTTATTTCCCTCCGCGGAATCGAATATTTCTTTGTTGTCGGATAATTGTCGGATGCTTGCAATTTATCCTTTGAGTTATCTTTCGTTTACCCGGATGCTTGGTATCGATTGTCTCTCTTTTTGGTTAGTCACCTATTATATACTTCGGTATCTCTGGTGTCTTTTCCTTTCGAGTATATTATTCACGTTTTGACGGCTATGAATAATATGTCTCTTGTGCTCTTTGGTTGGAGTCCTTTGTTGATCTTCCCCAGTCGAGTAAGATTCGTATTCCTTGTGGAATCGAATGTCCATCCTATAAACAAGTCTGCTGTTCTAGCTTTCTTCAGGATGATGAGTGTTTTGGAACACACACCAATTCACGTTTTCGGATCTTATCCTATAAACAACCTACAACCCGGTTCAGGATAATCTTCCTCTGTGAGTATTCTATCCACGTTCTGACGGCAGTGGATATTATATCTCGTTCACTCTTGGGTCAATCTCTTGATTGTTTTCTCCGCAGAGTAAGTTCGTATTCCTTGTGGAATCGAATGTCCATCCTATAAACAAGTTTGCTTTCGCTCTCCTTAGGATGATGAGTGTTTTGGAACACAAACCAATTCACGATTTTGGATCTTATCCTATAAACAACCTACAACCCGGTTCAGGATAACTTTCCATGCGAGGGTATTATCTACGTTTTGACGGCTATAGATAATATATCTCATGCACTCTCTTGTCGAACACTTTGCTTGTTTCCCCAACTGAGTAAGATTTGCATTCTTTACAGAATCAAATATCCATCCTATAAACAAGTTTTCTTTCGCTCTCTTCAGGATGATGAGTGTTTTGGAACACACACCAACTCACGCTTTGGTCGGTCACCTTTTACATACCTACAACCCGGTATCCTTGGTGTTCCTTCCTTTCTACTCCTTATTATGACCTCGGTCCCTTGTGGAGTCAGATTTTCTTGAGTTTGTTACCCTTATACCGGTAACACCTCATTCTTTGGTACTTCCTCAGTGGAATTTCCTTTTGCTTCTCCCCAGGAGTCAGCTTGTGTCTCTCCAATGGATTTATTTTCCTTTGGAATTCTTTCCCCCAGTGTGAGTTCTTCTCCCCGGTGAGGCCTCCAGTTTGATTTCATTCCCTAATCAGAGTCGTGTCTTGTTCACGTTGTGTCAGTGGTTTATCCCCAACAAGAGTCTTGTTAGAGTCTCTGTTCCTGGTGAGCGTATTACTCCGATGGATCGTCTTTTCTTCTTTGTGAACCATATTCCCCACAGAGTTTGTGTCTTTTGCATACATACATTTGCATCATGAGGTCTCTTAGGGACCAAAATTTGTCTCATTACTGTTATTTAAGCCCATTCTACCGCGTCGAGATGAAGATTTCTAAACTTCACTTCTCCGGCTAGAATGACCTTAAATAGGGGCATCTGTAAGACCCCAATTTTGGCCCTAAGATCCCTCATGGCCCATATCATATCATATCATGGCCTCAAGGATCATTGCATGCCCTAGCTTCCCTCCTAGTGGGTGGGTTATCTTGTGAGTGTGTTTCTTGATCACCAAGCATCTATTGCCTTTGTATATCTTTGCTTTTCATCTGTTTACTAACCAAAAGTACAAAAATATTGTCATCTAACCATGTTACTTGCAGTTGAAGCAATCAACAGTCAATCAGTCAAATCAGCCATTAAGCAGTAGATGGTGGCCATTCTTGAAGAATTTGGGCACCATGATCAATAATCAAGGGTTCATATGAGTTGTGACATCATTTGGAATCAAGATATCAAGGGATTAGGGTTTGGAATTCATCAGAACATGGTTCAGTCAAGCAAAACCCTAGAAAAGTCAACCTTGGTCAACTGTGCATTTAATCAGTCATTTGATGATGGGAATTGGTCTGAGAGATCTCATTCATGTCCATATAGGCCTCATATAACATGTCAAACATCATCATGGAAGAATTTAAAGTCAAACAAGAAATTTCAAAAAATAGAAAGTTGACCTGTAATTGGAATTTGCCAAAAATGGAAAGTCTTGATCCTCAAACTTACATCATGATACAAGCTTCAAATGAATTTTTGTCCAACATGAAAGTTGAAGATCTTGTTCTCCCATTTCCAAAAAGTCCAAGAACACTCAATTCCCATGTATGGTTGGCAAGTTATGATCAAATCATTCTCACAAAGTTTTGAACTTCAAAAGGCCATATCTTCCGAACCATTTGGCCAAATTGGGTGGGGTTTTTTGCTACAAGTCACATTTGATGCCCTCTTTCCAAATATGTCATTACAATTTACCAAAAACTCACCAATCAAAATGGCACTTTTTGAAGTAGCTTGAATTATTTCAAGTGAGGTGAAAAAGTGAGTTTCCAAAATAACCAATACCAATCACTTTTACCACTTGCAAATGACCAGAAATTGCATTTTGGATTTGCTCAAAGCCCAAATTCGCAGCTGTAAGAGCCATGGCCAAGTCATTTGAGTGGAATTTCACAATTAACGAAAACACCTCTTTTATGCAAATTGTGATTAACACTTAATGAACCAAGCTTACAAACCTTAAACAGAGTATTTATACATCATTCTCTGCTGAACAAAGCCCTAGCAGCCACGATTCACAAACAGAAAAACTCATTTGCTCTCAAAACTTTTTTTCTTCATCTTGAACCTTTGATGAAAACTGTAAAGGAATTCGAGCCATGAACCATTGACTCACTATCCACTATCATTGTTGAGGTCTTTGGGTGCATCATTTTCCAACTGTAAAGCCATTACCAAGCACTGCTACATCAATATCCTTCCATGGCAGATCTTGGTTGCAGCTAGAAGCAAGGTTGTTGAGCTAAATTCCCTCCTTCATTCACCTTCTGGAAGCTTGTAGAGCAACTGTTTTTACCATTTGAGGCCAAACAACCACGATTCAACTCAGTTCTTCAAATCTGGTATGTATTTCGAATCTCTCATTTCTCAAAATGATGCTATGCTTTGTGTAGAGTTTGCCTTGCTGATTGTTTTGAGCTTTGAGTAATTTAAAATGGTTGTTTATTGAGTAAGAAAACTGGTTTTAAAGTTTCATGTCCAAACTTGTTTTTGCTCGATGCTTCTTGGTTAGCTTGATTTAGTGAATATGGATGTTGGATTGTGAATGTGTGTGGTTTACTGGTTCTAATGGTATGCGTGATTCATGTTTCTGGGACATTTGTTCTTCATCACGATGAACTTGGCACTGTAGCACATGAAACCCTAAAAACTTTTCTGCCCAGAATTTGTTCAATCCATCTGCATCGCGTTTTGGCTGTTTATTTGTGTTTTTGCATGAGGTTCCACTGTTTCATAGCCATGCACGTATCACATGATGACACCTCCTTAAGTGAAACGGTGCGTTTCACTTAAGGGATTACTATATTACCAAACTGCCATTGTCGTGCCATTTATTCAATAAATTCAATTAATCTTGCAATTTTTATTTCATTTGTTACACAATCTTACAAAATTCACAAGTCCATCATTTTTCATCCAAAATTCATGGGCTTCTTTGCATATTGTTCATCATGATCTCTAGTTTTTTATCATGTATTTTCCAGAATTTTTGCATGAGTAAATTTTAAATGGTGCTAGGGTTTTGTTCATGTGCTCATTTTATGTACACTTTGCCAAATCAATTGTGAAATGATGATGCTTTACCCAATGGCTTTGAAATTTTTTGTGCTTAAACTAGACACATTCATGGTGATTTTGGTGTAGAGTTTGTGAATTTATCATCTCTGGTTTGTGGGTTATGATTTTTTGAATTAGGGTGTGACAATTTGTGTCACACCATTGATGTCCAACTTCTTGATTTTTTATACCATGCTTATTGAACTCAAATTGGCTTGAATTTTTGCATGAATGTACTCTTGGATGTCTAGTTTACATGTGATTTTTCTTGGAATTATTTGTCGCATTTCCTAATTGTTTGGGATTTTTCTCCCCTGTTTGGTCATATGTTGACTTTTTGTGACACATGTTCTCATATTGTTTGTGAAAGCCTCATACTTAATTGGATAAACTTGAAATTTTACATGTGATTAGTAGACATCTTAAGCTTTGTCATGGTTTTGATCCCATTCATTTCTCATATGTTGTCACTGATTTATGAATTATTGAAGTTGGTACATGTTTGGTTGACTTCTTTGAGCATGCTTGAAATTGTTTTGACTTTCTGATTTTCATTGACCAACTTCCCTTGATCCAAATGAGCTGAAATTTGGTATGCATATCATGTTATGGATTATGTTTGATCATGAATTATTTGATGATTTATTGAATTGTTTATGATTGGTTTTGAGTTAAGTCTTGCTGTTGACTTCTATGAGCTTCCATATGCCATGCCTTGACCTAATTTGCTTGTGAAATCATAATGATGCATGATATGAACATGAAACCATTTGAGTTTGTTTCTTGATTGTTTGAAATTGATTTTGGTTGACTATCACTTGCTGTTTTGACTTTTTCATCCCTTTTTGACCCTAGGCTTGTCCTAGTGGTCATTGTTGCTCATGTTTGAGTTCATGTTTTCAGGTTAAGCAACAAATACCCAAAGAGATCATTACAAATTGATTGAGCTTGATTGTTTATCATGACTAACTTCTTTGTTTTGTAGGTTGCTTGGCTCATAGGCTTTGAGCCTTGTGCATTGCACATTTACCTGATTGTTTTGACTGTTAATCCTTATCTCCTTTTGATTTAACTTTGAGTTGTGTACTGATTCTGTTTGACTATTTCAGGTACCTTTAGTTGCTTAGTTCTTAAGAACTTGCTTTGCTTTGCTTTATAGCAATTTGCATTGAGGTATAATCCCTTTTCTTCATGTAGTCTGGAAGACCTGGCCTGTTATTTGGCCAGGCAACTGTCTGAAGTCCTCCTTAAAAGGCAATGCTTGTGTGTGTTTACATTTGTCCCAAGCAGGAAAAGTCCTTCAAATAAGGCAATTGGTAGAATCCAAGAGATAAGCAACCTATCTCCTACTATTATGTGAGTCTTCTCCTTGCTCCCATTACATGGTTGTAGCATTGAGATCCAAGCCCAAGATCTATAGAGTCTAATCTGTGGAGAGAGTTCCTACTTTCTGAAATCCCACACCTTCTGATATTCAAATGCTCTCCCTGACCAGGGATAAGAGCAATGAGGCACACCCCTCATATCCTTTCATCTGCTTCACCTTAGCCCCTCAATGGCAAGGTTAAGAGCACCATTAACCCTATCCTAGTTGGCTTCAATGCCTAACCCTTTTGTGTGAGCCTAATTGCTTGGTTATAGTGTGTGCTGAATGATTTCATTGTTTGATTGTTTGCTTCATATGCACATGTTTGCTTGTATGCTCTATGCATTTATCATCATTGATTGCTCATTAGTGCATGATCATCTCATTTGTCTTTGTGACATTATTCTTGTTGATTGCCCCATTGAGAACAATTGTAAGACCATTCCTTTGGCCATTGTTTCTATGATATGGAAGTGAGTATAAGACCATTTCATTGGCCACTCATCTTATCTTTGCTCGATGCATTTGTTTGTGAGGATGCAATTGTAAGTCCCTGCAAGTTGGCATTTGTATTCCTAGGACCATACTGTGGAGGTTAGAGTAAGCCCAGATAGATTGGCATCTGACATCCATGTTTTGCTTTTGTTTGTTTATGTGAGGATGCAATTGTAAGTCCCTGCAAGTTGGCATTTGCTTTCCTATGATCATATGTTGGATATTGGTATAAGTCCAAACAGATTGGCATCCGGTATCCAAGTTTCATTTTGTTTTAGGAGATTAGTGTAAGTCCATTGAGTGGCCTCTGATATCCATTTCTGTTTTAGGAGATTGGTGTAAATCCATCTATTGGTATCCGGTATCCGCTTTTGTTTGTGAGATTGGAGTAAGACCATTGAGTGGCATCCGGTATCATTTGTTTGCTTATTTTATTATTGCTCATTGCCCATTCCAAAGGACACACTTGAATCATCTTCTATATGATTTCAAGAGGTGAACCTTCTAAGAAGTTTTACAATCCATTTTCATCCATTCATCCCCATTATGTCCTAAACCTTTTCACATTACTTTCAAACTTGAGATAGATATTGTGCAAACATCTTCATGTTTTCAAATCAAAAACCTGGACCCCAAGTCCTTGACTTTTTTTTCAAAATCCATTTCATAATACTTCTTTGAATCAATCTTAATCATACTTTGACTCTACTTTCATAATCACAATCAATTAACTTCACCCATTCAACTGTTTTGGCTTTGTCCATTGTTAATCTTTTCACATTAGCCATAGGTTTCAATTACCATTGTGGTTGATGTAAACCTCACCTTATCCTTAGTGAGTCGACAGTAAGACTTCCGTACTGAAAACAGGGTTAACCCCTCTAGTACGTCGAAGCTATCCTCGCATGGTGGATGTTGGTCTTGGTCGAGTTTTCTCCCATTGATAATGAAAGACCTCAGTGCTTGTGTTTAAAATTGAATCCACTAACTTTTGGAAATCTTTTAGCCGAACTACGGCGTTTTGATCCTTACCTTTGATGGAAGGTACGTAGGCAGCGGGTTCATCCGTTCAAACCCAATAAAAATTGTATATTCTTTTCTCATCATCTCAATCATGTTTGCACAATACTTATGTCATAACAAATAACAATTTTATACAACAAGTGTGAAAAGGGCTCCCTAGGAGTACCTAGGACGTAGTGGGTGCCTAACACCTTCCCATTGTGTAATTTACCCCTTACCCAGACTCTCTGATCTTTTTATTAGTTTTCTACGTGTAAAACTTCTTAGGCTTTTGTTCGCTTTTTAGCCAGTCCTTTGGATAAATAAAAGTGCGGTGGCGACTCGAAAATCATTGTATACCTTGCTTATGATTTAATCGATAGATCATATAGCGACGAATACACCGCTACAGGAACATGCTCACCTTTGATCTATCAAGTTCATATCTAGGGTTTAAGACCCTTAGTGCAAGGAGTTCAATCAATAATTGGTCCACATTGGCTCTGAGCATCATACATTAATCCCCATGTTCTTCACATGTTATTTTGATCAAGAAATCATCAAGAGTTTGGATTTGGTGTGCCTTGGAAACCCTAATTCATCTGGGTATCTTGTATAACTTCTTCAACTCACCAATTGATCAAATATTTAAAGGGATACTTCATATTTCATCATCTTATGCATATATGATCCTCCATGAGTCCCAAAAGTCAAGAGAATATTAAGCTAGCAAGTTGGTTCATGGTGGTTGACCAGAGGAATTCATCTGATCAAAATTGGGGTTCCCTAGACCCTATCTTCTACAATGTTTGTCATATGAAAATGATTCCAAGAAAAAAGTTATTCTAAATGACATTCCAAACAACTTTCATGTTCAAGTCAAGAGCTAGTTTTGCTTGGAAAGTCATTTTTTATGGTGAAAGATTATAGGTCATTTTGTTTAAACCCTAATTGGGAGGTAAACTTTGAAAATGTCTACTTCAACTTTGATGTTTTGATGAAGAGCAAATTCAACTTTTAAATGCATGTGATATGAGGAGACATTATAGGTCATTATGGACCAATGCCATTGAACAAGTGATTTTCCTCAACTTCAAAAATGCACAACTCCTTCATGCTAAATCCAAATGAGGTCAAATTTGTGACCATTTTAAAGGACTTTGAGATAGATGCAACTTTGATTACGGAACGTTTCTCATTTAAAGCTCATATAAAAAGATAGCCAAGGTGGAATAAGTGAACATATGGCTTGACACTTAGAATTTTTTTTGACATGTTTGATTTTCCCAACTTCCACCTCAAAATTCATCATGATCCAAGCTTAAAATGAAAAAGTGTTTTACATGAAAGTTGTTCCTCTTGATCCAAACTTTTCAAAAAGTCCAATTTCATCCCATTTGGACAAAGTAAGAGTGACTTGTGCATGGCTTGAAATTGGATCACCATTTGGCATAATTGAACTTGCATTCCTCATACAATACTGCATGGCTTACCAATGTGACTTCAGCAATGTTTGTACTCATTTTTGGACCTGAAGTGATGATTACATGGGCCTATCACACGCCCATGCATCCTTGCAATGTACATTGCTATTTTTGGAACTTAATTTCAAGTGTGCAAATAACAATCATTTGGCCTATAAATAGAGCCCTTCATGCTCAGAATCAAGGACCCTGCGCGCCATCTTTGAATCCCTAGCTCCTAACCCTCTCATTCAAAGGATAAACTTGAGAATTTCCATTGGAAATTGAGTTTGAAACTCCACTGTTTTAAGATTCAAATCTCCAAGAGTCATGTGCCTTTTGTTGATTCAATTCCATTCCATTAAGTGTCCAAAGCAAGATCAAGAGCAATTAGAAGCAAGATCATGTTCATACAGACCTGCATTGAAGGTAATTTTCAGAATTTTTCATCTCTTCGATTCTCACTCAATTCTCCATAATTCTTCTTGATCTTTGGTTGTCTTAAGTCCTACCAATGCAGGCAACAAGATTGAGTGGCTTTGAGGTCAAATCGAAGGAACTCAGATCATGATCCTCAAATTTCAGCTCCCTGTATCTTTCAATATACTTGGAGTTAGATGAAATTGAGGCCAAATTCGAGCTCCTGAGCATTTTTACTTTAAATTCATGTCCTTCTTTTTTATTTTGGTGATAATTAAGAGTGAACCAGTCCGGTGAGACTCACCGGAGAAGGATACTGAAGCTTTGGCTCCGGTGGTGTGTTGGCATTCATCTGAGCCATAGGATCCTTGTATCTTGTTTTAATCTCGTGCGTTGGTTTTAAATACCATCCCTGCATCGCATTGACTTGTGTCCATGATGGAACGCGCGCTGAGGATCACTTGATCTGCCACCTCAATTAATGAGGGAGATCAAGTGGTCCACGTTTTTTGTTATTTTCTAATTTTCATTTTATTTAGCTTATTTTCACTAAGTCATATTAATTTTAATATTGATCCAAAAAATATGAGACTTTCACCAAAAATATTTAAATAAGTTTCTCTTTCATTTTCTAAATTAAAATTATTTTTTGGATCATTATTAATATTTTCATGATTTAATTATTTTTGTGAATATTTTGAATTGTTTAAGAATAGTTTTAAGTTAACAAAAAGTTAATGAAATTTTTTCTCCAAGGTCCTTTGACCTTGTTTGGCCTATGATAAATCTCATGGCTATTTATTTGGTGTTTTGATGAGGTTTTAGGATTTTGACCAACCATAATTTAATTTAATGCATTTTTTAATTGATTTTAATTGTTTAATTGCAAAATAAATTGTGTTGAGCTTTTGATATTGACTTGTTGAGTTTGACTTGTGTTGTTGGGCATTGGTCAAGGTTGATTTGACTTTGTTGAGTTAAAATCATTATATTTAGGGGATTGATGAAATGTACATTTCATCTCCTAAAATGAATTAATGATTTTAATTTTATAAAATTCCTCCTTTGACCAATTTGTGTTGATTCCATTTCCCCTCCCTCTTCATCTCAATCCCGTTCTCTAATCATTCATTTCATGGACCTATGATGTCTCTATATCCTAAGGCTAGTTGATTGCAAAATCAACATAAGTGTGGATGAGATTAGGTCCACCCCTTTTGCATATTCTTTTAAGTATGATATGTTTTAGGAGTATGGTTCATAATACCATATCTCTAACATGCATTAACACTAAAATGTCTATTTCCCGACCTCAAATAGTTGTGACTTCTACATAAGTCCAATTACGATTGCTTAACATAGCGCTAAATTTTAGACACAAAAGGCATAGCAATCTAGTAAGTGAGATTGTAAGTCTCCCCTCTTTCATGGTATTGTGTGGAAACTTGGCCTTTTTTCCTTCCTTTGGAAGATGTCTTGGTTCAAGGATCCATGCTTATGAATAGTGGGTTGAGTGTTCTCCAAAGAATGACTTAAACAAAACAAAAGCAAAAGCAATACTAACTTCTAATCAACTAACAACTAACATTTAATTTCAACCCATTTACTTTTATGTACTTTAATTTTGAAGTCTTTATTCATTTTCCATTATTCATACCATTTAACTTGTTTACCTTAATGCCATTTTCACTTTGCTCATTTGAGCCTTATATTGTGATTGTATATACTTGCTTGTGTTTGTGGTCTTTTGACCTTAATGTACATAATAACAATAAAAACTCTAAAAGACATTTGTGTGGACTGTTGGATTGGATCTGAGACATTGGACTTAGAATTAGGCAACACTCCCTATGCAAAAGGACTTGGTCAATTCCAACTTTAATGAAACCAAGTGCTTGTGAATTGAAACTTCATATGAAGCAAGTATTGAAGATCCATTTAAGTTCATCTGCTACATAGTCTTATTTAAGCTGTTACTTTGAACCTGTGCCTAGTGCCTATCTTTGTGTTCATCTGATACATGGGAGATTATGAAGAAGATAATGGAGTTACTAAGCTTGGATGTTGCTATCTTTATTTGATACCTTGCTCTTCATCTTGTTATTTGTGTATTTATATTGCTTGATTCTAAAGTCCAAGGGAAATTTAGATTTCTATATGACATTCTTGTCTATTGGATTGCATCCCATTGGTCAGATCTTCTCAACTCTCAACTTTTAAATTTTTGCTTAAGATTAGTCTCTTCATCTCCTACCCACTTCTTTAATTTTAAATCTCTCCCTCCTTTTAAAATCTTCTTTGCTCGTGTGTTTTTTCTAAACTTAGACCATATTGCAAATTAGAAACTTTGGCCTTATGCCATTGCATTTTAAAACTCTTTTCTTAATCAAACTTGTAAATGGACCTAACTATACTTGACTTAAATTTTCAAAAGACAAAAAGAACTAACACTCATTCAAAACTTTTTAGGCCTTTTGTGCCTATGTTAAACTTAAATATTTGTTAAAAGCAATATACCCATTTGGAAATTGTTACCACGAACTACGAGGTTTTGATCCCTCATTTTATGTTGGTACGTAGGCACAAGTCTGAAGGTCTTGTCAAACACAAAAATATAATTAATGAATTATTTTCTCATCCCCACACTCTATTTATTGCAAACATCTTTTATACCAAAACACATGTACACACAAAAAACTGATCCCTAGGAGTACCTAGGACACTTTGGGTGCCAACACCTTCCCTCTGTGTAACCAACCCCCTTACCTGTAATCTCTGGCATTTTATTAGTTTTGATTTAAAAACTTCTTATCTTTGGGTTTTGTTCATACTTTTCCCTTTTCCCTTGGAAACAATAAAAGCGCGATGGCGACTCTAGTTTAATTAATGTCTAGCTTATCCATAGCTTGATGGTCATGAATTTACCGCTACACCTATAATATCTAATAGATGAGATTAAGACTCTGGGAACTTTTTAGAACATGATCTACAGGTTTTTATCCTTAGTATACTCCTTTGAGATGGTTCTTAACCTGACTCCATGCTCGTGACTCACAATAAACCCTTTGATTCTTGGTTGATCCGATCAAGTCTTGTCAATATCAATGGAACTTGGGTGTTGATAAGGTGAAAACCATAATCCACCAAAATGGATGATTGATCTTGATGATGACTTGATCCATCCCTTGATCTTTCTTTGTGTTTGCCTTGTGTGTGATCTCTTATGTGTGATTGTTGCATTCATGCATACATGCACATCATAACATTCATCATAAAAAAATAAATTTCAAGGAATTAAGGTCTTTTTTGCAAATATTTTCATACCATGGATTGTGGACGAAGGAACACTAAGAAGTACAGTTTCAGATGTCCTGATTTGAAAGAGATAAGGAAGATGTCATCCTTTGTATTAGATCCCTTGGACTTCAAGCAATGTCATGGGAAGCTCTTGTCTGTGTTATCTGCTGTTGTGGTTGAAGGACTTCTGAGTGTTTTGGTTCAGCTCTATGATCCTCTCTACCGGTGCTTCACTTTTCCTGATTATCAGCTTGTGCCTATATTGGAGGAATATGCCCATCTCTCGAGAATTCCCGTATCTGACAAAGTACCTTTTAATGGATTGGAGGAGATTCCAAGATCTCATATCATAGTTGAGGCTCTTCATCTGAAGAAATATGAGATTGATGCTCATTTGGTAAATAAAGGAGGTATTCTTGGGTTGACTTTTGAGTTCCTCATTGGAAAAGCTACTGTTTTCGCTAAGGTTGGTAGCATGGATGCTTTTGAATCCATCTTTGTATTGCTCATCTATGGTCTAGCTTTGTTCCCTAACATTGACGGTTTTGTTGATGTTAACGCCATTAGAATTTTCCTGATTGGGAATCCTGTTCCTACTATGTTGGGTGACATGTATTTATCTTTAATTTGAGGAATTCTAAAGGTGGTGGGACTATTGCGTGATGTGTTCCTCTTCTGTACAAGTGGTTTATTTCGCACTTGCCTCAGACGCCTGCTTTATTGGAGAACAAACAATGTTTACGGTGGTCTCAGAGACTTATGTCTCTCACTAATGATGATATTGTTTGGTATGATTCTGCATTGAGTAGTGTGGATATTATTGATAGTTGTGGTGAATTCTCTAATGTGCCTCTCATTGGTACACAAGGAGGAATCAACTACAACCCTGCTCTGGCCTGTCGTCAACTTGTGTTCCTCTTGAGAGATAAACCTAATAACACTCAGTTAGAAGGTCTTTTCTATCAAGAGGGTAAAGATTCCCAACATTTGAAGCAAAGGATGATACATGCTTGGCATATTGTGCATAGGAAAGGAATATCCAGGCTTGGTCTGTGCAAGAAGCTACACATTACTTAGGTGAAGAAGAGAGCTTTGGAGCTGAAGATGTCGTATGCTTGTGAAAGACCTATATCTTTGGTTGTGGCTGAGCCATCAACTCTCCCTAACTAAGATATAGAGGAGTTAGAAGACGCACTCGCCAAGATGAAGCAAGAGAAATACATATGGGAAGAGCGGTTCCATGCTTTGAGCAGAAAGCATGAAGAGTTGCATCTCGAGTCGAAAGACAAAGATGTGCTTATTTAGATTCTTAAAGACCAAGCAGTGAAGAGACAGAGAGAGCCAGGGGGTTTATCTTCTTCTGGTATACCTCATCCTTCTGGTGCTTGAAAGAAGATTGTTGATCAGCTAGTTCTTGAGAAAACTCAGATGAAGACATCCTTTGAGTCTGAGATTCGACGCATACGAAGGAAGTATGCACCCATATCCAGAATGTCTGTCACAGTTGCTAAGGGATCCTTAGGATGATAGTTTCCTTTCCTCTTGTATTCGTATTTTGGTTTCTGAAATTGTACTTAGTGTAATCCTTCCAAATTTTATGAATAAAAAGAGATTTTTATGGTCAATCAAATTTTTGTTATTGTTATATATTTGCAAATAGTGATTCATATTTTCCTTGAAATTAAAAATAATAAAAAACATTGCATTTCATGCATCATTTGCATAACAAGTTTTTCTTCCGCCAGATGTCTTATCTGTTCTTCTTCTGTGCATCAGCCAAGCTGATGCACTGTTATAACACTCGTACTAATCAACCAAGGATCATGGAGCATCTAGAGCAAGCGAACCGAGAGTTGAAGGACAAGATCGCCAGATTAACAACCTTGATGGAATATATTATTGCTGCATAGAACCAGTCATCACCAACTCCTTCAACTCCTCCTCCCCAAAGGACTGTCATTTTTGAGGTTGCTACCTCGATTGTTCCTGTTGCTGTCAGTCAATCTATTCCTTCTATGCCTGTTGGATTCCCTTGGGGAATGCCATCAAACTTTATTCCAAAAGGGTATGCGCCCACATAAGTTTATATCCCAGTATCTAGCCCGGTCATGTCAGTACCACCTCCAGTTGTTCATACTCTGCCTCATGTTGAGGACACTATCTATCATTCTGAGCCGTCTGAAGGCCTAGATGTATATGAGAAGATGGATGAGATGAAAGATCAATTCCTCTAGTTGCGCAAAGAATTGAAGACTTTGAGAGGAAAAGATTTGTTTAGGAAGAATGTTGCCGAACTTTGCCTGGTCCCCAATGTTAAGATCCCGGTGAAGTTCAAGGTCCCCGACTTAGAAAAATACAAAGGGAACACTTGCCCACTAAGCCATCTTGTTATATATTCCAAGAAAATGTCTACTCAGACTGATAATGATCAGTTATTGATTCACTATTTCCAAGACAGTTTGACTGGAGCTGCTTTGAGGTGGTATATGGGTTTGGACAGTGCAAGCATTCGTACTTTCAACGACTTAGGCGAGGCCTTTGTCAAGAAGTATAAGTACAACATGGATATGGCGCCTGATAGAGACCGGTTGAGGTCTATGTCTCAGAAAGATAAGGATACATTCAAAGAGTATGCCCAGAGATGGAGAGAGTTGGCTGCCCAAATTAGTCCACCTTTGGAAGAGAAAGAAATGACGAAGATCTTCCTGAAGACGCTGAGTTCCTTTTATTACGAACGTATGATTCAAGTTCCCCTAATGATTTTACCAAAATGTTAAATATGGAGATGAGGCTAGAGGAAGGAGTCCGTGAAGGACGTCTGTCTAAGGAAGAAGCATCGTCCAGCAAGAAGTATGGTGGAAGTTTCTCCAAGAGGAAGGAAGGAGAGACTAACTCAGTATAAGTGGGGAGGCAGAGGAGGCCTCATGTCAAGAAAAGTTCTCAACCTCGTCAACATCAACATCAAGTTTTTTCAGTAATTCCAATTTTTTCCAACAATTCTAATCAATCAGTTCCGATTCAGCAACAACAACATCAACAACAACCGCAACAAATAACCAACTATAACAACAACAACAATAATCATCATCAACAAAATTTTGAGAGGAATAAGGTCTCCTTTGACCCTATTCCTATGTCTTATGCAGAACTGTACCCATCATTGGTTCTCAAGAACCTCATTCATCCAAGAAATCCTCCACAAATTCCTGAGCCACTTCCATGGTGGTTCAAACATGAACTTCATTGTGCTTTTCACTAGGGAGCCCCTGGCCATGACATAGAAAACTGCTATTCGTTAAAATATGAGGTGCAAAAAATTATGAAGAGAGGTATGGTGTCCTTTGAGGATAGAGCACCGAACGTGAAAGCTAATTCATTGCCTGCTTATGATAATGCTACTGTCAACATGGTGGACGGTTGTCCAAGGAATTTCCGAGTATTCGATGTGCGACGTATCTGTAGGTCGTTGGTGGAAATGCATAAAACCTTGTGTTTAATCAGTGATTGTGAACATGATCATGATGGTTGTGTGATCTGCAGTGTGAACCCCCATGGGTGTATGGTTATCATGAGAGATATCCAAAAGTTGATGGATGAGAAAGTAATCCAGATTCAACAGTCGAGGGATATAGATGATGTGAATGTAATTGTGCCTGTATTCAATACCCATGAGCGGGCAGTTATCCAGTTTGATAGCAACAATAGTAATAGATCGGTATTGTCGTTGGTAATACGGTTAGTGGGCCTTGTCCCTTATGCATCCGATAAAGTTATACCATATCAATACAACAATGCAATGGTTGAGAATGGTCAACAGGTTCCTCTACCAGTTGCAGAGTCAGTGGTAAATTTTGTAGATATATCAAAGGTGACCCGTAGCGGTCGTGTGCTCGGTCCAGTTTTTCCAAAAGAAGTAGAAGATGTTTCCGCAAGTAAGAAGGCAGAGATTCCGGTGGTGAATCTAGTTAGTGCTTCAATGTTCCAGTCTGGAGAATCCAGGAAACTGAAGGCTAATGATGATGATGAAGTGTTAAAGTTGATCAAAAGAAGTGAATTTAATGTTGTGGTGCAGCTGCTCCAAACTTTGTCAAAGATCTATGTGCTGTCACTACTGATGAATTCTGAAGCACATAGGGAGGCGTTGCAGAAAGTGCTAGAGCAGGCTTATGTTGACCATGATGTGACCGGGGATCAGTTTGACCATATAGTTGCCAACATTACTTCTTGTAATAATCTGAGCTTTTGTTATGAAGAGCTTCCAGAGGAAGGCATAAATCACAATTTGGAATTACACATTTCAATGAACTGTAAGGAGGGCGCTTTGTCCAATGTGTTGGTTGACACAGGGACATCTTTGAATGTGATTCCAAAGTCAACTTTATCTATACTTTCTTACCAAGACGCCCGAATGAGGTACATTGGCGTGGTTGTTAAAGCGTTAGATGGTTCTTGTAAAACTGTCATTGGTGAAATGGACCTTCCGGTTAAGATAGGTCCGAGTGTTTTCCAGATTACATTCCAGGTAATGGATATCCACTCAGCCTACAGTTTCTTGTTGGGAAGGCCCTGGATCCATGAAGTAGGAGTTGTGACGTCTACTCTACACCAAAAGTTGAAATTTGTAAAGAACGGAAAGCTTGTCGTTGTTGGTGGAGAGAAGGCATTGTTGGTGAGCCATCTGTCATCTTTCACTTATGTTGATGAAATAAAGAAAACTGGGGCACCCATGTCTTCTTTGAAAGATGAACAAGAGGCAATTCAGACTGGTAGCATTGATAAATGAGGTCATATGATAAAGATTGCTCAGAACAAGAATAGGGCCGAATTGGGATTTCAACCAGGGTCGTTCAGCACCAGAACTGAAGTTGTGCAACCAAGTTTCCACAGTGGAGGGTTCATTCATGGGAATGATCAACACTCAACTGCCGTGATTGAAGATGATGGTGATAATGACGAAGCTTGTGCCAACATTGTGACGCATGGCCAGACTTGCAACAATTGGGTTGCTGTTGATGTTCCTACTGTTCTTCATCGCTCTAAGTAATTTGTTTTCATTTGTTTTAAGAAAAATCTTTCTCCTATGCCTAAGGGAGGAGTGAACATTATTGGGCATTTTATTATTATCATCAATAAAAGACAATTTTATTCATCCATATCTATGATGTTTTATTTTTACTTTTGCTTTTATGAAAATGGTAATCACAAAAAAACATAAATAAATAATAATCTTCCATCTGCATAAAATTTGATCGCACTTCACTTCTTTGAAATCAGAATATCAAATGATTATGCCGGTTGGTTCTCAAACCCATTGAATACAATGATCCTACTCCCTCTCCAAACTTTGATTTCCTTGTGTTTGAAGCTGAGGAAGAGACTAGTGATGAAGAGTATCTAATGAATTATCTCGTTTACTTGAGCACGAGGACAAAATCATTCGGCCATTTGAAGAACGAATTGAACCAGTCAACTTGGGTTCTGAAGATAATGTGAAGGAAGTCAAGATTGGGTCTCAACTGTGTCCAGAGACTAAGAAGGGGTTGATTGATCTTCATCGAGAATTTTCTGATGTGTTCGCTTGGTCCTATCAAGACATGCGTGGTTTTGGATTCTGAGATTGTGGAGCATAGATTTCCGTTGAAGCCATAATGCCCGCTGATCAACCAAAAATTGAGAATAACTCATCCTGATATGGTAGTGAAGATCAAAGAGGAAGTGTTGAAGCAGATTGATGTTGGTTTTCTTGTAACCTCCGAGTATCCGCAGTGGGTTGCCAATATTGTGCATGTTCCTAAGAAAGATGGAAAAGTCAGCATGTTTGTTGATTATATAGATTTGAACAAGGCTAGTCCAAAAGATGATTTCCCTCTGCCACAAATTGATATGTTGGTAGACTATATAGCTAAATTCAAAGTCTTTTCATTTATGGACGGATTTTCCGGATATAGTCAAATCAAGATGGCACCTGAATATATGGAGAAGACCACATTCATTACACCCTGGAGAACATTCTGTTATAGAGTGATGCCTTTTGATTTTAAGAATACTGGTGCAACATACTAGAGAGCTATGACCACTCTTTTTCATGATATGATGCATAAAGAAATTGAAGTTTATGTTGATGATATGATTGCCAAATCAAGTGATGAAGAAGAACATGTTGAGCATTTGTTGAATCTATTCTAGCGTTTGAGGAAGTATAAACTCTGCTTGAATCCCAATAAGTGTACTTTTGGTGTTCGTTCTGGTAAGTTTTGGGGCTTTATTATCAGCGAGAAGGGTAATGAAGTTGATCCTGCCAAGGTCAAAGCAATACAAGAGATGCCAACCCCCAAAACTGAGAAGCAAGTCAGAGGTTTTCTCATCCATTTGAACTATATCTCAAGATTTATATCGCATATGAGCGCCACATGTGCGCCTATATTCAAGCTTCTTTGGAAAGATCAGTCATGCGATAGGACTGAAGATTGCTAGAAAGCTTTTGATAGTTCAAAGAATATCTGCTTGAGCCTCTGATTCTATCTCCCCCTGTTGAAGGAAGACTGTTGATCATGTATCTGACTGTGCTTGATGAGAGTATGGGTTGTGTTCTTGGTCAGCAAGATGAATCTAGAAAGAAAGAGTATGTAATTTACTACCTCAGTAATAAATTTACCGACTGTGAGACTCGGTATTCTATGCTTGAAAAAAATGTTGCGCATTGGCTTGGGCTACTAAGCATTTATGCCAGTATATGTTGAATCATACTATTTGGTTGATATAAAAAATGGATCCAATTAAGTACATTTTTGAGAAGCCTGCTTTAACTGGGAGAATTTCCTGTTGGCAGATGTTGTTATCTGAGTATGATATTGAATATCGATCTCAAAAAGCTATCAAAGGTAGTGCCTTGGCTGACCATTTGGCTTACCAACCGATTGAAGATTATTATTCAGTGCAATATGATTTTCCCGACGAAGAGATTTTGTATTTGAAGATGAAAGATTGTGATGAACCATTGCTTGAAGAAGGGCCAGAACCTGGTTCTCGTTGGGGCATGGTATTTGATGGAGCTATTAATTCACATGGTAATCGCATTGGGGAAGTGATTATTACTCCTCAAGGCACTATTTTTTTTGTTTACAGCTAGATTGACCTTCAAGTGCACGAACAACATGGCTGAGTATGAAGTTTGCATTATGGGGCTTGAAAAGGCCATTGATCTCAGAATAAAATATCTTGACATCTATGGAGATTCAGCTTTGGTTGTGAAACAGATCAAAGGTGAATGGGAGACGAATCAACCCGGTCTGATACCATATAGAGAATATGCGAGGAGAATTTCAACTTTCTTTACAAAGGTTGAGTTTCATCATATTCCTCGAGATGAAAACCGGATGGCAGATGCACTTGCAACGCTGGCTTTAATGATTATGGTGAAATTTTGGAATGAAGTTCCTAATTTGACTGTGATGTGTCTTGATAGGCCAACTCATGTGTTTGCTGTTGAAGAGATCAAAGATGAAAAGCCGTGGTGTTTTGATATCAAATGTTTCCTTCAAAGTCAAATTTACCCTCCCGGGGCATCTTTGAAAGATAAGAAGACTTTGAGAAGATTAGCTGGCAATTTCTACCTGAATGGTTATGTGCTTTACAAGAGAAACTTCAATATGGTTTTGCTCAGATCCGTGGATTGACACGAAGCAAAACTATTGATGACAAAAGTCCATGAAGGTTACTTTAGTACCCATTCCAATGGACATTCTACGACAAAGAAGATGTTGAGAGCATGTTACAATTGGTAGACAATGGAATCTGACTGTTGCAAGTTTGTGAAGAAATGCCACAAGTGTAAAATTTATGCAGATAAGATTCATGTTCCTCTGACATTGTTGAATGTCATTTCCTCTCCATGGCCCTTCTCCATGTGGGGAATTGGTATGATTGGTATGATTGAGCCCAGAGCTTCGAACGCACATCGTTTCATTCTAGTGGCTATTGACTACTTCACAAAGTGGGTTGAAGCGGCATCGTATGCAAATGTAACCAAGCAAGTTGTTGTAAGGTTTATCAAGAATCATATTATATACCATTATGGTGTGCCAAGTAAGATCATTACTGATAATGGATCAAACTTGAATAATAATATGGTGGAAGCTCTTTGCAAAGACTTCAAGATTGCACATCGTAATTCTTCTCCCTACAGATCTAAGATGATTGGGGTTGTTGAATTTGCGAATAAGAACATCAAGAAGATCATTCAGAAGATGGTTGTGACATATAAAGATTGGCATGAGATTCTCCCATTTGCTTTGCATGGGTACCGTACATCCATTTGCACTTCAACAGGGGAAACCCCTTTCTCACTTGTTTATGGCATGGAAGTTGTGCTCCCCGTGGAGGTTGAGATCCTATCATTGCGTGTCTTAATGGAATCCAAGTTGACAGAAGCTGAATGATGTCAGACCAGATATGATCAACTGAATTTAATTGAAGAGAAGAGATTGACTGCCATATGTCATGGTAAGTTATATCAGTAGAGAATGAAGAAAGCTTTTGATAAGAAGGTCAAGCCTCGCGTGTTCCGAGAAGGTGACCTCGTGCTCAAGAAAATTTTATCGTTCAAACTTGATCCCAGGGGCAAAGGGACTCCTAATTATGAAGGCCCATATGTTGTTAAGAGAGCCTTTTAGGAGGTGCTTTGATTCTTACAACTATGGATGGTAAAAAGTTCATTTGTCTTGTGAATGTCAATGCAGTCAAGAAACACTTCGCCTAAAAAAATGGAACAACTCGCTAAGTTGAAAACCCGAAAGGACAGCTTAGGCAAAAAAGAGCGTCTCGGTGGATTGAAAACCCGAAAGGGAAATCCATGCAAAAATTAGAGACATAAATCAGAGACAAAAATTAGAGACATAAATCAAAGACATAAATTAGAGACATAAACCTGGTAGATTGAGTACCCCACCTTGGGGCAATCTAGGCAAAATATAGGGATTAGGGCAAGTAACTACATTTGGTTGGTCCTAATCATGGAGGCAGCTTTGAGGAAGTCGTTTGGGTCTGATTCATTCTTCTCAACCGAAGACGAGAGCACAATGGATATTGAAGTTGGTAGGGAGAATAATGATCATTGTATTCAATATAGAACTTTTCCATGTAAATTACCATTTTCAACTTTTGTAAAGATCTATGGGGTCTTATCATTTACAGACTATCATTCTATTAAATAAAGTTAAACTTTTATCCAATTTTTTCTACTAAATACAATTGAATTTTTATGATGATAATGAATAAAAATTATTTTTCTTAAAAAATAATAAAAACAATCGCTTTAAGAATAATCGATTTCAGCAAGGAATATCAACAGTAATATGAGAACAGGTAAGTCTTGAAGTGAGAAGCGTTGTTGGGCTTCCCCAAGCAGCCAGTTTGGTAACTATTTTCCTCCCTAACAGTTCGTCAATTATCCCCAGCTGAGTTGGTGGATCACATCCCCAGTGGAGTCGAGCTGATGATTAATCCCTTTTGTAAATCCATGTTCCCCAACTGTGGTGCTCCTGTTGATATCCTCCAGTTTGGTTTCTCCATTGGCATATTTGTGTTGCATTAACTTCAGCAGTTCATCAGATCCAATTATCTTTTCCTTGGAATTGGTTTATTTCGTAATTTCCAAGGAGAATTTGTTGATTATTAAGGAATGTGATGATATTGGTTGTAGCATCCTCAACAATTTGCTTAGATCCCCATGCAGAGTTTTACCTCTTGTATTCCTTGGAGGAGTTTATATTCAGATATTGAAGATCCCTCACTCCCGACAATTTTGGATTTTGAGCAGTACTTGTTTTTATCCCCTGTAGGGTTGTCTCCCATTTGGTATGGTGTTAACCTAAAAATTCCCCGCAGAGTTGACAATTTGGATCCTCAGCAAATCCTTTCTTTATGCTCGACATGTTTATCCTTCAGCAGTGCTCTTCTCCCCGTGAAGTTTGCCATTATTGGTTGAAATCATGTTCTCCATGACTCTCCCAACCAGGGTTGATTTGTCTAGAGCCAGATGATTTGTGTTTATCCCCAACATTTTCTCTAGTTGGTGTTTCCATTATGTTGAGATTAGCCGAGTGTTGCAACAGTTGGTGTATCCTTTATGTTGTTTTGTCAATATAATCATAATCATATACATGCATATTCATGCATAAAACACAGCATCAGATACTTCATTATGCATGTTATTGCATTTAATTTCGTTATTCTGATCCCGTGCTTCGGTGATACCATTTCCCCATGCTGATTTGGTGCGTTTGTCCTCCTTCAATTGTAGAGTGTCATCCCCTTAAGCAGAAAGAGTATAACCTTTCTCATTTCCCCACTGAGTTATTTCCTCGTGGATGATTCTTATTTTAGTTTCCTCCACCACACAATTATCTGGATGGAACCACTCCCCTTGAAATATATCCTCATTGGGTCGAATCTTTGTTTGACCATTTCTTTCTAGCTATTACCTAGATAGATATTTTGGTCCTCTGAGAGTTTATTACCCAGTGACTGGTAATATTCTTCTCAATTTTTTGAGTACTTTACTTTTTCCCAATACCCGGTAAATGTAATTTACTTCCTTTGTTTTCCCCAGGGGGTTCATGTTCACGTTTCCCCAGGCAGTATATCCTTGATATGATCATCCTAATCGGTGACAAGTATTCTTTCTTTTGTGGTTTTCTACCCAGTAAAAAGGTAGTTGTAATCCCTACTTTTATCCCTAGAGAGTTCATCCTTTGTATGTTCACTCTAATCGGTGACAAATTTTCTCCTCTTTGGGGTCTTCAGCACAGTAACCGGTAGTTGTAAATCCTACTTTCTCCTCCGAGTCTATCCTTGATATGTTCATCCTAACCGGTGACAGACATTTTCTCTTTGGTATTCTATCCAATAACCGATAGATATAATTCCTATTTTAACCCGGCAATCTATCCTTCATGTGTTCATCCTAACCGATGACGAATTTTCTTCCTTTGAATTATCCTTGATATGTTTATTTTAATCAGTGACATATACTCTCTCTTTGGTCTTCTACCCTATAACCAGTAGTTGTAAATCCTATTTGATCTTTTTCCACAACAGGTTATTCTTACCTAGTAACCGGTAACGAATACACCTCTTTTTCCTCAGCGAGTCATCCTTGATATGTTTACCCTAACCGGTAACGAATGTCCCTATGTCATAGTATATTATCTCCCTACCAAGTTGTAAGACCCCAATTTTGATCCTAAAATATCCCTTATGATATCTCATCATATGCATTAGCATTAGGATCACAACTTGGCATCCTCCTCACCCCTCATTCATTGGGTTTGCATTGGGAGAGGTCACCAAGCATATTTGGTTGTATCATACTTCATTTTTATTTGTTTACTAACCAAAATACCAAAAATATGTCAATGTATAGTTTGTTGCTTTTGTAGGTAGTGTACATGCTCACCTATGCTCTATCATGTTCATATATAGGGTTTGAGACCCTCAATGCAAGGAGCTCAATCAAGAATTGGTTTACATTAGCTCTAGACATCATATATGGGTCCCCACGATCTTCACATGTCATTTTGATCAAGAAATCATCAAGAGTTTGGAGTTGGTTTGCTTGGGAAACCCTAATTCATCTGGGTATCTTGTGTAACTTCTTCAAGAAGTTTCTTCAACAATTGATCAATTATTTCAAGGTATACTTCACATTACATCCTCTTATGCATATATTATCCTCCATGAGTTCTCAAAGTCAAGAGAATGTCAAGCTAGCAAGTTGGTTCATGGTGGTTGACCAGAGGAAGTCAACTAGTCAAAACTAGGGTTCCCTAGACCCTATCTCCTACTATTTATCTCATATGAAAAATTATTCCAAGAGAAACGTTACTCAAAATGACATTCCAAACAACTTTCATGTTGAAGTCAAGAGCTAGTTTTGCTTGGAAAGTTATTTTTTATGGTGAAAGATTATAGGTCATTTTGTCTAAACCCTAGTTTGGAGGTCAACTTCCCAAGACCATAACTTGCTCAATTTTTATGATATGAAATCCATTAAAATTGCATGATAAAATTCAATATGTCTACTTCAACTATGATGTGTGGAGGAAGTGCAAATTCGACTTTCAAATGCATGTGCCAAGAGGAAACATTATAGGTCATTTTGGGTCAATACCATTGAACAAGTGATTTTCCTCAACTTCTAAAATGAATAATTCCCTCCTGCCAAATCCAAATGAGGTCAAATTGGTGACCAAATTAAAGAGGTTCGAAAGAGCTACAACTTTCATGAAGGAACGTTTCTCATTTGAAGTCCCTAGAAAAAGTTATTCAAAGTGGAAGAAGTGAATATTTGACTTGGGACTTAGAAACTTTTCAAATATGGTTGATTTCCCAAACTTCCACCTCAAAATTCGTCATAATCCAATCTTCAAATTAAAAAGTGTTCAACATGAAATTTGTTCCCCTTGATCTCACCTTTCAAAAACATCCAAGATCATCTCATTTGGATTAAAATTGAGGGACTCGCACATGGCTTCATTATGGAAAGTGTTTTGGCAAGTTTGGATTTCAAGTGATCAATTTTTTTTACATGCTTACACATGATGCATTCAGCATACTTTGTACATGAATTGGGAGTGGATTGCATCATCCCTAAGGCCCAAACGATTTCCCATGCACCCATGCAAAGGAGTTTCCAAATTTGGCCAAAATTCAAGTGGTGCAAATATCAAGTGCATTGCCCATTTAAACAAGCTTAAGGCTTCAGATTCATCATCAACACCTTGCCCAAGCTTTTCTAGACCAATTCAAACCCTCACTGGCATAGAATTTCTGAAGGTTTCTCTTGAATCGAGCTTGAACTTCATCTTCTGTTTGGAAGTTCAAACTCCAAAAATTCACTTCCCTTTTCATCTCATTTGGTTTCTGCAAGCAAGAGGAGGAGAAAGCAATCAAATCCAGATCAAGATCAAGTGGAATTAGATCAACTCAAAGGTGATTTTTTTAGAAACTTCTTCTCTTCGATTCTCTCTCAATTCTTCACCATTCTTGTTGATTTTTGGTTGTCTGAAGTCCTATCAATGTAGGCAAGAATATTAAGTTGCTTTGAGGTCAAATCGAAGCAACTCAGTTCATGCTCCTCAAAATTCAATTCCATGTATCTTTTCATATACTTGGAACTGGACAAAATTGAGACCAGATTCGAGCTTCTGAGCATTTTTTCTTTAAATACATGCCTTTCTTTTTCATTTTGGTGATTATTGAAGGTGGACCAGTTTGGTGAGGTCCATCGGAGAAGAAGACTAGATCCCTGGCTCCGGCGATGTGTTGGCATGCATCTCAACCATAGGATCCATTTGATTTGTTTTAATCTTGGGCGTTGCTTTTGATAACCACGCGTGTGGGACAGTTGACTGTAGTGCATGTGGAACGTGTGTTTCCATCCATCTGATCTACCACCTCAATTAATTATGGAGATCAGATGGCTCACGTTTTTTTGAATATCTGAATTTTCCATTTAATTGCTTATTTTTCATTAATTCATATTAATTTCATTATTGATCCAAAAAATATGGGACTTTCACCAAAAAATTTCAAATGTTTTTCTCTTTCATTTTCTGAATTAAAATTAATTTTGGATCAATATTGATATTTTTCATGATTTAATTGTTTTTATGCATATTTTTAATTGTTTAAAAATACTTCTGACTTTTCAAAAATAATGAAATTTTACCTCCAAGGTCCTTTGACCTTGTTTGACCTATGATAAATCTCTTGGCCATTTATTTGGTGTTTTGAAGAGGTTTTAGGTTTTTGATCAAACATAATTTAATTTAATGCATTTTAATTTGATTTTTAATTGTTTAATTGTGAAGAAATTGTGTTGAGCTATTTTGTTTATTGACTTGTGAAGTTTGACTATGTGTTTGGGCCTTGGTCAAGGTTGATTTGACTTTTGTTGGATTAAAATCAATGGATTTAGGAGATTGATGAAATGTACATTTCATCTCCCAAAATGAATGAATGATTTTAATTTGATAAAATTCCTCCCATGACCAATTTGTGTTTGTCTCATTTCCCCTCCTTCTTCATCTTCAATCCCTTTCTATCCCATATCTTCCATTGACCAATGTCATCTCAATATCCTAAGGCTAATCGGTTCATCAATAACTTTGTGTTAGATGAACCAATACAAGTATGAATGAGATTAGGTCCATCCTTTGATTATTTTCTTTTTGTGTGTGGTATGTTTTAGGAGTATGGTTTATTATACCATATCTCTAACATGCATTAACACTAAAATTTACATTTCCCGACCTCAGATACTTGTGACTTCTATATAAGTCCAATTACGATTGTTTAACATAGCGCTAAATTTTGACCCAAAGGCACAACATTCTAGTAAGTGAGATTGTAAGTCTCCCCCCTTTCATGGTATTGTATGGAAACTTGGCCTTTTTTCCTTCCTTTGGAAGATGTTTTGGTTCAAGGATCCATGCTTGTGAATAGAGGGTTGAGTGTTCTCCAAAGAATGGCTTAAACAATTGAAAAGCAAAACCCCACTAGCATCTAATTAACTAACATTTTACTAACTCTTATTATTAGTTGCTTTTAATTTCAAGTCATTTACTTTATGCCATTTAAATTCAAGCCATTTATCATTTTACATTATACATATCATTTAACTTGTTTATTTTAATGTCATTTTCCCTTTGCTCACTTGAGTCATGTCTTGTGTTTGTATATATTTGTTTGTATTATCTTGTTTGTGTTTGTGGTCTTAGGACCTTAAAATACTTAATAAAACACAAAAACCCCTAAAAAATGTTTGTATGGACTATTGGATTTGATCCGAGCTTTGGACTTAGAATTAGGCAACATTCCCTATGCAAAAGCACTTGGCCAATGCCAATATTTTTGAAACCATGTTCTTGTGATTTGGATTCTCATCTGATGCAGGTATTGGGATCCACTTGAGTTCATATGCTACATGGTATTAATGCAAATGTTACTTTGAACCTGTGTCTAATGCCTTATTCTGAGCCCTTCAAGGAGCATGTCATATGATACATGGGGTTATCTTTATTTGATGTCTGGCTCTTCATAATGTTGCTTGCTTATTGATATTGCTTGATTTTAAGTCCAAAAGAAAAGTGGGTTTCTATATTACATTCTTGTCTATTGGATTGCATCCCATTGGTCAGATCTTTTCAACTCTTAACTTTTAAATTTTTGCTTAGGATTAGTCTCTTCATCTCCTCCCACTTCTTAAATTTTAAATCTCCCCCCCCCCTTTCCAAAACCTTCTTTGCTTGTGATTTCTAAACTTATACTTTATTGTAAACTAGAAACTTTGGTCTTATGTCATTGTATATTTTGAACTCTTTTCTTAATCAAACTTGTAAATGAACTTAACCATATTGACTTAAAATTTCAAATGACAAAAACAACTAACACTCATTCAAACTCGTTTAGGCCTTTTGTGCCTCTTTTAAACTTAAATTTTTGTTAAAAGCAATTCACTCACTTTGAAATAGATACCACGAACTACGAGTTTTTGATTCCTAATTTTTATGTTGGCATGTAGACACATGTCCGAAGGTCTTGTCAAACACAAAAATATAATTAATGAATTATTTTCTCATCCCCACACTCTATGTTGGTTCTAGGTGTTGGCAGCAATTTTGGTAAAACCTAGAGTGTTCACAAGATGTCACATGTGTTGTCTTAACATAAGATAACTTGTACCTGTTGGATGTTTAAAATGTGATTATGCAGGATTTTACTGAGATGTCAGACCCGATGTCATGACATCTATATACAGAACATTCAGTCTGAATGTTATATATTATGTGATTGCGTTTTTAATGGCAATCTGTGTATGATTGATGAGTTGAATGAACACGCTATCAATCAGTTATTACAACGAGATTAACTTATTTTCCAAAGAGATCTAATCAACTATCATGGGAAGATATGAATGGAAAATAGTTTTAGGGCTTTTATGATGTCCAAGCCCAGCCAAATGCTTCTATAAAAAGGACATGGAAAACCTGATTTGATACATAAGAAATAACGAACGAAATATTGAGAGAGAATAAGGGTTTTAGTCTTGTGTGGTCGTGTGAATTGCAAGCCATTCAATTCATCCATAGATGATTGAATTGGTCTTATTTTTGAGTTGTAATTTATCACTCTAAGCTTTTAAGCATGAGTGTGTGTCTACTTGATTGAAGTTGTTAAGTAAGATCAAGTGTGTGTCTTTGAAGAGTGTCTTCTTTTCATTGTAATTCTTGTTTTATATCACTGGTGTGATTGAGGGGGAGTGAGTGGGATCTCATATCTAAGAGTTCTTAGGTAGAAGTCACACAGGTAGAGATTAGGTGAAAAAGACTGTAACTTGTGTTGTTTACAGAGAGTCTTTGAACTAATTCTATTTTAGTGGATTTCCTTCCTAGCTTGGTAGCCCCCAGACGTAGGTGAATTTGCACCGAACTGGGTTAACAATTGCTTGTGTCTCTTGCATTACTGCTCTCTATCTTTTATCCTGTTTGTATTGTTCAGATATTAGTGTCATGACATTACCTTCGACATCTCATATTTGATACCAGAATTTCAATTGGTATCAGAGCAGGCATCCTGCTCTGGTTCTGGGTGAGATCTACGGACGTTACTTTCTGGTACTATGGAGAGAGATGGAGGATCTGTTCACAGACCACCTATTCTGAATGGATCCAACTATGACTATTGGAAACCTCAAATGGTAGCCTTCCTAAAATTTCTGGATAATAAGGCTTGGAAGGCTTTGTTAACAGGCTGGGAACATCCAGTTATCACTAAGGATGGAGAAGCTACTACTGATAAGAAGGCTGAAGAACAATGGACCAAGTAGGAGGATGATTTAGCCCTTGGGAACTCTAAGGCATTGACTGCTATATTCAATGGAGTAGATAAGAATATCTTTAGATTGGTAAACAACTGTGAGGTGGCTAAAGATGCTTGGGACATTCTCAAACCACTCATGAAGGCACCTCTAGAATGAAGATATCTAGACTGCAGCTGCTCACTACCAAGTTTGAAAATTTAAGGATGAAAGACAATGAAAATATTCATGAATTTCATATGAATATCCTTGAAATTTCTAATGCCTCAGGAGCCCTGGTTGAGAAGATGTCAGATGAAAAATTAGTGAGGAAAATACTCAGGCCACTCCCTAAGAGATTTGCCATGAAAGTGACAGCCATAGAAGAGTCTCAAGACATTTCCAATATGAGAGTTGATGAGCTAATTGGATCCCTTCAAACATTTGAGATGGGAATGTGTGATGGATCTGAAAAGAAAGTCAAAAGCATAGTCTTCATGTCAAACACTGAGCAAAAAGAGGAGGAAAGTGGTCAAGATATTGATGAAGATCTGGCTAATGGTGTAGCAATGCTGGGAAGACAGTTCAACAGACTTCTGAAAAAGATGGATGTAACATCTAAGGCTAATGTCCAGAACATCTCATCTGACATCAGTAAATCCAACAATGCTGGAAGAAGAACAAGGTCATATGAAAAGCCCAAAGAAGGAAAAGGAGTTCAGTGCCATAAATGTGATGGTTATGGACACATTAGAACTGAATGTGGAACCTACCTCAAGAAACAGAAGAGGAGTCTTGCTGCCACTTGGTCTGATGAAATTGAAACAGAAGAGTCTGCAAATCTTGTGACTGTCTTGACTGGAAGATGGGGTTTTGATGAAGACTCAAGTGATGATGAAGTAACCTTTGAAGAGTTGGCCACTACCTACAGAAAGTGGTGTCACAGAAGTGCAGAAGTGTGTCAACAAGTTGAAAGCCAAAAGAAAGTGATAGCACAGCTGGAGAATGAGAAGGAAGAACATGTGGAAACCATCTCCAAGTTGAAGACTGAAGTTGTATTCTTGAATTCTAAACTGGATGAGATGACCAAGTATGTAAGAATGCTGAACAATGGATCTACACCTTAGAAAAAATTCTCCAGACTGGACAAATAACAGGAGACAAATCTGGCATTGGGTTCAATGAATCTAAGCCTGAGTGCAGTTACACTGGTGGCAAACCTAAATCCAAACCTAAGTGCAACCATATTGATAGCAAACCTGAGATGTCACATCATATGTCACAACACCATAAAGGAAGACAGCAGAAAGGGAAACACCAAAGATGGAGATGTCATTACTGTGGAAAATTTGGCCACATAAAGCCTTTCTGCTATAAGTTATATGGTTATCCTAGTCCTGCTCATCATCAACCTAGACCCAAACATCACAAACCTATCAACAAAAAGCAATGGGTTTCTAGGACTAATGTTACAAGTCTGATAGCTCACACTTCCTTCAGAGTTTCAGCCAAAGAAGATTGGTATTTTGATAGTGGGTGCTCCAAACACATGACTGGAAACAAAAACCTGCTAAATGGCCTTCATCCTCATGCCACGAGCTATGTAACCTTTGATGATGGAGAAAAGTTTGAAATCAAGGAGATTGGTAAGCTTGATTGCCCTGGAGTTCCTGACCTTGACGATGTCCTACTTGTTAAGGGATTGACTGCAAATCTAATAAGCATCAGTCAACTGTGTGACCAAGGTCTAAATGTAAACTTCACTAAAACTGAATGTTTGATTACTAACAAAGAAAATGAAGTGATCATGAAAGGAGTCAGGTCTAAAGACAACTGCTACATGTGGAGTTCTCAAGAAACTGGTTATTCTTCAATGTGTACTTTAGCCAAAGAAGAAGAAGTGAAGATATGGCATCAAAGATTGGGTCATCTGCATCTTAAAGGTATGAAGAGGATTATATTTGTTGATGTTGTTAGAGGAATTCCCAACTTGAAGATTGATGAAGGAAAAGTCTGTGGAGAATGTCAGATTGGAAAACAGACAAGGATGACACACCAGAAGCTCAGATATGACACCACTTCCAAAGTTCTAGAACTCCTCCATATGGATTTGATGGGACCCATGTAGGTGGAAAGCCTTGGTGGGAAAAAGTATGCATATGTAGTGGTGGATGACTTCTCCAGATACACCTGGATCAATTTTATAAGAGAAAAATCTGATGTTTTTGAAGTCTTCAAAGATCTTTGTCTAAAACTTCAAAGAGAAAAGGAAAGTCCAGTTATCAAAATTAGAAGTGATCATGGGAAGGAATTTGAGAACAACAAATTTGCTGAATTCTGTTCTTCAGAAGGAATTCATCATGAGTTCTCATCTCCCATTACTCCCCAGCAAAATGGTATGGTGGAAAGGAAAAATTGAACCCTTCAAGAATCAGCCAGAGCTATGATTCATGCCAAGAAATTGCCCTACCACTTTTGGGCTGAAGCCATGAACACATCCTGTTATGTTCACAACAGAGTGACCTTGAAGAAAGGGACTCCTACAATTTTATATGAAGTCTCGAAAGGGAGAAGACCTACAGTCAAATACTTCCATGTGTTTGGTAGTAAATGTTATATCTTGATTGATCGTGAACAAAGAAGGAAGATGGATTCCAAAAGTGATGAAGGAATATTTTTGGGCTACTCAACAAATAGCAGAGCATATAGAGTCTTTAATTCCAAAACTAAAGTGATGATGGAATCTATTAATGTTGTGGTTGATGACCAACAGACTGATGTCACAGACGATGTTGAGACATCTCTGAATGATCCCCTAGTTGATTTCTCAGACAAAAATAAGGAGAATGAACCTCCCCAAGCTGAACCTGAAGATGACAAAATCAACAAGGGACCCTCCATCAGAATTCAGAAGGATCATCCCAAAGATCTCATTATAGGAGATCCAAATAAAGGGGTCACAACTAGATCAAGGGAAGTGATCTCACATGGCTGATTTGTGTCCAAGATTGAGCCTAGGAATGTCAAGGAAGCCTTGACTGATGAGTTCTGGATCAATGCCATGCAGAAGGAGTTAGGTCAATTCAAGAGGAATGAAGTATGGGAACTAGTTCCTAGACCTGAAGGAATAAATGTCATAGGTACAAAGTGGGCGTATAAGAATAAATCTAATGAATAAGGGGTGGTTACTAAGAACAAAGCAAGATTAGTAGCACAAGGATATACTCAAGTTGAAGGAGTGGATTTTGATGAAACATTTGCTCTTGTAGCTCGCCTTGAGTCCATTAGACTATTACTTGGAGTGGCATGTATTCTGAAGTTCAAATTGTTCCAAATGGATGTAAAAAGTGCCTTCTTGAATGGCTACTTAAATGAGGAAGTATATGTTGAACAACCTAAAGGACTCACAGATCCAAACCTTCCAAGGCATGTGTACAGATTGAAGAAAGCCCTCTATGGTTTGAAACAAGCTCCTAGGGCTTGGTATGAGAGACTCACAGTGTTCCTCACTAGCAATGGATACATGAAATGAGGTATTGACAAGACCCTATTTGTGAAGAATGAAGGAGGAAAAATCATGGTGGCACAAATATATGTAGATGATATTGTGTTTGGTGGGATGTCAAATCAGATGGTCGAACATTTTGTTAGACAAATGCAGTCTGAGTTTAAGATGAGCCTTGTTGGAGAGCTGACCTATTTCCTTGGGCTACAAGTCAAGTAGATGGAAGATTCTATCTTTCTATCTCAAAGCAAATATGCCAAGAACATTGTTAAGAAGTTTGGCATGGAGAATGAAAGTCATAAAAGGACACCTGCTCCAACACATTTGAAAGTCTCCAAAGATGAAAATGGTGTTAGTGTAGATCAAAGTTTGTACAGAAGCATGATAGGAAGTCTGCTATATCTCACAGCAAGTAGACCTGACATTGCCTTTGTTGTAGGTGTTTGTGCTAGATATAAAGCTGAACCAAAAGTAAGTCACATAAACCAAGTGAAGAGGACACTGAAATATGTCAATGGAACCAGTGACTATGGAATGTTATATACTCATGGTTCTGGATTTATGCTGACTGGTTACTGTGATGCTGACTGGGTTGGAAGTGCTGATGATAGGAAAAGCACATCAGGAGGATGTTTCTTCTTGGGGAACAACTTGATATCATGGTTTAGCAAGAAACAAAATTGTGTATCCCCATCCACTGCTGAAGCTGAATACATAGCAGTTGGGAGTAGTTGTTCTCAACTGGTTTGGATGAAACGAATGTTGACTGAATATAATGTCACACAAGATGTCATGACATTGTACTGTGACAACCTGAGTGCTATAAATATTTCCAAAAATCCTATTCAGCACAGCAGGACAAAGCACATTGATATTCGTCATCACTTCATTAGAGAACTTGTGGAAGAGAAAATCATAGCACTGAAGCATGTTACTTCTGAAATGCAATTAGCTGACATATTTACAAAGGCCTTGGATGCTAATCAGTTTGAATGTTTAAGAGGGAAATTGTGGATTTGTATTCATGAGAATTTATAGCAATTAATTTGGAGTGGAAAAGATAATAAAAATATTGTCTGCCCACTTAAAAGAAAGTGCCCCATTTATAGTAAATCATTACCTAGTATTGGAACTACCATCTATACCATTTTCACACGCTACCTCAACACAACCACTTCCATCTTCATCAAACTGTTTCGACCATCTCTGCTAGGGCAACAAAAAGTTTCTCACAAGTTCAACAAAATGTCACAACACCCCTCATCTTCTGGTTCTAAACCTACTCACAAAGCAAGAACTCCCTCCGTGGAGTTTCTGGGTGAAGATGTTTTGGAAGTTATTCCTCTTTCAATAATCCCAGGCGACGCCCCTAGTCTATCTTCCACGGCAGGAAACAATCAAGGTAACAGCTCTGATAACCCTCCCTCTAAGGATGACATGCATTATATAGATCGTGTCATTAGGAATCTGGTCACAAGGATCCTAAATGAAGGACACTCAGTAAAGGGATTTTCGAATCCTCTGTCTAGAAGGGACCCCTCACCTGAGGTGGAACCTCAAACTGAGAAAGATGATGATTCATCGAGGTCAGAGAAAGATATTGCTGCTGAGGGACTGTGTTCTCTAGGAAAAACCTTTTCTGGTAAGAAACCTATAGATGCTTCTCAATCTAAGAAGCATGAGTCTGCTGAAAAGGTGGTTGATTTGGAGGAAGAGAGCTCAGATGAGGAAGATGACACCTTGGTTCATCACTAGAAACCAAGTGTTGCAAAGAAAATAAATACTAGGAAAGGCAGGTCTGTGGCTGAGATGATGACAGCCAGAACTAGTAAGAAGGCTATTGCTGTAGGTACTTCAAAATCATGGAGTAAAGTAGAGGTCAAGAAGAGAAAGGTCAGAGAAAGTTCTGATTCTGAGGATGATGTTGAAGACGATGTCCCAGACATCTCTCCAGTTAAAAAACAAGCTGTTAGAAAATCTCTAGCCAAGGTTGCTGTTGTGCATTTGGATAATATTTCCTTCCATCTGGAAGATGGTGCAGCCAAGTGGAAATTTATGATACAGAGGAGAGTTGATGTGGAGAGGGAACTAGGGAAGGATGTTGTGGAAGTGAAGGAGGTTATGGAGTTGATCAAGTCTGCAGGTTTAATGAAAACAGTGAGTGCATTACCCCAATGTTTTGAAGGTCTAGTGAAGGAGTTTGTGGTGAACATCCCTAAGGATATTTTTGACAAGAACAGCAAAGAGTTTTGCAAGGTGTTTGGGAGAGAAAGGTGTGTAAGGTTCTCCCCAACTGTAATCAATAAGTTCCTAGGAAGAGGAACAGCAGGAGCTGTTGAATTAGAGGCCACAGACAATGAAGTCTGTAGGACAATAACTGCTGGTCAAGTCAAGGAATGGCCAAGCAAAAAGCATCTCTCGGTTGGCAAATTAACTGTAAAATATGTTATCTTGCATAAGATAAGATCAGCCAATTGGGTGCCAACAAACCACATCTCAACAATCTCCAATGCCCTTGGAAGGATAATATATGCTATTGGAACCAGGCTCAACTTTGATTATGGAAGGTTCATGTTTGAACAAATTATTAGACATGCTTCCACTAATGCAGTGAAGCTGCCAATTGCATTTCCCTTAATTATTTGTGGGATAATTCTAAGTCAGTAACCTGGTATTTTAAGCACAAGTGATATCCCCAGTAGAAGGAAGCCTTCATTGTCAATTCATTACAAGTTATTTGAAGGCAGTCATGTCAATGACATTGTCATGACATCTGCAACGAAGAAGCCAACCTCTCAAGGTGGCCTGATTGCTCAATTGAAAGAAACCTGTAAGGAGTTGGAAACTGGGATTAGGGTGGCTAAGGCTAGGAAAGAGGTTTTAGAGGTTCTAATTAGTAGCTTGGACCAAGAAGAGATGGATAAGGTTGGTAAGGCCAAGGAAACAGATGCCCGCACCTCAAGTGAGAGGTCTAATTCTCAAGATTAATCTAGTGACAGTTCTGGATCTGAAGGTGATGAAGATGCTACCTCCTCAGACTAAGTTGTGGTGATGATGGTCCCCCTGTTTTAATGATGTGTGTTCTGGATGCTTGGATGCTTGGATGCTTTGATATTTTCTGTTTGATATTTGTAGTTTTTTTGGCAGTCTTTTTGATGCCATGATGTAATTTTTGGACTATTTATGAGTTCTCTGGATTTCTGATTATCTTAGCTAATGTAGTTGTGTATAATTATGGTTCTGTACCACCTAACATTTTATATGTTATAACATCCTTTGTGACATTCTCTGCTGGACTGATTGACATTTATTTTGTCTAATTGGTCACTTTGGTCTATTTTGACTAAAAAGGGGAGAAGTTATTATGTGGAGAGCTGCAGTTAATATGTGCTGAAGTAGCTAAGCTAAATAGATGACAGCTGATGTTGAACAGAATAATGTTCTGTGTTGTACAGGTGCTGATGTTGAAGGAGATGTCAGAGTGTGATTCTGAATGTTATAGGTCTTGTTGTTGTTGAAGGAGATGTCTGTGTTGAACAGACTTAGGGGGAGAAGAAGCACATATGTGTTTATTGTGTGTTTTTTACTAGTCGTCATTGCTTCTGCTGCTGCTTAACTACTGATATGCTTTTCTTTTGAACAAATGGACTGATATATGTTTTAGCCAAAATTGGCCAAAGGGGGAGTTTGTTGGTTCTAGGTGTTGGCAGCAATTTTGGTAAAACCTAGAGTGTTCACAAGATGTCACATGTGTTGTCTTAACATAAGATAACTTGTACCTACTAGATGTTTAAAATGTGATTATGCAGGATTTTACTGAGATGTCAGACCCGATGTCATGACATCTGTATACAGAACATTCAGTCTGAACGTTATATATTATGTGATTGCGTTTTTAATGGCAATCTGTGTATGATTGATGAGTTGATTGAACATGCTATCAATCAGTTATTACAACGAGATTAACTTATTTTCCAAAGAGATCTAATCAACTGTCATGGGAAGATATGAATGGAAAATAGTTTTAGGGTTTTTATGATGTCCAAGCCCATCCAAATGCTTCTATAAAAAGGACATGGAAAACCTGATTTGATACATAAGAAATAACGAACGAAATATTGAGAGAGAATAAGGGTTTTAGTCTTGTGTGGTCGTGTGAATTGTAAGCCATTCAATTCATCCATAGATGATTGAATTGGTCTGATTTTTGAGTTGTAATTTGTCACTCTAAGCTTTTAAGCATGAGTGCGTGTCTACTTGATTGAAGCTGTTAAGTAAGATCAAGTGTGTGTCTTTGAAGAGTGTCTTCTTTTCATTGTAGTTCTTGTTTCATCCATCAGATATGCCTCCCTAGCATCTCAATTCATCATTTTGATCAAAGCAAGTCAAAGGGTCTGAGGTTTGTTCCTCAAGGAAACCCTAATTCATCTGATCATCCACAATGCCTTGCTAGTAAAGCAACCTCATCCCATGGTCAAATACAATCAAGGGAAGTCCTTTAATTCATCATTTCATGCCTATTTGAACTTATTTTAGTGTCCTCAATCATCAATTCATCAAGATATGAGTTGTGGACTTGAGAAGTTGATCAGTCAATTCATCTGACTATATTGAAATACACTGAGACCTAACTTTTTATGTGTTGGTCAAATGGAGATGATCCCAAAAGAAAACATGTTCTTAAGGACAATATGAACAACTTTAATATTCATCAAAAATTGATTTGAAGCTTGGAAGGTCATCTCCCATTCCAAGACATTATATGTCATTTTGACTGAAACCCTAATTTTGGGTCAACTTCCCAAGAACATAACTCATTCATTTTTTATGATTTTGAGGTGGGATCAAATGCATTGGAAAGCTTAAGATGTCTAATTCAAATTTTATGTTGAACAAAATTTCAAAATATCAAAATAAATACATGTGATAATGCAAAACATTATAGGTCACTTTGGACCAAATCCATTGAAAGGCAAAAAAGTCCCACTTCAAGCGCCCATAAATCCGTCATCAAAAGTCCAAATGATGCAAACTTTAAGCCCAATTTGACTGTCTTGAAAAGATTTACAACTTCGATGTTGGAGGTTTTTCCATTTGAGGCTTGCATCATCAAAACAGAAGGGCTTGAAGTTGGTTCAATTTGACAAAATTCTCAAAGGCATGTTTTGCACTATGAACTTCATGGCCAGTTTTCATAAATTTCCACACTACAAATGAGTTTTTGCTCAACATAACATTTGTTCCTTATGTCAAAACCTTTCCAACCATTACCCATATGCCTATGTTTCAATTTTTCAAGTGGCATTTTCGAAGAGGTGAAGTTTTAGGCATAATTGTGCATAACATATTGAAACTCATTACACAAGCCATTGCATTGCCATCTGCACGTCCATTTCAAGTTGTTTGGTCATCAACATGCAAATGCAATTGAATTTGGGCCTTCTACATAATCATGCAATCCCATGCAAAGAGAATCCACTTGCCATGCACACGAGAATTTTCACTTGCTCAGCCAATCCCATCTATAAATAGACATGCTATGCTTCATAATTAAGGACCCTGAATCAATCTGAAATGCTGCAGAAATCAAAACCTAGCCACACCTAAAGGAACTAGTTCATACTTTCTTCAATTTTTTAGATCTAAAATTCAACTGAATTTGGTTGAATCTTTAGATCTAAAGCTCCTAGACCTTCATCATCCAGTCCATAGAAGTTCTGTTTGGCTAAAGGAAGCAAGGAAGGTAGCTCAAATCTTCACAATTCAAAGGTGATCATCAACTGGTTTTTCCTTCGAAACTCATTAATCTTTGATCCATTTGCCTGGCTATTGTGTTGTCTGAAGTCCTCTCACTAGAGGCATTTGATTTGTGCTTTCAATTTTGTAAAAACTTGAAGTTCAGCATGAACACCATATTTTTCTTCTTCTGATTTCTCTTTCTATGGAGATCTAGAAGAGAAACTAATGGTACAGGGGTGATGTACATCACCCCAGCTTTCCAATGATATAAGGATTGCTCGTTTTCATTAAGATTTGATGACCTGCAACTTTGGCCGGAATCTTCATGCTCACCGGAGAAGACGGTGGCTCTGGCCACCGTCTCTTTGCCAGATCAATTGTGAGCCCTTGGATCTGATCTCGAGTTTGTATCCTAGCCTTTGGATCTTATGACTTTTAATAATGCCTTGTGTGACGCGTTTGACTGGAGACCACCATGAGCGCGCGCATGTGGAGCGTTTGATCAACCACGTCAATTAATGAGGCTTGATCAGACGCTCCTGATTTTTTCTCCTTTTCTAATTTCTGATTTTATTTCTTTTATTTCCTTTAATTTCAAAAATTCATAACTCTTTCATTTTAATTCCAAAAAATATGGGACCAATTGCATTCTTCTCCATTTAAATTCTAGTTTCTAGAAATCATTTTTAATATTTTTTATTTTGTCATTTGATATTTTTTGTGAATTTTCTCTTTTCTGGTTATTTTTAATTCATTTTAAATAGTTTTTGATATTCAAAAAATACAAAAATATTTTCCTAACCTATTTGAATGATGATGGATCTATGAAAAATATTCTCATCAATTTTTTAATTGATTTGAGATTTATTTGAGATTTTAGTTCAATTAGGTTATTTTTATTCATTTTTTATTGATTAAAAATAGTTTATGACTTTTAAAAATGATGAATTTTTTTGTCAAACTTGGCTTGACCTTGTTGAACTTGGGATAAATCACTTGGACCTTTCAAGGTTGATTTGAAGTGATTTTGAAGCTTGACCTTTTTTTATTATTTTAATTCAAGGTTATTTTAAATATTAAAAATGCCAAAAATATTTTTGTTCATTTCTTGACTTCCAATCTTCATCTCACTTCTGCTTTTGATTGTTTGACCATGATTCTGAATGTCATTGGTCAACATATGTGATTGGTACATTCTATCTCATTTAATGCACTTTATTCTTTTCATTTTCCATTTCCATTTTCCATTCTCCTTCTTCTTCTTCTTTTTTCTTTTTGATCAATGAGTTGAAGGTTGATAAGTTAGCATTGATTAGGGAGGTTTAATCTTCCTTGATTCAAATCCAATTCATCTTGATCATATGATCAAGTGAATGGCTTTGCATTAAGGATAGGTTGCTTCCTAAATCATACAAAGGACTTAAACCAATACAAGATCATTTCCCATTTTCTTTTTGGCATGGCAAGTTGTTGGAACTTGGTTCAATAATCAAGACTTCTAACTTGTATTGTTGCCTACATTATTATTGACCGGCCTCAGATAGTTATGACTTCTACATAAGTCCAATTACGATTGCTTAACATAACGCTAAATTTTCCTTATGGCACACTAACTACTAACACTAACCATTAACAATTAGCATTTACTTTTTGCTCTTTACTTTTATGCAATTTACTATTCTTGTACATATTATTCATTTGCTTTTTCCTTTGCTCATTTGGGCACATGTTTATGTTAATGCAATTTGCCTTTTGCTCACTTGAGCACATAATTGTGTATATATTATTGTGCTTGTGTTTTGTTTTTTATTGTTGTGGACCAAAATGCAAAGGAATGGACAAATGGACTTAGTTTCTAGGACTTCCCCTATGCAAATTGGAGTGAAAGGACCTTAAGGTTGAAGATGGATTAGAAGGATCAAACCTCTAAACTCACTCTTGTCCATTCTTGATTTACTTCATAAGACTCTTTGATGTGTGTGTGCTTTTATGCTAGGGGATCCTATGAGAATTCAACTTGAAGAATCATTGCCATGTTCATCCAAAGTGAAAGATACAAGAGGCATTGGGGATCTTCTAAGAAGCTTGTTTTATTATGTTGATTTCTTGAGCTTATACCTATTTTGCTTGCATATTCCAAAGGATGGGAGCTACTTAGATAATCAATATGATCTCAAGAGAGGAACTCCATTTGTGGTCTTGTTTCTTATCCTTCGTCTCTTGTATGTTTAGGACTTTAGCCATTCTTCTTCTTCGCTCCACTCTAACCCTAGCCAAAACTTTTGTGCAAACATTAACACTTATTTTCAAACATTAGAAACCTAAGTCTTATGCTTTTGATTTTCAAACTCTCTTTTCATAACACTTATTTTGAATTGAACTTCTAAGTCAACTTTGACCATTTTGTAAATACTTTTCATTGGTAAATACAACCCATTCAAATGTCTTTTTGTGGTTTCAATGGCCACCTTATTAATCAAATTTTTCATAACCTTTAGCTATTAGGTTTGAGTTATCCTTAAGGTAGATGTAATACTCACCTATATCCTTAGTGATGGTCAATGAGTCTTCCATGCTTATTATAGGGTTAACCCCTCACTAGCATGTTGAAGCTATCCTCACATGGTGGATTTTTGGTTTTTAGGTTGAGTTTTCTCCCTTGGATAACAAAAGACCTTAAGGCTTTTGGACCAATCAATTCACCAACTTTTTTTGAGATTTTTACCCCGAACTACGAGGTTTTGATCCTAATCTTTTTTAAGATGGTACGTAGGCAATGGGTTTATCCATCCAAACACAAAATGTAATAACTTGTACATTCTCCTCTCATCTCTTCAATCATGTTTGCACAAATAAATTTTCACAGAATACCAACCTTACAACCAATGTGAAAAGGGCTCCCTAGGAGTACCTAGGATGTTTTGGGTGCTTAAAACCTTCCCATTGCATAACCAACCCCCTTACCCAGATCTCTGACATTTTTACTAGTTCTTGATTCGATAAAACTTTTATGTTTTTGTTCGCTTTCTAACCATTTCTTTGGATAAATAGAAGTGCGGTGGTGACTCGACTTGTATGATTTACCTTAGATTTAGTCAATATCTCTAATGGTAACGAATACCCCGCTACAGATCTCATATCTAAGAGTTCTTAGGTAGAAGTCACACGGGTAGAGATTAGGTGAAAAAAACTGTAACTTGTGTTGTTTACTGAGAGTCTTGTAACTGATTCTATTTTAGTGGATTTCCTTCCTGGCTTGGTAGGCCCCATACGTAGGTGAGTTTGCACCGAACTGGGTTAACAATTGCTTGTGTCTCTTGCATTACTGTTCTCTATCTTTTATCCTTTTGTATTCTTCAGATATTAGTGTCGTGACATTACCTTCGACATCTCATATCTGATACCAGAATTTCACTCTATTTATTGCAAATATCATTTTATACCAAAAACACATACACACATAAAAAAAGGGCTCCCTAGGAGTACCTAAGATACTTTGGGTGCTAACACCTTCCCTCTGTGTAACCAACCCATTACCTATAACCTCTGGAATTTTATTATTTTTTATTTGAAAACTTCTTATCTTTGGGTTTTGTTCGTACTTTTCCCTTTTCCTTTGGAAACAATAAAAGCGCGGTGGCGACTCTGGTTTTATTGACGTTAAGTTTATCCATAACTTAATGATCATGAATTTACCGCTACAGAAATTAAGTGGCGACTCTGCTGGGGAGTAGTCCTCTGTGGGTTTAGCCTACTTTTTTTTATGCGTATATATTTGTGTACTTGATGTTTGTATATTTGTTTGTGTGATATAATATGCTTATTGTGCTTGGTGATCTCTGAGTGGTGAGATAAGTTCTAACCCGAACTTGAGTGCAATTAGGATAGGAGGATGGTATAGTCATGTTCGACTTGTGTGGAGTAGTCCTTAACAAGTTGGCTTGAGACCCATCTACTTAGTGGAGACCCTTTTGGAGTTATTGATGTCACACAAGTTATTTATGGTTAGGAATTACTTTCTCTGATTTGGGGTCCGAGAAGCTGAGGACCGTAGAACATTTAACCCAACTTGGCCTATTTAGGACGTAGTGTGGAGACTGTTCAGGTGTTGACTTGATAACAGTTGTTATGTGATACTACACTAAGACGAGTTTATCTTGAGAATATTATGGGTTGATGAGTCAGTCATCCTTACATGTAATATCCGATAGATAGAATTAAGACTCTGGGAACTTTTTAGAACATGATCTACAGGTTTTATTCTTAGTACACTCCTTTGGGATGGTTCTTAACCAGACTCCATGCTCATGACTCACATCAAACCCTTGATTCTTGGTTGATCCAATCAAGACTTGTCAATATCAATGGAACTTGGGTGTTGATAAGGTGAAAACCATAATACACCAAAATGGATGATTAATCTTGATAATGACTTGATTCATTCCTTGACCTTTGTTTGTTTTCCTTGTGTGTGATCTGTTATTTGTAGTTGTTGCATTCATGCATTCATGCATTCATGCACATTATTACATTCATCACACGAAAAATAACTTGAAGGAACTGAGGTTTTATTTTCAAATATTTTCAGACCATGGATTATGGACGAAGCAAAACTATGAAGTACAATTTCAGATGTCCCGATTTGAAAGAGTTAAGGAAGATATCATCCTTTGTATTAGATCTCTTGGACCTCAAACAACATCATGGGAAGCTTCTATCTGTATTGTCTGCTAATATGGTGGAAGGACTCTTGAGTGTGTTGGTTCAGTTTTATACCGTTTCTTCACTTTTCCCAATTATCAGCTTGTGCCTACGTTAGAAGAGTATGACCACCTCTTGGGAATACCTGTTTCTAATCAAGTGCCTTTTAGTGGATTGGAAGAGATTCCCAGATATCATCTTATAGCTGAAGCTCTTCATCTGAAGAAGTCTGAGATTGAGTCTCATTGGATGAAGAAAGGAGGAATATTTGCGTTGACTTCTGAGTTTCTCATAGGGAAAGCTACTGCCTTTTCTTAAGCCGGTAGTATGGATGCTTTTGAAGCTATCTTTGTGTTGCTCATCTATGGTTTGGCTTTGTTCCCTAACATTGACGATTTTATTGATGTTAACGCCATTAGAATCTTTTTGATTGGGAATCTTGTGCCTACTTTGTTAGGTGATATGTACTTCTCTTTGCATTTGAGGAATTCTAAAGGTGGTGGAACAATTGTGTGTTATGTTCCTCTTCTGTACAAGTGGTTTATTTTGCACTTTCCTCAGACTCCTGCTTTTGTGGAGAATAAGAAATGTCTACGGTGGTCTCAGAGACTTATGTCTCTCACTAATGATGATATTGTTTGGTATGATTCTGTATTGGGTAGCTTGGATATTATTGATAGTTGTGGTGAATTCTCGAATGTGCCTCTCATGGGTACACAAGGAGGAATCAATTACAACCCTGCTTTGGCTCGTTGTCAACTTGGGTTCCCCTTGAGAGACAAACCTAATAACACTCAGTTAGAAGGTCTTTTCTATCAAGAGGGTAAAGATCCCCAACATTTGAAGCAAAAGATGGTACATGCTTGGCACAATGTGCATAGGAAAAGAAGATCTGAGCTTGGTCCGCGCAACTGTTCAACTTTGGAAGCTTACACTCTTTGGGTGAAGAAGAGAGCTTTGGAATTAAAGATGTCGTTTACTTGTGAAAGACCTATGTCTATGGTTGTGGCTGAGCCATCAACTCTCCCTAACCAAGATGTAGAGGAGTTGGAAGACGCACTCACCAAGATGAAGCAAGAGAAGGATATGTGGGAAGAGCGGTTCCATGCTTTGAGCAGAAAGCATGAGGAGTTGCAGCTTGAGTATAAGGATAAAGACGCGCTTATTGAACTTCTTGAAGACCAAGCAGTGAAGAGACAAAGAGAACCAGAGGGTCCACCTTCCTCTAGTATGCCTCAACCTTCTGGTGCTTGGAAGAAGATTGTTAATCGGCTTGTCCTTGAGAAGGCTCAGATGAAGACTTCTTTTGAGTCCGAGATTTGACGCATCCGAAGGAAGTACGCACCTGCAGCTAGATCATCTGACATTGTTGTTAGGGGATCCTTAGGATGATTAGTTTCCTTTTCTCTTTTATTTGTATTTTGGTTTCCCAAATTGTACTCAGTGTAATCCTTCTAAAATTATATGAATAAAAGAGATTTTTATGGTCAATCACTTTGTTATTATTATATATTTGCAAATAAAATAGTATGTTCCTTGAAAATAAAAATAATCAAAACATTGCATTTCATGCATCATTTGCATAACAGGTTTTCTTCTGCCAGATGTTTTATTGATTATTCTTATGTGCTTCAGCCGAGCTTACTCACCTATACAACACTCACGCCAATCAACCGAGAATCATGGAACATTTGGAACAAGAGAACCGAGAGTTGAAGGACGATATTGCTCGTTTGACTGCCATGATGGTTTCTGTTTTAGCTGATCAGAATCATTCTTCTCCAACGCTTGCAACTCCTCCTCCTCAGAGAACTGTCATCTCAGAGGTTGCTACCTCAACTATGCCTGCTGGATTCCCGTGGGGAATGCCACCGAACTTTGTGCCTACTTTTTCTTCCATGCCGACATCTAGCCCGGTCATGTCTATTCCGCCTCCAGTTGTTTACACGCTACCTCGTGTCGAGGACACCATCTACCATTCTGAGCCGTCTGAGGGACCTGATGTTTATGAGAAGATGGACGAGATGAAGGATCAGTTCCTTGAGATGCGAAAGGAATTGAAGACTCTGAGAGGTAAAGACCTGTTCGGTAAGAGTGATGCTGAACTCTGCTTGGTACCGAATGTCAAGATCCCGATGAAGTTCAAAGTCCCTGACTTTGAAAAGTATAAGGGAAAAACTTGTCCACTTAGCCATCTTGTCATGTATGCTAGGAAAATGTCAACGCAAATTGATAATGATCAATTATTGATTCACTATTTCCAAGACAGTCTGACTGGTGCGACTCTGAGGTGGTACATGGGACTATATAATGCAAGTGTTCACACATTCAATGATTTGGGTGAAGCTTTTGTAAAGCAATACAAGTATAACATGGACATGGCGCCTGATAGAGACTAGCTGAGGTCTATGTCTCAGAAGGACAAGTAGACATTCAAAGAGTAATCCCAGAGGTGGAGAGAGCTTGCTGCTCAGATCAATCCTCCGTTGGAAGAGAAGGAGATGACCAAGACTTTCCTTAAGACGTTGAGTTTGTTTTATTACGAACGCATGATTGCTAGTGCCCCAGTGATTTTACCGAAATGGTAAATATGGGGATGAGGTTAGAAGAAGGTGTCCGTGAGGGACGTTTGTCTAAGTAAGAGGTATCATCGAGCAAGAAGTATGGGAGAAGTTTAGCCAGAAAGAAGGAAGGTGAAACCAATGCAGTGTCAGTAGGGAGGCAGAGGAGGCCTCATGTCAAAATAAATCCGCAACCACGTCAACATCATCCTCAAGTTTCATCCGTTATTCCAGTATTTTCAAACAATCAATCAGTGTCATTTCAACAACAATGTCAACAACAGGCACAACAAAGAACAAACAATTTTTGTAGTGGTAAATTCATGATCATCAAGCTATGGATAAGCTAGACATCAAATAACAAAAGTCGTCACCGCGCTTTTATTTCTTCCAAAGGAAAAGGGAAAAAGTACGAACAAAACCTAAAAAGTAAGAAGTTTTCAAATCAAAACTAATAAAATGTCAGAGATTACAGGTAAGGGGGTTGGTTACACAGAGGGAAGGTGTTAGCACCCAAAGTGTTCTAGGTACTCCTAGGGAGCCCTTTTTGTATGCATATGTACTTGGTATAAAGTGATGTTTACAAACAAATAGAATGGGGGGATGAGAAAAGAATTCATTGATTATATTTTTGTGTTTGACAAGACCTTCGGTTTTGTGCCTACGTACCAACATAAAAATGAGAGATCAAAACCTCGTAGTTCGTGATACAAATGTCAAAGTGGATGCATTGCTTTTAACAAAGATTTGGTTGTCAAGGCACAAAGGCCAAAAAATGGTTCGAATGAGTTAGTTCTTTTTTGCTTTTTGAAAGTTTAAGTCAAGTATAGTTAAGTTTATTTACAAGTTTGATTTAAGAAAAGAAGTTTGAAAATGCAATGGCATAAGGCCAAAGTTCCTATCTTTTTGCAAAGTGGTCAAAGTTTAGAACAAAAGTAGTTCACACAAAGAAGATTTTTAAAAATGGAGAAAGAGATTTTGAAATTAAAGAAATGGGGAGAAGACGAAGAGACTACCCTATGTACAAAATTTAAAAGTTTAGAGTTGAAAATATCCGACCAAGTGGGTAGCAATCCAATAGACAAGAATATCAATAGAAACCCAGAATTCCCTTGGATTTTTTTGAATTAAGCAACACACAAATGCACAATTATATTATCTTGAAGAGCAAGGCATTAAATAAAGATGGCCACATCCAAGCTTATCCATTCCATGATCTTCTTCAAAATAGCCCATGTAACAGATGAATTCCACAAGTCACAGGTTCAAAATAACAGCTTCACAATGATCATGTTGCAGATGAACTCAAAAGGATCTTGAATGATGTATCAGATGAAGTTTCAAATTGCAAGCACTTGGTTTCTCAATAAGTTGGCATTGGCCAAGTCCTTTAGCATAAGAATGTTGCCTAGATTCTAAGTCCATTTGTCCAAGATCAAGCCAACAGTCCACACAAAAGTTTTTAGGGTTTTTTGTTGTTATTATGTACATTAATGGTCAGAGACCACACAAACAAACAAAGTATACACAAACAAAATATATCACATAGTATGGTCCAAATGGACAAAGTGAAAATTGCATTAACAGAAACAATTAGAATGATATGAACAATGGCAAAGGAATAAAAGCAGAAATTAAATGGCATTAAAGTAAAAGGCTTGAAATTAAAAGTTAGTAGTTAATAGGTTAGAAGTTAGTATTGCTTTGCTTTTGCTTTTTAATTGAAGTTATTCTTTGGAGAACACTCAACCCACTTATCACAAGCATGGATCCTTGAACCAAGACATCTTACAAAGGAAGGAAAAAAGGCCAAGTTTCCACACAATACCATGAAAGAGGGGAGACTTACAATCTCACTAACTAGAATGCTTATGCCTTTTATGTCGCAAATTTAGCACAATGTTAAGCAATCGTAATTGGACTTATGTAGAAGTCACGACTATTTGAGGTCGGGCAATAAAATTTTGGTGTTAATGCATGTTAGAGACATAGTATAGTAGACTATGCTCATAAAACATACCACACACAAAAAGAATATGCAAAAGGGGTGGCCTAATCTCATCCATACTCATGTCAATTCTTCAATCAACTAGCCTTAGGATTTTGAGATATCATAGGCCAAATGAAATGAATGAATGAAGAAGGGGAATAAGATGAAGTGGGATGGAAATGGATCAAAATACAAATTGGTCAAAGGAGGATTTTTACCAAATTAATATCATCCATTCATTTTGGGAGATAGAATGTACATTCCATTAATCCCCTAAATCCAGTGATATTAATTTGACAAAGTCAAATCAACTATGACCAAGACCCAACAACAAGAGTCAAACATAAGCAAGTCATCACAATTGGTCAACAAATTTAATTGGCATTTATTCAAATTAAAAAATACTAAAATAGTGCATTTAAATTAAATATGGTTTGTCCATTTCCTAAAATCTCATCAAAACACCAAAGAAATGGTCATGAGATTTATCATAGGTCAAACAAGGTCAAAGGACCTTGGAGAAAAAATTTCATAATTTTTGGACATTTAAAAATATTTTTAAACAATTAAAAACAAATGCAAAATCAATTAATTCATGAAAAATATTAATAATGATCCAAAAATTAATTTTAATTCATAATATGAAAGAGAAAATATTTGAAACTTTTTGGTGAAAGTCCCATATTTTTTGGATAAATATTAAATTTAATATGAATTATTGAAAATAAAGCAATTAAAATGAAAATTAAAATATCAGAAAAAACGTGGACCACTTGATCTCCCTCATTAATTGAGGTGGCAGATCAAGTGGATCAAAACACGCGTTCCACTGTGCACTTTATTCAGCACGCCACACAGTTGGTATTCAAAAGGAACGCTCAGGATTAGATCATTTTAAAAGGATCTTATGGCTCAGAACCATCCAGCACACCATCGGCGGCCAAGGACCAGTTGTCTTCTCCGCCGAACCTCGTCGGGCTGGTTCAGTTATAACCATCACCAAAATTAAAAACAAGGACATGATTTCAAAGTAAAAATGGCACTGAGTTCGAATCTAGCCTCAATCCTTTCTAACTCCAAGTATATTGAGAGATACATGGAGTTGAAATTTGAGGTACATGAATTGAGTTGCTTCGATTTGGCCTCTAAGCAACTCAATCTTCTTGCCTACATTAGTAGGACATCAGAAAACCAAAGAATCAATAGAATTGAGCAAGAATTAGAGAGCATCGAAGAGATCAAAATTTATGAAAAAATACCTTCAATGAAGGTCTGGATTCAACTGATCTTGCTCTTGCTCGTGCTTGATCTCACTCCAAATGCTTGCAGAAGAAGGATTAAATGCTCAAAAGGTTGTGGATCCCTGGAGATTTGAATTTCAAAACAGTGGAAATTCAACCTCAAATTCAAGTGAATTTCTCAGGATTATCCTTTGCAATGTGAGGGTTAGAGTTAGGGGATCAAAGCTGGCGCGAATGTGTGTGAAATACTTAGCATATGAGGCTCTATTTATATCTGAAACCGTTGTTTTTTGCACACTTGAAATCCACTTTCCAAATTTGGTATTGATGATGCATGGGTGCATGGGCGCGCATAGGCCCATAAAATCATTGTCCTAAGTCCACAAATGAGTGTGAGATAATCTGAATTCAACTTGGATTGTAAGGCAAGTGTGCATGAAGATTTGAAATTTGATCCTTGCCAAGTGATGACACCATGTTCATGCCATGCGCAACCTATGCATTCCTTGTCCAAAATGAATGAATTTTACCTCTTTGGAAAGGTGATATTGAGATGAATAACTTTCATGTTCAACACTTTTCCATTTGGAGTTTGTATCATGAAGAATTTTGAGGTGGAAGTTTGGAAATTTTTTACATATAAATTTTTTTCTAAGTGTCAAACCATATGTTTCAATGTTCCACCTTGCTTAACTTTTTATATGAGCTTCAAATGAGAAATGTGTATTCATCAAAGTTGTATCTCTTTCAAATACCTTCAAAATGGTCACTAATTTCATGTAATTTGAATTTGAAATGATAGAGTTATGCATTTTTGAAGTTTGGAAAAATCACTTGATCAATGGTATAGGTCAAAAGTGACATATAATGTAACCTCATATCACATGCTCAAAAAAGTTGAATTAGCTCCCACTCCAAAAATTAAAGTTGAATTAGACACATTTAATTTGATTTTGAAACTTGTAAATATTTCATATCATAAAAATTGAGCAAGTTATGGCCTTGGGAAGTTGACTTTTCAAATTAGGGTTTAGACAAAATGACCTATAATGTTTCAACATAGAAAATGATTTTCCAAGAAAAACTAGCTCTAGGTCTCAACACGAAAGTTGTTTGGAATTTCATTTAGAGTAAGTTTTATCTTGGAATTATTTTCATATGGTGAAAATTGTAGGAGATAGGGACTAGGGAGACCCAGTTTTGATCAGATGAATTCATTTGGCCAACTACCACCAACCAACTTGCTAACTTCCAATTCTCTTGACTTTATAGGCTCATGGTAGCTCATATATGCATAAGATGATGAATTTTTAAGTGTCCCTTGAGAAATTTGATCAATTTATGAGATAGCTTGTTGGAGAAGTTACTCAAGATACCCAGTAAACCTGGGTTTATAAGGCAAATCACCTTCAAACTCTTGAACAAAACTTGATCAATATAACATGTAGAGAACATTGGGACTCATATATGATGCTCATGAATATTCTTGAATCAATCCATGGTTGTGCTCTTTGTTCATGAGGGTCTCAAACCCTAGATGTGAACTTGATGAATCAATGGGATCATGCCCTTCCTACAAAAGAGTTAGGCAAATACAAAGACATATTTTTGATATTTTGGTTAGTGAAATGATAAAATACAAGTATGATACAATCACAAAGTGCTTGGTGATCTCTCCCAAAACAAACCCAATGAAGGAGGGGTAAGGAGAATGCCAAGGTATGATCCCAATGTTAATGCTTATGATGAAATTTCATGAGGGATCTTAGGGTCAAAATTGGGGTCTTACAACTAGAACAACAACAGAATTTCGAGAGGAAGAAGGTATCTTTTGACCCTATTCCTATTATGTACGCCAAAATCTACCCATCTTTGGTTCTCAAGAACCTACTCCAACCAAGAAATCCGCCACAAATTCCAGAACCACTTATGTGGTGGTATAAGCCAGAACTCCATTCTGCCCTTCATCAAGGAGCTCCAGGCCACGATATTGAAAACTGCTACCCTTTGAAGTATGAGGTCCAAAAGTTAGTGAAGAGTGAGATGGTGTCCTTTGAGGACCGTGCGCCAAATGTAAAAGCTAACCCATTGTCTGCCCATGATAATTCCTATGTTAATATGGTAGATGGTTGTATATGAAGTTTCCGAGTGTTCGATGTGCGACGTATTCGTCGATCCTTGGTAGAGATGCATAAGGCTTTGTGTACCATCAGTGTGTGTGAGCACGACCATGACGGTTGTGCAATTTGTAGTGTAAAGCCCCGTGGGTGTTCAATCGTCAAGAGAGATATCCAGAAGTTGATGGATGAGAATGTAATCCAGATTCAACAATCGAGGGATATAGATGATGTTAATGTTATAGTACCAGTGTTTAAGATCCTCGAGCGGGTATTGATTCAGTTTGATAGCAGCAACAATAACATCGTCAATAGATCCGCATCACCGTTAGTAATACGATTAGCGGGCCCCGTCCTGTATGCATCCGATAGAGTTGTTTCGTACCAGTATAATGCTACTATGGTGGAGAATGATCAAGAGGTTTCGTTGCCTACAACCAATTTTGTTGTAAACATTACCGATATAGCAAAGGCGGCTCGTAGCGGTCGTGTGTTTGGTTCGGTCTTTCTAAAGGTGGTAGAAGATGTGTTTGTTGGTAAGAAGGTTGATATGCCAGTAGCGAATCCGGTTAGTTCTCCAAAGTGACAGTCTGGTGAATCCAGCAATTTGAAGCCTAGTGTTGATGATGAGGTATTGAGATTGATCAAGAAGAGTGAATTTAATATGGTGGAACAGTTGCTCCAAACTCCTTCGAAGATTTCAATGTTGTCTCTGCTAATGAATTCCGAAGCGCACAGAGAAACATTGTAAAAAGTATTGGAGTAAGCTTACGTAGAGCATGATGTGACTATGGATCAATTTGACCACATTGTGGCTAACATTACTTCCTGCAACAACTTGAGCTTTTGTGATGAAGAACTTCTCGAGGAAGGCAGAAATCACAACCTAGCGCTACACATATCGATGAATTGCAAGGAAGATGCGATGTCAAATGTGTTAGTTGATATTGGTTCTTCTTTGAATGTACTCCCCAAGTCAACTTTGTCAAGGTTAACATATCAAGGTGCCCCTATGGGGTACAGTGGCGTGATCGTCAAAGCTTTTGATCGTTCTCGCAAGACTGTTATAGGATAAGTGGACCTTCAAGTGAAGATAGGTCCGAGTGATTTCCAGATTACTTTCCAAGTAATGGAAATCCACCCGGCCTATAGTTGCTTGTTGGGAAGGCCATGGATACATGAGGCTGGAGATGTGACATCCACTCTGCACCAAAAGCTGAAATTTGTGAAGAATGGAAAGCTTGTCATTGTTGGTGGAGAGAAAGCGTTGTTGGTAAGTCACCTGTCGTCTTTTTCATATGTGGAAGCTGAGGATGAGATTGGAACTCCGTTCCAAGCTCTATCTATTTCTGAGGTGAAGAAAACTAGGGCACCCATGTCCTCTTTCAAAGACGCTCAGAAAATTGTTGAAGATGGAAGTTCAGATCAATGGGGCCGTATGGTAGAGGTCGCCGAGAACAAGAGCATAGCCAGTTTGGGATTTCAGCGAGGATCGTCTTATGCTAAAGTTGAAGACGTGCAACCTAGTTTCTGTAGCATAGGGTTCATTCAAGGTAGTGAATAACACTCAGCTGTTGTGATCGAGGGTGATGAAGATGAAGACTGTGTCAATTTCGTGACGCATGGAAAGGCTTGAAATAATTGGATCGTTGTTGATGTTCCTATTATCGTCCATCGCTCTAAGTAATTTATTTTTATCATTTTAGAATAATCCTTATCCTATGCCTAAGGGAGAAGTGAACATTGTTGGGCATTTTTAAAATTTAATCATCAATAAAATGCAATTCTATTCATCGACATCTATGATGTTTTTGTTTTTACTTTTTGCTTTTCTGAAAATGGTAATCAGATAAAACAAAAATAAATAAATAATAATTGTACATCTGCATAATATTTTGTCACAATTCACTTCTCTAAAATCAAAATATCAAATCATTATGCAGGTTGGTTTCTAAACCCATTAAATACAATGATCCTACTCCTTCTCCAAACTTTGAATTCCCTGTGTTTGAGGCTGAGGAATAAAGTGATGAAGAAGTGTATGATGAATTGCCTCGTCTACTTGAGTACGAGGAAAAAGCCATTCAGCCATTCGGAGAGCAGATTGAGTTAGTCAACTTGGGTTCCGAAGATGATGTGAAGGAGGTCAAGATTGGGTCTCAACTGTGTCCATAGGTTAAGAAGGGGTTGATTGATCTTGTTTGAGAGTATTCAGATGTGTTTGCATGGTCATATCAAGACATGTCTGGTTTGGATTCTGAGATTATGGAGCATAAATTGTCGTTGAAGCCAGAATGCCCGCCAGTCAAGAAGAAGTTGGGGAGAACTCATCATGATATGGCAAGTCAGAGGTTTTCTCGGCCGCTTGAATTATATCTCGAGATTTATATCTCATATGACTCCCACATGTGCGCCTATATTCAAGATTCTTAGGAAAGATCAGTCTTTTGATTGGACCGAGGATTTCCAGAAAGCTTTTGATAGTATCAAAGAATATCAGCTTGAGCCTCCGATTCTGTCTCCGCCCGTTGAAGGAAGACCGTTGATCATGTATTTGACTGTGCTTGAAGAAAGTATGGGTTGTGTTCTAGGTCAGAAAGATGAAACAAGAAATAAAGAATATGTTATTTACTACCTCAGTAAGAAGTTCACCGACTATGAGACTCGGTATTCTATACTTGAAAAGACTTGTTGCGCATTAGCTTTGGCTGCTAAGCGTCTGCGTCCGTATATGTTGAATCATACCACTTGGTTGATATCCAAAATGGATCCAATCAAGTATATTTTTTAGAAGCCTGCTTTAACTGGGAGGATTGCCCGTTGGCAGATGTTCTTATCCGAGTATGATATTGAATACCGATCTCAAAAGGCTATTAAAGGTAGTGTCTTGGCTGACCATTTGGCTCACCAACCTATTGAATATTTACCAGTCGGTACAATATGATTTTCCTGATGAAGAGATCTTGTACCTGAAGATGAATGATTGTGATGAACCATTGATTGAAGAAGGGCCAGAACATGGTTTCTGTTGGGGCATGGTATTTGATGGAGCTGTTAATTAGTATGGTAATGGCATTGGGGCAGTGATTATTACTCCTCAAGGCACGCATTTTCCGCTTACAGCTAGATTGACTTTCAAGTGTACAAATAATATAGCTGAGTATGAAGCTTGCATTATGGGGCTTGAAGATGCCATTGATCTCAGAATCAAATATCTTAACGTCTATGGAGATTCAACTTTGGTTGTAAATCATATCAAAGGTGAATGGGAGACGAATCAACCCGGTTTGATACCATATAATGATTATGCGAGGAGGATTTCAACTTTCTTTACAAAGGTTGAGTTTCATCATATCCCTCGAGATGAAAACCGGATGGCAGATGCTCTTGCAACATTGGCTTAAATGATTATGGTGAAGTTTTGGAATGAAGTTCCTAATTTAATTGTAATGCATCTTAGTAGGCCAACTCATGTATTTACTATTGAAGAGGTCAAAGATGACAAAACCGTGGTATTTTGATATCAAATGTTTCCTCCAAAGTCAGATTTACCCGTCTGGGGTATCTTTGAAAGATAAGAAGACTTTGAGAAGATTAGCTGGCAACTTCTACCTGAATGGTGATGTGTTGTACAAGAGAAATTTTGATATGGTTCTGCTCAGATGTGTGGATAGACATGAAGCAAACTTATTGATGACTGAAGTCCATGAAGGTTCCTTTGGTACTCATTCCAATGGACATGTTATGGCTAAGAAGATGTTGAGAGCGGGTTACTATTGGCTGACAAAGGAATATGATTGTTACAAGTTTGTGAAGAAATTCCACAAGTGTCAAATTTATGCAGAGAAAATTCATGTTCCACCGACACTGTTAAATGTCATTTCCTCCCCACGACCCTTCTCCATGTGGGGAATTAATATGATTGGCATGATTGAGCCCAAAGCTTCGAACGGACATCGTTTCATTTTAGTGGCTATTGACTATTTCACATAGTGAGTTGAAGCGGAATCGTATGCAAATGTAACCAAGCAAGTCGTTGTGAGGTTTATTAAGAATCAGATTATATGCCGATATGGTGTGCCAAGTAAGATCATTACTGATAATGGATCGAACATGAAGAATAATATGGTTGAAGCTCTTTGCAAAGACTTCAAGATTGCACATCATAATTCTTCTCCCTACAGACCCAAGATGAATGGGGATGTTGAAGCTGCAAACAAGAATATTAAGAAGATTATTTAGAAGATGGTTGTGACATACAAACATTGGCATGCGATGCTCCCATTTGCTTTGCATGGATACCGTACATCCATCCTCACTTCAATTGGGGAAACCCCTTTCTCACTTGTCTATGGTATGGAAGTTGTGCTTCCGGTGGAGGTTGAGATCCCATCATTGCGTGTCTTGATGGAAGCCAAGTTGACAGAAGCTGAATGGTGTCAGATCAGGTATGACCAGCTGAATTTAATTGAAGAGAAGAGGTTGACTGCCATGTGCCATGGTCAGTTATATCAACAAAGAATGAAGAAGGCGTTTGATAAGAAGGTCAGACCTCGTGTGTTCAGAGAAGGTGACCTTGTGCTCAAGAAAATCTTATCTTTCAAACCGGATTCTAGGGGCAAATGGACTCCTAATTATGAAGGCATGTATGTTGTTAAGAGAGCCTTTTCAGGCGGTGCTTTGATTCTTACAACTATGGATGGTGAAGAGTTCACACGTCCTGTGAATGCCGATGCAGTCAAGAAATACTTCGCCTAAGAAAAAGAACAGCACGCTAAGTTGAAAACCCGAAAGGGTGGCTTTGGCAAAAATGAGCGTCTTAGTGGATTGAAAACCCGAAAGGGAGATCCAGGCAAAAGTTAGAGACAAAAAACAGAAAAATCTATCCCAATAAATTGAGTACCCCACCTTAGGGAAATTTATGCAAAAATTAGGGATTATGGCAAGTAACTGCATCATGTTGATCTTTAGTCTTGAAGACATTCTAGAGCACGACGTTTGGTTCTGAGCCAAGAGCACAATGGATATTGAAGTCGGTATAAGGATTAGTGATCATTGTATTCAATGTAGCCCTTTTCCATGTAAATTACCCTTTTTCAACTTTTGTAAAGATCTATGGAGTCTTGTCATTTACAGACTACCATTCTATTAAATAAAGTTGAGCTTTTTACCCAATTGTTTCTACTCTTGTTTATTTCAGCTAAATATTAAATTTTTATGATGATCATTTTGAAATTGAATTTTAAAAATCAAAATCATGTTTTCTTAAAATATAAAAGCAGTTACTTTTTAAAAAGAAATCGATTTCATTTAAGGAATATAAACAGCGGACTGAAAACAGGTGAACCCTAAAATGCGAAGCATTGTTGGTTCTCCCCAAGCAGTTGATGTGATCTCTGTTTCCTCCCCAGTAACATTTCAGCATCTCCAGCCGAGTTTTGTTGGTTTCCCCAGCTGAGTTTGTAATTACCTCCTTTGATTTGTAGGTGCACTTTCTCAGCGATCTGCATGGATCCAACACAGATTTTGTTTCCCCTCAAGCCTCTAGCGGATTTCATTTAGCACTAATTCTAGAGCAGTATGTCAGATCCTCTGCAAGGTTGTCTCCCATTTGATATAGAGTTAACCTAAAATTACCCATAGAGTTGATGGTGCAGATCCTCGGTAGATCTTTTCCTTTTCCCCAGCCAAGGTTGAGCCTCTAAGATGGATAATTCACGTTCGTCCTTTACCTCTCTTTCTCAAATTGATTCCCTCCTATTTAGATTGGTTGAGTGTTGTATTGATGATTCAGATCAGTGACATTTGTATCCTTTGTGATTTCTTTGTTAGCATAATCATCATATACATATATACATATATACATATACACATACTTCATTACTGCATTATTACATTTTGTGATTCATTATTTTTTTGATCCTCTACTATGGTGGTATCCTTTCCTCCCGCGCAGATTTGGTGTGTCTGTCCTCTTTCAAATTGTAGAGTGTCATCCCCCCTTAAGCAGAAAGAATTTAACCTTTCTCATTCCCCACTAAGTTACTCCCTCGTGGATGATTATTATTTCAGCTTCCTCCCTAGTTGATTATCTGGAGGGAATCACTCCCCCTGAGTTATGTCCTCATTGGGTTGAGTCTTTGATTGACTGTTTCTTTCTAGATCTTGCCTAGATAGATGCTTTTGGTCCCCTGAGAGTCTATTGCCCAGTAACTGGTAATCTTCTTCTCAATTTGTGAATACTTTACTTTTGCCCAATACCCGGTAAAAGAAATCTATTTCCTATTTTCTCCCCAGCAAATCCGTTTTCATGTTTCCCCAGGAAGTCTATCCTTGATATGTTCATCCTAACTGATGACATATATTTTCTTCCCCTGCCCTGAGTCTATCCTTGATATGTTCATCTTAACCGATGACAGGTCTCCTCCTCTTTGCGGTCTTCTGCCCAGTAACAGGTAGTTGTAAATCCTGCTTCCCCTTTTGCGGAGTCTATCCTTGATATGTTCATCCTAACCGGTGACAAATATTCTCTCTTTTTGGTTTTCTATCCAGTAACTGATAGATATAATTCCTATTTTCTCCCCTCAGAGTCTATCCTTGGTATGTTCATCCTAACCGGTGACGGATATTCTCTTTTCGGTATTCTATCCAGCATTCGATAGATGTAATTCCTACTTTTTCCGGCAGTCTATCCTTGATATGTTCATCTTAACCGATGGTGGATATTCTTCCCTTTGAGTTTATCCTTGATATGTTCACTTTAATTAGTGACGGGTATTCTCTCTTTTCGGTTTTCTGCCCAGTAACCGGTAGTTGCAAACCCTATTTAGCTTTTCCCCAACAGGTTATTCTTACCCAGTAACTGGTAACAAATACATCTCCCGGTTGCCCTCAGCGAGTCATCATTGATATGTTTACCCTAACCGGTAACAGATGTCCTCTCTGACAGAATTTTGTTATCTCCTTACCCAATAACCGGTAATAGATAATATACTTCTGTTACTCCTGAGTTGAAGATCATTTCTTCCCTAGTTGAGTTTGAATGCGTATTTTCCCAGTGAAATCGCCACTTCCTGTCTGGTTCAGGCATTTCAGCTTTATTCTGATTTACCTGTTTCCCTTGCGGATTTTTCCTTTTATCCCCGACTGAGTCTTTCCATTGATTTATTTTCATGGAATCCCTCGTGTCCCCCAGCAGTTTTAAGTCGTAACCTGGCCTACGCACAACCTTTTAATCCCCTAGAGTCTATATCTTCCCAATGAGTGTTCCTTATGGAATGCATTATGCTCTTGTGGACTTTCAGTCTCTCTGGATTCTTTTTCGTTGTGGTAACATTTTCCCCACAAAGATTATTTTTAACATTTCATATCATATACATCATGAGGTCTCTTAGGGACCAAAATTTGTTTCTATGTTGTTATTTAAGTCCATTCTACTGAGTCGATACGAAGATTTTAACCTTCGTCTCCTCAGCTAGAACATCCTTAAATAGGGGTAGCTGTAAGACCCCAATTTTGACCCTAAAATCCCTCATGATATCTCATCATATGCATTAGCATTGGGATCACAACTTGGCATCCTCCTCACCCCTCATTCATTATGTTTGCATTGGGATAGGTCACCAAGCATATTTGTATACTAACCAAAATACCAAAAATATGTCAATGTATAGTTTATTGCTTTTGTAGGTTGTGTACATGCTCACCTATGCTCTATCAAGTTCATATCTAAGGTTTGAGACCCTCAATGCAAGGATCTCAATCAATAATTGGTTTACATTGGCTCTAGACATCATATATGGGTCCCCATGATCTTCACATGTCATTTTGATCAAGAAATCATCAAGAGTTTGGAGTTGATTTTCCTGGAAAACACTAATTCATCTAGGTATCTTGTGTAACTTCTTCAACAAGTTTCTTCAACTTATTGATCAAATATTTAAAGGGATAATTCACATTACATCCTCGTATGCATATATCATCCTCCATTATTCCCAAAATTCAAGAGAATGTCAATCTAGCAAGTTGGTTCATGGTGGTTGACCAAAGGAAGTCAACTGGTCAAAACTGGGGTTCCCTAGACCCTATCTCCTACAATATTTATCATATGAAAATTATTTCAAGCGTAAAGTTACTCAAAATGACATTCCAAACAACTTTCATGTTGAGGTCAAGAGCTATTTTTTCTTGGAAAGTCATTTTTTATGGTGAAAGATTATAGGTCATTTTGTCTAAACCCTAGTTTGGAGGTCAACTTCCCAAGATCATAACTTTCTCAATTGTTATGACATGACATCCATTCAAATTTCATTATCAAATTCAAGATGTCTACTTCAACTTTGATGTTTGGAGTAAGTGCAAATTCAACTTTAAAATGAATGTGCCAAGAGGAAACATTATAGGTCATTTTGGGCCAAAATCATTGAACAAGTGATTTTCCTCAACTTCTAAAATGCATAATTCCCTCATGCCAAATCCAAATGAGGTCAAATTTGTGACCAAATTAAATAGGCTTGAAAGAGATACAACTTTTATGAAGGAACGTTTCTCATTTGAAGTCCCTAGAAAAAGTTATTCAAGGTGGAAGAAGTGAACATTTGACTTGGGACTTAGAAAATTTTCAAATATGTTTGATTTCCCAAACTTCCACCTCAAAATTCATCATGGTCCAAGCTTCCAATGAGAAAGTGTTCAAAATGAAAGTTGTTCCCCTTGATCCCACCTTTACAAAACATCCAAGATCATCTCATTTGGATCAAAATTGTGGGACTTGTGCATGGCTTTATTATGGAAAGTGTTTTGGCAAGTTTGGATTTCAAGTGATCAATTTCTTTTGCATGCTTACACATGATGCATTCAGCATACTTTGTACACGAATTGGGAGTGGATTGCATCATTCATAAGGCCCAAATGATTTCCCATGCACCCATGCAAAGGAGTTTCCAAATTTGTCCAAAATTCAAGTGGTGCAAATATCAAGTGCATTGTCTATTTAAACATGCTTAAGGCTTCAGATTCATCATCAACACCTTTCCTAAGCTTTGCTAGACCATATCAAACCCTCACTGCCATAGAATTTCTTAAGATTTCTCTTGAAAATGAGCTTGAACTTCATCTTCTATTTGGAAGTTCAAACTCCAGATATTCACTTCCCTTTTCATCTCATTTGGTTTCTGCAAGCAAGAGGAGGAGAAAGCAATCAAATCCAGATCAAGGTCAAGTGTAATTAGATCAACTCAAAGGTGATTTTTTAGAAACTTCTTCTCTTTGATTCTCTCTCAATTTTTCACCATTCTCGTTGATTTTTGGTTGTCTGAAGTCCTATCAATGTAGGCAAGAAGATTGAGTTGCTTTAAGGTCAAATCGAAGCAAATCAGTTCATGCTCCTCAAAATTCAAATCCTTGTATCTTTTCATATACTTGGAATTGGACAAAATTGAAGCCATATTCGAGCTCCTGAGCATTTTTTCTATAAATACATGTCTTGCTTTTTCATTTTGGTGATGGTTTAAGGTGGACCAGTTTGGTGAGGTCCGTCGGAGAAGAAGACCAGAGCTCTGGCTCCGGCGATGTATTGGCATGCATCTCAACCATAGGATCCATTTGATTTGTTATAATCTTGGGTGTATCTTTTGATTACCACGTGTGTGGGACAGTTGACTGCAGTGCATGTGGAACGCGTGTTTCCATCCATCTGATCTGCCACCTCAATTAATGAGGGAGATTAGATGGCTCACGTTTTTTTGAATTTCTGAATTTTCCATTTAATTGCTTATTTTTCATTAATTCATGTTAATTTCATTATTGATCCAAAAAATATGGGACTTTCACCAAAAAAATCAAATATTTTTCTCTTTCATTTTCTGAATTAAAATTATTTTTTGGATCAATATTGATATTTTTCATGATTTAGTTATTTTTGTGAATATTTTTAATTGTTTAAAAGTACTTCTGACTTTTCAAAAATAATGAAATTTTTTCTCCAAGGTCCTTTGACCTTGTTTGACCTATGATAAATCTCTTGGCCATTTATTTGGTGTTTAGAAGAGGTTTTAGGTTTTTGATCAAACATAATTTAATTTAATGCATTTTAATTTGATTTTTAATTGTTTAATTGTGAATAAATTATGTTGAGCTAGTTTTTTTTATTGACTTGTGAAGTTTGACTATGTGTTTGGGCCTTGGTCAAGGTTGATTTGATTTTTGTTGGATTAAAATCATTGGATTTAGGGGATTGGTGAAATGTACATTTCATCTCCCAAAATGAATGAATGGTTTTAATTTGATCAAATTCCTCCCATGATCAATTTGTGTTTGTCTCATTTTCCCTCCTTCTTCATCTTCAATCCCTTTCTACCTATCCCTTCCATTGGCCAATGACATATCAATATCCTAAGGCTAATTGGTTCATCAATAACTTTGTGTTAGATGAACCAATACAAGTATGGATGAGATTAGGTCCATCCTTTGATCATTTTCTTTTTGTGTGCTATATGTTTTAGGAGTATGGTTCATTATACCATATCTCTAACATGCATTAACACTAAAATTTATATTGCCCGACCTCAGATAGTTGTGACTTCTACATCAATTTTGACCCAAAGGCACAACATTCTAGTAAGTGAGATTATAAGTCTCCCCCTTTCATGGTATTGTGTGGAAACTTGGCCTTTTTTCCTTCCTTTGGAAGATGTCTTGGTTCAAGGATCCATGCTTGTGAATAGAGGGTTGAGTGTTCTCCAAAGAATGACTTAAACAATTGAAAAGCAAAACCCCACTAACATCTAATCAACTAAAATTTGACTAACTCTTATTATTAATTGCTTTTAATTTCAAGTCATTTATTTTATGCCATTTAAATTCAAGCCATTTATCATTTTCCATTATACATATAATTTAACTTGTTTATTTTAATGTCATTTTCCCTTTGCTCACTTGAGTCATGTCTTGTGTTTGTATATATTTGTTTGTATTATCTTGTTTGTGTTTGTGGACTTAGGACCTTAAAATACTTAATAAACAACAAAAACCCCTAAAAAATGTTTGTGTGGACTGTTGGATTTGAGCTAAGCTTTGGACTTAGAATTAGGCAACATTCCCTATGCAAAGGGACTTGGCCAATGCCAACATTTCTGAAAGCAAGTTCTTGTGATTTGGATTCTCATCTGATGTAAGTATTGGGATCCACTTGAGTTCATCTGCTACATGGTCTTGATGCAAATGTTATTTTGGACCTGTGTCTAATGCCTTATTCTGAGCCATTCAAAGAGTATGTCATCTGATACATGGGGAAGATTAGGAAGAAGACTATGAAGTTGTTAGCTTGGATGTGGTTATCTTTTTTTGATGCCCGACTCTTCATTGTGTTGCTTGCTTATTGATATTGCTTGATTTAAAGTCCAAAGGAAAAGTGGGTTTCAATATGACATTCTTGTCTATTGGAATGCATCCCATTGGTCAGATCTTTTCAACGCTTAACTTTTAAATTTTTGCTTAAGATTAGTCTCTTAATCTCCTCCCACTTATTTAATTTCAAATCTCCCCCCCTTTTCAAAACCTTCTTTGCTTGTGATTTCTAAACTTATACTTTATTTCAAACTAGAAACTTTGGCCTTATGCCATTATATCTTTTGAACTCTTTTCTTAATCAAACTTGCAAATGAACTTAACCATATTAACTTAAAATTTCAAAAGACAAAAAGAACTAACACTCATTCAAACTCTTTTAGGCCTTTTGTGCCTCTTTTAAACTTAAATTTTTGTTAAAAGCAATTCACTCACTTTGAAATTGATACCACGAAATACGAGATTTTGATCCCCCATTTTTATGATGGTACGTAGGCACAATCCCTAAGATCTTGTCAAACACAAAAATATAATTAATAAATTCTTTTCTCATCCCCACACTCTGTTTATTGCAAACATCATTTTATACCAAAAACACATACACACATAAAAAAAGGGCTCCCTAGGACACTTTGGGTGCTAACATCTTCCCTCTGTGTAACCAACCCCCTTACCTGTAATCTCTGGAATTTTATTAGTTTTAATTTGAAAACTTATTATCTTTGAGTTTCGTTCGTACTTTTCCCTTTTTCTTTGGATACAATAAAAGTGCGGTGGCGACTTTGTTTTATTGACGTTAAGTTTATCCATAGCTTAATGATCATGAATTTACCGCTACACCAGTAACCGGTAATAGATAGTATATTTTTGGTACTCCTGCGTTGAAGTTTATTCTTCCCCAGTTGAGTTTGATTCAAGTATTTCAGCTTTGTTTTGATCTACCCGACTCTCCTGCTGATTTTCCCTTATCCCGAATTCAGTCCTTCCATTGATTTATTTTATGGAAAACCCCTCGTGTCTCCAGCAGTTTTCAAGACGTAGCCTGGCCTACACATAACGTTTGTCCCTAAAGTCTCTGTCTCCCCAATGAGTTTTCCTTATGGAATGCATTATGCTCCTGTGGATTTTCAGTCTCTCCGTATTCTTTTCCTTTGTGGCAACATACTCCCCACAAAGATTATTTTTACATTCATATCATATGCATCATGAGGTCTCTTAGGGACCAATTTTTTTTCTATATGTCGCTATTTAAGTCCATTCTACTGAGTTAATACGAATATTTTAACCTTCACATCCTCAGTTAGAATGTCCTTAAATAGGGGCAGCTGTAAGACCCCAATTTTGACCCTAAGATCCCTCATGTTATTTCATCATATGCATTGGCTTTGGGATCACACCTTGACATCCTCCTTACCCCCTTATTAATTGGGTTTGCATTGGGAGAGACCACCAAGCACATGTGATGTATCATACTTTGTTTTTCCTTGTTTACTAACCCAAATACCAAAAATATGTCAATGTATAGTTTACTTCTTTTGCAGGTAGTGTGTATGTTCACCAAGGCCTCATCAAGCTCATATCTAGGGTTTCAGACCCTCAATGAAAGGATACTAATCAAGAGATGGTTCACATTGATTCTAGACATCATATATGGATCCCCATGATCTTCATTTATTATTTTGATCAATAATTCACCAAGAGTCTGAAGTTGTGTTATGTAGATGAATATTCTGAAGATTTCAAGACAGCCGATTGAAGTTATCAAGGTTCTGACTGAGGTTTCTGAAGACTCTGAAGAACTCAAGCCAAACTACTGACGTTGTCAAGGTACTAACTCAAGGTTCTGAAGTTTCTGAATCTAACTCTCTATTTCTTCACTTCATGCTTCAATCATCTTTTATAAGAAGCCAATGAATCTGAAGATAAGATCAAATGGGAACATGATCAAATAGTACATAGTACAAATCAAATAACTTTTCCACTACCTGATTTCGTGGGCAATGTAACACCTCAAAATTTGCCCTCCTCTCTTGGGACTAGCATAATATATTTGCATTGCATTTTTAGGTCATTAGACATTGCATATTGCATATCATGTGGTTACATTGTGCAAGTCATCTTCCAAGTCTTTATCAGAAGATAAAGAGGTGGATATATGCAAGCTGATGGTTTCATTGATTGAATGGACTGATTACTAACTATCTGAGGGTGGTGGTTCAAACTAGGGTTTTGATTCTCAAGGGAGATTGGTCTTCATCTTGGTTGAAGTGATACATCATCATCATCATGGTTTTGTTGTCATCCAAGAGGTTCAAGTGTTGATCAGATACCTTGAGATTAGGGTTTTGACCACTGGTCAACCCTAATCAGTTGCATTGGGCCAATCAGGGCATGGCAAGGAGATGGAGTCTACAATGGATATGGGGATCATCATGTGATTGTATTGAGCTTAGGGAGGCTAGGGTTTCATCCTTGAGCCATTTCATCAGAGGATTAGGGCTCAGCTTGATCAGTGCATTGCCAAATTCATCTATCAGTTGAAAAAGTCAACTGTGGTCAACTGTGCTTGATTTTATGGATTTGGAGGTGGGAGAGGGTTGGATACACTTCATTCATGTTGAAACAAGCTTCATTTGACATTTCAAACATCAAGAATGAAGAAAATAAAGTCAGGAGAAAAGTTGCCAAAAATGGAAAGTGACTTGTAATGGAAGTTTCCAAAAATGGAAAGTTTTTCACCACAAAATTACATGTACAAGAAAGCTTCAAATGAAAATTTGTCCAACATGAAAGTTGTAGATCTTGCTCTCACCTTTCCAAAAAGTCCAAGAACTTGAAATTCCCATGTATGGTTGGCAAGTTATGGTCCATTCATTTTCCAAAAATACCTATAATCAAAGTGGCATAACTTTCACATGGAATGTCCAATTTGGGTGATCTTTTTATGAGCAAACCCCATTTCACATGTACTTTCATGGTGTATGGTCCAAATTCATCAAAAATACTCAAAGCAAAAAGTCAAATTTCAAGTGGATTTAAGTGCATTTTTGGTGTGAACATGTGATTTTGAGAAATACTTGGAATTTGAACATGAGACCACTTCTAACACACTCCAAATACCATTTAGAAGTTGTGTGAACTGTCATGAGCTGTCATGGTGCATAATTGGAGAAGGTCATTTTTGGACTTTCACATTAAAACTCAATTATGCTAATCACATGATTTTGGCTAATTTGGATTAAGGAATGGATTAAGGTGAGGTATATATCATTAATCATAACAGAAATTGTTAACCATAATCACATTTCTCAAGAACTGCAACAAACTTTCACCAAAACCTCTCAAAATTCTCAAAAATCTTCATCACTTTTTTTCATCAGTCTTCATCAAATCTTCATCATTCTTGCTGATTCTTCGTGGATTCATCTTCCACAAGGTTCATTGAGGAACTGTTTTGCTGAATCATTGCCTAAAACTCCAAGAATTGGAACTGTCACAAGTGAGCACAACCATGGCAAATGGATGGATCTTGCGCATGAAGCATCTTTGAGCTAGGACCTGCACTCCAATCATCTTCCTGAGCATCAAGCTGCATCTGTTTCACCTTTTCAAGCTTGGAAACACAAGAATCGATTTCTGCATCTTCAAGAGGTGATTCTTCGAAATTCTTAGTTGCTTCAATTATTACATGGCTTTTGTAGATCATTCATTGTAGAACAGCATGATGCTTGTAGTTTTCGAATTGGTTAAGTATTGAGAGAGTAATCTGAATTTGAAGTTTGATATGCGTTTCTTTTTTGGATCGATCTCGTTGCCATGCTTAGAGTTAGGTTAAATGGAATACATATTCGTAATGTGCATGATGAGACGGTTCTTTTGACTATAAGTTTGTGCATTTTGGTTGAGTTTCATTGTTCATCATTTCTGGAGATTTTCTGGACATTCGTGCTCAAGAACGTGTGAAATAACGTGTTAGATCCGTTTCAGCCTGGCTTTGGTTTCAAAAGTTGTTTCCCGCGCCTCTAAGCCAATAGGAACACGCCAGCGCTTCTTTTTGGAACGGCGTCGTTTAGGATTAGTTGATAAGTATTACAAAATTGCCATTGGCGTATTTAATTAATATATTATTTCATTTTCTTTTTCATTTTCATTTTACATTTTGATGCCATAACTTCAAAAATTCATAGAGAGCTCATTTTTTATCCAAAATTGGTGAGATTTTTTGCATGATATTCCTTGAGATGTGTAGAATTTAACCATGATTTTTGTGGAATTTTTGCATGTGTAGAAAATTAAAATGCCTAGGGTTGGATTGTATGTGTCACATTTGTGTATGTTTTGCCATATCTTTCATGAAATGATGATACTGTTAAAGAAATGGATGAAAATTTTTATGCTTGTTCTAGACATCTTGATGGTGATTTTCATGTAGAGTTTATGATTTTTGGATACTTGGTGAAGGAGATATGAATTTTTGAATTGAGGTGTGACAATTTGTGTCACACCAAGCTAGGTCAACTTCATGATTTTATTTAAAATGCTTAGGGATGTTGATTTGAGCTGAAATTTTGTGTGAATGAACATATGTATGTTGATATCACATGTGATTTTTTCTGGAATTTTTTATGGCATTTTCTAATTGATTGATAATTTTCTTCTCTGTTGGCTCATTTTGTGACATTGTGTGACACATGTTGGCATGTTGCTTGTGAAATTCTCATATTGTATTGGATGGATGTGAAATTTGACATGGGGATTGTAGACACATTATAAGTCATTGTGGTTTTGATCCTATTCATTTCTTAATTGTTGTCACTGTTTTATGATTTTTGGAAGTTGATGATTGTTTGGATACCTTGTGTTGGCTTGTTTGAAATTGTCTGAACTTCTTAATTTTCATTGACCTACTTCCTTTTGTCCAATTGAGCTGAAAATTGACATGCTATTCATTGAATGTGTCCTGTTTAGGTGTGAATGTTTGTGGAATTAATTGAAATGTTTTGGTATGTTTTTGGTTGAGATAGTTCTGTTTGGTCTTTTGAGGTTGCACATTGCCTAGTTTGTACCTTTTAGGTCATGAAATGATAATGGTGATTGATATGAGCATGGGACTAATTGCATTTGCTTTTAATTTGTTTGAATGTGATTTTGGTTGGTTTTCACTTGCTGTTTAGAATTTTTTATCTCCTTTGGACCCTAGGCTTGGCCTAGTGGTCTAGTTTCTCATGTTTGGTGTGGATTTTCAGGATGAAATGCACAATGCTTAAGGAGATTGCTTCAAGTCAATTTGAGTTGACTTATGAATTGTTTTTAACTAACATTGACTTTGTGTTGTAGGGTTTGATGCTTGAGTTTGAGCTCATGGCTTGCACTTGTGTGCATTAACTTGTGTTTGACTGTACAGATTAACTGATTAACATTTGCTGTTTACTGTTGGTTTGTCTGAGTACTGATGATACTTGATTGATTTCAGGTACATTTAGTTGCTTACAGTTCCTTGAGAACTTGCTTGCTGTTGCTTGGTTTTTAAACCAATTGAGGTAGACTTCCTTTCTCCATGTAGTCTGGAAGACCTGGCCTGTTACTTGGCCAGGCAATTGTCTGAAGTCCTCCTTAAGAGGCGATGTTTGTGATTGTTTAACTTTGTCCCCAAGCAGGTAAAGACCTTGATTAAGGCAATTGGTGGATCATAGAGATATGCAGTCTATCTCCCACTATTCTGTTGAGTCATCCCTCTGCTCACACCACTGTGTTGATGCATTGGGACACAAACCCAAGATCTTGTACATTGTACAGTTGTGTCAGAGTCTTGAGTGTAGAAGGGTTCCTCCTTTCTGGACCCACACTCCTTTGTCTGAAGCTCTCCCTGGCCAGGGATAAGAGCTGTGAAGTCTAATCTTCACTCACCTTTCATCTGGCTTCACCTTAGCCCCTCAATGGCAAGGTTAAGAGCTAATACTACCCTTGTACAGATGACTTGCCTTGGCAGTCGAACCCTTTGTTTGAGCCTCACTTGACTGGATATAGTGTGTGCTATTTGAAATGTGAATGTTTGCTTTGTTTATGCTTGCATGCTTGCTTTCTTCCTGGATAGGATTAGCTTGCTGTTGTGCAAGTAGGTAGAAACCATAACATAGGGCAATGATGCATGATAACACTAGGCTCGAGTACAGCTCCCTGGTAGTGTGTCTTCCCTTTGTGTCTGGCTAGTCTTTCTCCCCTGTTGGGGGGAACTACGTCGCCCTGATCCTCATACCAGATGAGGTACGTAGGCAGGAGACCGTGCGAGGTCTCTCCGGGCACTTTTTTCCTTTTTGTGTGTGTTTGTTTGTTAAGCTTGTGTGTCAGGATATGGATGTAAGCCCAGCGATTGGCTGTCCGTATCCTGATTGTGTTTGTTTGTACTGATTGTGGTGTTTGGTTCGGATGCCGATGTAAGTCCAGTGATTGGCGTTCGGGCTCCACGTTTGCTTTTTGTGGTGTTTGGTTCGGATGCCGATGTAAGTCCAGTGATTGGCGTTCGGGCTCCACGTTTGCTTTTTGTGGTGTTTGGTTCGGATGCCGATGTAAGTCCAGTGATTGGCGTTCGGGCTCCACGTTTGCTTTTTGTGTGTGTTTTGGTTCGGATGCTGATGTAAGTCCAGCGGTTGGCATTCAGGCTCCATGTTTGCCTGTGTTGTGTTTGTTTGTTTGGCGTGCGTGAGTCGAACTACGGCAACTCTGATTCTCGTTCCATACGAGATACGTAGGCATAGGACGCGATGTCCTAGCGAGCCCTCTTCCTCTTACCCCACCTGTGTTGTTTTCGGTGTGTGTGTGTGTGGTGTTTTTAGCAACCTTTTCTTTCTTTTAGACCGTGGATCCCGTCGAGTACGACGGACGTGAGGGGTGCTAATACCTTCCCCTTGCGTAACCGACTCCCTTACCCTTTCCCTTTGGTCGCGAGACCATGCTTTTTCCAGGTTTCTATGAGCGTTTCCTTTCCCTATTTTGGGATAAATAACGCGCAGTGGCGGCTCTGTTTGTTTTTGTTTTAGCCCGCCGGTTGTTTTTTCGCGGATGCGACAGGCAATGATTGTACTATTCATCACACCTGTCACTGAATATGTGGGAGAAAGGATGTGCATGGTATCATTCCTTTATCATCCAACAGTGGACAACCGCTCAATGAGCTTTTCCCATTTCATCCAACAATATTTTTCACCTTATTAACTGCCTGCCTTATCAAGTATTAAACAATTATTCTTCTATCTTGAGGGTTTTTGGCAATCCACCCAAATATTTCATTCTTCGCACCTTTGGTTGTGTTTGTTATGTTCATTATCACCCACAAGAATACACCAAACTCACATCTCAATCTATTAAATGTGTTTTCGTTACTTAGTCAGTCAAAAAGGTTTCTTTTGATACGACTGTAATCTCTATAGGATTCAAATTTCTTAAAATATCATTTGTCAAGAAAATATATATGTTTTCTCAACTAATCAAAACACCAATTCTTTTATAAACAAATCTATTTTTCCATTATTTTCTAATATTTTTGCAACATAAAAACAAGTCAACATTTCTTGGTCAATCAAAGACATCCAATTGTACCACCATTGTCTCATGATCATTCTATGGTTGTTGATATAATATTTCAGCTAAAACAAACCTCATATATCACAATGCTCACTTTTGTAAATCACCAAACAAGTATGATTCTCTAAACCTTTATATTTGAAAACAACTTTTGCATATACTTTTATTACTTTTCATATAAATAGACTATGGAGCATAAATGCTATATAAGTTGAACTTTTGACACTAGAGGAAAATTAGTCATGCGACATTGTGCAATGCCCTTCAAATATTAAACATCTAGGTAGTAAATTTGTGTTCAATTTAAAGTCCCGTTCAGATCGATTAATATATCATTCGAGGCTACAATTTAATTTCGACTATGAGGACGCTTTTGCACCTATGCTCAAAATGACTATTGTAACAACTAATCTTTCCATCGTAGCTTTTGAATTATGGAAAATTCACCAGCTAGATGTCAAAAATATCTCGCTTCATGATGTCTTCAAAGAAGAAGCTTACACCAAACTTTCTAGTAGTATGCCCTTGTTACCTAATAATGTTTGCAAACTAAAGCATTATTTATATGAATTAAAACAAGAACCAATAATGTGGTTTGAAAAGTTTATACGAAGAAGTTATGATTCATCTCTATTTATACAAAGAACATCAAAAGGAATTATGACACTTCTTGTTTATGTGGAAAACCTTGTCATTATTGGATTAGATTAAAAGGGTGACACTACAATCAAACAATTATTGTATACAACTTTTCATACAAAATATCTTGAGAAACTTATTTACTTCCTGAGACTAGAATTACAAATCTAGAAAAAGGCATCTTTCTCACTTATTCAACTAACCATTGTCAGTGATGCAGTTCCACTTGATACTCCCATTGAAGTTAATGTAAAGTTAAGGAAGGATGAAGGTGAAATCCTTCAAGACCCAACTTTCTACTGAAAGTTGGTTAGAAGTTTCATCTATCTAACCATCACAAGATTTGATATCTCATTTATTGTCCATAAAGTTAGTAAAATCATGCAAAATCATAGACATTTACATCTTTCTACACAATATAATGAATAATTATATATTTACTAGCCACTTCTATATGAGGTATTTTATTGATTTCAAGTGCAACAATATAACTTCAAACATACGAATAAAACTAATTGGGATGGATGTTCAGACATAAGGAAGTCTACTAATGGCTGGTGTATATTTTTAGGAGTTGCCTATATCTCCCATAAATGCAAGAAACAATAAATAATTTCACAATTTTCTAGTAAAGTAGAACTTCAGTCCATATATGCAGCATGCTCTGAGACTATTTCATTGCATGACCTTATTTGAGAATTTGGTTATTCACAAACTTAACTAACGTTTTGCATGCTGATAACATAAGCATCATACAAATCGAAACAAATCATGTATAACATGAAATGATTAAACACATAGAAGTCGATTGTCAATCAATGAGAGAAGCTTATGACCACATTATTATCACACTACCTATTTCTTGCATATGCTCAATTTGATGGTTGTAAGACCCCAATTTTGACCCTAAGATTTCTCATGATATCTCATCATATGCATTGGCTTTGGAAACCTTGGCATCCTCCTTACCCCCTCATTAATTGGGTTTTCCTTGGGAGAGACCACCAAGAATATTTGATTGTATCATAATTTATTTTTCCTTGTTTACTAACCCAAATACCAAAAATATGTCAATGTATAGTTTACTTCTTTTGTAGGTAGTGTGTGTGTTCACCAAGACCTCATCAAACTCATATCTAGGGTTTGAGACCCTAAATTCAAGGATACTAATCAAGAGATGGTTCACATTGATTCTAGACATCATATACGGATCCCCATGATCTTCATTTATCATTTTGGTCAATAATTCACCAAGAGTTTGAAGCTTGTTTGCCTTGGAAGCCCTATATCATCTGGGTATCTTGTGTGACTTCCTCAACAAGTTTCTTCATCATTTAATAAAATATTTCAAGGGATACTTCATCTTACATCATTTTATACATATATGATCCTCCAAGAGTCCTAAATATCAAGAGAGTTTCAAGTTTGCAAGTTGGTTCATGGTGGTTGACCAGAGAAAGTCAACTGGTCAAAACTGGGGTTCACTAGACCCCATCTCCTACAATTTTTGTCATATGAAAATGATTCCAAGAGAAACGTTACTCCTTATGACATTCCAAAAAACTTTAATGTTTAAGTCAAGAGCTAGGTTTGCTTGGAAAGTTATTTTTATGGTAAACGATTATAGGTCATTTTGTCTGAACCCTAATGAGGAGGTCAACTTCCAAGGACCATAACATTCTCAATTTTTATGAGATGAAATCCATCAAGTTTCATGATCAAATTCAAGATGTCCTCTCCAACGTTTATTCTTGGAAGAAATTGAAATTCAACTTGAAAATCCATGTGCCTAGAGGAAAATTATAGGTCATTTTGGGTCATTACCATTGAACAAGTGATTTTCCTCAACTTCTAAAATGCATAACTCCTTCATGCCAAATCCAAATGAGGTTGAATTTGTGACCAAATTGAAGTTGTTTGAAAGAGCTATAATTTTATGACGGAACCTTTTCCATTTGAAGCTCATAGCAAAAGTTATTCAAGGTGGAAGAAGTGAACATTTAGCTTGGTACTTAGAAAAGTTTCATTTATGTTTGATTTTCCAAAGTTCCACCCTAAAATTCATCATTATCCAAGCTTCAAATGGAAAAGTGTCCAACATGAAAGTTGTTCCCCTTGATCTCACCTTTCCAAAAAATTCTAAGATCATATCATTTGGACAAGAATTGGATGATTTGCGCATGGTTTCTCCTCAAGGATCCATTTGGATGAATCTCATGTCCACATTCCAATTTCCATTGCGTGATTACATGACACACTTTCAGCATTGCACATGATGAAATTTGGACCTGATTACATCATTTCATGGCCCTATCACACACTCATGCAACCATGCAAGAGTGAATTGCTATTTTTGGAATTTTGATGGAAGGGTGTGAAAACCAATTGCATTGCCTATAAATAAGAGCCTTCATGCTCAGAATTAGGGACACCTTGCCCAAGATTTGAACCTGCAATCCTAACCCTCACCATTATAGAACAATCTTGAAGGTTTTCAATTAAAAATCGAGTTTCAATTTCACTTCAGTTTTGAAGTTGAACCTCCAAGAATCCAAGCCCTTCCTTGATCCATTTCACTTCCTGCAAGCATCTAAAGTCAAGCCAAGGCCACAAAAGAAGATGACCGAAGTCCTAGCTCCGGTGGTATGTTGGCACACTTCGTGGCCATCTGATCATGTTTGGATGTTCTCATCTGAGCCATTGCCTTTTATTATCACGCGTACATCACGTTAACTCAAGACTACCATAGAACGTGCGCGTGTGGCCATCAAATTTGCCACCTTAATTAATGAGGGAGATCTGATGGCCCTTGTTTTTTCTTATTTTATTTTAATTTCTGATTTTATGTTTAATCCTTTTATTTTATTTTATTCATAGAAATTTCATTTTTAATCCAAAAAATATGGGACTTTCACCAAGAATCTTTAAATATTTTTCTCTTTCATATTCTGAAATGTACATTTCATCAAAACCATTGGATTTAGGGGATTGATGAAATGTACATTTCATCTCCCAAAATGAATGAATAGTTTTGATTTGATGAAAGTCCTCCATTTGTCAATTTGTGTTTCTATCTTCCCCTCCCTCTTCATCTTCATCCCTATTCTTTCCCCTTTCCTCATTGGACCAATCAAATCTCTAATATCTTAAGGCTAATTTGTTCATCAATGACCTTGTGTCAGATGAACCATTACAAGTATGACTGAGATAGGTCCCTCCCTCTTGATCTTTTTTTTAGTGTGTGGTATGTTTTATGAGTTTGGTTCTTCATACCAAATCTCTAACATGCATTAACACCTAAATTCTTATTGCCCGGCCTCAGATAGTTGTGACTTCTATATAAGTCCAATTACGATTGCTTAACATAGAGCTAAATTTGACCATAATGGCATAACATTCTAGTAAGTGAGATTGTAAGTCTCTCATTCTTCATGGCATTGTGTGGAGGCTTGACATTTTTTCCTTTCATGAGAGCTAGTGGCATACTTGTTGAATTATCCAAGTTGGAGTCATTCTCATCGAAGAAGTCTTGGTTTAAGGATTCATACTTGTGAATGAATGGTTTAGTGTTCTTCAAAGAATGACTTAATCAATTAAAAAACACCACTAACACTTGACTAAGTTTTGACTAACCTTTGACTAATTCTTGTTAATGTTGCTTTACTTTCAAGTCATTTACTTTATGCAATTTAAATTTCAGTCATTTATCATTCATTGCCATTTACATTTCATTTAACTTGCTTATGTGTATGCCATTTTCACTTTGCTCTTTTGATCATATCGTATGATTGTATATATTGTTTGTGTACTTTGATTTTTGTTTGTGGTCTTAGGACCTTAAGACATCTAATAACAACAAAAACCCTAAAAAAATATCTGGTGGACTATTGATCTTGATTTGAGCTTTTGGACTTAGAATTAGGCAACATTCTCTATGCAAAAAGGACTTAGCAAATGCCAACATTTTGAGACCAAGTTATTGTGAACTGAGCCTTCATCTGATGCAAGCATTGGATCTTGCTTAAATTCATCTACTACTTTGTCTTTGTGCTAATTGTTATTCTGACCTTGTGTTTGATGCTTTGCTTTGAGTTGATCAAGGAGTATTTCATCTAATACATGAGGAAACCAAGAAGGTTGCTAGCTTTTGGGATTGCTTGCTTGGATGTGGCTATCTTTATTTGATGCCTTGATCTTCATGATGTCTAGATATTTCTAATTACTCATTGATGATTGCTTGATTAAAGTCCAAAGAGAAAATGGATTTCTATATGACATTCTTGTCTGTTGGATTGCATCCCATTGGTCAGATCTTTTCAACTCTTAACTTTTAAATTCATGCTTAGGGTAGTCTCTTCATCTCCTCTCACTTCTTAAATTTCAAAATTTCTCCCTATTTTCAAAAACCTTGTTTGCTTGTGATTTCAAACTTAGACTTTGTTTTAATGATTAGAAACTTTGGCCTTATGCCAATGAATTTTCAAACCTTTTTCTTAAATCAAATTTGTAAATAAACTTAATCATATTGACTTAACATTTCAAAAAAGATAAAAAGAACTAACAACATCACTCAACTTTTGGCCATTTGTGCCTTTTCTTATTAAACTTGTGTTAAAAGCAATTCACCAACTTATTTGAATTTTTTATCACGAACTACGAGACTTTAATCCCTCATTTTTATGTTGGTACGTAGGCACAAGTCTGAAAGTCTTGTCAAACACAAAAATATAATCAATAAATTCTTTTCTCATCTCCACACTCTATTTTTCTTAAACATCTTTTACACCAAACACATATGCACACATAAAAAAGGGCTCCCTAGGAGTACCTAGGACACTTTGGATGCTAACACCTTCCCTCTGTTTAACTAACCCCCTTACCTGTAATCTCTGGCATTTTATTAGTTTTGATTTGAAAATTTCTTATCTTTGAGTTTTGTTTGTACTTTTCCCTTTTCCTTTTGAAACAATAAAAGCACGGTGACGACTCTGGGTTATTGACGTCAAGTTTAACCATAGCTTGATGGTCATGAATTTACCGCTACAGTGGCATACTTACAAGTTTATAACTTGTTTACGCCATGATTTCCTAACCATTAAATTGTTAATGGTAGACTTACCAACATCAATTTTACGGGGGTGTCAATAGAATTGAATGAAAAAAATTTATTTATTAGTACGGATTTATTGGCATTTAAACCATCAAATTTATGCACACTTGATTAACATTTAAACCTACATAGTTTACATTATTCTGCAATTATGCATTGATTAAATAACCTAATTGTATATAGCAATTATAATTTGTATTAACATTATTTAAATGAAAATAGTACAACAAAAGAGGATATCGTTTTCCCATCCTTAATTTTGAGTTTAACAAAAAGCACTGAATTACGAGTTTATGTTACACATTAATATAATACAACAATTTTTTTGGTCATGAGGGGAGCCCGGGAAATCATTCATGTTGTGCAAAGAGAAACCACACAATTAAGATAACCACTGCATTTTCACAATTTTTTAGAGAATTGAGTTTATGGTTCTCTCTCACTTACATATTCTTCAACTTTTAGTTTTTCAAGCAATATGTGACTTCTAACTTTATTTTTCCTTACAACACTCTTGATTCATTCCTTGAGTTGCAAAAATTTGATAGACGCATTTTTGCTGGCATAAAAAACTGAGAAAATTATAAAAATTATTTTCTGAACATTTAATCATAATTAAATTATAATGACCTGAGATTTTCAATTAAATTTTATCTTAATGCATAAATGCCACTTTTTGTATTGTGTTATTTCTGAAAAGTGTATTAAGACTTATAAATATTAAGTCAAGACCAGTTGATACCATATTTCAAACTTAACACACTTATATATTTAACAGTTAGATTTATTTAATTTATTTTCGACAAAAAATTATTAAAAATCTCTCTCTCTCTCTAAAAAAATTATAATTAGCATAAAATATGAAAAATCAACATAATAGAATCTTCCATTCCATTCATGGTCTCTCTCTCTCTCTCTCTCTCTCTCTCTCTCTGAAATATTATAATTAGAATAAAAGCTTCAAAAATCAACATAATAGAACCTTCCATGCCATTCATGGAATCTGACGTTTTACAAATTTCTAGCATCTACAATCCGTTCTTACGTCTTTTCAGCTAAATCTGCATCTAAGCAAAAGTGTATGGATGTGGCAAGATTCCTAGTCATAGAAAGATGCACGATGGTTCGCCATGAATCCTTTAGTGTCAAAATCAATAATGATATTTTTAGAATTAAAATGATGGAAGATTCTCATGGTCCAATGAGAATAGCTTTGAAGTATCAAGAGGAAGGAAAGGTGCAATCAAAAATTAGTTTAGAAAGCTCAAGTGAATGGGGAATGAAGGACCTAGAGAAGATGATGTCAGAAGATAGAATCGAGAATTCAAATTCATGGAAAAGAGGAAGCAGAGATGACAAGGCAATAATGGTTTTCGAGGGGGGAACGAAGCAGGCATGGGAAATATTGACAAAATGGCTAAAGTGGTTCAGAAATATCAAATCATTGTGTCTGAGTCAGCAGAAATCATGGCGGAGACAACAGAAAAGCAAGTAGAGGTCAGAAGTCATCATAGTAGCCCCAAGTCAATAGAAAGAGAAGAAGATAGTCCTTTTAATGATCCTTTGAACCAAGACATTGGGAATAGATTTTATGGTTGGTTACCACAAGTTGGATCTTTAGGCCCAATTCAAAATCAGATGGAGGTGGTAGAAGCAGATATTGGGGGTTTAAAAACTTAGTGGTCTTCCCAAATAGGCCTTTTGGACCTAAAGTGGTTAAAGGCACATCTAAGCAAGATAAGGGAATCCAGGTATCAAGTGTGGAGTAAATTAGAGTAAACATGGTTCAACCTTCGAACTTTTCAGTTTTGTGACCACCAAAATAAATATTCTACAATCTCAATCCTAAACCCCCTGAAGATAATGAGAGTGAGGATTGCTTTTATGAAGGGTTGATCCTTTGTTGTGAATCAATTTCAGACTTGAATGTCAGGCAAGGAAATAATAGGTTTTGGGCTAAGATCATTTCAAAGGTGGGTGACAAGGTTTGGAAAGAAATCTCAAATTTAGGTATAGTGGCGAAGGACAAAAACCAAAATTATCATAAGAAAATCCATTACATGGAGAAAAAATACAAGAAATGCAAAGAGGCAAGGAAGGCGACAAAGAAATCAGGTCAATGAATATAATTTCATTCAACATCAGAGGTGGAGGTATCCTAGCAAATAGGAGGAATATCTGTCAAACTACCAATTCATGTAATGCTGACATTTATCTTATTCAAGATTTTAAATTCAAGCAAGCAGATAATAGCTTAGTTAGTAGTTTATGGAGAAATATATATGTATATATATATATATATATATATATATATATATATATATATATATATATATATATATATATATATATATATATATATATATATGGATTGGTCTGCTAGTGATGCAGTAGGCCAATCTGGGGGCTTACTCATAATTTGGATATGTGTGTCATATATCCTATTCCCGATTTCAAAGGCGATGGGTACCTAGGCATCAAAGTATTTTAGAGAGACCATTTTTATTATATTATCAATGTGTACTTCTCTTGTAAAGGAAGATGTGGGCTGATTTAAAAGAACTTAAAACAAAATTTATTGATGGAGATTGGTGTTTATGTGGAGATTTTAATTATGTTATAAGTTCTTCTAAGAGAAAAGGAAGTCAGGGGTATGGTAGAAGATCTGAAAATGAAGGGTTTAAAGAATTCATGGAGGAGCTGGATCTGATAGATGTGCCTTATTTTAGGATTAAATTTACATGGTTTAGTGGGGATGGAAAGTCTATGAGAAGAATTGGCATATTCCACTTGTCTAGTTCATCGATAGATAGGTGGGTATGGTGGGTCAATTTGTAGGCTTGACGTACATTTCTAACCACTATCATATTTGGATCAAGTTTAATAAACTTGATTGAAGCCCTAAACCTTTTAAGGTCAAGAACTGTTGGTTTGTAACAAGGATTTTGTTATGTTTATGGAGAATGAGTGGTCTGGTATAAAAGTTGAAGGGAGAGGCGATTATGTATTAAAAGAGAAGTTGAAAATGTTAAGAAATATTCTTACAAGGTGGAAAAAGGAGGTCTTTGGATGGATTGAGTTGAAGATAAAAGAGGAGATAGAAGGAGTGATTGAAGTGGATGGACTTATAGAAGAGTGTCAAAAGAATCAAATTATGCAGTTAGCTTCTAGGAGAGACAATCCATAAACTTCAATATGGAATAAGATCTTATTCAAAGAGAGTATTATATTGCAAAGATATAGGCTAAAGTGGACTAGAGAGGGATACATAAATATCAAGTATTTCCATAAAGTAATGAATAGTAGAGTTAGCAAGAACTTTTTAGGATATGAGATTTAATTAAGGGATAGTTGATTATGTGAAGTGAGTTAAATAGGAAGTGAGAAGGTATTTTGTTGAGAAGTTTAAGGAACCCGAGCTACTTAGACTTGATATGGAAGATGTTGAGTTTATGAAGCTATCTTTGAAAGACAAAAATATGTTAGAAGATGCCTTTTCTAAATTGGAGATCAAGGAAGTTGTTTAGGATTGTGATATAAATAAAGTCATTGGCCAAATTAGGGCCAATACAAAACAAGAGATGGCCCATTTCCTACTAAACATCTCTCTCATTCAAAAGTGGAGAAAAAGAAGAAGAATTGAGAGGGGCAACATCGAAGGGGCTCATTGGTCTGACTGAGTGCATTTGGAAATGAAAAGGAAAAAACGTTAGACTCAGTGATACTCTTCTCACACATCGCAACCACAACCAACTACCACATACAACCCCCCCCCCCCCCTTCTTTCTCTGCTCCCACGCTATTTCCTCCTTTCCACCTTCAACCAAACAGTCACACACCTATTTTTCTTTCCAAACCATAAACACTTCCATTTTAATAAAAACACCAACCCATATCATTATCTTTCTCACCATCTTTCATAGAAAAAGAAGAGAAAAAAAAAAAAGAGAACCATTCTCTTCTTCTGTCAGTGAAAGGCCAAACCACCACTCATTCTGTTTCCTCCCTCATCTCCCTAGTACGACCACTCTGCCACCTCCATAACACCACACCGGTATCGACCACCACTTCAAATCGAGCCACCCTTACCTTTTCCTCCTTCATAGCCACCTACAACCTCCAAAATCCAACTCTATCCACTTCAAAATTTCCTCATGAAAACCTCCAACCTCTAGTGAACAACCACCCTTTCAAATAACACCCTACAAACGATTTCCGACCAACCATTGTTTTCTCTCACGCAAACACAACAACCACAAATTCGCAGCAAACCTTTCTTCTTCTCAAACCACGGTTGCACCTCACTCACCACTGCAACACATTTTCCAGCAACAACATAGTCATGCCACTGCTTTGTTGCCATCAACAAGCGTTTCGACTTTGTTTTGGCAACGCTGCAAATGATTTTTTCTGTTGGATATTATTGTTTGATTGCTTTTATTTTGTTTCGATTTTATATTCATTTTTGCTGTGTCGCCGCTGAATTTTTGTTTTAAGACTTGTAACTATTCTGTAAATAATGTTAAATATATGCTTGTATTGCTGCTATTGTTCTATTTTTGCGTTGTATAAATTGGATTTTAATCTACGGATTCGACATCACTTATATGCCATTATGCCACTGAATTTTTTGTTCGATATATTGATGTAACATGATGATACGTATCAGGTTTGTTTTTGTTACGTTCAGAGTTTCGTTCCGCGCGTTTAGTTGCATTATGTTACAATTCGCGTTTTATATATTTTTTGATTCGATTGCGATGAGCGTTAGCAATTTTCCGAATTTTCTTGCGTTTATTTGCAACACTTGCAATTTGTTACTTTTACATTGCGTTATATCATTCCATTGTGATACATTGTGTTATGCGAATTTTATTTCGATTGCGATGAGCGCATCCCGCGTTAGCAATTTTCGGATTATTTTGATTTTAATTTACGTGTGAAATTTTCAGTTTGGTTGTCGTCACATTTTATTCGGTTTCATATACACTTTTGACGGTTTGGCATATTAACAATTCACTTTTGCTTTTCGCTACTTTGCATTTTCGATATGTGACTTTTTGCTTCCGCAATGTTATATTTTATTGTAATTTATTTGCGATGATAGCGCTTATGTGTTATCAATTTGTGATTTGATTTGTGTTGAGATACAACAATACGATGTTGTTACATTTAAATCGAATTTAAACCTACTTTTGTAGTTTTTGCATCCCACATCTTCGTGTTACCTGGCTTTAATTCGAGTCCTCGCGTTAAGATATTTGATATGTGTATTTAGATTTTCTTTACTCTTTCGATTCAATTATGATAAATGTGTGATGTAATTATTTTGTATGTGTTTCTATCCTTTTATTTTGTCGCGTGCTTTCTACAATATTGCGATTCGATTTATTTGTGGCATTAAGTTACGCCTCATGCTAGAGTTCGCGTTTCAAGCTAGAATTCGCACCCTTCGTGATGTAATTTGCGACCTTGTGTTACGATTCTCACCTTTCATTATTCTTCAACCATTTTCACCATCGATCAAATCATTTCTCAATACCTTTCAAAACCATTTTCAAAATTGAATCAAATCATTTCTTATTTCATTTTGTAACGCGAATCAAACCTCGATCGACATCGAGTGTCTTTTCTTAGTCAAAATTAATTAGATACCTATTATCTTATATTTACAACAAATTGGATGTTAATACATTCCCCTCGCGTAGTCGACTCTTGAACCTGAATTTGGTTGCGACAGCCATTTTATTTTTCTTTTAAGGGTTTTATTTGATATTTTCAGTTTCCTTTTGGAATAACTAAAGTTTGGTGGCAACTCTGTTTATCATCCGCGAGCGTGCAAGCGCTCATGGTCATTTTTTGTGCCAGGACAATTTCATCCTTGCAGCCTCTTATTTTCTTTCTTGTAATTTGAAAGCATCGGCCTTTAAATTTTTTTGAAGTTCCAATAGGATCCAGTCCTATAAAAATTCAAATCTGGAGTTACATTTTTGACAGACGTAGATCTAAATTAGCATTATGGAAGAGTGGAAAGAGATAACTTCAGTGAACTTTGTTTAAAATAGTACACATATTTACTACTTGTCTTTCTTAAGGCTCCTGTGAAGATTTGGAAAGAGATAACTAAAATTCAATAAAAATTTCTATGGGATAGCTCTGAACAATCAAGAAAAGTTCATTGGATCAGTTGGTAACAAGTCTGCATAACCAAAAGTCAATTTGGCATAGGAGTGAAGAACATTCAAGATTTCAATGTAGCTTTAATAAGTAAATGGAAGTGGAGGGTGTTAGTTGAAAATGAGGTTATATTGGCTGATCTATTAAGATCCAGTTATGGAAACATTTAGTTGCATATTCTGAGCAGAATTAGGAAAAAAGGTAGAAGTAAGTATTCCATTTGGTGAAAGGATGTTGTTAGGATAGTGTGGTCATATATTAGTGATGATGAAGGGTTCACATGTAAAATTAATTGCAGTTTGGGAAAAGGAAATTGCATTCCTTTCTAATTTGCAAACTGGTGTTGAAATCAAAATATGAAATGTAAATTCCCTAAATTGTTCAATTTAAGTAGTAATCAAGAGGGGTCAATAGATCAAATGGGAATTTGGATAAATGGAGTATGGATCTAGAATGTTCAAGGATTAGAAGATCATTTGAATGAAGAATCTCAGTTAAATAGGGATGAGCTGCTAGAACAGTTGACCAATCATGCTCCTTTAGTCAAAAATTAGGACATGTTTGTTTGGATGGAGGAGAACAATAAAAAATTTAGTGTTAACTCCTGTTACAACTATATGCAGAAGATCATCCAGATCGAGGAGTTAGAGGAAGAATTGACAGATGCTTTTAAGGGCCTATGAAGAGCAAAAGTTTCGATGAAAATCAAAACTTTTTGTTGGAGAATGTTTCACAATCGTTTGTATAGTAAAGATCAACTGAGAAGAAGAAATGTTATTCAAGATACTCGCGATATGTTATGTGTCTTATGTTTTAAGGAAGAAGAGAACATATACCATATTTTTCTTAATTGTTCTTTTATTCATGAAGTTTGGAAAGGTGCGGAGAAGTGGATTAACAAAAATATAGAGTTAGATGAACTATCATGGAAGAACTTTACTGTGTTCAGAGGGATGTTGAAAGGTAGCACAAAAGAAGACAAGGTAGATGTGATTTGGTTGGCTGCTAGGTGTGTGTAAAATCATAGGAACATAATTTTGTTTAAAGATGATATTGGTAATGTAGGAGACCTAGTGTGGTCAATTAAATTTGAGTTTTGGAAGTGAAGTGTTATAGAAGAAATTGCAAACTTCAACTATAATTTTTATGACTTTTGTGTATCACCTTTAAATTGCATTAAAGGTTAATATTGGTATTTATTTTTTCTTTATTTTTCCGATTGTATTGGGCAAGAGTAGGGGTGTTTGCGGTGCAGTTTGGATGATTTTGACGCTAAAAATCATCTGAATCGCAAGAGAAAAAACGCATGATTTGATTTGATTCGATTGGCTTTTAGAAACAAAATCAAACCAAACTAATGTGATTTAGATTAGTTCGGTTGATTCGGTGTTTTACAAAAAAACTTATTAAGTAATACATAAAAATATAAAGGACAACATAATTTTGTGTTTAATCATTTATACGTTACCATAAAATTAATTTATAGTTGCCAAAATAAATTTATAATTTGATACATAAATATGAATTCCGTATTACAATTTTATCTCGTATCTAAAGGAAATATATGAAATCACATTCTTCAATTAATTTGAAATACCGGCAATATTTTATGTATAAAGGGATACAAAAAGTAAAGTTAAAATAAACTTTTTTTTTAGTCTTATATTTATCCTTATACAATATCAACAAATTATAAGTGAAAACAAAAATAAATATACAATAATTTTATTTTAAATAAAAATAATAATATTTATAAATAAATAATATTTTATTTTTTATTGATAAATAAATTAAAATAAATATTATATAAAAAATATGATAACATATATAAATAATTCTTGTTGAATTCTCTAAAAAAATTAAAAAAATTTAATAGTTTATAATATGTAAGTTTTATTCAGTTTGCAAAATACAAACTGTAAATCAAATCGAACCGCGCGATTATATTAGAAAATATCTCAAACATATTCAGATATCAAATACGGTTTTTTTTTTCACTTTTTCAGATATCAAAAGCGGTTCTTTTGCAATTTTTGATTTGTTCAATTTATTTAAAAAAATTCTATTGAAATAATTTGATTTTGAACACCTCTAAACAAAAGTATTTCTTGTTCTCTAATGAATAAATTTCCTGCTTATAGAAAATAAAAGACGTCACCATTTCATTTGGTATGACCATACTAGAATAATTGTAGTTTCTCTTTTTCTTTCAATGTGAGATATTTTAGTTTTTCTTTCAATGTGAGATGTTTTAGTTTTTCTTTTTCAAAATGGATTATTTTTTTAAAAAAAGTTTCAAGAATAATTGTTTTTAGAAAATTGATAAATATATTAATTCCTTTTTAAAGTTTTGGCATTACATGCTAGTGGTTTGGCCAATTTGATGACAAGGAAAGGGACAGTGATGTTTGTCTTGTTACCATATTGATATTACATGCAAGTAAAGTGTATATTATTTGTTAGTATCCTCAACATGCATTTGTATCAACAATCAAATGAGAATGAGGTAGTTGTCGTATTATAAACATCACCGATTTGTTCATTATCGAATATTAATTAATATATGCTCATGATCCACTGTATTTTTGGTTAGCATCTCTTTTTCAACCGAAAAAGATTTTTATTCCTTCTCTTTTGGTTGGATCTTAGGCATGCTACAAGTCCTCAACTGGTATATGATATTTAAAATATTATTATTAATTGTAATCTTTCTTGCAAATATTATTAATAAAATAAAGCACCAACATAATTTGTGGCATCATGGTGGTCTTTACAAACAAGAGAGTCACTTAATCATGGTGGTGTAGTTGTTCCTCGGTTTTAAAATAAATAATCTCTAAAATTAAGAGCGAATAGATTTTTTTCCCACAAGGATGAAGATGATGATGGAAGAAGAGGGAGAAAGAGAAGAAAAAGAAAAAAACGGTTATAACAAACTTTGAAGGTGAGAGAAACTCTATTTATATTTTGAAAAATTAGTTACACGTTTGTTTAAATATACAAATCAAAATGTCACATGGGTGTAACAAACTAATGCTAAAATTCAGAAGCTAACAACAACCTCAGGAGTTTTTGCTTCTGAGTCAGAACACCACTTCTGAATCTGAATTATATCTAACATCATCCCTTGATTCATATTCAGCTAATTAAACTCTACAACACTGATTCCATCCATCCGGTGAATAAAGTGTTTAGTTTTCACAGTCAGAACATCTGCAATTTGCTTATGGGTGCTATAGTGTACAACTTCTAGCTCTCCATTCTGAATCTGATTACTTCGAAAATGAAACTTTGTGTCAATATGTTTGCTTCTTCCATTCAACACTAGATTCTTGATAAGGCTTATGGTTGATTTGTTGTCAATCATCATCTTCACAGGGTTGTTCACTTTGATCTTCAGATCCTGCAACAAATTCATAAGCTAAATAGCTTGACACGCAGACAAAGCACCTGCAATGTACTCAACTTCACATGTTGACAAAGCAACAATTGGTTGCTTCTTGGAACACCAAGAAATAGAACCTCCCAGATACTTGAAGAAATATCCAGAAGTACTTCTTATGTTAGCTCTGTCTCCACACCAATCAAAATCTGAATAACACATTAGTTCTGCTTCAGACTTAACACCAGAAGGGAATAACACTCCATACCTCGAAGTCCCCTTAATATACCTCAGAATCTTGACAGCAGTTTGGTAATGTGACCACTTTGATTTACTCATAAACATACTCACCATTCCAACTGAATAACAGATGTTAGGTCTCGTGTTGCAGAGATATCTCAATGAGCCAACCAGTTGTTTAAAAGTTGTAGCATCTACATCATCACCCTCAACATCAGAATCCAACTTGTGATTCGCTTCAGCAGGTGGGATTGCAGCCTTACAATTTTTCAGCTCAAATATCTTCAGAAGCTCAAATTCATATTTTAGGTGATTCAAAATGATACCCTTCTCAGAGTACAAAATCTCCATTCCTAGAAAATACACCATATTTCCCAGATCATTCGTCTCAAATTCATTTATCAACACCTTCTTCAACTTAGTTATCTCTTCTGAACAGCTTCATGTTAGTAGTATATCATCAACATAAAGACACACCAGAATCACATTGCCTTCAGAAGTATGCTGGAAATAAACGTCACACTCCATCTCACATTTTCTGAATCTTTGTAGCTTGAAAAATGAATCAATATTCAGATTCCAAGCTCTAGGAGCTTGTTTCAATCCATACAATATTTTATGTAACATGTACACCGTCCTTTCCTTGTTCTTCTTCACAAATCCAGGAGGTTGTGACATGTATATCTCTTATTGTAATGGATCGTTCATAAAGGCATATTTCACATCCAGATGTATCAGAGACCACTTCTTATTTGTAGCTATAGCAATCACTAATCTGATTGTTTCATGTCGAGCTACAGGTGCAAACACTTCAAAGTAATCTAACCTAGATTTCTGGAGAAATCCTCTTGCTACTAACCTTGCTTTATGTTTTCCAATTGATTCATCTGGATTCAGTTTCATCTTGAAAACTCATCTGACACTTATGGATTTCTTCTCCTTTGGAAGCTCAGTCAACTTCTAAGTCTTGTTTCTTTCTATAGCCTCAAGTTCTTCTTTCATGGACTTCCGCCACGCTTTCTTCTTAAGCGCTTCTTCAACACTAACTAGTTCATAATATACTAGCATGGCACACTGAATGATCTCTCCCTCAGAGTCTATTTTAGTATCTTATAACATGTCAAACTCTATAAATCTCCTTGGTATTTGTCTGATTCTTTGTGGCTAATGAACTTGTTCAGAATCTTCTTTGGATGCTAGAACAGTATCTGATGTTGGAACCCCAGAAATACCACCTTCAGAGGCATGACCACCTTCAGAGTCTGGAATATTCCTAGAGTCTGGATCAACACCAGAGTCTGAATCACCTCCAGAATCTGTATTAGAATCAGCTTCACCTTTAGAGTCAGACTCTCCTTCAGACACTGACTCACCTTTAGAGTCTCCTTCAACTTTCGATTCATTTTTAAACTCATCTTTAGAGACATAATCCTCTTCATAGTCACCTTCATAATCATCTTCTAATTTTGACTCGTCTTCAGAACCTTCGGATTCTGAAGTATCTTCAGAAGTTAACTCAGGTGTTAGCACTACACGAGAGTTAGATTGAGACTTACTTCAATCCCACGCTTCTGATTCCTTCACAACGAAGTCTCTGTTGACTTCAACTTTGTTACTAATAGGACAATAAATATTATAAGCACTTGTATTGTGGTATCCAATCAGCAACATGACTCGGCTTCTCGCATCCAACTACCTTCTTTTAGGATCTGGAACATGTTTATAACTGAAATTGTGGTATCAGATATGAGATGTCGAAGGTAACGTCACGACACTAATATCTGAACAACAACTAAAATATAAACAGGATCAAAGACAAAGAAACAATTGAACAAGTGACACAAGCAATTGTTAACCCAGTTCGGTGCAAACTCACCTACGTCTGGGAGCTACCAAGCCAGAAAGGAAATCCACTAAACAGAATTAGTTCAAAGACTCTCGGTAAATAACTTCAAGTTACAGTCTTTTCACCTAATCTCTACCCGTGTGACTTCTATCTAAGAACTCTTAGATATGAGACCCTACTCACTCCCCCTCAATCACAGTAGTGATATAAAAACAAATATTACAAAGAAAGAAGACACTCTTCAAGGACACATACTTGATCTTGCTTAAAAGCTTCAACCAAGTAAACACACACTCGTGCTTCAAAGCTTAGAGTGGATAAATTACAACACAAAAGTCAGTCCAATTCAAACATCAATAAGATGAATGAATGGCTCACAATACACAAGCTCACACAAGACTAAAACCCTAAAACTCTCTCACTCTTTCGTTCGTTTTCTTGTGTGTTTAAACCATGTTTTACATGGCCTTTAAATAGAAGGTTTTGAATGGGCTTGGGCATCATAAAACCCTAAATCTATTTTCCTTGTGTATCTTCTTATTAACGACAGCTAATCATCCCTTATTGGAAAATAGATCATTCTGGTTTTAAATCAAGTTATTCCTTGAATAGCGCATTCAATCTCCACATAATCACACACAAATTTGCATGAAAAATGCAACATTAAGATACATAACATTCAGACTGAATGTTCTGTATATACATGTCTTAACATCGGGTCTGACATCTTAGCTAAATCCTGCACAACCATATTTAAACATCTTGCAGGAAGCTGATATCACATGTCAAGACAACACGCGTGATAACTTGTGATAACTCTAAGTTTTACCAAAATTTATGCCAACACATAAAACCAACAATAACAAACATAACCAAACACCTTTAGATGGATCACTTCTGAATAGGAACCATTTCCTTCAGCTTCTTGGTTGGGCACCTGTTGAGAACATATGTTGATGTGGCAACAACTTCTCCCTACAAGGTGTGAGGTAGCTTCTTCTCTTTCAGCATGCTCCTTGTCATATCAAGCAAAGCTATATTTATTCTTTCAGCAAGACCCTTGTGTTGAGGAGTATATGGAGAAGTAACTTCATGCTCAATTCCATTCTCCTCACATAATCTTCTGAACTTTGTAGATTTGTACTCACCTCCACCATCAGTTCTGAGAATTTTCATCTTCTGACCACTCTGTTTTTTATCATTCGCCTTGAAATTTTGAAACTCAATAAACACCTCATTCTTAAACTTTATGAGTGTCACCCATGTCATTCTTGTGAACTCATCCACAAAATACTTATTTCCTCCAAGTGAAGGTACTTCAAATGGTCCATAAACATCATAATGTACTACTCCTAAAGCATGTTTTTCTCTTGGGGCTACTTCTGATGAAAATGGTAATCTAGGTTGCTTACCTTTCATGCATATATCACATGACTTATTAGGCTTCACAATCTTCAGAATACCATATGTCGGCTTCTTAGAATCCAGATGCCCTAAGCTTATGAAACTACGATGCCCCAATATCTTGTGCCATAACTCACTCTCACCTTCAGCACCTTCTGCACTAAGGCATTGAGTTTTAGATATCTCCACATTCACCTTGAATGTTCTGTTGCCTCCCTGCTCATATTGCATAATCAACTTCTAATCATAATCATACAACTTCAAGAGATTGTTCTTCAAAGTAACTTAGAAACCTTTCTCAATGAGCCGCCTACACTCATCATATTGCTCTTTATGCCAGGAACATACCAAACATCCTTGATCAAAAAAAAATTCATTCTTCACCTTGACTTTGACATTTCCCATACCTTTAGCATTAAGGTATTTATCATTAGCACATCTGATCTTTGTCCTCCTTCTTGAGTCAAAATCTATAAGCCATTGTTTGTTTCTAGTTAGATGATTTGAGAAGCCAGTATCCATATACCACCAGGCTATAAACATCCATCGTCAGACTCATAAGCCATCAATAACACATGTTCATCATCAGAATCTCCTATGGCTATTTTTGCTTATTCTGATTTCCTTTCCTTGTTTGACCAACAATCAAGATCAAAGTGGCCAAACTTCTTACAATAGTAGCATTAAACATTCTTCTTGTCAAACTTCTCTTTTCCCTTCTGATGTTTCTTCTCATCAGAATTAGAGGCTTCTGGCTTATGAAAACCACCACCATGTCTCTTCTTGGTTTTTGGCCAAGACTACTTCTGACTCTTCTTCCCGGAAGACGCCTCCAGAGCCTGCTCTACCTCTCTTTTAGAGGTTCTCTTAGTCAGACGCAACTCTTGTGCCTCTAGACTACTTGAAACTCTTTAATTATCATGATGCTCAGGTTTTTAGAATATTCTATTACTACAATAATGTAATCAAATTGAGGAGTAAGAGATCTCAATACCTTCTCAATGATTACTTGTTCTGAAAAAGTTTCTCTACAAGATTTTATCTCATTGGTGATCAGAATCACTCTGAAGATGTAATCTGGAACCTTCTCATTTTTCTTCATGTTGAGATTCTCATATTGTTTACATAGAGACTGAAGTTTCACCTTCTTCACAGACGCGTCATCGTCGTAGCACCATGTCAGTATATCCCACACAACCTTCACTATCGTTGAATGAGCAACTTTCTCAAATGCATTCGCATACACACACTGATGGATGTAGAACAACGTTTTATGATCTTTCTTCCTTGTATCTCTTTGCATGTTTTTGATCCCGCTGACGCATCCGCTACAACCGGGACGTAACCATCGGTAACAAGATCAAGAACATCTTGAGTACCGAACAACACACGCATTTGAATCATCCACTGATTCCAATTCTTTCAATCAAACACTGGAAGCTTAGTATTCAAACTATCTCCATTGTTCATCTTAGTTCTTGTACACTGAAACTCAAACAGATCTCAAATCTCACCAAAATAGTCGTGTTTCCCGATCCCGCAAAATCAAGAAAGGAAATTTTGTTACGATTCCGATCGTGAACTCAATAAAACTAAATCAATCACACACGCATCATCGTACACTCATGTTTCCCTATGGATCGAGTCGAGCTCTAGATATCAATTGTTGGTGCACAAGGATGAAGATGAAGATAGAAGAAGAGGGAGAAAGAGAAGAGAGAGAAAAATGGTTATAACAAACTTTGAAGAGAGAGAAACTTTATTCATATTTTGAAAAACTAGTACGTTTGTTTAAATACACAAATCAAAATGTCACGTAGGCGTAACAAACTAATGCTAAAATTCAGAAGCTAACAACAACCACGGGAGCTTTTTCTTATGATTTAGAACACCACTTTTGAATTTTAATTATATCTAACATTTTTTATTTTCATATTTGTAAGTATATGTCAATTTCTTCCTCAAATTTTTTAAAGTAGTTAGAAAGTCTCTCAATTTAACAGATGTGGATCAAGTTGGCCCCTTCATCAAGTTTGAGAAGAATTTATATTACCTAATTGATAATTGATAAGTATAAATTATATAATAACCAATATTAGCAAGAATGATGTATTTTGTCGAATTGGAGAGACGGTTGATCGAGGCAGAGATATCTCATTAAGTTTAACTGAATGGTAAAATTCACCACAGTTTATTCAGACACAAAACTCGGTAAAATAATTCATCGGTAATAGTAGTGTTTAATAATAATTGACCATAATATAATTAATTAATAATTTATTATATCAATCCATTTTATTGATTAATTAAATAATTAATATAACAACCTACCACTTGGATTACAATAATCAATTATTAAAAATATTAATTTTAATATTAGAATATCAATAATGGTCAAAACATTAACCAATCCAAAGAGAAGTAAGCTTCAACGTTGCATAAATATATCTGATAAGGAAAACAAATCATACATGTTAAAGATTCACATTTTATACAAAGAATGATGAATTGAGAGTAACATATTCAAGTTAAGAAAAAATTTTGGAATAAGATTTGTAAATATCCCTTGGGTTTTGATGATAACAAAGTACTTAAAGAACATTTAGGTATACTAGCATATGTTCAAGTGTGCAGGATCATAAAGATTAAAGTCTACTCATAATTGACCTTGTTGGGAGCATTTGTTGACAAGCTGAATGTCTCAGATTTTGATGGATAAGAATATGATGGCTCTGAAGGATAAGCTTATGAAGGATCAGACTCTGGTCATGATACCTCTGCCTCCGGTGACAACTCAGACTCTAGAGCCCTCAACTTGAAAAGCTCAGCCTCTGGTCCATACTCTGGCCCCATAGTAGACATATCTTGTCAACATCAAACTTAGGATAAAAGTAAAATAGAATCCCTTAGTGCAAGGCTCAAGAAAAGTTGACGGGACTTGTCTAGTTCTCCCTCTCGCTTGGTTTATTCCTAGTATGTAGTGGACTATGTTATTACACTTTGGTTGAAGATCTTAATAGGATTTTTCTTCCAACGACTTTCTCAAGAAGCTGCTTCATTTTAAAATATTTCTCTTGTACAAACAAATTTCCAATGACTCTTTTATCTGTCTTTATAAAAGGGAGCTGAAGACTTGAAGGAAAGTTACACAACTATTACACAATCTAACAGAATGGGTTAAGAACAAACTTTGAGCTAAAGTTTAATCTATTATTTTTCACAAGCTCTTGAGATTTCTTATCTTTGTATATCTTAGAAATCTTAAGTGTTTAGAAACATTGTAATTGTTGAAATACTTCTATACTTCTGATTGTGTATCAAAGTATAATTGTAATTATTTCTACTAAACTATTTGTTTAAAGTAGAGGAAGTCTCTTACAAGGTTGCTTGAGCAGTGAAGTCTCTTGCAAGGTTGCTTGAGCAGTGAAGTCTCTTGCAAGTGTGTTTAAGCAGTGAAATATTTTTCAGGTGTGATTGAGCAGAAGTCTCTTGCAGAATTGCTTGAGCGGAAGTCTTTTTCAACATTGATTAAGCAGTGAAGTTTCTTTCTGGATTGCTTGAGGAAAGTTGTAATCAGGATTGATTATAGTAAAAATATCTTGTTGGACAAGGGGACTGATCTACTTTCAGTTTAGGAGAGGAACTAGGATAAACTATGTGTGTGCTTTACTCTTACTTCTGATTGTTTATTATCCCACTGCAAACTAACTCTGTGTTCAGATTTTGAAGCTAGGTGTTGTTTAGAAGTTAAAAAGAAATAACATACACAATTCAAACCCCCATTCTTATGTATTTTTCTCGCCTTCAAAAATATGTTATTAAAGAATGACCCAAACATATGAAACTGCTATTGATAAACTCTTACCAACTAAAAATATCATAAGACTTACCCATGTGTATAAATCTTTGGATAATGATTATATTAATGAGTTTTTAAATTATAGGTCATTAAGTATCCACATAGGTCTAAGAATAATAATCACATATAGGGTTACACTATTAAGAGAGTAATTATATTTAATCATAAGTACTTTCATAAAACAATATCATACCCAATATGAGTAATGATATTATACTTGTACTTTCGTATTTATGACCTCAAGAGTGCGAAAATTGAATATAGAATAACACAATATAATTGCAGGTTAAAGAATTATTTTGTCTTTTCAACATCGACCTAAAAATGAAATTATGATGTTTCCTGAGATTAAGAGAATAATATATATCTAAGTAATATAGAACAAGACTTATTAGAGTTATTGAATATTTTGAAGTCTTCTTAAAATATGTCATATTTTATAATGCACGCAAGAATATATGACAATATGAGAATAATAATTTATTTATTTTAGATTATATAATTTTGTACACATGCATTCCCACTAATCCAACATGTATAAGTAGGATAAGGATTTATCAAAGTATCTAGTACTAAATACTCTGAAGATATAATATTTAAAGAGTGAGATACTTATTTTTAGTGTAAAACCATATATAGTTGTGGTTGTATAGTATATCATCATAATTAGAGTTTTACAAACCCAACCACATATTTTGCACGTAAATATAATATATCATATGATGGTCATATAAAATATTTATCATCATTTGAGTGAGATCTAATCTCTATAATTTTAAATATATGAGCATATACAACTCTTAATAACTCACTCAAACTTCAAATATTGCAAATATAACTATACACATTTGAGAAGCATATTATGGTATATGCAGTAGAAAAATATGAGACTTTCATTTAATTAATATTGAGGATATAATACAAGTAATCAATCGTAAATTTATATCAATAACATAAGATCATAATATTCTCAATATAAGTTTCTATAAAATAATATTAAATAAACAATATTTGATTCTCATTTTATAAAATTGACATGTTAAATTCTCCCACTTGATAGAGAATAATAGTTGAATTATTAATATAAGAGTTAAAAAAACTTAAATAAATACTCAACTATTTTCTTTATCACACAATGATCATATCAGGTAACGCCATACCGATAGGATATGACCATCACTTACATAATATTTAAAGAATTGAATTCTATTTTAATATTAAAAAATTAAAATAAATTATTGGATTTCATAAAGTATTATGTCTTTAAAATAAATTCTTATTTCTCAAATAATAGTGTCTACAATATAAAATATAAAATATAACTGTTAAGAATGTGTGATTGGGCCTAACTCAACCCTACAAATCGGCTGGTAGAGTGAGGGTTGTCCCCCACTTATAAACTCATGTTCAGGCCATATATTGTCTGATGTGGGACTCTTAACACACCCCCTCACGCTCAGGATTGGACATCTGAAGCGTGGAAATAAATGGTGGGTGGCCCGATAGAGGAAACCATAGTAGGTGGCCCACCGGATCTTAAACGAGGCTTTGATACCATGTTAAGAATGTGTGATTTGTTAAGAATGTGTGATTAGGCCTAATTCAACCCTACAAACCGGTTGGTAGAGTGAGGGATGCCCCCACTTATAAACTCATGTTCAGGCCATATATTGTCCGACGTGGGACTCTTAACAATAACATTTTACAAATATTCTTTGTCACCAAAAAATTCTAATACCAATAAAATACTCAAATGTCAATTTACATAATCATAAATCACAAGTACATTGAATAAAAAAGAAATTATATTAACAATAACATACTGATTGCGTCTAACTATTATCAATATAATATTTATTATAATTAAAATAATTTAATTATTTTTCTAAACAAAATTTGTACAATTGTACTCACAATAGGTGAGTCACAAGCATGCAAATTAAGGTTTATTGAATTTTATTCTAAATAAAAAAATTTGTATAATTGTATTTTGGGATTACCATAATTCAAATTAAAAATTCTTATTTAATTATTTAGAATAAGACTCTCAAAATAACAAGATTTCAAATATACGCATAAGACTGAACTTTTATTTATATATCTATTTGAAAATAAAACAAGAAACCATTTATAAAAATAAATAGAGTTTTAATTTAGAATATTTTGGAAAATAAAAACTTTTAATTTTTATATAATTATAGAATTTTTAATTTTCAAAAAGAAAGTGAATAATATTTTAAGAAATTCATCCTTATATGCAATTATATTAAATGATTAATATACTCTGAAAATCCTAAATGATAATTAGGGTAGTACTTCTCTCATTAAACTTAACTAAATGGTTCAATCCATCATAAATCATTCATACACAAAATTAAAACAAACAATTCATTAGTAAATTTAGTATTTAATAATAATTGACCATAATATTATTAACTAATAATTTATTATGTCAATCCAATTGATTAATTAAATAATTAATCTAACATTTCGATAATTAAAACAAATCTACGGAAGACATGCATTTTTATACACCAGTTGGGAATATTCACATTCATTTTATTTTTTCTTAGTGTTGTTTCTTTCATTTCATTTTCCACCTTCTTACTTGTCTAAACCAACGTGCGAAATCTCCAAATTTCTAATCTTCCAATTCTTTTCATATTTAAATTGCAAAAGTATGGAAGACAAATATTGATTCTATGTTTGCGAACTTAAAAAAAAACTTTAAAAAACGTCTTTTTAATTTTCAAGGTTAATGAAAGATATATTAAGAACATGTCAATGCTAGAGTGTTACAATGCCAAAAAATATGTTTTATTTTTTATTTTTTGAAAAGAATATATATATATATATATATATATATATATATATATATATATATATATATATATATATATATATATATATATATATATATATATATATATATATATATATATATATATATATATATATATATAAAGAGTACAAATACAAAAGGAGCTAGAAAATCAGCACAAATAGTGCAAGATAAGTCCACCAAAGAAAATAAATGCAAAAAGTGAGATACAAAAAATACCAGTGAAAGGAGAACGACCAAGTTAATCAAGCTTGAATCCAGGGAAATGAGAGCCACCATCATCAAAGGAGCCTCATCCAAGCGTAACTTAGAGCCACATTTATGAAAACCTGAATGCACACTTGAATTGTTATTGGTATACAAAAAATAGGGTCTGGAAGTTAATTAGAGAAAGAATAAGAATATGTCAACGACCTATAAGATATGATTTTCAAGCAAATAAGATACAATTATCTTCCATGTCCTCCATAATAGTTGATGAACATGTAAAGATGTAATTATTTTGGATTTTTCGTATAGTCTACACCACCGAATGTCAAATCATGATAAGTCCACCTATTATTTTAGTCAAACCCTCTAAGAGCATCAATATCCATTGCACTCACTTTGATTGTTTAAATCGACCCCGTTAATTTTATATATTATTTTACACTTCTCAATTATTTAAATAATTTATCTATATTTTTTAAATATCTACACAAACCATCAAAAACTTTAAAGTGGAATCTATTAGATACCACAGCATATCCTAAATTTAATTATATATTATTTGTAATCCAATTTAAATACAAATAAATTTCTTTTGCAGAAGAACATAAGTAAAGTAAAACATGGTCCAAATTGCCAAACATCAATAAATTTCTGACACTATTTCTTTGGTTTATGTATAGAAATGGTCGAAACACGCAGATGTGTATGTTCTAAGATAGGGAAAAAAACTCAACCAGGACTAAAATATTTTTCGGAAGGACAACTATCCTTCTTAGTCATCGAAAAATCTTATACCACATATTTGCAGACAAAGAACAAGTGACAAACATGTGAGAAACTAACCTAATATACTCATCACATAACCCGCAGGAAAGACCTAAAAATCAAGAATGATTTGTCCAATACACAAGACCATTTTCCACCCCAGACCTTCCACGAACCAATCAAATGTGTCATTAGATTTAGAATCAATGATTGAAACCACTCTCCGCTAAGGAGAAGTAGATCAAAGTCTACATACTCTGTCCCATTGATAAGAAGCGACAACCATAATCCTATATCGAGCAATGAAAATATCCCCCCAAAGACTAGTGGTCTCAGAAATTAATCGCCATCTCCATTTAACTAAAAAGGATAAGTTAAGTAAGAGAAGGTCGTGGACCCAAAGAACACCACTCCACTTTAGTTTGCACACATTTTCCCAACTAACTCGAGGGGATCTTATCACTTCCATTTACCCCACCTTAGAGGAACCTCCTATGTAGCTTAGAAATTCTCTTCCATACCTTAACAAGCATTTTGGGAAAAGACATGAAGAAAATGGGAATGACATTCAGATCTATTTACCTAACAAGGATAATTTAACTAAGAGGGGGTCGTGGACCCGAATTACACAACTCCACTTTGGTTTGCACACATTCACCCAACTAACTCGGGGGATCTTATCACTACCACTTACCAAATCCTACAAGGACCTCCTATGTAGGTTGGAAATTTTCTTCCATGCATTAACAAACTGTTTCAGGAAAGACATGAAAAAAAATGGGAATAACATTCATGTTCGAATTATGAAGAGTCATTTTTCCCCTAAGCTAACATAATTATGCTTCTAAGATAGTAAGCCCCTAGACAAGATGGAAATAAGAGGTTTCCAAGAACCCTCTAAATGTGGGTTTGCCTCTACAGGAGACCAATGTATTTGAAGGGAAGGGATTGGTGGTAGCAATTCAGGAAGTCACTATCTAAGTCTAGAAAGGAAAGGTCCACGTTGATACCAATTAGGGTATTATTGGGAAAGTTGATCCTAAGGCCATAGGCAAGCTCAAACCCTCTAAGAACGAATTTAATAGTCTAAAGATTCTCCACGAGAGACTCATAAATGATTAAGGTATCATAAACATAATGAATATGAGAAATAAGTAAGTTCGATGAGCCAATCCTAAAACCAAAAAGAAGGTCAAGACTGACAACATGATTTAGAATACCATTAAGCCTCTCCATAACCAAAAGAAAAAGATAGGGAAAAGGTGGGTCTCCTTGTTTAAATCCTCTCTGATACTCATCTCCTCACTTGGTAGCCTGTTAACCAGGATATCTAGATTTCTATAGAAAACACAAGCATGCATCCAAGCACGCCACTTGTCAGAAAAACCAAATCTAGCGAGCACCATTTGACTGAGTCATAGGATTTTTCAAAATCAACCTTGAAGATAAGACAGTCCTAGTTTTTCTTAGAAAGGTCAACCAACTCATTAACATCTAGAACACCAACAACCAAAAGACGTCCTTTCAGGATCGAAGATTGGTTAGACGAAATAAGCTTATACATAACTTTTGCTAATCTAGAAGTCAAAACCTTCGCCGCCAACTTATAGAGAGAGATCCAACCAAGGAAATAGGACTGAAATCTCCTAAAGTGGTAGGCGAATCCATACTTCTTAAACCTCAATTGTATTTTTTCAAGGTAGAGGATCTAATATATTTTCTTTCTTCTTAAACTCTCATTTGCATCACACAATTATATTATTTACTATAGATTTAGTATTTAAATAAATGTTATTCGTATCAACTTATTCCTCATACTAAAAAATTTATCCAACACTAAGATAATGAAAAATGTATAGAAATAGTTTATATGAAGAGAATGAGTTAGAAAAAAGAGTATCAAAATTAAATTTTAGTGATTACCAGTGAACACAAAGACTCCTTTATATAGAAGAAGAAATTTGGTCAAGAAAATAAATAATCCATGAGTCAATGTCGCTCTCTAATCGATTAGCATGCACTAGTAATCAGTTGGAACTAGCTAATTATTAAACAAACTAGTCAAATTCAGAGTTTAATCAATTATGAGGATTGCTAATTTGTTAGGTTGCGAGTTTGCTCTGTAATTGATTAAAAATAAGTTCTAATTGATTAGAGATATATATTTAGATTTCCTAATTGGTTAGGACGCTTCCTAATTTATTAGCAAATGACAAAAAAAATTAAAGAAGGTTTCTGAAAGAGATAAAGTTCGTAAAGTCATTTTGTGTGTGTGCGCACACGTGTGAGCGCATTACTTTAGTACCTTGAAATCTACTTACGCTTATTTACACATTAATAATCCTAAACGGATAAAATTATACTAAGGCACACGATCAGACAAGTTTTCACATACTTCAATTCCTTTGATGTTGATCTTTGCATTTGACTATCTTTGCTCTTAACACCATAACCTTCTTAGTTTCACTTTTTGTTAACTCCAATATTTTTATACTTTAATGATTCTCATGATTATATTACATTCTTTTTGTCATCATCACAATCATAGACATAAATTCAATTACCTGCAGAACACATAGAACCATAATTTTGATTTGATTTCTTTTTTGACAAACTCTTAATGCTTCATGTTAATGCATTATGAGTTTAGGGAAAAGTGTAATGAGTCTTTTGTTATAATTAACATAAGAATAGTTTAGTCGGTGTATGTTTTGGTATATATTATCATTGTGACCCAAATTATGTAATATTCTTTTGGTCTATGTAAGTTGGCTTGTTTTTATTTTTTTAGTCTCTAAATCTTTTTTTAAATAGTTCCTGAATGTTAAAATCATTTTGATATTAATTCATAAAGTGAAAATCCGCAGAAAAAATCGACGAAAAACGTGGGAAACCTGTAAATTTTAAATTCACAAGAAAATTCGAAGAAAAATCCGCAGGAAACCTGCAAACATTTCTGCTGATTTTGATTTTAAGGACTAAAATCAACAAAATTTAATATTTAACAATTATTTAAAAAAAATTAAGGACTAAATATAAAAACACGCAGCATATGAAAAAAATTATTTAAACTTAATTATTTGTATTTTAACAATAGTATATGAGTTCATTTAGTTCAAATTCATTTGTTTTGGAATTTTTATCCTCATCTTGTTTCAGGGTCATTTTTAATATGGTTTAATAATAGCAAAAATAAAGGTGAGTAAAGTAGTTTAATTGGTATATGTTAATTGAAATGTAAAAAATTATTAATATTTATAAATAACTAATTTTTAAAAAAGTTAAAAGTAATAACAAAAATTAATACTATTTTAAAGATATTAAATTTTTGCCACCAAATTATATAAATATATTGAACATAGTTAATGTTTCAATAAGATATATTGATTTCTTAGACAAAGAAGAAAAACAAACTTAAAAATGAGATAGGTGAAAAGTATAATAAAAAAAACTAGAGGATAGAAAAACAATTTTTAAAATTGAAAGGGAAAAAAAGATAAATCAAATTTTATTTAAGCTTGCCAACTCACTAAATGAACACATATAACATTATTAGGAGAAATTATACTCACCAATTTTGAACTCTATTAAAATGACATAAATATCTTTTTTATAGTTTTATAATATACACTAATACTTTTGAGTTTTATTAAAATGGTACCGATGCTCCTTTTAATTTTAATTGACAATTATATATATATATATATATATATATATATATATATATATATATATATATATATATATATATATATATATATATATATATATATATATATATATATATTATATATATATATATTTATATATATATTTTATATATATATATATATATATATATATATATATATATATATATATATATATATATGACATTTATCTACAAGTTTTTATCTTTTATTAAAAAAAATTATGTTGGTATATGTAAGTTTAAGGAAAGTTAATGCATATTTAAAATTAGAGTGAATGTCGGTCTCATTTTAATCGATGTTATGGGAGGTGAATGTAAACTTTCTATATTATTAAATAAAGTAAAATTGTTGAAGAAACACTACTATGCAGTTATTTATATTGGTGGGTCAAGATAAGTTGACATGTATATCAATTAATAAGATAATCATTTTTAACCACACTTTTTTTTCTAGATCTTATAATATTTTATAAAACTACCAAAAAAAAGTTCTAAGTAATTACCTATCTTCTTTAAGAATTATGGTCAACACGTAAGTACAACTAAATATAAATTTTATGGTGGATGTACTTTTGGATCTAGGATGAGGTATATTGTAGATATGCTTGAATTTTCTATAGGATAAACATCATGTAACTAAGAAAAGCCTAGAACTCATCATCTGCAAATCATAGCAGATTATCAATTAAACTACCTACTTGAAAAGACCACCTTTTATCTATGATGGGTAGGGTTCAATTGGTCGAGTCATTCATATAAGACATGTTATTGTATAGACATAGAATTTATGAGTGATCAATTGATCTTCTAAACAAACTAGATTTTTGAAGGAGAATGGCGATCCAAAACGCAGCGGAATTTAAAATTTCTCCTTTAATGATCCTTACGAATGGGCATGATCAGTGATAGAATCGTTACCTCTTGTGGCGATTGTAACCTTTGATGCAGATCTACGGAGCGATCACGAACGTTGAACAATGACAACGCCTCTACTCAGTCCACACGAACGGATTCCTTCAATCTCAGTGCTAGCTGCTACAAATGAAGGCTTTGAGAGAGAGAGAGAGAGAGAGAGAGAGAGAGAGAGAGAGAGAGAGAGAGACGAAATTGCAACTACACTAATGCTTCTACACAAGGGTTCTATTTATAGAACCACTTGTGTGGGCTGCAAGCTAAAAAGCCCACTCAAGTGTATATGGCTCATATCTTATAATATGCCAAAATCACTTAAGCGCGTGGTACCTTATCATATTTCGTATTCTACTTAAGTACACCGTACCTTACGATGTTCTACAATTCACTTAAGGGCACCGTACATTACGGTATTCCTTAGTTACTCTATCTCTCATCAATCTGTCCTTTGTGTGTGACCCTATAGGTTTTCGCGACATTGGCAATTATACTAAATCACATATTTAACATAATAAACAGTGAGCGGTATCTAGCAACACATCACTGCTACCCAAGACACGAAAATGTCATATGATCTGACAAATCCTTCTGTGATAATAATTATGTGTATAATTACCTTTTTGCCCTTTTGTCTATATTGAACACAAGGCATAGACCGTGTCATCCTTGTCCAGTTCAATATTGGGCCCATAGACATTTATCCTGTTACGCAGGGTGGACAAATTCCATCTAGGTCACTCATGTCCCTTAGCATGCTTCATGGAGTACCCATCAACTGTCTTTATGGTCATCCAATTATGGACAACGTTTGATCAGCAATAAGGCACTCGACTCTACATCTAGGGTCCATAGTGGTTTCAGGTCGAAGGGTGGTATACACCATTATCACCATGAGAATAACTTATGACACTTTGCATAACATTCTATATAGTATTCTCATAGCGGGTCAATCCAGTATAAATATTACTCTTAATATTCATACCTATGTTTAAGACTTTATAACCCCTTATCCATGATCCATGAGATGTGATCATCAGTCTATATACATAATAGTCTTAATGCTTTAATGTTATCCCACTTCATAATAAAGCTCGACTACGGATACTTTAAGAATAGTGTCCTTATGTTTAATGTGATCTCATGATTAAGTCACACTTGATACATTAAACGGACTATCTATTCTAGGGACTTTATTAAACAAACATAATAAAGAAAAAGCCTTTTATTATTAATAAATAATTCGATACAAGTACCAAAAGTATTGGCCTCTAGGGCTTACACCAACAATCTCCCACTAGCACTAGAGCCAATCAGGCATACCCCTAATGCCCATAGATCTAGTATGACCATCATGCTTCTGCTGCGCAAGAGGCTTTGTCAGTGGGTCAACAATATTGTCAAGTGTTGGTACTCTGCATATTTTCACATCTCCTCTATCTATTATCTCTCGAATTAGGTGATAACTCCTAAGTATGTGTTTGGATCATTGGTGAGATCTAGGCTTCTTAGCTTGTATGATAGCACCATTGTTATCACAATAGAGACCAATGGGGTCCACAATGCTAGGAACTATGCCAAGTTCACTAATGAACTTTTTGATCCAAACAACTTCCTTTGCTTCACTTGAGGCAGCAATATACTCGACCTCGGTTGTAGAATCAGCAACTGTATCTTGCTTTGAACTTTTCCAGCTCACAGCGCCACCGTTTAAGCAAAACACATAACCAGATTGCGATCTAAAGTCATCCTTATCTGTTTGGAAGCTAGCATCGGTGTATCCAATTACAACCAACTCTTCCTGACCTCCATATATCAAGAATGAGTCCTTAGTCCTTCTCAAATACTTAAGGATATTCTTGACAGCTACCCAATGAGCATCACCAGGATCAGATTGGTACCTACTCGTTGCACTTAAAGCATAGGAGACATCTGGTCGAGTACATAACATGGCATACATGATAGATCCTATTGCAGATGCATATGGAATCTTATTCATGCGATCCATTTCTTCCTTAGTTGAAAGGGATTGTGTTTTTGATAGACACGGGCCATGTTGCATAGGTATGAATCCTTTCTTGGAATCATGCATATTAAAGCGTCTCAGCACTTTGTCTATGTACATACTCTGACTTAGGCCAAGCAGTTTTTGTGATCTATCTCTATAGATTCTGATTCCTAATATATAGGTTGTTTCACCTAGGTCCTTCATAGAAAAGCATTTCCCCAACCAAGACTTTACTTGTTGCAGGGTAGGGACATTGTTTCCAATGAGTAATATGTCATCTACATATAATACCAGGAAAACGATCATGCTCCCACCAATCTTCTTGTAGACACAAGGCTCATCTTCGTTCTTGATGAATCCATATTGTTTTACCGTTTCATCAAAACGAAGATTCCAGCTTCTGGAAGCTTGCTTCAATCCATAAATTGATCTTTGTAACTTACCTATCTTTTGGGCTTCTTCTGGTATGTCAAATCCTTCAGGATGTGTCATGTACACATCCTCAAGAAGATTCCCATTAAGGAAAGCAGTTTTGACATCCATCTACCATATTTCATAATCATGATATGCAACGATGGCAAGTAAAATCCGAACAGATTTAAGCATTGTAACTGGTGAAAAGGTTTCATCATAGTCAACCCCATGAATTTGTTTATATCCTTTTGCAACCAATCTTGCCTTATAGGTATGTACCTTACCATCCATGTCAGTCTTCTTTTTGAAGACCCACTTGCATCCTATAGGGTTAACTCCTACAGGAGGCTCTAACAAGGTCCAAACTTGGTTTGTGTACATGGAATCCATTTCAGATTTCATGGCTTCTAGCCACTTCTCAGACTCGGGACCAGTTATGGCCTCTTGGTAGGTCACAGGCTCATCTTGATCCATGAGTAATACATCACCTTGATCAGTTATGAGATATCCACATCTCTCAGGTATGTGACGTATCCTGCTTGACCTACGTTGGTCTTGTTCTACTTGAGCAGGTTGCTCTTCCACAACTACTTGTGTTTCCTGCTCTAATTCCTCCATAGGTGTATCGAAGCTTTGTGATTCTTGAATTTCTTCAAGCTATACTTTCCTCCAACTAATTCCTTTGGAAATAAAATCCTTTTCTAGGAAAACTCCAGTTCGAGCGACAAACACTTTGCCCTCAGAAGGATTATAGAAGTAATACCCTCTTGTTTCTTTAGGATACCCCCACAAATAAGCATTTTTCAAATTTGGGCTCAAGCTTAGTTGAAATTTGTCATTTCACATAAACTTCGCAACCCCAAATCTTCATGTAAGACATATGTGGTTTCTTACCACTCCATATCTCATATGGTGTCTTCTCAACCTTTTCGGATGGAACACGATTAAGTGTGTAAGTTGTTGTCAATAGTGCATGTCCCCAAAAGAAGTTTGGAAGATCGGCGTGACTCATCATGGATCGGACCATGTCTAACAGGGTTCGATTTCTTCTCTCAGATACACCATTCCATTGGGGTGTTCCAGGAGGAGTAAGTTGGGATAGGATCCCACACTCTTTCAGATGGTCATCAAACTCTAGGCTTAAATACTCACCACCTCAATCTGATCGAAGAGTTTTAATATTCTTACCTAGTTGGTTTTGTACTTCATTCTTGAATTTCTTGAACTTTTCAAAGGACTCTGATTTGTGTTTCATTAAATACACATAACCATATCTACTGAAATCATCAGTAAATGTGATGAAGTACTGAAAACCTCCTCTGGCTGGTATGTTCTGTAACACCCCGATTAAAATAAGAGAATTATTTAATTGAGTTAATATTATTTTATTAATTTAATTAAATAAAGTTGAATTATTGGATTATTTTTATTATTATTATAGATGTTATTTATTTTAATAATAATTAAATAAATAAAATAAATGGAATATGAAGAGTGGAAGGGTAAAAGTGGAAATTGGATAAAAGAGGCCAAAGTGAGGACTCAGGTTGTTTCACGTGTTTTGCCTCAGAGTCAGAGAAAGGGGGAGAAACGCTGAAGAGAAAGAGAAGGAAGAGGAAAAGGCCAAAGATTGCTCAGAACTTCCTTCAATCCAAAGAGGTAAGGGGTCTGAACCTTATTAAACAATAATATGCTGAAAATGGTGAAATATTGGATGAACGAAAATGGGGATTTTAATCAAAGGAATTCGTAGAAATTATATGCAATGATGTTAGGATTTGTGAAATCGAATAGGGGACTATTTGTATTAGATGATATGAGTGATTTTGTGTGAAATTTGGACTGTGGAAGGATGAATTTGGATAGATCTTGTAGCAGAGAAAGCCATTGCAGATCTGGAAATCTGGTTTCTGGTCATACGCGTATGGCACTAGGCAATACGCGTATGAGATTGCTGGTACGTGTATGGCACTAGGCAATACGCGTATGGATGAGGAAGATGATGTTTTGAACGTGTTTTGGTCTCTGTTGGTACGCGTATGGGAATGTGATACGCGTAGCATACGCGTATGGACATGGGCAATACGCGTATGGATTTGGTCAGGCGTGGGTAATACGCGTATGGGCATAGGCAATACGCGTATGGGCAGACTTGTGGTCTTTCCTGGGCTGTGGTTATGCAGTTTTTGGTTGTTTAGGCTGAGCGAGGTAACTTAGCTGATGCATGGTATACGAGGGATCATTTCCCGTTGCTTTGAGTGGTATAGATATTAGTAGAGTGTGATAATACTGTGTTTGATTATGTGGCATGATGTGATATGCTTTTGTGATAGAATGTGTTAATGATGATGATAACATGACTATATGATGCTGTTGTTGCTATGTTGATTATGATGCATGCTTGGTGTGCATGCATTCATGAAAGGCCGATGCCTAGTGATGAACGGACTGAGTTCCAATGATGTTGTTGACTCCGGGCTTGTTGAGAGGCTTGGTTCCTTGCGGGGAACTCGGATTCTATGGTGATGAATCTGGGAGTGGTGATCCTGTAGTTGGTCACAAAATGGGTATACCGAGTCGTGTTGAGTCATGCATGGGTGTGTGCATTGCATTTGATATGTTGTTTTGTTGATGTTTATGAATATGTTGATTATGATGATTATGATGAGCTGTGTTGGCATATGTGAAATATATTTATGTTTATATTTCTGTCTTTATATTATTATTTAATAATGTAATTCTCACCCCTTCTGCATGTGTTTATGTTCATCTATGATGAGCAATGTGCAGATAAAGAGGAGTAGCTATTGTTGAGGTTTGAAGAATAAGTGTAGAGTTATTCTACAGAGTCGAGTCAAATGCTCTGGTCATGTGACACCGGGGTTATGGGATTCGATAGATAATTGATTATTATTTACGTTGTTTATGATGACTAACATGTTGAGATGTTTTGTTGAGATAATGTTGAACCATTATTATGAATTGTTATATGATGAATGATAATATTAATGTTGTTGTCCGCTGCGAAGTTTTAATAAAATAATAATATGTTTTATGTTGTGATGCGATAATTGTTATGTTGTAAGAAATGTAAACTCTTCTACATGTTGTACTCTGATAATCTATTTAAATATGTCGTTTGGGTAGAAGGGTGTTACATTAGTGGTATTAGAGCATGGTCAGTCCAGTCGAGTCATAATGTGATGTTTTCCCTGTTGGTCGATTAGTGTAAATGACACTGTCGATATTTAACGGTTGTAGTTGTGTCGTGCAGAGTATGGCTGGAGAAAATGACCGTGTGATTGCTGAGGCTTTGGCTGCTATGGCGCAGGCTATGCAGGCGCAGCAGAATCCGCCGGTCGACGAGTTTAGGAATTTGGGAAGGTTTCTGAAGAATAACCCTCCTACATTCAAGGGGCGCTATGATCCAGATGGTGCTCAGATTTGGCTGAAGGAAATTGAGAAGATTTTCCGGGTGATGACGTGTACTGAAGCACAGAAGGTGCAGTTTGGTACACATATGTTATCTGAAGAGGCTGAAAACTGGTGGGATAACACTCGCCAGAGGATTGAAGTACCAGGTGCTGAGATGACTTGGGAAAGGTTCAAGACGGCCTTTCTGGAGAAATATTTTCCTGCTGATGTGCGATGTAAGAAGGAGATGGAATTTCTAGAACTGAAGCAGGGGAACATGTCTGTTGCTGATTACGCTTCGAAGTTTGAGGAGCTGGTACAGTATTGTCCTCATTATAATAATGCTGATGCTGAGGAATCCAAGTGTGTCAAGTTTGAGAACGGGTTGCGTCCCGAGATCAAACAAGGCATTGGTTACCAGGAGATTCGTAGGTTTCCTACACTGGTTAACAAGTGCAGGATATTTGATGAAGATAGCAAGGCTAGGACTGCTCACTACAAGAGTCTTAGTGAGAAGAAGAATAAGGATCGTGGTAGTCCTTATGCATCTCCGAATGGTAAAGGTAAGCAGAAAGTGGTAGATGCGAAGAAGCCAAGTGGGGGAGGATCTCCCATAGCTGGTAAATGTTTCAAGTGTGGCGAGCCAGGCCACCGTGCGGATAGCTGTAACAAGAAAGTGCTGAGATGTTTCCGTTGCGGTCAGGCTGGACATAGAGTTACTGAATGTAAGGATGCTGGCCCGACATGTTTTAATTGTGGCGAGAAAGGCCATATCAGTTCGCAGTGCTCGAAACCGAAGAAGGCGGCTACTGCAGCTCATACTACTGGTAGGGTGTTTGCTCTGAGTGGGGCTGAAGCTCCTAAAGAAGATAATCTGATTAAAGGTACTTGCTTGATTAATAATGTTGAATTGCTTGCTATTGTTGACACTGGTGCTACTCATTCGTTCATTTCGTATGAGTGTGCGACCAGGATTGGTGTGATTATGTCGTCCCTAGGCGGAAGTATGGTGATAGATACTCCTGCTAATGGTTCTGTGAAGACTTCTGTTGTCTGTCGAGGTTGTCATTTGACGATCTTTGAGAGAGAGTTCGTGGTTGATTTGGTGTGCTTACCCTTGCACCAAATTGATATTATTCTGGGAATGAATTGGCTAGAATTCTATGGCGTGTTTATCAACTGCTATAGGAAGACGGTGCGGTTTTCTGAAGTTGGTGAGAATGATGAGGCAAGATTTCTATCTGCTAGGCAGGTGGGGGAATTTGTGAAAGATGAAGCTCAGATATTCGCTTTATTTGCGTCTCTGCAAGCGAATAAGAAAGTGGTGAGTGTAGATTTGCCTGTTGTCTGTGAATTTCAGGATGTGTTTCCGGAGGATGTAAGTGAATTACCTCCAGAACGTGAAGTCGAATTTGCCATTGACTTAGTACCAGGTACGAGTCCAGTGTCGATGTCTCCTTATAGAATGTCGGCAACTGAATTAGTTGAATTGAAGAAGCAACTTGAAGAATTGCTTGAGAAGAAGTTTGTGCGTCCAAGTGTTTCTCCTTGGGGTGCACCAGTGTTGTTAGTGAAGAAGAAAGAAGGTACGATGAGGTTGTGTGTCGATTATCGGCAGTTGAATAAGGTGACTATCAAGAATCGGTATCCATTGCCGAGGATTGATGATTTGATGGACCAGTTGGTTGGAGCTCATGTTTTCAGTAAGATTGATTTGCGGTCGGGTTATCATCAGATCCGAGTGAAGTCAGATGATATTGCGAAGACTGCTTTCCGTACGAGGTATGGTCATTATGAATACACTGTGATGCCGTTCGGTGTGTCTAATGCTCCAGGTGTGTTTATGGAATATATGAATCGTATATTTCATCCGTACCTTGATAATTTTGTTGTGGTGTTCATAGATGATATATTGATATATTCTAAGACGGAAGAAGAGCATGCAGGACATCTGAGAATTGTTTTGCAGGTGTTAAGAGAAAAGAAATTATATGCAAAGTTATCTAAATGTGAGTTCTGGTTGAAGGAAGTGAGTTTCCTTGGCCATGTGATTTCGAGTGGTGGGATTTCTGTTGATCCTGCTAAAGTTGATGCCGTATTACAGTGGGAGACTCCGAAGTCTGCTACTGAGATACGCAGTTTTCTGGGGTTAGCTGGTTATTATCGCAGATTTATTGAGGGCTTCTCTAAGTTGGCATTGCCGTTGACGCAGTTGACTAAGAAGGGTCAGGTGTATGTGTGGGATACAGCTTGTGAAGCGAGTTTTGTTGAGTTGAAGAGGCGGTTGACCAGTGCTCCAGTGTTGATCTTGCCTAATCCTGGTGAGTCCTTCGTTGTTTATTGTGATGCTTCTTTGATGGGTCTTGGTGGTGTTTTGATGCAGAATGGTAAAGTTGTAGCTTATGCTTCTAGACAGTTGAAAGTTCATGAGAGGAATTATCCTACGCATCATCTAGAACTTGCAGTTGTTGTATTTGTGTTGAAAATGTGGAGGCATTACCTGTATGGTTCCAGATTCGAAGTGTTCAGTGATCACAAGAGTCTGAAGTATCTGTTTGATCAGAAAGAGTTAAATATGAGGCAGAGAAGGTGGTTAGAATTACTGAAGGATTTTGACTTTGAATTGAGTTATCATCCCGGTAAGGCTAATGTAGTTGCAGATGCACTGAGTAGGAAGTCTCTACATATGTCTATGATGATGGTTCGGGAGCTTGAGTTAATTGAACAGTTCCGTGATATGAGTTTGGGTTGTGAAGTTTCCGCTGATAGTGTAAAGTTGGGTATGCTGAAGTTGACTAGTGGAATTCTGGAAGATATTCGGAATGGTCAGCAAGTTGACGTCGCTCTAGTTGATCATATTACTATGGTTAACCAGGGTAATGGTGGTAATTTTGAGATTGATGAGAATGGCATCCTGCGATTTAAAGGTAGAGTTTGTGTTCCTGAGGTGTCTGAATTGAAAAAGAGTATTCTTGAAGAGGGCCATAGGAGTGGATTGAGTATCCATCCAGGTGCAACTAAAATGTATCAAGATTTGAAGAAGTTGTTTTGGTGGGCTGGTATGAAAAGAGATGTTGCTAAGTTTGTGTATGCCTGTTTGACTTGTCAGAAGTCAAAGATTGAACATCAGAAACCGGCAGGTATGATGCAACCTTTGAAGATTCCTGAATGGAAGTGGGATAGCATTTCCATGGATTTTGTGACGGGATTGCCGAGGACGGTGAAAGGTAATGATTTTATTTGGGTGATTGTGGATCGATTGACTAAGTCGGCGCATTTCTTGCCGATGAAGATTAATCACTCTTTAGAGAAGTTGGCAGAGTTGTATATTGAGGAGATAGTGAGGCTGCATGGCATTCCATCCAGTATTGTGTCTGATAGAGATCCCAGATTTACTTCTAGATTTTGGGAAAGTTTGCAGAAAGCGTTGGGAACTAAGTTGAGATTGAGTTCAGCTTATCATCCCCAGACTGATGGTCAGACCGAAAGAACTATCCAATCCTTGGAGGATTTGTTGAGAGCTTGTGTGTTGGAGCAGAGTGGTTCTTGGGATAGTTATTTGCCGTTGGTGGAGTTTACTTATAATAATAGTTTTCATGCTAGTATCGGTATGGCTCCATATGAAGCATTGTATGGTAGGAGGTGTAGAACTCCATTGTGTTGGTATGAATCAGGTGAGAGTGTTGTACTCGGACCTAAGATTGTGCAGCAGACGACTGAAAGGGTTAAGATGATTCAGGAGAAAATGAAGATTTCTCAGAGTCGTCAGAAGAGTTATCATGATAATAGGAGAAAGGCACTTGAGTTCCAAGAGGGAGATCATGTGTTCTTGAGAGTTACTCCGACGACAGGTGTGGGTAGAGCTTTAAAGTCTAAAAAGCTTACTCCGAGGTTTGTGGGTCCGTATCAGATTTTGAAGAGGGTTGGGGAAGTGGCGTATCGGATAGCTTTACCGCCGTCGCTTTCTAATCTGCATGATGTGTTTCATGTATCTCAGTTGAGAAATATATTGCGGATCCTTCGCATGTTGTTCAGTTGGATGATATCCAGGTGAGGGATAATTTGACCGTTGAGGTGTTGCCAATTCGGATAGATGACCGAGAAGAGAAGACCCTGAGAGGTAAGAAGATTGCTCTAGTGAAAGTTGTTTGGGGAGGTCCAGCTGGTGAGAGCTTGACTTGGGAGCGTGAAGATCAGATGAAGGAGTCGTATCCGGCTCTATTTGCTTGAGGTATGTTTTCGAGGACGAAAACTCTTTTAGTGGGGGAGAGTTGTAACACCCCGATTAAAATAAGAGAATTATTTAATTGAGTTAATATTATTTTATTAATTTAATTAAATAAAGTTGAATTATTGGATTATTTTTATTATTATTATAGATGTTATTTATTTTAATAATAATTAAATAAATAAATAAATGGAATATGAAGAGTGGAAGGGTAAAAGTGGAAATTGGATAAAGAGGCCAAAGTGAGGACTCAGGTTGTTTCACGTGTTTTGCCTCAGAGTCAGAGAAAGGGGAGAAACGCTGAAGAGAAAGAGAAGGAAGAGGAAAAGGCCAAAGATTGCTCAGAACTTCCTTCAATCCAAAGAGGTAAGGGGTCTGAACCTTATTAAACAATAATATGCTGAAAATGGTGAAATATTGGATGAACGAAAATGGGGATTTTAATCGAAGGAATTCGTAGAAATTATATGCAATGATGTTAGGATTTGTGAAATCGAATAGGGGACTATTTGTATTAGATGATATGAGTGATTTTGTGTGAAATTTGGACTGTGGAAGGATGAATTTGGATAGATCTCGTAGCAGAGAAAGCCATTGCAGATCTGGAAATCTGGTTTCTGGTCATACGCGTATGGCACTAGGCAATACGCGTATGAGATTGCTGGTACGCGTATGGCACTAGGCAATACGCGTATGGATGAGGAAGATGATGTTTTGAACGTGTTTTGGTCTCTGTTGGTACGCGTATGGGAATGTGATACGCGTAGCATACGCGTATGGACATGGGCAATACGCGTATGGATTTGGTCAGGCGTGGGTAATACGCGTATGGGCATAGGCAATACGCGTATGGGCAGACTTGTGGTCTTTCCTGGGCTGTGGTTATGCAGTTTTTGGTTGTTTAGGCTGAGCGAGGTAACTTAGCTGATGCATGGTATACGAGGGATCATTTCCCGTTGCTTTGAGTGGTATAGATATTAGTAGAGTGTGATAATACTGTGTTTGATTATGTGGCATGATGTGATATGCTTTTGTGATAGAATGTGTTAATGATGATGATAACATGACTATATGATGCTGTTGTTGCTATGTTGATTATGATGCATGCTTGGTGTGCATGCATTCATGAAAGGCCGATGCCTAGTGATGAACGGACTGAGTTCCAATGATGTTGTTGACTCCGGGCTTGTTGAGAGGCTTGGTTCCTTGCGGGGAACTCGGATTCTATGGTGATGAATCTGGGAGTGGTGATCCTGTAGTTGGTCACAAAATGGGTATACCGAGTCGTGTTGAGTCATGCATGGGTGTGTGCATTGCATTTGATATGTTGTTTTGTTGATGTTCATGAATATGTTGATTATGATGATTATGATGAGCTGTGTTGGCATATGTGAAATATATTTATGTTTATATTTCTGTCTTTATATTATTATTTAATAATGTAATTCTCACCCCTTCTGCATGTGTTTATGTTCATCTATGATGAGCAATGTGCAGATAAAGAGGAGTAGCTATTGTTGAGGTTTGAAGAATAAGTGTAGAGTTATTCTACAGAGTCGAGTCAAATGCTCTGGTCATGTGACACCGGGGTTATGGGATTCGATAGATAATTGATTATTATTTACGTTGTTTATGATGACTAACATGTTGAGATGTTTTGTTGAGATAATGTTGAACCATTATTATGAATTGTTATATGATGAATGATAATATTAATGTTGTTGTCCGCTGCGAAGTTTTAATAAAATAATAATATGTTTTATGTTGTGATGCGATAATTGTTATGTTGTAAGAAATGTAAACTCTTCTACATGTTGTACTCTGATAATCTATTTAAATATGTCGTTTGGGTAGAAGGGTGTTACATGTTCAGTGGTCCACATACATCAGTATGTATGAGGGCCAAAAGATCATTAGCTCTTTCACCTTTTCCTGTGAATGAAGACTTTGTCATCTTTCCAATTAAATAAGATATGCATGTCTCATATGATTCATAATCAAAAGAGTCCAACAGTCCATCTTTATGGAGTTTGGAAATGTGTTTCTCATTTATGTGGCCTAATCAACAATGCCAAAGGTAAGTTGGATTTAACTCATTAGGTTTCATCCTTTTAGTATTAATGTTATAAATAGGCATTTCAAGATCAAGGACATATAGTCCATTGTTCATTTGTGCAGTAGCATAGAATATATCATTCAAATAAATTGAGCAACAATTGTTCTTTATTATAAATGAAAAACCAAACTTGTCCAAACAAGAAACGGAAATAATATTCCTGCTAATTGCAGGTACATAATAACAGTTCTCTAACTGAATTATTAAACCACTAGGTAAAGTCAATACATAAGTTCCTACAGCTAAAGCAACAACCTTTGCTCCATTGCCAACTCGTAGGTCAACTTCACCTTTTGCGAAATCTCTACTCCTTTTTAGCCCCTGCACATTGGTACAAATGTGAGAACCGCATCCAGTATCTAATACCCATGATGCAGAAGTAGATAAATTAATTTCAATAACTAAAATACCTGAAGTTGAAGTCTCTACTCCATTCTTCTTATCTTCCAGGTACTTTGGGCAGTTTCTCTTCCAGTGTCCGGTCTTACCGCAATGGAAGTCGGTGCCTTCTTTTGATATGCCTCCACTAGGCTTCAAAGCAGCAACAGTGGGTTTGGGTTTGGCAACTTCCTTGCCTTTCCCTTTATCACCCTGCTTGGTGGGCCTTTTGTTCTGTCTCTTTCCATTTCCGATCATCAGAATGGACTTCCCTTTTGACTTCAGATTCTGCTCAGCAGTTCTTAACATGGCTAGCAGTTCAGGAAGAGATTTGTCCATATCATTCATATTGAAATTTAGGACAAATTGACTGAATTTATCTGGCAACGATTGCAAGATCAAATCAGTCGCAAGTTCCTTTCCGAGGGGAAAACCCAACCTCTAAAGGTTTTCCACATACCCAATCATCTTGAGCACATGGGGACCTACAGGGGCTCCCTCAGCTAACTTTCCTTGAAAAAGGGCTTTTGAAACTTCAAACCTTTCATGCCTTGCTTGCTCTTGATAGAGCATCTTCAGGTGTTCGATCATATCGAACGCTGCCATGTTCTCATGTTGCTTTTGCAACTCTGAGTTCATGGTAGCTAGCATGAGACAAGCAGTTTCATTGGCATCACCGACATGCTTCTTATAAGCATCTCTTTGCACCTTAGGTGCAGGACTAGGAGGTTCCTCTTCAGGAACAGGTTTCTCCAAGACATACAACTTTTTATCATGTTTGAGGACAATCCTCAGATTTCGGTGTCAATCCAGAAAATTTATCCCAGACAATTTTTCCTTGTCAAGGATTGATCGCAAAATGTTATTAGAGGTGTTTGTTGTCATGGTAATCTACATGAAAATAATGAAAATATAAGTATCAATAACATATTTAATTAGGCCTTTAATTAAATATGCTCCCACTATTTTACTCAAAACAAATGACCCTCACCATTTGATTCGGAAAATCCCGTTGGAAGATTTTCTAGTGGGTCGAGATCCATATTTCACTTTGTTTTAAGTCCGTGTAGGCGGATTACACAAAACTAGGTTATTTAGGTAGGAACTCCTTCCAATTGTATCTAATACAACTCTCGAATATTTTAGTTGGGTGAATAACTCCTTATTCCAATCCATCACATGGATCATTTCCAACTCTTGCTTCTAAACATATATAATCTTATTATAATTTGTTTAGTTAAGTTTGACCCATTGTTTTAACAATTGGATATTACAATTATCCCATCGCACCTTACTAATATAGAACATGCACCTCACGTAGGCGAAACCTACATTATCCGATACTAGTCTTGATGAGTGATAAAACTTGGAAAGCATAAACTTAATATTTAATTTGAGGGAATTTGCAATTATTCTGATCTCACTGGCTTATTTATCATATAAATCATCTCTCACATGCATCAACATACATTCACATGCATCAACATACATACATAATGAAATAGTTATGGCCCCTAGCGCAATTGTTCTCCCAAGCCAATGAGAGATCCTAAGCTAACCTAATAACGATCTAAGCTTCTCCAAGCAAGATCTTAAAGGTTGTCCTCCTTTGATATTGAATTCTTCTCTTTCTTCATAACATTACATTACATAAAAGAAACTCGTTTTACATACGAGGGAGTGAGATGAGAAAAGAAGTTACATTAAGAGATTAAAAGAGAGGCACGACACGCAGGTCGTATTTTAAAACCCAAAATAAAATAAAGGAAAACTAAGGCCATAACCGATCACCACAAGACAATAATAATAAACACATTATTATTATTAATTTTAATTCTTTTAATTAATTAAAACCAAATTAAATTTCGACGACCGATCACACTACGAAAATTTTAATGAACAATTCATTTGAAATCGATGTTGTTTTTCGCATCAACACTTGATACTTTAAAGCACAACTCTTGCGCAGTCACAACCCTAATCGCATAACTTTTTGACAACACAACCCTTGTGCCGTCATTAACCCTAATGCATAACTCTTTGACAACACAACCCTTGTGTCATCATTAACCCTAATGCATAACTCTTTGACAACACAACCCTTGTGTCGTCATTAACCCTAATGCATAACTCTTTGACAACACAACCCTTGTGTCGTCATTAACCCTAATGCACCAATTTCATACCGTCAAACACATCTCGATTGTTGATTCAGTATGATTGATCAATATGTCATTGCTTCACCATACTAATGTCGGATCAAGAAGCAAACAACCATTGATCGCTCAAAGGAAAACAACCATTAAGTGTTTGAATGAACGAAACAGAAACAGTATATCATATATACCGTATTTTGCATCAGGATTACTTATATCATATATATAACTTTATCGATCTCAATTACATAACCTATGGACGATCGATGTATCGCTGCTTCACCATACTAATGTCGGATTCCGAAGCATAGTCAACATCAATCATCCAAATCGTACACACATGATTCCAAATTTAATTACTCGTTTATTCTTTGATTCATTCTGTCTTTTAATCGTATTAATACATAAAATATAGAAAATAAACAGCTATCAGATGCATGGTTTCGTAAGTGGCTCTGATACCACTGAAGGAGAAGGGCGATCCAAAACGCAGCGGAATTTAAAATTTCTCCTTTAATGATCCTTACGAATGGGCATGGTCAGTGATAGAATCGTTACCTCTTGTGGCGATTGTAACCTTTGATGCAGATCTACTGAGCGATCACGAACATTGAACAATGACAACGCCTCTACTCAGTCCACACGAACGAATTCCTTCAATCTCAGTGCTAGCTGCTACGAATGAAGGCTTTGAGTGAGAGAGAGAGAGAGAGAGAGAGAGAGAGAGAGAGAGAGAGAGAGAAAAACGAAATTGCAACTACACTAATGCTTCTACACAAGGGTTCTATTTATAGAACCACTTGTGTGGGCTGCAAGCTAAAAAGCCCACTCAAGTGTATATGGCCCATATCTTATAATATGCCAAAATCACTTAAGCGCGTGGTACCTTACCATATTTCGTATTCTACTTAAGTACACCGTACCTTACGATGTTCTGCAATTCACTTAAGGGCACCGTACATTACGGTATTCCTTAGTTACTCTATCTCTCATCAATCCGTCCTTTGTGTGTGACCCTATAGGTTTTCGCGTCATTGGCAATTATATTAAATCACGTATTTAACATAATAAACAGTGAGCGGTATCTAGCAACACATCACTGCTACCCAAGACACGAAAATGTCATGTGATCTGACAAATCCTTATGTGATAATAATTATGTGTATAATTACATTTTTCCCCTTATGTCTATATTGAACACAAAGCATAGACCGTGTCATCCTTGTCCAGTTCAATATTGGGTCCATAGATATTTATCCTGTTACACAGGATGGGCAAATTCCATCTAGGTCACTCATATCCCTTAGCATGCTTCGTGGAGTACCCATTAACTGTCTTTATGGTCATCCAATTACGGACAACGTTTGATCAGCAATAAGGCACTCGACTCTACATCTAGGGTCCATAGTGGTTTCAGGTCGAAGGGTGGTATACACCATTATCACCATGAGATTAACTTATGACACTTTGCATAACATTCTATATAGTATTCTCATAGCGGGTCAATCCAGTATAAATATTACTCTTAATATTCATACCTATGTTTAAGACTTGATAACTCCTTATCCATGATCCATGAGATGTGATCATCAGTCTATATACATAATAGTCTTAATGTTTTAATGTTATCCCACTTCATAATAAAGCTCGACTATGGATACTTTAAGAATAATGTCCTTATGTTTAATGTGATCTCATGATTAAGTCACACTTGATACATTAAACGGATTATCTATTCTAGGGACTTTATTAAACAAACATAATAAAGAAAAAGCTTTTTATTATTAATAAATAATTCGATACAAGTACCAAAAGTATTGGCCTCTAGGGCTTACACCAACAATTTTTGCATCAAAATTTTTGTGTGGACAAGTAAAATAGACAATAGAAAGTTGATTACTACATCTTGGAAGATTATTTGCTCATCTTTGTTTGAAGGGGGTATTGGTCTTAGATATTAAGACAATAAATAAAGATGGTTGTTTATTTTTTTGTTGGAAGTTATTTACTATCAATAATTAATGGTCTTCTATGTTTATTAGTAGACACTCCAGACACAAAAATCAATCATGAATCATATTTCTTCTTCTATATGGCTTAACATTAAGCATTCATTTTCCTTTCTATAAGAACGGAGAAAATGGCGGGTTGGTAATGTGAAAAACTTTGATTTATGTACTGACAATTGGATGAGATATAATATTAAAGATTTATACCTAGTATTGCAATGAATATATTAAATATATGATAACTACTAAGGTCAATTATATTATCGAAGACATCAATTGGAACATTCCTCGTAGCTTATACTTTCGCTATTCAAATTATTAAAGACATTTTTAAGATTAACTTCTCATTTGATAATATTGTTGTAGATAAACTCATTTGGACAGGATCTATAAATGGTGATATATCTTTTAAAGATGGTTATGAATGTATCAAGAGGAATCACATTGAGCCTTCTTTGACAAAATTTATTTGGAATCTCTACCTGCTAAGTCATTAATGACTTGGAAGCTAATGCATAATGTTATTGTAATAGAAGACAAGCTGATTTGAAGGAGAATGCATATATGGTTTAAGGTGTTATCTCTGCAATCTTCACGTGGAAATTGCAGACCACTTATTTCTTATATGCAAGTACACCTTACTTTTATGGCATTGGATGGAGCGGTTATTTGGCATGAATATTTATAGAAAAAATTATGAAAGCTTATTCTAACTTGTTGAAAAAAGTTGGAGTTCTCAAATTCAAAATATGACAATGACTCTCATCATACTAATTCTTTGAAAAACTTTGTAAACGTACCAGAAACGATATCAGGTTTCACAATGGTAAAATTGATTTTGACATAGACATTTTTCATGTTAAACAACTGGTCTATATGGCATCTACTTCTTTCAACTTTCAAGGATAACATGCACTCTTCAATTCACTAGTTTATAATCATTAAATACTTTGAATCAAATTTCGACCTCCTCTTGCACCTAAAACTATAATATTATACATGTTGATTGGTGCTTTCCTATTCATAATTAGATTAAGTGCAATATGGATGGAGTTTCAAGACGAAATTATGGAATATCAACTTGTGGTGACATATTTAGGGATAATTTATGAACATTCTTGTGAGCTTTCTCCGTTAAGATTGAAGTTTGCACCTCCTTTCAAACTGAATTGCATTGAATCAAATTTGCTATCGAATATGCTAATAGAACGAATTTGAGAAATCTTTGATTTGAAACTAACTAAATATTGGTCATCCTTATATTTTCTAATGTGAATATTGTCAATTAACATCTTTTAATTAAATAGAAAAATATTCTACATACCATATGTAGCTTTAGATTCAAAATATCTCACATTTTCTGCTTTGAAAAATTGAGATTAACTTTATTTGATGTGTTAATTTTGATTATGATACTTTGTGAGATTCACCTTCTATTTACAATTTTAAAAGTTTTTTGAGAAATATGACTGACATGTCTGGCTATCATTTTTACTCTTTATTTGATGTGTTAATTTTTATTACAAAAATTAATCTCTAAAAACAATTATTTTAAAATGGTAAGAATATTGATTTTTTTAAAACGACTTGTAAATGAAAACAAACTTAGGAAAAAAATCTTTCATTTTGTAATACTTCAATCACAATCACCTAAAAGAGTAGAAAATTTTCATTTTTGAAATTAAAGTCCTTTGGAATATGTGACATGTCCTCTGACTCTTTTCTGACTGCAAGTACCGAAGGAATTAAACAATGGTATGGACATTAGACACACTCAGCAAACAACGACATCATCATGATTCTGTGAAGCTCACAAAATTCAACTCCTGCTAATAATTCTATCTATGACCCATTCTTCTTTTCTCTGTCACAATTATTTGTAACTTTTTACCCATGTTATGAAATAATAATAATGTTATATTTTTAACCCATATTCCACAAATATGAAAATACTTCTTCCATTTTTTTTAAATATTTTTTTTTTACTTTTTACGCATATAAAAAAACAAATCAATATTGTTATTTATTATTTCCTCCGTTTTCTTTTAATTTTTTTTTTTCAATTGTCACTTTCAAAATTTAAAAGAGTATTAATTACACTTTTATTAAAATCACATTTAATTAATTATTCTATATAGAAAAAAAATAAAAATAATATAATAATAATTAAAGAGTTTGTCATCCTGGATGGAGAAACCCTATTTATTATTTTTTTTTAATTTTTATTTTCTGAAGTTAATTGATTTAAATCATTTTCTATTATTGAAATTAATAAATAGTTAAATAATAATATAATAATAACATAATTACTTTTATATTATTATTTTTGTAATATTTCTTTTTTTCTGTATTGATTAAAAATCCTATTTTTTAATATTTAAATTTATAAGAATAAATATATTTTTTTATTATAATATTTTCCCGTCAAAAAAATTGCTAGTATGGGTCCGCCATCTGGATTATGGTATGATCTTCTATGAATAGAGGTGTCTAAGATGGATGAGTTATAAATTTTTCTTTCTACTCATTTCACATTTTTTTTATCATGTCTTTGTGATGTATTGTGTTTTTTGAAATAGATAGTCACACGAGGATTTGTCAAAATCCACATTAGAATTTCAGACGATTGGTTTCTGCCATCAACGCAAGTCTTCGACAGCTGGGGTGGTCGAATTCGAAGTGTTAGAAAAATAGAATATCATTTTCCACACATAACCCTGATGGATGCTAACCCAGATGGTAACTACCTCTATTATTGGGATCGTATAAAAATGATTTAGATGTCGTTTGTATGTTTTCCACGCATTGTGGAGAAGTTAGTTGAGGCATTGAAAATCCACTTGTTTTAGTTGTTGTCGTTGAATAGCCTAACATGATTAACGGTATGGTAGTGTTTATCTGTTGTAACGTTATCAGAAGTTTGTGTTTTGTTGTAATATTTATTGTGTTGTAACTTTAATTAAAGTCGGTGTTTTGTTGTCCTCGTTATTGTGTTGTAGCTAGAAGTTTAAAGGTCTAAAAAGTTGGTGTTGATGTTGGAAAAAATACATGAAACTCTGAAATAAAACGCTGGTTCAATAAACTAAAACTTCAAACACAACTAACTAGAAATTCCAACCTTGTTTGGACATTTTCTGCGCATATGGTCGATTTTGCGACAAATACTACACCTCTTTTTTCTTTTTCAACATTGTTCATTTCAATTCTAATTCGGCTACTATTTTGATGACCTTTCTTTTTTCTTCGCATGTTGTCATTGTGACAAAGAGTGTCACCTTCATATTGCAACTATGTTGTTTCAGTTGGGACACCAAGGAAGCTTTCTTCGTAGACCTTAAAGACGTTATCAACTTTTAATACATCAGCTATATGCACATAATAATCTTGTCTTATGCTTGAATGCGCTGCAATAACATGTGAGCAAGGGACATGGAAAGTTTGAAATCTTCCACATTCACACGTCTGGTTTCTGAGGTCGAAGTTGAAAAAGGTAGTAGGTATATCATCGTTATGATTCACAATTTCTTGGACCGGGAAGCAGAACCTCTGGCGATCAAATTGCATAACCTTGTGGCGATTTGATGACCGCTTCCTCAATTCCCTTCATGCAGTTATTAGTATACACTTGGCCAAAATCCAACATTTTAGTCCAGTCATGTTCTATTTTCCCAAACAATATGCCCAACATAAAGTATGTTGATTTTACCAAAGTTGTAATAGGTAGGTTATATATGGCCTTCAAAACTAAGTTCATTGATTCAACGAGGTTGGTAGTCATATGGCCCCATTGTTTCCCTTCATCAAACGCTCTGGTCCATTTTTCTCTAGGAATATTATCTACCCACTATAATGCTTGTATGTTAGCCTTACGGATCTCTCCCATGTAGTATTCATATGTAGACTCATTTAATGCATATCTTGTGTATGAAAATTAAAAATCAATTAATATGAAGAAGTTATTGCTCAATGTCATCATAAAAATATGCTTAGGAAAATACCCATGTTAATAACTTTTTTGCGAAGCTCCTTGTCCCTGATTTCCCTCATAAAATTTTGCGCTATGTGCCTGATGCAATAGACGTGTGACAAAGGAAGGTATTGCTACCCATTTTCCAGGTTACTATAGGTACTCTTTATTGACTCATGTCTGTCTGAGATCAAACATAGGTTGGATTGGGGTGTAACACACATTCTCAAATTTCTTACAAAAACACTTCAAGCATCACCAGTTTCACCCTCTACCAATGCAAAAGCTATTGGAAATATGTTCTTATTCCCATCTTGTGCAACAACCATTAACAAAGTGCCCCTATATTTTCCATATAACCAAGTGCCATCAACTTAGGCAACCGATTTGCAGAATGCAAAATCCTTGATACATGGTTGGAATGTCCAAAATAGACAGTGGAAAATTCTAGCACCGCTGATATGTATCTATTCGTTTGATAATGCAGGAAGGGTTTCTAGTTCTATTATAGTACCTGGTAGAAATGTTTTCATGACCAATAACCATTATGGAAAATCATTGTATGAAGTCTATTAGTTTCCATAAATAGATGTGATAGCCTTGTTCTTTGAAATCCATGCCTTTTTGTAAGATATTATGTAGTTGAATTTCTCACAAATATGAGTGATGATGTGTTTCACTTTTAATGAAGCATCATTTTTAACTAGAGATTTGATGATGTCATATATTAGATTGGAGACAAGTTTTATAAGATCTTGGGACATTGCGGAAGATGATCAGGTGTATGGACCACTAAATTTAGTGATCTTGGGACAATAAAATCTCTGAAAATTCTTCAGAAGAAGAAATAATTATATATGCTAGGATTTATAATATTTTGTTGATTTCACTTTCCTTAATGCCCGACAATTCTAGTAAAACTGTACATAGCACGTGGATACCATTTCTTCACAATTTAAATAACGCAGTGAATATAGTTGGGGATCGGTTATATTAGCTTTCCTATTTAGGGAGATGTGTAAAGCAGATGACGTTCATGTTGATGGAATGGGTGGATGTGTTATTTTGCTCAAAGCATGACGGTTTACACGATTTCCATTTATAGCACAAATTAGTCCAATCATACCTACTCATCCTTATGCTTCAAGGTTAGTCTTAATTTATTATTGTTAATCTATTATTTAAAATTTAGATATTTTAATATGTTAATTTTTCTATTTATTTTCATTTTTTTCCAGATGGGCTATGACAAAGAAGAATCACGACAATAACCTTCACCATCATCTTGTGGGTTACTTCTTTATGATTGATCACATACCGTCACACAATATAATATAAGTGTTGTTACTATTTTTTTACATTACTGTAATTGTTTATGTTACACTAACATATATTATTTATGTTGCAACAGTTTACATAGAGACCATATCTTGACTGTGCACCATTGGATAATGATGATAACTTGATTTGGAATGCAACGACACTTATCTTATGCTTATGGATCGTTGAAATGCATCATCCTTATAGGGTTAAATTGCAATTTGGGTACTTACAAGACATACCAAACCATCCAAAATGTCTCAAAGAACACCATAATATGACTATGCAATAGTCATGGAAGTACAACTACAAAAATTTAAATAAAAATGAACAAGAACAGTGGGAAAACAGACACCAATTGTGTTTGACTGGGGATACGTTTCATGGAGAATTGAGGCCGACTGAAGACTATTTGAATTGGTTTCGATCTCTTCCATTTTAATACGCATCATTATGCAACTACTAAATGACCCCCGTCAGCACTGTTCCACATCACAAATGTCGACACCACCACGACCTACTTTCACAAACCCCCAAACCCAAATCATTCCCAACCAACATTATACCCAAACATCCACGTCCAACCAATACGAACAACCAACTAAATATAACCAAAGTAATCAACTACAACAACCCTCATACAACCATCCGTTCAAATAAGAAACATAATACACCTCATACCAACAACCAAACTACCAATCCCAAACATAACAAATCCCAATAAATTACACATATCAAACACCATAACAACCAACACACTACACCTATCAAACCCAATAACAACCATGCCTTCGTCCCCCACACAACTAGACACCAATCCCACCTCATAACTTTAATTACTCCAACACCAATCAATAATCATCAACCACCGATGTGTCATATTATTACATCGCAACCATAAAACCATCGAACCCCAATCTCACCTCATTCACACAACTATGTAACGACTTTCTTCCGAATTTCGATTTTGAGAATTTCGATACATTACATTTTTTTTCTGACCAACTACCCATTTTTGAAACCTCTTCCTATTCGTCCACAACTTCAACCCATTCTCTACCTACTTCAACAGAACCATTAGGTTGTGGTCAGTGTGTTCGGGTTCGTACAAGATGTGGAACCATTAGTCATTACTTCAACGAAGATCCCCAACAAGAAGATCGACATGGGAATTAATTTAATTTGGGTTAAATATGTTTGTAGTCCTCCTAAATATCTAAAATTTTGTTTTTAGTCCCTCAAAATATTTCCTTCAAAGAATGATCCTCTTAAAAAATTCCATCCACACTTTTGGTCCCTAATACTAAAATCATCGCTAAACATATTGCTAATACAGTCGCTAAGTAATAAAATATCGCTAAAATCGTCACTAATTTTGTCGCTAAGTTGTAAAAATCGTTGCTAAGTTGTAGGATTGACCAAAAGTGTGGATAAATTATTTTAGGAGGATCACTCTTTGAAGGCAATATTTTGAGGGACTAAAAATAAAATTTGAGATATTTAGGAGGAACACAAACATATTTAACCCATTTATTTTTTATTATGCAATTATCCATTTGTAATTTTCAAAATTATATATTAATTCTAATACAATGTTTTAATTTTCACATTGCATTTTATAAATATCAAATATGTCATATTATATTAAAAAAGTATTTATTCTTATAAATTTAAATATTAAAAAATAGTTTTTTTTTAATGAAAGACAAAAAAAAAATTATTTTACAAAAATAAAAATATTATTATTTAACTATTTATTAATTTTAATATTAAAAAACAATTAAAATTAACTTCAAAAAAAAATATGGGTACTCCATCGGGATGGCGGACCCTTAAGGAGCTCAGATGCGTCCGCCATCTAGGATAAAGTGAGACATAAATAATATTAAAATATTTAAAAAAATAGATAAAAATAGTGGCATTTTAGGAGTTTTTTTTCTCCAAAGGGTGGCAAAATGAGACTTTGTGACACATGGGTCAAAAACTCATTAATGTTATATTAGTACTAGTAGTAGTGTATCACATAAAGGACATGTTGGTCGTTAGAGAAAAAGTTATGGACTGAATTATAGAGATATATTTAGAGTTATGGACTCAATTATTGAGATATATATTTAGAGTTCGAGTATAATATTAATTTTGTTTAAACAATACAACTGTTAATGTAGAATTATTATAGTACAACTATTTCACGGTTGGAAATTAAATTCCAAAAAGCATCATTATCTCACGGTTATTAATAACTTTTTAATTGTGAATATTTTATGAGTAGTGATAGTGTTGAAAATTATTTATAAGGTTTAGAAGTATATTTGGGAAAACTCAAGTCCCATATTAATTAAAGATAACACTCACAAAGGATTTATATAGAGTGACACTCTCACCTTACAAACCGGTTTTATAGGGTTGAGTTAGGTCAAACTCTAATTCTATCATGGTATTACGAATCTATCGATTCGGGGCACCCACCATTTATATATGCGCATCAAGCCTAAAAAGTGATGGACGCAAGGGGGTGTATTGGAAAAACCAAGTCCCATATATCGATAATTCGGGTCACCCGCCGTTTATATTCACTCACCAAGCCCAATAGTGTTGGGCATGAAGGGGTGTATTAAAAAAAATCCAAGTCCCACATCGGTTACAAATAGAATTCACAAAGGGTTTATATAAAGTGACATCCATCACCTTACAAGCTACTTTTATAGGGTTGAGTTATGCTAAACTCTAAGTCTATTAAAGTAGAAATAAAAGAGAAACTCATCTCAATGAATAATTTAATTGGTGACTTTTTATTGAATTAGTTGCTACTATTGGAGTTAACAACAATACTCCATTATTGCACAAGAAAAAGAAGAAGATGATGACGAAAAATATGAAAGAATTACACACACACAGAGAGAGAGAGAGAGAGAGAGAGAGAGAGAGAGAGAATTGTAACTAACTTTGAGTTTATATACACCAACTCAAATGCAAATGCAAACTCAAATAAAATTGAAACCAAACAACTTGAATTTGAATTACATTTAACATCATCCTTTAATTCATATTCAATATTAAAAATCAACAACACCAATTTCATCCCTCAAATCGATGAAGTATTCATTTTTTATTACCTTGGTCAACACATCTGTAAGTTGCTTCTGAGTGCTCACGTGACCAACCTCAAACACTCCACTCTGAACATGATTGTGTAGAAAATGATACTTAGTACCAATGTGCTTTTTTCTTCCATGCAACACTAGATTCTTTGTAAGACTTATGTATGATTTGTTATCTATCATCAACCTGACTGGTTTGCTCACCTTAAGCTTTAATTCCTGCAACAAATTCAATAGCCAAACATCTTGACAAAACACCATTTATGTATTCTGCTTCACAAGTTGACAACTTAACCACTGGTTTCTTCTTAGAGCACTATGAAATATGAGCTCCTATATACATAAACATGTATCATGTAGTGCTTATTCTATCTACTTTGTCCCCACACTAGTCTGAGTCTGAATAACATATCGACTTAGCATCTTTTGACACTCTAGATGGAAACATAATTTCATACCTCGTAGTCCCTTTTACATACCTTAGTATCCTTGATGTATCTTGATAATGTGACGACTTTGGCTTACTCATAAACCTACTTACCATTCCAATTGCATAACATATGTCAGGCTTGGTGTTACACAGATACCTCAGAGAGCCAACCAACTATTTAAAGGTTGTAGCATCTACATCCTCGCCATCAGCATCAGAATTTGGTTTATGGTTTATCTCAGCAGGTGTGACTGCTGACTTACAATTCATCAGCTTAAATCTCTTTATAAAATCAAGCTCATACTTCAGTTGGTGCATAATGATTCCCTTTTTCAGAGTGTAGAATCTCCATCCCTAGAAAATATACCATGTTTCTAAGGTCAGTCATATCAAATGCATTCATCAGCGTCTTTTTGAACTTGTTTATCTGATAAGTACAACTTTCTATCAGAAGTATGTCATCCACATAAAGACACGCCAGAATCACATTGCCATTAGAAGTGTGTTGCACATACACATCATACTCCATTTCACATTTTTTGAATCCCAGATGCTTCAAAATGAATAAATTTTCATATTCCAAGCCCCCGGAGCTTGTTTAAGCTTGTACACCATCCCTTCTTTGTTCCATTTCACAAATCTCAGTAGGTGTGACTGCTGACTTACAATTCATCAGCTTAAATCTCTTCATAAACTCAAGCTCATACTTTAGTTGGTGCACAATGATTCCCTTTTCAGAGTGTAGAATCTCCATCCCTAGAAAATATACCATGTTTCCAAGGTCAGTCATATAAAATGCATCCATCAACGCCTTTTTGAACTTGTTTATCTGATAAGTATAACTTTCTGTCAGAAGTATGTCATCCACATAAAGACACACTAGAATCACATTGTCATTAGAAGTGTGTTGCACATACACACCATACTCCATTTCACATTTTTTGAATCCCAGATGCTTGAAAATGAATAAATTTTCATATTCCAAGCCCTCAGAGCCTGTTTAAGCATGTACACGGCTTTATGTATCTTATACACCATCCCTTCTTTGTTCCATTTCACAAATCCAAGAGGTTGTAACACATAAGCTTCTTCTTGCAATGGACAATTCAGAAAAGCTGATTTTACATCTAAATGTATCAGAGACCAATTCCTATTTGCAAATATAGAAACAACCAATCTTACGGTTTCATGTCTAGTTACAAGTGAAAACACTTCAAAGTAGTCTAAATCAGACTTTTATAGGAATCCTCTAGCTACTAACCTTACTTTATGCTTGGAAGCTGAACCATTTGGCTCCAAATTTATCTTTAAAAACCATTTCACATTAATGGCTTTCGTGTTCTTAGGTAGAACATTCAATTCTCATGTTTTGTTTCTTTATATTGCCTCAAGTTCTTCCTTCAAGTTCACCCATACCTTCTTCTTGAGTTCCTCATTGACGTTGACAGGTTCATAGTCCACCATCATGGCACACTGTATGACTTCTCCTTCAGAGGCAATCTCAGTATCATTTATCAATTCAATGTCTACAAGTCTCCTTGGTATCTATTGAATTCTCGGTGGCCTCTAAAACTACGCAAGTTCACCTTCAGAGGCAGCCCCACCTTCAGAAGGTTCATCTTTAGAAGTTGGATGACCTTTAGAGGATGGATGACCTTTAGAGTCAGAATCACCTTCATAGTCAGAGTCACCTTTAGAGTCAGAGTCATCTTTATAGTCAGACTCACCTTCGGAGTCAAAGTCACCTTCAGATTCAGACTCACCTTTAGAGGTAAAATCTCCTTAAGAGGCAGAATCAGACTCTAGTGTTAACATTGCACTAGAGTTGGATTGAGACTTATTCCAATCTCATGTTTATGATTTATTCACTATGACATCTCTGTTGACTTTCAACTTTGTTGGTGACTGGGAAATCGAGCTTATACTCACCTATACAGTGGTAACCTATAAGCAATGTGACTCTTCTTCTGTCATCCAATTTCATTCTAGTAGCATCTAGTATATGTTTGTAACATACATAACCAAACACCTTAAAATGGCTCGCGCTTTATTTTCTTCCAGTCCACTTCTCAATATAAACTACTTCCTTTAACTTCTTTGTTGGACATTTGTTGAGCATATATGTTGATGTGGCAATGGCTTCAACCCATAATGGGTGAGGTAAATTATTTTCTTTCAGCATGTTCCTTATCATGTCAAGCAGAGTTCTATTTCTCCTTTTAGCAAGGCCATTATATTGTGGAATGCATGTAGCAGTCACCTCATGCTCAATTCCATGATCCTCATAGAACTTCTTGAACTTTGTTGAATTGAACTCACCTCCACCATCGCTTATGAGGATCTTCAATCTTTATCCACTTTGGTTTGCAGCCTTCACTTTGAACTTCTTGAACTCAGCAAACACCTCGTGTTTGAACTTTATGAGTGTTATCCATGTCATTCTTGTGAACTCGTCCACAAATGACACAAAATACTTGTTTCCTCCAACTGAAGTTACCTCAAATGGCCCACATACATCATAATGCACCACACCTAAAGCATGAGTTGCTCTTGGAGGCATTTATGATGAGAATGGAAATATTGGTTGCTTGTCTCTCATGCATATATCACATGATTTCTCTGGTGCCACCATGTACCAGATATTTTAAACTCAGATGCCATAAGCTTCTGAAATTCAGATGTCCTAATCTCTTGTGCCACAACATACTTTCCCCTTTAACACTTGTTGTACTAAGGCATTGAGTGTCTGTTGTTGCGGCATTCACCTTGAATGTCCTGTTTCTTCCTAGTTCATACTGCATATCAACTTCTGATTACAGTCATACAACTTCAAGAGATTTTCCTTCATGGTTACTGAAAAACCTTTTTCAAGCAGCTGACCTACACTCATCATATTGATATTCATGCAAGGGACATATCATACATCCTTAATTAGTACAATTTTTCCATTCGTCAATTTTACCCAGATATTTTCCATTCCTTCAGCATTCAGATACTCATCATTAACACATCTGATATTGGTCTTTCTACCAGAGTCAAAATCTACCAGCCATTGCTTGTTTCTAGTTAGGTGATTTGAGCAGCCAGTGTCCATGTACCACCAGTCTACCATTATTTCACCTGCATTCTCAGATGCCATCAATAACACAAGTTCTTTTCTTGTTCTTCTTAACAAAAGATTCTTTCAGATCCTATTATGTTTCCCTTTTAGAGTTTCTTTCAGTCAAACGCAACTCTTGTGCCTCTAAACTACTCTGAAGCTCTTCACTTCTCATGGTGCTAGTGTCTTTCGAATGTTTTATGGCTACAACTATGTAATCAAAATGAGGCGTAAGTGATCTTAGTATCTTTTCAATGATTACTTGTTCATAGAGAGTTTCTCCACAAGACTCCATCTCATTTGTGACCATAATCACTCTCGAGATGTAATTAGACACCTTTTCATTGTTCTTCATGCTGAGATTCTCGTATTTCTTGCATAGGGACTGCAACTTTATTTTCTTCACTTATGTGTCACCACCATAGCACCGAACAAGTGTATCCCACATCGCCTTGGCAGTCGTCGAGTCGGAAATTTTCTCAAACACCTTCTTATCCACACACTGATGGATATAGAACAATTCCTTCTGATCCTTCTTCCTCGTCTCACGTTTCATATTTCTTTGTGTTTCTATTTCACTTTCTGCAATTGGCGTGTAACTATCATTGACGAGATCAAGAACATCTTGAGTGCCAAACAACACACGCATCTGAATGGACCATTGATTCCAATTCTTTTTTTCGAATATTGGTAACTTTGTATCCAGGCTACCGTTTCTGCCGTTTATATTTGTTCTTGTACAAATCACTCGGTCCTCACTAATACTCGTGTTTCCTAATCCCTGAGAATCAATATTTGTGATTCTTTTCGATTTCGTTCTTCAATTCAATGCGAATTTGAGGAAGGAAATCAATCACACGCGTCACGTATGTTGGAATAAGTTTGGTTCTGCAACTATCCTCAAGTTTTGATGATAACAAGGTGTAAAAGAAAATGTGTGTACTCTAATAGTTTGTTTAGTGTGCAAACTCTGATTAAGGCAAAAGTTGAATCAAGCATACTCCAAACAAGCTAGAAGCTAAGTAAAGCACAGTCTGATCAAGTTAGAAGTTGAGTAAAGATGACTCTAAACAAGCCAGATCCTGAATAAAGCAAGTATGAACAAGCCAATACGTTTGACAAAGCTGATCAAATCAGACCTTGAATTGTAGTCTTAGAGAAACTCTGGATATAGAGAATCTGGACTCTGATAAAAGAGATTCTGAACTTTGGACATCGTCTGAACCTGTATGAAGAAGTTCTGAAGATAAAAATCAACTCTGGTTTCACCCGTCAACACTTATGAAGAAATCAACTCAAATATGCAAAGCCAATATTTTAATGGATGAATATTCTAAGTGTACATTACGAGTTAGCTACGAATCAAAAGGATTGTACTACAAACAGATATAAAAGATTTTCTACCAACTACCCTCGATTTATGGCTAAATCTACCTACTTTACAATTGTGGTGTACTATTGAAGAAGTTTCCACTCATATCCTCCAACAGTCTTGAAGAATGAAATAACGATGATGCATGATTAAAAAAAGATAGAAGGCTTTTTAGCTCAAATCTTGAAGAAACTTCATGATGAAGAAAATTCAGTAAAGAAAATCATCTTCGAGAAAGAGAAAATAGAAGAAACACTTTGAGCTTCATTTCAAATATTCTCAAGTGTAATCCCTGAATTTCATTGTGTAATATGCTTAGTAAGAAGCATATTTGTAAACACAAATTTCTTTTTTAACTATTGTTAAATTCCTTAAGAGACTAGGTTATAGTCAGAATTCTCAAGAAGTCTTTGACAGGTTGTCATTGAGTTTGTAATCAGTTTGATTATTGGATTAAATCCTTGTTGAGAAGGAAAAACCACTCAGGAGGGTGGACTAGATGTAACTTCGTTAACAACGACCAAGATAAAAATAATTGTGTTAGTTATCTTTGTCTTATCTTTGTTGATTGAGTTCTCGGGTAACAAAAAAATTTAATCTAGAAACTCAATTCAACCCCCCCCCCCCTTTCTTGAACCTTCAATTGATATCATAGCTCCGATTCTGGTATTGACTCGTTGTGTCAAACACTTAATTGTGTTAGATAAAGATCCATTTTCTTGAAATACAAAATGACACATGCAAACAATGATAAAGATTATTATTTTGTCAAAAATCTAATTTTTTATGGAGATAAATTTGATTACTAGAAAGAAAGAATAGAAAGTTTATTTCTTGGCCAAGATGCAAATTTATGGGATATAGTTATAAATGGATACATACATCATGTGGATGCTAGTGGTGTAAGGCTTGAAAGAAACCATATTAATGAGCAACAAAAGAAGGACCACAAGAATCATCATAGATCTAGAACTACTTTGATGTATGTTATTTCCTATAAGAGTATGAGAAGATTATGAATAAAGACTCTGCTAAGTCTATATTTGATTCTTTAAGAATGACTCATGAAGGAAATAAGCAAGTTAAGGAAACTAAGGTTCTGGCCTTAATCCAGAAATATGAAGCCTTTAAGATGGAAGATGATGAAATGGTTGAGGAAATGTTCTCAAAGTTTCAAATTCATGTAGCTAGCTTAAAAGTTTTAAATAAGGGATATACTACTGCATATCACGTAAAGAAAATAATCAGAAGCCTACCAAAGAAATGGAGGCCAATGATGATTGAACTCATGGTGTCAAAGAATCTGAACAGTACAACTCTGGAGGAGCTTGTAAACTCTCTAAGAAGTCACGAGATAGATCTTGAAGAGAATGAGCCTCAGAGTAAAGTCATGTCTATGGTTCTGAAGACCAAGGCTCTTCAAGCTAAAGAAGAAGACTTTGAAGGTAACTATGAAGATGAATCTGAAAGTGACTATGAAGGTATGCTATGAAGTCTGACACTTTTTCTAGTTTGAATAAGTGTTATATCTTGAAGAGTTATTTTGACACAGTTTATCAAATAGGAAGATTGTTGTTCCTTTTGGATTGACTGCATTTTGCAAAACAACAACATGGAGAGGTGTTCAAAATGTTCATGATTAATCTAGCTTGCTTAAGCTGTATGGAGGTGCAGAAGGGACACATGCTGGATACAATGTCACAACATGTTGGTACGACATCTGGGCCTTGCGCAACAAGTCATTGTTGTTACGTTTTGAAAGACTTTATGCTCAAAGATTTGATCAGATTTTATTGCTAATTGGCTTAGCAATCTGATTAGGTGATTTGTTTGACAGTTGGACGAAAATTGGTTTAGATTTAAATGAAGATTTAAATTTGAATTTAAATTGAAACAAATCATTCTTGTTGGAGAGATTTATGGAATAAGTAATATCCAACAGATTCTGCATTAATTCTGGATGAGATTAAAGCTAATATCCAAGGAGAAAAGTCCAAAGTTATTATGCTATATAAATAGCTCAAACCAACATTGAAAAGCGAAAATTCACATTGAAGATTTTAGAGTGCTAGGGTTTACAGGAGTTGTTGTTATTCTATGTATACCACGCCATGTTTTAGTAACTTGACATAGTCGTATGTTTGTCTAGTTGAGTTGTATATTCAACATCTTTATGTACACCTCTATGTTTCAGTAACTTGACATAGAAGGTTTGTCTAGTTGAGTTGTAATATTTGACATTGATAATTTAGGTGAATCACCAATCACTAGGGTTTAGTGATTGAGAGAAAGTGAGATGGATTCTCATATTTAGAGAGAGTCATAAATAGAAAGTTATTAGGTAGCGTTAGGAAGAGGCATTGAACAACATAGGGTTTATTGTTGCTTGTAAGATTAACTATACTAAACTACTAATAGTGAAATTCTTTTATTGGATTGGAAGTCAACCCTCCAGACGTAGGTGTTGTTGCATCGAACTGGGTTACGAATTATTATGTTCTTTCTTGCTTTTTTGATCCATCATCTTATACAACTTAATCAGTTTAAGTTTAAGTTTATCTTGTCGAACCAATTGTCTAGGACATCGTGATTGACATGTATCCCCAAAAAACGTAATTTTTAACTCATACGATAGATATGAGATAAAATGGATGAAGGTAGTTAGTTTTTAATGGAATAGTGAAAGTAAAAGATAAAAATTATAACTTATATTTGACAAATTCAAAATGCCAGAGACTTGATCATTAATATTTCCTTATTTCATCCTAATGTATTCTTTAAATGCTAGCATATTGTTTTGAACTTGGGATTCCAAGTTCATTGTACTTTTGTGGCCAAAAGTTAGATGATGATGTAGCAGAAGTGGTGGAAGAATTACTTAAGTTTGAAATCTAACTCCATCATTTCTAAATGTACTGGTATGAGCTGCTTCTATATCCAAACTTCTCACTCTCCTAGGGTGCTCGGCCCCAAAGACTATACCAACAACATCATTAGGTAAAATTTGAGAATCACCAACTCTCTTTGAGTCAAACCCACTTCAATTTGTTCCTATTAGTATACAAGACCACCATGTTAAAAACTAGTATAGAAAAGATCCAAAAATGCAATTGTAACTATTGTTTTCTTCAAATTAAACTTACCACAATACTCTTTGATGCATCATTTACAAATGACCCATCTCTGTTTTTATGGGTTTCAATGTATTAACTTTTCAAAGTCTAACATAGAGATGACCCATCATTTAAAAATTGTTTAAAATCTGTTAATGTTACACATCAAAGTCTAACATAATATACAAATAAAAGTGATACAACACAACTGTACTAGATTAAACATGAGTCTGCAACTTCCATTCACTTCATTATTATACAATATACAAACAAGAACTATAGAGGCTTTGCACCGCCGCCATTTTCCGCTGCATTATGAACTGGAGTAGACGAACCACTCCTTCTCGACCCACTATGATGACCTGTTATGGTTCTTCCCATAAACTTTCCTGCCTTGGTAAGACCGCTAGTGAACGTTCCAAGACCACTCGTGACAAGTCCAGCTCCCGCGCCAAGGCCACTTCCAACAAGTCCAGCACCAGATCCGACCACCGACACTGCTCCGTCCAGTGCGTCCATTGTGCTACCGATAACCCCCGCCGCTTTCATTTTCTTCCTTTCTTCTAATATTGCTTTTTCCGCTTCTAGTGCAGCCAATCGCTCCTCCTTGTTAAACTGGTAATACAAGACCTGAAATTTCATTTCAAACTCATTTTTTTATCACGCAGAACGGGTCATAGTAACATCGCTGTTAAATATAACTAGATCATTGAACGTACCTTTACGGTCAAGGTTCCTCGATCTTTCTTATCTTTAACCTTGAGTGTATCGAGCGATGACAGCAGTCCCAATTGAAACTCCTTTTCGGTTTGTACTTCCAGGTCAATAAGAGGTAATTTCACAATTCCCAATCGCTTATCTTGTCCAATATCTTCGTCAAAAACCTGTTTCGAGAGTCGTGCACACTGTTTATGTATGTCGTATTAAATTAACCGGAGTATATAAACAAGAGAGCGGCATAAAACCTCGAAAATCAGTGACTGAGTCTCCTTGTCTTCTGCAATCAGTTCGAATGTTTGATCCCAAACAGGATTCAAGTTGTTATTAATAACCTTGGTTTTAACTTTGAATAAGGGTCGAATATACAAAACTACGTAAGGATCTGATTTTCCAATCATTTCCTTATTCTTTAAATCGGTCGCTTTCACTACAGTCACTTCAAGTCTTCCTTGAGGTTTAAGCTCCAGTTCACTGCAAGAAAGAAAACAAAAGTGCTACTCAAATTGGGAAGTATTGTTAACGAGATATCGTAAATATACACAGTCGTGTTTTGAAACTTTCATCAGCAATTGGAAATATAGATAAAAAAGGCATAAAATTTCGTAAGATTCATATTCACCTGATATCAACAGGGATACCGCCGAGTGGAACAACAATCCTATGTGGCCATTGGAGCGTATCATTAACAATTGCGTTCACAGTATCCTACGAAACGACGAGTAAAAATAAAACTAAATTACGAATGTTGATTAAAAAGTATAGGGAAAAGAGCTACGTAAAAGAGACAGAACTCACCTCAATCATATCTGAAACTCCGGGAAGAGCAGTTAAGCTTCCACCAACAGCTTTCAGAGTATAATCAATTTTTGGCTTCGGCTGATTCAGTTTTAATGGAAAAATCAGTGATTCCAAAAGTGAGAAATTGACCGGTTAACATGTAGACAACATTAAGAATTTAAGAATTTAGGAAAATGAAGTTATATGAACCAAATGTGTCACTGTCGTGTCAATGCCCACGTGTCACGGTTGGACGTTGACATGTGTCGGACAACGGACACGCGTTCAATCTGCTGAAATGACGGTGCTAGATAGCCTATTATTATATACATTCATGCGTGCACATACAAACAAATATTATTCTTTCCTTCCACGTCCCTCGACAATTACCTCGGCCAATAGAGCAACAACAACAGCAGAAATGCAAGGGATCTCTTCAGCAAGTTGGAATATAACACGGATAATGGTGAAAACTTTTAGATCCTTCAACTGAACCAAAAAAAAAAATTAAATTAAATTAAATTTTTACAAGATATAAAATGGACAAAAGAAAAACATTCTCCCAAGCATTGTACCTGAATAGGGATCGATGCAACATGGGCTTCAACGGCCAAAATAATACTCGGATCACCACCCCAACGGAAATCTATGTCCATTATGATTTGACCTTTGGTAAGACTCTGCACGCGAATACCTGTATGGATGATGAAATTATGCATGTATAAGTTGTTAACATACGAAAAGATTTAGGACAGCATTTGACTAAATCGTGAGAATTACCTTCAACTTTTGGAGCAACATTTCCCAGTGACAGTTTGCTGAACTTCAACGAAGAAATTCCGGGAGGTCGGTACTCTTCCAATAGAGGTTCAACAGACTCTCTGATAACCAACGTTGCGGCCTAATGGTGAACAAAATCCATCACAACAAAGTCATCTATTTAAACAAACCATCTATTACGAGTATGATTCTTCAAGACACAAAACATAGTGATATTTAAAGTAAACCATTACACTCATGATTCTGATGATAGATAGAAAGATATTCTTGAAAGATGAACAATTAATTAATCAAATAAACACGTGATAGATGCAAATGCAATACTCACTTCTGCCACAAATGGCCAAAGTTTGCTCAGGAGCTTGTTTAGCCATTTCACCTGAAAACAGAGGATGCAACAAAGAGTCAAGAACAACAGTGTTACTACACAACTAATAGGTGCATTGTGTAAAATAATTTCAAGTGGCAGGTAATACATAGAAATAAATTCTCACCTGCTCATATTCAGGGAAAGATATCCATTCAGGAAGATTTTCACCGCAAATTTTCTTCAAATCATCTCTGTTGAGAGATCCAAGGAGCTTGATGTCAACCGCCTGCAAAGTAAGAGAATGACAAATGTTAAAACAAAAAGAAAGAAAAACTACCAGACAAATTAAAACAGGATGTTTATTTTAATAGAAAAATAATGATCGGCTAAGAAGACGAATCAATTTGTTATCCTAATTCGGGCATGTTTGGTTGACTTATTTGAGTTTATCTACCGGCATAAACACTTGTAGAACTGTTTGGGAGAACTTATGACATGTCGATAAGCTCTCCATGATAGCTTATATGAAAACATCTTGACATTATTTTCTCTTTGGCTATCTAAATAAGTTAGATCGGATCAAATTTGATTTGAAAATCAAACTGATTGGATGATCAAAAAACAAAACCAAATGGATCAGACCGAACGATTTTCCCTCTCGAACCAATCCAATCCACAAACACCCCTACTAAATTCAACTCCAAGATCTCAAATACTACATCCGTTGAACATAGCAGTGGAGGATTGCATTTTACTACAACAATAAAGTAGTTCAAAAATCAAAAGGTTTTGCTTATATGGAATATACTACAGCACAGCAACTAACCGACGAACAATCTCCGAAAGTCCTTTATCTAAAACCAATTCCTTCACAAAAGCATACTCAATTCTCTTCTCCCACAACCTTGTTTTGATCCATCATATTTCTATTATAAACTTTAACCAAAACACACTAATTACATTTCAATTTATCAACTACTACCTCAGAGAAAATCCACACTGAATTCCAAAAATTCATAAGCAAAACCAAAGTCAACAAAACCATAATCCATACCTTTGCAATTCTCTTGGCACTTCTGTATCTCATCATACGAGCCCATCCAGCCATCAATGCTATGCCGAATAACATCCCCATAAAAATCCCAGAAATCAAACCCATTTTTCTAGATTCCAAAAACCACCTTTTTCCCTTTCAGAACAAAACCAAAACACCCATATAAAAAAACAAGTAAAAAACACAACTTTAACACTCAAATTGCAAAATAAAGTCAAAAACAACCCAAAAACGAAACTTTCCATGAAAATTGGGGGAAAAACTTAAAGGGTGTTTTACCTTAGAAGATGAAGAGCAATTGGAATGAGATTCTTGAAAAGAGACCAAAAAGAGCTCTGAGTTGTTGTGGGACTATAAAAATGTAAACTTTATTGAATTTATAGTCTTCACGAGCTTGAATTGAATTGAATTGAATTGAATGAAAAGAAAGCATTAATAGCTTTGTAGGGACTTCACAGCTTCAATTCAACACTGTTTGCATTCTCAGATTGTAATCTTCCGCGGATTTAGAAAAAGCAATAATTATCTGTAAAAGTAAAAGAGAAAACTGTATAAATGAAAAAAAAATGGTTTTATTAGGAATGTGTATTGTTCTATTTATAGTTATCATAAATATAAAATGTTGAATTAAATATTATGCATGTAATTTTAGAATGTAAAATTGAAAAATATGGTTAATATTCATTTTGAATATGTTTGTTGTTTTGAAATGCTCTAGAGAACTTGTATATGTGTGAAATATCTAAGAAGTGTATATCGATAGAAATTAGATTTGATTTTATTTTTGTTTTTAGTCGAGTCAGATTAGTTAGAGATGCAGCGAAATCACCTTATAATCAAAGTGTCTTTGATTTGTTTGAATGATTATTTTTTTTATCAAGATTAATTCGAAATTCTTGTTTATATAAATGGATGTATAATATTAATTTATATAAATGGAGATATCATTATGATAGTGAATTAATTGAGAAAATTGAAAGACTTGAATCTTGACTGTTTGAACCGTTTGGCATAGGAGACATCGGACCAAAAAGAGGAGTTTGTCTCCTTCTGACTGAGTTAACAATGACTTATCATATCAATTTGTATATCTAACCAAATTTATGGAGCAAACTAGGTCATGTGCCCCTTCACTTTTCACCCGGGTAATTCGGAAGCTAGTAGTATTAAATTTTGCATTTACTATTCTTAATTTTACATTTACTAATTATTTCTTCCTTCAAATGAAAATTGTTTTATTCAAATCATATATGTCAATTTTGAGAAAATAATTAATAAAAGTATTTTAAGAAAATACCTTATTTCCGGTTGAATTTTTGGTTGTGGAAAAGTTTAAGAGTGTCTTTGAATCTAGCATTTTAATGAAATAATATAATGTTATTAGAGAATTTAAATTAATTTAGAAAATATTTATTTTTTAGATAAAAATATGAAAATATTGTTAAAATGATAGAAATCTATTGGGTATTTGATCTAAATTTAATTTAATGATGTCCATAGCATATGGCATGGTCTTGTGGATGAAATGTATTTGGAGTTTTTTTTTTACGGTGACTCGCAAGAATGACTAGACTTTAATCTTAATGGCATAGAGGCTCTCAATTGGAACAATAATGCTAAAACATGTAACATGCTCTAATACGGGAGAAATCAAATGAATCGCAATGCTGATTATATCATGTTGCACAATATGGTGGGTGAAGCTTGGGGAAGACTAATATTTATAAAAACAATATTAGTTTACTGAGTATCAGTTTGCTATGAAAGGTTCATCGAAGTCAGGAGGTAATTTATAAATATTAGTTAGTCTCCGCCAAATAATAAGAGGATTGCGCTCAACACGGATGGAACAATCAAATGTAACCTATATGCAGGATGCAAAGGAATCATTCGAGACACCAAGGACCATTGATGTGATGGTTTTTCCCACAACATGGGAGTTGCTACAGTGATTAAGGCAGAACTGAAAATCATTCTTATTGGACTTTAGTTAATTTTTTATCGGAGACATATGAACATCATCTTCCAAATAGACAATAAAATAGTGTATCAAACCAGCAATATGAACACAAACAACATAGTTTTGGGAAAGATTTTAGTTTAGCACGTTATAAGGCTTCCTAATAGAGATTGAGAGGCTCAGATTTCATTACAAAGAAGGTAGTACAAGTGTGGATGTTTTGGCGAAGTTAAGCATCGTTCACACGGGAACGATGATTTATGATAGCTTTCCTCCGAGGATTATTTATGTCTTACAGACTGATTTTTAGGGGATATCTCCCCTCTGATAAGTCTCTTGTAGTTTTTATTTTTTCTTGGGTTCTTAGTCCTCCCTTTAATAAAAAAATTAATTTAATAATTTTAAAATAACAAAGAAAATTAAAAGTAATAATTAAAATTCCTCTTAAACTTTGTAGAATTTGAATGTCATATTGAATATTATTATTATTTTAAATTTTGCAAATCAATCCCCATATTTTTTAATTTTAAATTTTATTCTTAAAATTTATAAATAAAAAATTACAAATTGATCCTTAATAAAGTATAAAACTTACAAAAAAGGATTCTAAAAATTTAAGACGGGAAAATTTTAATACTTTATCCTAAATTTTTTTTTTGCAAATGGGTGTATTTCAATTGAATCATTAAAATCATTTAGATTTTTTTTTTAAATTTCAATTACCTAATTCAAGCACAGTCTAAAAATTACTTAATAACAAAGATTAGTGGAAACTGATAAGTACGAGCTCAATCTACAAATAATAAAAAATATAATAGAACGAGTATGAGTGTATTTCAATTGAATCATTAAAATTATTTAGAAATTTTAAATTTTTTTAAAAATTTTAATTACCTCATTCAAACACAATCTAAAAATTACTTAATAATAAAGATTAGTGGAAACCGATAAGTACGAGCTCAATCTACAAATAATAAAAAATATAATAGAACGAGTATTAGTTAAATATAGAGTTTCTCAATTAATCTTCTAAAAATAGTAAGATTATACAACAAAATACCATAATCAAATTTTAATCTCAGAGTCAGCACTCAATAAAAGATCAAGGATGTATTTTCTTTAGTTTAGAGAAATATGACTATTTGATTAAGGAAGCTCAAATTCTAAAAAATTTAAAGGGTTCCTAGGTGTTTTGACTCTAAAATATTTATCCAAAAAATTTACAAGATTAATTTCATCAATTTAGTATTTATAAGAATTAAATCATCAAAATATGTCAAAATCAAGTAAAACCAATTGCAATAGTTTTTGTGAATAAGGAATAGTCTAACTTGAGCTGAATGTAATTTAATTCAAAAAATGAGTAGTCGGTTTAGTATTACATTGTTCGTTAGTTTTTTAAGGTCATAAATTAGTTTATTGAGTTTGTAGATATTTTTCTTACCTAAGGAATCAAGACTACAAACAATTTTCATACATATTTCTTCATCTAGATCACCATATAAGAAGGAAGTGTCGATATCTGATTGGTAAAGATATTGATTGGACGAAGATGCCAAAGAAGGGAGGATGTGAATGATAAGCTAATTGTTTTAAAATAATCAAGACTATGTATTTTTTTGGTGAAATCCTTAACAATTAAAGGAACTTTTTACAAACCAAAAACCTTAAATTAAAGTTTGAATATCTATTTGCATTTAATGGATTTCTTATAAGGAGACTATTTAATAACAGTCTAGGTATTGTTACTTTTAGTGAAAAATGAATTAAAATTTTAACTTATTTAGTATAAGGAAATATATTTTTAAAAAGGTAAATTCTGTAGTACCCATGAGTTTTGGTTGGGTATTGTTACTTTTAGTGAAAAATGAATTAAAATTTTAACTTATTTAAAAAAAAATATTAAAAAGTGACATGATATTGAGTAATATTGTAATTATTGGATGATAACTACACAACTGAATTCAAGGAGTATCAAAGCATTCACCTTTCAAAAAATGGTCACGTCTCTTGAGACAAATATTTTATTGTTTTTAAATTAATGTTTAAATTCACTTTTGATACTCCTATTTTGAAGTTTTGAATTTTTTAATCCTTTTAAAAAATCAGATTTCTAGTCCTTCAATTTAATATTTCTTGAGTTTTTTTTTGTCTTCATCCACTTTTGAAAAGGTGACAATGATGTGGCATGGATGAATAAGATAACAATAATAAAATATGTGGTAATAACTAGGATAAAAATTAAAATTAAAATATTAATTAATTTATATTATTATTTTGGGTTAATACCATTCTACTTTTTGTCATATAGATGAATTCTGGTTTACCTTGTAAATAATCTTTTATAAAATTAACTTTGTCATATGAAGATTATGTTGTTTTAGATCCTAAAATATTATTTATTATAAAACTAGTCTTGTCATATGAAGAATTTGTTGTTTTAGATCATGTAAAATTGTTTTTTTTTTGTAAAACTAACTTTGTAAAATTGTTTTTTTTTTAAATTAACATTGCCATATGAAAATGGCAAGGTTAATTTTACAAAAAAATAATAATTTTACAGTGTCTAAAATAAAAGAATCTTTGAATTGTAAAGTTAGTTTTACAAAAAATAATTTCACAGAATCTAAAACAACATAATCTTTGTATGACAGGATTAATTTTTCAAAAAAAATTACATGGAATAAATCAGAATTCGTCTATATGGTAGGAGGTAAAATGGTATTAACCTTATTATTTAATAATAATATCAATTATGATATTTAAAAATAATATATATTAAATTATAATTAATTTTTATTATCTTTTTATAAATAAATATTTTGTTATTATTTTATGAGTTAAAAAAAAATCAATTCATTTGCGTTATATGTATTTATGATCTTAATAGACTTTTGAATTTGGTTTTGAACAAAATTCACAAAGATTTTTACAAGATTGGAAGTTTTATATTTTAATTTCATGAGAAAGATCCAAGGAAACATACTTTTATCATCTGCAATAGTCAAGAAATATTTATAGTCAAACATCAGATGAGTTGAAAAGGATTCGAGTTCCCATATATTTATCCATACGAATCAAATCAAAGATTTTATTAGAAGTAGTGATGCTATAAAAAAGAGGGAGCTTCTTTTGTTTAGCCAAAAAAAAAAGTACCATAAGAAAAAGAATGTTTAATAGTTTGAAGAAAAGGAAATTGCTTATGCAAGTGTACAAATTTATCACGAGAATGATGGTCTAATCTTAGGTGCTAAATACTCGAAGATTTGTTATAATCAGTATGAGAGATAGTATTTATGATATTAAAATCTTTAGGATGAATGGATTATTAAAAATATTGTGAATTTATGTGTTTGTAGGTACAACTATCGAAATTTTTACTCAAATAATCCACCTTTTAAAAAAAACAACCTATTTTTCATATTAATGCTCAAACTGCCCCACTTTGAAGAGGTGGCGCCAGATGAATCGGCGCCTGCTCTCTAAGTTAAAGAGGTGGCGCCAATTGGATTGGCTTATACACATGGTGCTGCCAATCCAATTATCACCCATGTGTAAAAAAGGAGAGGAGTCGTCAATTGGTCTGACGCCTCTGTGTATTGCGTAATTTTTTTATATATAAATAGAGGTGTTGTGTGATTCATTTTTTCACACCTCTTTTCATTATATTGCAAATATGATTCGTCTTCGTCGTCGCTATGGAAAAGTGATTTATTCGAGAGACAAGCCTCCGATGGAGATGCTCTTCTGGAACATCTGTCGTTTCAAGTAACTACATAGTGAGTTGGTTCGTTGGTTAGACGGAAACATACCTGAAGGCGAAAAAATTAGAAGTATTGAGAGACTCGATGTCTTACGTGGATGGGTGTGAGTAAAAAATGATAAGGATGTTAGGGAAGTGATCTTTGGACCAAATGATAAGTATTGAGAGACTTGATGCCTTACGTGGATGGGTATTGAGAGACTTGATGCCTTACGTGGATGTTTGAATGTGATTGTATGAAATGATATTTGATATTTGAATGCATTGACTGTTTGAAATGAATTGTATGGATATGAAAGATATTGAAATGAATGAACATGATAACATGAATCAATTGACACAAATTTTGAATGAATCAAGACCTAAGGACCAAAATGGGAAATGATTAGGACTTATCCAACGATTCATGGACCAAACACCAATGAAAATGACATGTAATAGACTAAGTGATGAACTTGACGAATGCCTAATCATTGATTAATAGACATGACCATAACCTTGATGAACAATGTCAAGAATGAAACAAAAACTCTAGCAAGACTCAAGATGTACATTGAATTAGGTCATAATCAAAGATTCATGGACCAAACAACAATGGCAATGCAAATGGCGTGAATGACATTGGCTAGATGAAATAGGTTAAGCATGAGGGTATGATCAGAGGATATGATCAGATGCAATGCTAGGGATGAATTGAATCAAGTGGAAGTTGTGATGTCATGGAAATGGGCTTGAACCAATGAACATAAACAAGCAAAAGATGAACATGTAAGGCCATGAAGTAAATTCTAAACAGACCAAAGAAACCTCCATAATAGACCATGAACAAGTGGGCCTTGAATGGATCTTGACCAGGCAAGTAAAGCATACACAATGGATGATGCAACAACCATATGGCTAACAAACACCACAACAATCATTTCAACCTTTCCTTGATGCATCATTCATACCAATGTCTCCCTTCAATCGTCATGGTCTCCCTCCAATAACTCAAACACAACCCAACTACTCTAGCATGGGTCACGAACTCATATATGGCGGTAGCGCTTCATTCCAGGTGGTGATGTTCCTGGATCCTGAAATCCTCAAACACCTTGGGTGAATCATCAATGTGGGTTAGGCCCATGCATTAGGGTAGCTAGGGGATGTGGTGTTGGAGGTCGGTTAGATCATCTCGGTCAACGACATTAGTCTTTGTGGTATTCGTATGTAAACGCATATTAATATTAATATCAATTGGTCCGGTTTCGAATTTTATCTAAAATATACATTATTTTTCAAAAAAAAATACACAACACACATAGGTGTCAGCTTAATTGACGTCTCCTTTAAAACCTCACACACAGGCGCCAATTGGATTGGCAGCACTATGTGCATAAGCCAATCCAATTTGTGTCACCTCTTTAATTTAGAGAGCATGCGCCAATTTATCTGGCGCCACCTCTTCAAAGGGAGGTAGTTTGGGAATTAATATGAAAAATGGTTTATTTTGGGATTTTTTTTTGAAAAAATGGGTTAGTTGAGTAAAAGTTTCACAACTATCTGCAACCATTGAAATGATCTTAGTGGTGATTTTTTTTATGACAAGTTTTTATCAACACTTTGATTTTGATGATGACAATACTTTGTGTCCAACGATATTGAGTGAAGTCTTTATCATCAAGGTAGCTCAAACGGTCAAATATACTCTTCATACATATCAAGTTATCTCTTTGAAGTCAACACAAAGTCAAATTATGTTTCAGTGAAGACTTTTGTCAAGAAACTCCTCTGATAATAGTGATCAATCATAAAGATATCTCAACTTCATCTGTTATAAGATTCAAGGTTTATGATAGTGGTAAAGTCAAAGATAATAAGGCAAAGAAACTTGAAGCTTCAGAGTTATGAATGAGAGGAAATGTGGAAGCTTTATGGTCAGTGTCGAGTGATCGGTGTTTGTAAAGGTATAAGAGTAGCTCTCATATTACTAAGGCAAATCACATACAAATTTTTAATTGTTTTGAAGCCTCTCTGATTTTACTAAAATCACCTGAAAACCCTTTTACATTTAACTAATAGATTAGGGATTTGTTCTAATCAATTAAGAAAGTTTTTGTATGGTATGATTGATTAGCCCATTAGGGTTAATCATTTAGTTCTTTTAAAACACTCATAATCAATTAAAGTTTCATGTAATTGATTAGTGATGTTGCTTTTTAAAAACTTTTTTTTAGTTTGTTTAATCGATTAGTACTAATGAATAAATTATTAGATGCATTAAAAAACTCATAGATTGTTTTCATTTTTTAGATACATTTTTTTTCTAGAGGTCTCCTCCTCATTTCAAAACACTGTTTACTGTGGAAATCGGTAAACAACCGCTGGTCCTCCCTAGGCTTTAAAATGAAGGGTTACTTGCAGGATCGACCAGTTGATCCTAGGACATGTGCTAGTGCAAGTGAGACTTGTCCAGACTTCGACGAAATGACTTTGTGAGGAACGACTCCTAACAAAGTGTCGAACAAGCGTAGGGTTTTTCCACACGAACGGTTTTAAACAATGTTATCGCCTATAGGTGACTCGTGACCGACAGCGCTACAACATTCAAAAGAGGTATATGACGAACACGCTTTTGGTGAACTCTATTATCGTAATAGAATCAGTGTCGACAGCGTAAACGACAATGTAAAATGATAACTCAAAAGTAAAAGAAATTAAGATAAAATGTTCAACGGGAAAAATTGAAAAGTAGGGAAGTTACATTGAAATAAATGTGGTGATTCACGTAAATAGCACTCTCAGAAAAAACTCTTGCTTCCTCGCGCTGGGAATGGGAAGTTTTCTTACAAGTGATTTCGTAGTACAAAGTGAACACCACGATCCCCTTGTGGGATACTCCTATTTATACTAAACTAGAGGAAACTACTCATAATCTAACTCCTAGAAACTAGCAGATGTTATGACACACGATCTGCATAACCGCCGCACCCATGTCTTGCTAACTGCTCCACATTATGGCGCTCTTATTCCTTTTGGAACTGCTATTTTATTTTAAATTTCAAATTTCTCCCGCCCAGACGTTAGGGCGAAGCTGTCTTCTGCACATTTGACCATAATTCTTTAAGTCCCAAACCTCACGTTGGTCGACATAATGGCCTGTCGACGGAGCCAACTTTCCCTGTCGGCTTCGTCCTTTGGTTTGTTTTTTTTTTCTTTCTTGCTTGCTTCCAACATCTCTTTATCTTTTGGTAGGGTATGATCCTCACATTCATAGGACTCTTTCATTACTTGTGCTTTCAACCTGCCTTAGGAATATTTCGCGGTAACAAAATGCCCCCCAGAGATGCCATTTTCGACTGTCGACGTTGATGAGATGATGGCATCTCTGAAACTGTCGAATTACCTCTTATTGTTCCCGTTTCTACTTAGTGGGACTTCTGTTTACCCCACGTGGGTGACGTCAGACAATCATGACGAACGTTTATTCTTCTCCTCGAGACGCATAAAATCAAGTCTACGTCATTTCACGTCTCCAAAACTGAACATGTTCGTCTTTTCGCTTGCCCTCTCTCCTCCACGTGTCTGTAGGCGTGGGAACGTGAGTATACGTGTCGGCCCTGGAAGTTCAACCGCTCCCACTTCTCTGCTCAGGGTTTAAGCTCTATAAAACCCTCATTCCTTCTTCTTCTTCTCTTTTTTGCTTTCTTGATTCAACATTCACTTATTTTTCTGCTTTTGTGAAAACTCTTCCACTCCATAACGAAGAAACCTTCTGTTCTTTCCATGGCCAACTCTAACAAACCTTCTGCTGCTGAACTCACGCGCCCCATCAACATTGATGGCAGGGAGTATGTTCCTGAGCCTCCATTGGTAGAAGAAAAGGAGAAAATCTGGTGTTCTTAGGTATTAATTCCTCTCTCTCTGGCTAATGAACCCTTAGCGTTTCTAGGTCCTCTCCCAGAAAACCGACACCCAGAGGTTACCAAAAATGACTCTTCCCTTTTTCCCGCCAGTCACATTTCTGAACCTGCGATTTCTGCTCAACAACCCTTCTCCCTTCGATACGTCGGTAGGAACTTCAGGACCGCTCCTCCTAGGAATTGTCCTAAGTTTTGTGCCTGGATGGACCGGTTGGAAACGGAGAAAATCGACCACTGGAAAAGGACAGGCATCTATACCCTTTTACAGATTGCTCGTTGTGGCCCTCCCCAGTCTTGTGGAATGTTATTAGCTGCCCTTCAATTCTGGGAGAGTTCGACCAACTCCTTCCATACTAGGTGTGGCATGATCACGCCGACACTTCTGGACATTGCTGCCATCACTGGCTTGAGACCGACGGGCAAAGTCTTCGACTGCGAAGCTGTAGCGCCAGTTTCCTTGAGGTTCGACGTTGGCGACTCTCGCAAACCAACATACAACAACTTTATTGATCATCACGCCACTTCTGCAGGCCCTGTGACCGACGAGGAACACGTGGCTTTCTTGACCCTTTGGCTGTCCCTCTTTGTTTTCTGCTCAAGGTCTACGCAGGTAGCCAAGCATTTTTCTCTCCTGGCAACTCAATTACACCAAGAACGTGACGTTGCTTTGGGCCAACTGATCTTAGCCTCTCTCTACGAGTCTCTATCTGAGGTTTTCTGCCAGATTAGACTCTTCGACCCTGAGAACTCCAGAAAGAAGAACGTGTTGGTTCATGGCCCTTTCTGGTTTCTGCAATTGTGGCTCAATGCCACTTTCTCCAAAGATGTAGCCCCCTATGGGATGAGGAGGGTTGCGTGTCCCCCAGCGGAACGACATGTTATCTGGAAACGGTTGATCCCCTTGACACCCATCGACAAGAACATTCTAGACCTTCGAGTGTTTCGCCTCATCTTCGATATCATGTTGACTCGTGTCGATTTCCTACCCTTTATGGCCCCGTTTAGCCGTCGAACTGAGGGTCCTGAGTGGCTTACTAGACCTTTCCCTCCGGCTGACGGGGAACATACGAATGAATCCTTCCTCATTTGGAGGCGTTTTTTAGTCCCTCGCTTCTTGTCGGCGGAGACTGCCAGCAGCAATCCTGGCCTAGTGGCTTATCAACCTAACCTTGTGGCCAGGCAATTTGGCCTTTGCCAGTTCAGTCCCAAACCTTTGTTCTCCTTTCAGGAACTACTTGCCAACATCCTCTACGGTCAACCTTGGAGTGAGGTCGAAGAAGAAATTGAAAACATTTGGAAAAACCGACCACGTCTTCCTTCTCTTTCTTTTCGGCCAGCCTACTACTGTACCAAAGAATTCCATGATTGGTGGCAGTCTTATTTTGCCCTTTATGTTGGCGATCCTGATGCCAAACTTTCTGAATTAACTGAGGCTTTTATTTGTTTGCAGGAGAAGTCGACCAAATGTAAGGCTCTCCATGTCAAACAGATTCGTGCTTTCCAGAATTATTTCCAAGTTGTGTATCGACCAGATAATCTTCGTGGGACCATCTGGGAGGTTGCGGTCGAACTAAAAGCGAAAGTGACCGACCAACTTTCGAAACTCAAAATCCCTGGTTACGTGAAAGACAAATATCTTTACGCCCTTCACTTCGGAAAACTCAAATTCCCTCCCCTGTCATCTAGTCCATTGGCCTTAGCCTTTGGTCATTTGGTTTCGGTGTGGTTCTATTGTCCCATTTTGTACATACAGAACGCATCTAAAAAGAGAAAAGCCGACAGAGTGGTCCCAACGAAGTACTATCTGCCTGAATACTCAGGGCCGCTTCATATTGATCCTCAATATGTTAGCGTGTATGAAACCACGCAACTTGGTAACGCTTTTCTGGAAATTTTGGCACTCCTTTCTAACTGGACTTCATCGCTTATTTGCGTTTCTTGTATCTATTTGCAGCGCTCCCTCTAAATCCTACAGGTTCTGCATCTGCTGACCAGCCTACTCCTTCGACACAAAAGGCTCAGGTTCGACTCTGGCTGAAATATTATTTCCTTTGACCCTAACTTTTATCCTTAGCCGTCTTTCTCTTCTTGCAGGCTGCTCCTGAGCAATATTCTGACGATGATGGGCGCCCCATATCTCAAGTCTTAAAGAAACCCAGCTCTTCTATATGCCCCTCTCTGAAGCATCTCTATTCGCTTTTATCTTCTAAAGGGGAACATTACGTGGTTGCTAATGTTTCACTTATGTGCAGGGTCAACCACGTTCGACAAAACCTACTGTCTCTTCTGTCTCCAAAAAATCCAAAAAAACACAAACGCTCTGCTCCCGCGGGCACTGAGGTATTTCTTTTCGGCTCGTCTGCTCTTTTGGCTAGACTATTTGCTTATAACCTCTCTTCGTCTCTCCAGCACACCTCCCAACATAAATCCAAAAGCTATCATGGCCACAAGAGGAAGAAACATGACTCTCCTTCCAAGAGTGGCAAAAATAAAAAGAAGAGGCAGCATACAACGCCTCCTTCAGAGGTTCCTGTCGAAGATGCCGATACTCCTGTGGTCGACGCTTCCACCCTTGGTGCGGTCCCTGCTCCAACCGTGGGAGCTTCATCGTCGATTGGTCCCTCCCCCGCTACTGTCTTGGGGAACACAAATTAGGATGCAGTCTCTCCTGCATCGACACAGGTATTTACCCATTTTCCTACTTATTTCTTTGGATTTTTTGTTGCGCTTCTCTTACACATTTTCTTTCTGTAGGATGACGCTTCTACTGAGCCGACTCAATCTGTCGTTGACTATACTCCCGCGTCGCCGATTTCTTCTCCAGCTCGCCCCTTTCAATCTGTCGACACCGTTGGTGAGTCCATTGAATTTCCTCGCCAGATTAGTGACAGTGACTCTAATTCGGTAACTAGTCCTGCGACGCATCTGGACTCCAGTTCGACTAGTTCTGACTCGAGTCTCTCTTCAGCTTCCTTGCAGGATCCACGGGAGCTAGTCGGTGTCGACACCAACAAACAACAGTCCTCCCAGGCTACTCCGTTGTCGACTACTTCTCCTCAGGTTACTTCTCCGTCAGCAGCTTCTCCTTCGACTTTCCAGGGGCTGGCGATCAAGCCTTCTGCGTTAGAGGCAATTTCCAGACTCCGCAATCTGGTGAAATCGCGTGATGTTTCGTCAAACTCTGAGCAATTCCATTCTGGCAAAATGGGCCCTGAGGCGACGAAAACTAAGGCTCTCATGGACAAAATCTGCGTGCACGCCCGTAACTCTGACCTTCCTTTCATGCTCATGCATGAACCTGCTGTCGGTCCAGATAGTTTGAGCGCACTTTCCCAGCTAAAGGATCTCTAACTCTCTGATTACGCCAAACGTGCAATGGCGGCTCTAGAACAACTTTTGGTGCCTATGTTGTGCCATATTGACAGCGTTCGGGACACTGAGTGCCAAATTGCTGATACTGAGGCCTCTGTGAAGGAGAAATGGGAGTTGGTGACGCATGCCGATGCGGAAGTCGTCAGTATGTTGAGGGTTATAGAGGAGCGGAAGACAGAATTGACTTCCAAACAAACACGGGACGCTGAGATACGTCAACAGATTGATGCCCTTCGGCGTCAAATTGCCACTTTGGACGGTGAATTGGAGTCCATTACCCAGGAGGAGTTACGTTTTGTCGATGAAGTGTTAAAACCTGCCCAGACCACCAATGATGCTTTAGAGGTTGCTGACGAGCTTATGGCCGTCGAAGGGAAGCTTGAAGAGCTCAAAGCCCATGCCGACACCTTGGAGCCTGTGTCTTTGCACTATAATTTTGAACTTAAATCTTTCCAATCCAAATTCTGCCAGCTTTGACCGTCTTTTATCGATTGTACCAGTTCATTTTTGTAATATTTAAACAACGACTTCTTGCCACATTAATGTTATCTTTCTTACCTTTAGCATTGTATACTTATTTTCTGTGCCTTTGCAGCTGGTATCTAACATAATTATCTCCAACTTTATTTTTCGACATTTATTTTAGTCTGCCAAAATTTTGACCTCTTGAAGGAGATGCCTATATTTTTTCAAGTACTTTCGATTCACTCTTAAAAACCGCCTGTCTGGTGCCAACTCTTCGACCTCGTAGGCGTTATTAGAAAAGGCCTGCAAAACCTTAAACGGTCCTTCCCAATTTAGGGACCACTTACCCAAAATTTTATCATTTTTGTCCATAGGCAGGATCACCCTCCAAACCAGATCGTCGACAGCAAACACTTTCCCTTTCACCCTTTTGTTGTAGGCTCGGGCGACTTTCTCTTTCTGTCTTTGTAGAGAGTCTAATGCTAGCATTCTTTCTTCGTCTATGTCGACTAATTCGTCTGTTATCATACTCCAGTAATCTTCAGAAGGTATTTCATACTGCCTTTGGGTCCTGACCGCCTGGACCTGAATTTCTACTGGCAATACTGCGTCATGCCCATAAGCCAGTCGAAATGGGGTTGTTCCAGTTGCTTCTTTTGGTGACGTTCGACATGCCCGCAAGGCTTGGTCTAACATCTTGTGCCAATTTCTTGGCTTCTTTCCTATGTGTTTCTTTATTAGGCTGATGATCACCTTATTAGCAGCTTCGACTTGGCCATTCGCCTATGCGTAATAGGGGGTAGATGTAAGTAACTTGATTCCCATTTCTTTTGCAAATTCTTGCACTTTTCGACCAGTGAAAACTGACCCCTGGTCGGTTGTAATAGTTTCTGGGATGCCAAATCTGCAAATGATGTAACTCTGGACAAAGTCTATCACAACTTCTTGGTTTACATTTGGTAATGCTATGGCTTCCACCCATTTTGTGAAATAGTCGATACCGACTAACACATACTTTTATTGTTTCGACGAAGCTGGCTTTATTTCTCCTATAACGTCCAAAGCCCATCCTCGAAATGGCCATGGTTTCACAATTGTGTGTAGCTCGCTTGCAGGCACATGCTGTATGCCCCCATGCAATTGGCATTCTTGACAACCTTTAGCAAACTCAATGCAATCTTTCAGCATTGAAGGCCAATAAACTCCTGAACGCATCAAGAGCCACTTCATCTTCAAACCTGCTTGATGTGCCCCACACGCCCCACTATGTATGCTCGACACAGCCACGTATGCCTCACTTTCCCCCAGGCATTTAAATAACACTCCTTTGACTGTCTTTTTGAATAATTCATCACTTACCAAGACGTAGCTAAGGGCCCTATATTTTATCTTTCGATCTGTCGACCCCACGGGATTACGTAGGTAATCGACTAGCGGTTTACGCCAATCACTCCCTCCCTCGTCGTCGATAGCCAAAATTTCAAAATGATTTTTATCTACTGCCCCCAGCTTCATGATCGTCAGATCTGACGGTGACAACACTGTCGCCCGTACTTTCTCTCTTACTTGGATCTCTTCGTCCTGGTCTTTCAACGTTTTATACCCTGAAGCCTCCTGTGCCAAATCGTTTGCTCTTTGGTTTTCTTGTCGTGGTATGTGTTGGAGATTAACTTGCTCAAACCTTTTGAGTAGTCTGATGGTGACCACGAAATACATGATCAGATTTTCTTTAACACACCTATACTCTTTCGATGCTTGTTTAATCACTAACTCCGAATCTCCCATGATTTAGACATTCCTTGCCCCCAATTCCAGCAGTAGTTCAAGTCCGGTGATCAATGACTCGTATTTTGCTTCATTATTGGTGCATATCCCTTCGATTTTGTATTTGAACTCTGCTGGAATTCCATCTGGAGAAATTATGACTCCTCCTACCCCAGCTCCATGCTTATGTCTTGATCCATCGAAGTATAGCCTCCATGGTGCTAAATCTACGTAATTCTGCGCCATTTCGACCATTGAATGGTCGACCAGAAAGTCTGCTACCACCTGCCCTTTCATCGCTTTCAAGGGTACGTATGTCAGGGAGTATTCTGTTAACGCTAAAGCCCATTTTCCAATTCGACTATGCAAAATTGGTTTAGATAGCATATGTTTAATAATATCAAAATGAGAAGATACGTAAACATCAACAGGCTTGATATATTGCTTTAATTTCGTACAAGAGAAATACAGGCATAGACATAGTTTTTCTATATCAATATACCTAGTTTCAGGATCATTAAGCATTCAACTAAGGTAATACACAGATCTTTCGACACAATTTTCATCCTCTTGGACTAACATACTTCCTATAGTCGATTCTGAGGCTGCAATATACAGTCTCATTGGCCTATGCCTAACATGAGGGGCCTGTAGCGGGGTATTCGTTACCATTAGAGATATTGACTAAATCCAAGGTAAATCATACAAGTCGAGTCGCCACCGTACTTCTATTTATCCAAAGGAATGGTTAGAAAGCGAACAAAAACCTAAAAGTTTTAACAAAAACTAGTAAAAGAAACAGAGATCTGGGTAAGGGGGTTGGTTATGCAATGGGAAGGTGTTAGGCACCCAAAACATCCTAGGTACTCCTAGGGAGCCCTTTTCACACTTGTGAAGGTTGTTGTCTTGTGAAAATTTTGTTTGTGCAAACATGATTGAAGAGATGAGAAGAGAATATACAAGTTTATTTACATTTTGTTTGGATGGATAAACCCAATGCCTACGTACCATCTTATAAAAAGATTAGGATCAAAACCTCGTAGTTCGGGGTAAAAATCTCAAAAAAAACAAATTGGTGAATTGATTGGTCCAAAAGCCTTAAGGTCTTTTGTTATCAAAGGGAGAAAACTCAACCAAACCACAAATCCACCATATGAGGATAACTTCAACATGCTAGTGAGGGGTTAACCCTATAATAAGCATGGAAGACTCATTGTCCATCACTAAGGATATAGGTGAGTATTACATCTACCACAAAGATAACTCAAACCTAATAGCTAAAGGTTATGAAAAAGTTTGATTAAGAAGAGTGGCCATTGGAACCACAAAAGCACATTTGAATGGGTTATATTTACCAATTAGGAGTATATACAAAAATGATCAAAGTTGACTTAAAGATTCAATTCAAAATAAGTGTTATGAAAAGAAAGTTTGAAAATCAAAAGCATAAGGCTTAGGTTTCTAATGTTGAAAACCAGTGAAATGTTTGCACAAAGTTTTGGCTTGGGGTTAGAGTGGAGAGATGAAGAAGAAGGGCTAAGTCCTAAGGAAAATAAAAGGTGAGGGATAAGAAATGAACCACACTAGGAGTTCCTCTTTTGAGATCATATTGATGATCCAAGTAGCTCCCATCCTTTGAAACAAGCAATCACAAGTAAATACTTCAAGCAATCAACCAAGCAAAGAATGCTTCATGAATCCTCCAATGGCTTTTGTATCTCACATTTTGGATGCTCATGGTAATGGTTCCTCAAAGTTACTCAAGTTTGGAATCCCCTAGCACAAGAAAACACACATCAAAAGTTCCATGAAGTAAAACAAGAATGGACAAGAGTGAGTTTAGAGATTTGGTCCTTCTAATCCATCTTCATCATTAAGATCCCCTTACTCCAATTTTGCATAAGGAAGGTCCTAGAATCTAAGTCCAAATTCTCCATTTCTTTGCATAGGGAAAGTCCTAGAAACTAAGTCCATTTCTTTGCATTTGGTCCACAACAATCAAAACAAAACACAAGCATAATAATATATACACAATTATGTGCTCAAGTGAGCAAAAGGCAAATGGCATTAACATAAACATGTGCCCAAATGAGCAAAGAGAAAAAAATAAATGAATAATATGTCCAAGAATTGTAAATTGCATAAAAATAAATTGCATGAAGTAAATTGCATAAAGTAAATGTTAATTGTCAATGGTTAGTGTTAGTAGTTAGTGTGCCATAAGGCAAATTTAGCGCTATGTTAAGCAATCGTAATTGGACTTATGTAGAAGTCACAACTATCTGAGGCCGGTCAATAATAATGTAGGCAACAAACACAAGTTAGGAGTCTTGATTAGTGAACCAAGTCCCAAAAACTTGTCATGCCAAAAAGAAAATGAGAATTGATCTTGTATTGGTTTAAGCTTTTTGCATGATTTAAAAGACAACTTATCCTTAATGCAAAGCCATTCACTTGATCAATTGATCAAGATGAATTAGATTTGAATCAAGGAAGGTTAAATCCCTCTAATCAATGCTAACTTATAACCTTCAACTCATTGATCAAAAAGAAAAAGAAGAAGAAGAAGAAGATGATGAATAAGAGAAATGAAAATGACAAAATTAAAGTGCATTAAATGAAACCTCATGTACCAATCCTCATATGTTGACCAATAACATTGAAAGTCAAGGTCAAACTATCAAAAACAGAAGTGAGATGAAGATTGGAAGTCAAGAAATGAATAAACTATTTTTGGCATTTTTTAATATTAAAAATAAACTTGAATTAAAATAAATGGAAAGGTCAAACTTCAAAATCACTTCAAATCAACCTTGAAAGGTCCAAGTGATTTATCCTAAGTTCAACAAGGTCAAACAAGGTTTGACAAAAAATTTCAGCATTTTTAAAAGTCAGAAACTAATTTTTATCAATTAAAAATGAATAAAAATAACCTAATTGAACTAAAATCTCAAATAAATCTCAAATCAATTCAAGAATTGATGAAAATATTTTTCATAGATCCATCATCATTCAAAGAGGTTAGGAAAATATTGTTGCATTTTTTGAATATAAAAAACTATTTAAAATGAATTAAAAATAACCAGAAAAGAGAAAATTCACAAAAAATACCAAATGGTGAAATAAAAAATATTTAAAATAAGAAATAGAAATTAGAATTTATTTGGGAAATAATGCAATTGGTCCCATAATTTTTGGATAAAAAATGAAAGAGATATTAATTTTTGAAAATAAGTGGAATTAAAGAAAATAAAAATTAGAAAAAACCAGGAGCGTCTGATGGAACTCATTAATTGACGTGGCAACATCTAATGGTCCAGGAGCGCATCCACACGGTAGGCCTTAGTCCACGCGAAACATGATGAATTAATGAAAGTAAACACAATGCATGGCTGAGATTAAAACGTGGGATGTACATCCAACGGTCAGCATTCAAACAAGAGAGAGGCGGCCACCGGAGCCACCTTCTTCTCCGGTGAGTCTGCAAATTCCGGCCAAACTTGCAGGTTTTTAAACCTCCATGAAAATACACGATCCTTATACCAAAATGAAGCTGGGGTGATGTACATCACCCCTGTAACCTTGAATCATGCTCAAGATCTCTATAAATGGAGAAATCTGAGGTGGAAGATTCAGGTATGAAAAATGCAGATCAAGGAAAAGCAAAATTGAAGCTACCACTAGCTTGCCTCTCAAGTGAGGACTTCAGAAAACATTAGATCCAAGCAAAAAGGTCCATGGATGATGAGAATCGAAGAAATTACCAGTTGAAGAATAAGTTTGAATTCTGGTAACTTGAGCTTGAAACCTTGCTTGCTTTATCAAAACAGAAGTTCTATGGGATAAATGATGAAGGTTTAGAAGCACTAGATCTGAGAATTCAACCAGATGAAGTTGAATTTCAAATCTGAAAAAAATGAGAAAAGTGAACTTGCTTCTCTAGTGATGGTTAGGGAAATATTTCTGCAGCATTTCGGGTTGAATTGGCGTGGCAAATGAGTGAGCATGGCAATGAATTTATAGCTGGAGCTGATGCCAAATGAGAAGAAACTCGTGTGCATGAAGCTTTGGGTCCTCTATGCATGGGCCTGTACAGGCGCATGTGAGGCCCAAAAGATGATGGATTTGCAAGCTGATAGCACCATGAATTGATTTGGACGTGTAACTTGCCTTGCAATAGCTTGCATTTCAAGATTCAATGTGAATTCTCCATTTGTACCTAAATAATCATCTCTTCGAAAGTGCCATTTAGAAAATCCAATCATAGGCATATGGGTAATGGTTGGAAAGGTTTTTGTATGAGGAACAAATGTTATGTTGGTCAAAAGTACATTTGGAATGTGGAAATTTATGAAATTTGAGCTTGAAGGGTGATGTGCAAAACATGTCAAGGCAAGGTTTCTAAAATTGGCCAACTTTCAAGCCTTACTGTTTTGATGATGCAAGCTCCAAATGAAAAACTCTCCAACATCAAAGTTGTATATCTTTTCAAGACAATCAAGATGGACTTCAATTTTGCATCATTTGGATTTTTGATGAAAGCGTTATGGGCACTTGAAGTTGGACTTTTTTGACTTTTAATGCATTTGACCCAAAAGGACCTATAATGTCTTGCATTATCACATGTATTTTCTTTAAGATTTTTAAATTTTGTTCAACATAACATTTTAATTAGACATCTTAAGCTTTCTAATCCATTTGATCCCACCTCAAAATCATAAAAAATGAGTGAGTTATGTCCTTGGGAAGTTGACCCAAAATTAGGGTTTCAGTCAAAATGACCTATAATGTATTGGAGTGGCAGATGGTCTTACAAGCTTCAAATCAATTTTTGATGAACATGAAAGTTGTTCATATTGTCCTTAAGAACATTTTTTCTTTTGGAACCATCTCCATTTGGCCAACACATAAAACGTTAGGTCTTAGTTCATTTCAAAATAGTCAGATGAATTGACTGATCAACTTCTCAAGTTCATGACTCATATCTTGATGAATTGATGATTGAGGACACTCAAATAAGTTCAAATATGCATGAAATGATGAATTAAAGAACTTCCCTTGATTATATTTTACCATGGGCTGAGGTTGCTTCATGAGCAAGGCATTGTGGTGCATAAATGAATTAGGGCTTCTCTGGGGAACAGACCTTAAACCTTTTGACTTGCTTTGATCAAACATGATGAATTGAGATACTAGGGAGGCATATTTGATGGATGAGAGCCTTGGGAACCATTACCATGCTTGCTTTCATCTCCTCTTGGCCAATGTCTTTGTACCAATGATCTCCTAGAAGCTTTTGACCTTGTGATTGCTCAAGCTACAAACAAAAGATGTTAGTGACATATTTTTGTGCTTTTGGTTAGTAAACAAAATGATAAAAGCAAAGATATACAATTCAAGCATGCTTGGTGATCTCAAACCATTCTCAAGAAGTCCCACCCAAAGGGAAAAGGAGCCAAGATGCTCAAAGATCCTTGAGGCTATGCAAATGTAATGTTATGATGCCATGAGGGATCTTAGGGACAAAATTGGGGTCTTACAGATGCCCCTATTTAAGGTCATTCTAGTCGGAGATATGAAGGTTAAAATCTTCGTCTCGACGAGGTAGAATGGGCTTAAATAATAACAAAGAGACGAATTTTGGTCCCTAAGAGACCTCATGATGCAGATGTATGTATGAAAACAGGTAATACTCTGTGGGGAATATGTGTCCACACGATAAAGATTAAGAAGAAATTGACGACTCCCATGAATAATTCATTCCATGGGGCAGAGACTCTACTGGGGAGTAAGGGACTGAAACCGCGTGAGCAGGTCACGACTCAAAGCTTGGAGAGCAGAATTTCCAAAGGGAATAAATCCATTGGAAAGACTCGAGCTGACTCAAAGATGCATGTATTGGGGAATATGCCAATACAACGGAATTATCCACAAAGGATACTTCGGATAAAATCCGGACGAAGATAATCCACTAAGGGGCTTCGCTGGGGATGTCTAAAAAGACTCTCCTGGGGGGAGCGAGATGAGGTGTTACCGGTTACTGAGTAACAAGCTCAATGAGACATATGGTCTGAACACCGACATAAGGGTCAGAGATACAACATGCTCGGGAAGAAATGAATATCTAAGACCGGTATAAGGGTGAAAGATATCAAAACTCCAAAACATCTGAGGAAGACTTAAAAAGGTATATCTCAACTCAGGGAAATCTGACTCCACAGGGGACAAAAGTCATAATAGGGAGCAGAAAGGGAGGAACACCAGGGATACCAGTTACTGGGCATATAATAGTGTAGCGGTGTATTCGTCACTTTATGATTTATGGACTAAATCAAAAGCAAAGCATACAAAGAATCGAGTCGCCACCGCACTTTTATTTATCCAAAGGAATGGCTAAAAAGCGAACAAAAGCCTAAGAAATTTTACGCATAGAAAACTAATGAAAAGATCAGAGATCTGGGTAAGGGGTTAATTACGCAATGGGAAGGTGTTAGGCACCCAAAACGTCCTAGGTACTCCTAGGGAGCCCTTTTCACAACTTGTTGTATGAAATGTTATTTGTTTATGAAATATTTATTGTGCAAACATGGATTGAAGGGATGAGAGAAAGAATATACAAGTTTTTTATTGTTTTTGTGTTTGAACGGATGAACCCGTTGCCTACGTACCTTTCCATGGAAGGTAAGGATCAAAACGCCGTAGTTCGGCTAAAAGATTTCCAAAATATGAGTGGGTTGATTTTAAAAACAAAATCCCTAAGGTCTTTCGTTATCCACGGGAGAAAACTCAACCTTATACAAACAACAAGTCCACCATGTGAGAAAAGCTTCAACTTGCTAGTGAGGGGTTAACCCTATAATAAGCAAGGAAGTCTTACGATTCAATCACTAAGGACAAAAGGTGAGATTAACATCAACTAACTAGGATAAATCAAACCTATGGCTAATGCATGAAAGCTTATCAAGAATGGACAAAGCCACAAAACAATTGAATGAGTGAAATTAACCAATTAGGATTATTCACAAAAGATGGTCAAAGTATGATTAGAATTCAATTCAAAAGAAGTATTATGAAATGAAGTTTGAAAAATCAAAGGCCTAAGGCCTAGGTTTCTAATTTGAAAACAAATGAAGATGTTTGCACAATGGTTTTCAGGTTTTGGATTAACATGCACATGGAGGTTTAAAGAAACAAAAGGTGGGAGGGTGAGGAAGTAAAACTTCTTAGATGTTCACCTCTTGAAATCATATGTAGATGATTCAAGTGATTTCTTTGGAAAAGGCAACAATGCAAATAACAGATGAACAAAGCAAATGGATACCGGATGCCAATCAATGGACTTATTCCAATCTCACAAAACAAAATGGATACCGGATGCCAATCAATGGACTTATACCAATCTCCTAAAACAAAACATGGATACCAGATACCAATAAATGGACTTATACTAGTCTCCTAAAGCAAAATGGATACCGGATGCCAATCAATGGACTTATACCAATCTCCTAAAACAAAAAAAAACATGGATACCAGATGCCAATAAATGGACTTATACTAGTCTCACAAAAAAACAAGGATACCAGAGGCCAATAAATGGACTTAAACTAGTCTCACAAAACAAAATAACAAGGATACCAGACGCCAATCAATGGACTTATACTAGTCTCCTACCATATCATAGGAACAACTGCCAATCAATGGACTTATGCTTGCCTCCTCCATGGACAAAACCAAATGTTGCAAAATAATGAACAATGTTTATGAAATGATATATAAGTAATGATGACAAATGCACAAAGGCACACTCAAGCAAATATGTACAGATGAATCAAGTAAGCAACACAAACAAGTCAATTAGCACACACTATATACAATCAATTAGGCTCAAGCAAGGTTAGGCTTTACAGCCAACTGGAATGGGGTATTTTGAGCTCTTAACCCTAACATTGAGAGTTAGGGTGAAGTAGATGAAATGGAGATGAGGGGTGTGCCTCATAGCTCTTATCCCTGGCCAGGGAGAGCTTTGATCAATGGAAGGTGTGGGAGTTCAGAAAGTTGGAACTCTTCTCCACAAATGGACTCTATAGGATCTTGGGTTATTATTCACCATGCATCAACACATGGTGTTGTAGCACCTCAAATTTGCACCTATCATTATGCATACATTTTCATATTAGGTCATAGCATATCATGGTCCATTGCATAGCATTTGCATTGTTCACAGTTGCCTCAAGAGCAAGCAATCAAGAATTAGGTCAAACTGATCTCCTGATCAGTCAACCAAGCAAGCAAAGGGATTTCTCATTGAATCAAGGCCTTGGGGTTTGTCCAACAAGTTAACATGGCTTGGAGGTCTATTTGAAGTATTTTGGTCAAGGGTTAAGGGCTCAGAGGTCAGCAGTTCATACACAGACAGTCAAAAACCCTAAAAAAGTCAACTGTCAGTCAAGGCAATGGTTGGTGGTCATTCTTGTGGAATTTGGGCACCATGATCAATAATCAAGAGTTCATACAACTTGGGACATCATTTGAAGTCAAGTTCTCAAGGAATTAGGGTTTGGAAGTCATCAGTCAATGCACAATCAGGCAGAAACCCTAAAAGTCAACTGTTGGTCAACTGTCCATTTAATCAGTGATTTGATGATTGGATTTGGTTTGTGAGAGTTCATTCATGTCCAAATAGTCATCATACATCATGCCAAACACCATCATGGAAGAATTTGAAGCCAGATCAAAAATTTCCCAAAACGGAAACTGGGCCTGTAACTGAAACTTACCAAAAATGGAAAGTTTTGATCCTCAAACTTACATCATGATACAAGCCTCAAATGAATTTTTGCCCAACATGAAAGTTGAAGATCTTGTTCTCCCATTTCCAAAAAGTCCTAGAACTCTCAATTCCCATGTGTGGTTGGCAAGTTATGATCGAATCGATTTCAGAAAATCTTGAACTTCAAAGGGCCATATCTCCCAAACCGTTTGGCCAATTTTGGTGGGGTTTTTTCCTACAAGTCACATTTGATCCCCTCTTTCCAAAAATATAAATTTCATGAGCCAAAACTTCACCAATCAAAATGGCATATTTTGACTTTCCTCATTTAAATGCAAGTTTGACCAAGAGTTGACTTTTTGATATAAACACTTTTTTCACATTTGGCCAATTGGAACAGCTCAAAAAAGTCATTTAAAAGGTGTTTGCAAGCTCAATTATGCAGTACATGAAGCCATTCTTTAACTTGTTTGAAATTTGGATGAAAGTACAAGTTCACCATACCACTCCATGCTATCCACCATACCATGATTTGTACTCACCAAAACAGAGTTTTTGGAGGCCATTCTCTGTCAATTGAACACATCTTAGCAACCTAAAATCTCAGAAAAGAAGCCATGCTTGCTCACTTGAATTTTGGGACAAAAGGACAAAAGCAACCACATCCATCCATACCTCCACACTTTACTTTGTACTATGACAGCAGAAATGAAGTTGCAGCCATCACAACCAACACACACATGCACAAATGTTCACTCTCTCACTTGGCATGGACCTCCACTAAAAACTGCAAGGTATTGTTTGAAATAGAGGCAACACTCAACAGCATATGGTAGGGGTGTACTTCCTGTCATGAAACAAGTAGTAGCAAGGGGGCTGCATAACAAAAAACTTCATGCTGTAGAAAAGAACCTTTGGCCATTTGACCAAAAAGGCTGTCAAAAACTTCCAAGACTAAACCCTGCAGCATCCAACAAAACCAACATAACCAATCAAAGCTGCCCTCACTTTGCTATTTTTGATTTCCAATTTTTCTGTCCAAGCACAATGAACAAAACCTGAGCCATTTTCTGTCATACAAAAAACCAAAAGCCTAACAGGCCTTACTTGGGATTTCTTTTCAAAAACTTGCTGTCAAAACTTCCAACAGAACTTGGCTTTTGCTTAACATCATATCTCCCCTCACTTTCTGTCATGGAGCAGCTAGCCAACAATCCAACATAACAAGACCTAACTCACCTTGCTGTTGCACTGAAAAAAGGCTGCTCACATCCTACAAAAAATGATCCTGCTATTGGCATTGGATTTTGGCTGTCAAAAACACAAGAGAACAAAACCATACCTTCCATTATTTTCCTGTCATTAAACAACCAGGACAGTAGCAGCAAGAGCATCACACAAAAACCATTTTGGCCAAGGCAAGTTGAGGGAGCATTCTCATTCTGAAAACCACTGTGCTTGGCATTTCTATGACAGCCACACAAGATCACTCATCCTAAAACTAACTCACCTTGCCATTTGCATTTTTCTTGTCAAAAACAAAGAGCACCAAAGCCCTGCTACAGCAGCCACAAACCATAAAAGGCCACATCCAACAACAGAGCTTTCTTCATTATCTTTCTGTCATGAGCAACACCAACTGCAGCCACACAAATCCCCCTGGCCAAGGCAGAAACAAGTCATTTTTTCATTCATTCACTAAAAACATCATGTGTATGCATTTCTTTTTCTGTCCAAAAGACCAAAGTTACAAAACTCCAAACCACATTAGCAACTTCTAACAGCAGGTTCTATGCTGCATTTTGCTGTCATTTTTAAAAACACAATTAACACCACAAACACATCGAACCAAGGAAAGTTCACTCATGCTCAAAACCACACCTTGGCCATTTGTCTAAAATCTGTCAAGAACTCCCAAAAGTACCAAGCACTGCCTTGTCATAAAAACATTGTCCAAGCATCATTTTGAGAGGAGGAGCAGCCACACAAGCCACACAAGCCACACCAAAATCAGTTGGCCTAAACAGACCAAATTCTATCATGATCCAAGAACTTCCTCTTTTTCACTTTTCAAAGACAGTCAAGAAATTCTAAAGAACTAAGCCTGGCTCTTGTTTTCTCATCATCCAAACACTTTTCCAAGCTCATGGCAATCATCATTTTCAACCTGTGAACTCCTTTCCCACTGCTGCATTAACAGTCACCCTCCTATGGCAGAGCTCGATTCAGGTAAAACCAAGCTTCTGTGAGCTAAGCCTTTTGCATCAGTCACCTTCTGGAGGGTTATGGTGCATCTGTTTCAACCTCTCACGACTTAATCGCCACTGCATCCCAACTGTGCTTAAAATCAAGTGAGTTTTTGAACATGACTATTTATTAAATGATACTATGCATTATGTAGATCTCCTTTCCATGAACACTTTAGAGTTTGAATCGTGTGAAATGGTCTTGTATTGAGTGAGAACTTTGATTCTTAAGCTTCATGTTTGAATATGTTCTTGATCATTTCTTGTTTGTTTGGATCGATTTAGTGAAAACTATGAATGGATTTGGACTGTGTGTTGTGTGCTGATCATGATGGTACATTTGATTCCCATCTCTGGGATTTTTGTTCATCATTGATGATGAACAGTGCAGTAGAAAACCCTATTTTTTCAAATGCTTTGCCCAGAACTGTTTTTCTCTCACGTGTTACTGTGCCATTCCCCACGAGCCAATCAAAACATTTCATTACCTGGCCAAAACGACCGTGTTTAATTAAGTGAATCATGGAATTACAATTTTGCCATTCTTATTTCATTTATTCCATTTTAATTTCACATTTTATAACCAATCTTCCAAAATTCATAACTTGCTCATTTTTGATCCAAATTGAATGGGATTTTTTGTGTTGTGTTCATCATGATCTCTACTTTTTTATCATTATTTTTCCAGAATTTTTGGATGAATGGTTTTTAAATGGCCTTAGGGTTTGTGACATGTGACCAAATTTTGTACATCTTGCCAAAACATTTGTGAAATGATGATACTTTATCCAATGGCTCCCAAATTTTTTGTGCTTAAACTAGACACATTCATGGTGATTTTGGTGTAGAGTTTGTGAATTTATCATTTGTGGTTTGTGAGTTATGATTTTTTGAATTAGGGTGTGACAATTTGTGTCACACCATTGATGTCCAAACTTCATGATTTTCATTACCATGCTTCCTTACATCCAAATGACCCCAAATTTTGCATGAACCTACTCTTGTATGTCTAGTTTACATGTGAATTTTCTTGGATTTATTTGAACTATTTTCCATTTGTTTGAGATTTTTCTTCCCTGCCTAGTCAAATGTTGACTTTGTGTGACACATGTTCCCATTTCATTTGTGAAATTCTCATACTTTATTAGATGGACTTGAAATTTGACATGTGATAACTAGACATCTCAAGCTTTGCATTGGTGTTAATCTCATTCATTTCTCTTCTGTTTTCAATTTGATATGATTTTTTGAAGTTGACCCATGTTTGTTGACCTTCATTATGCATGCTTAAATTTGGTTTGACTTTTTGATTTTTATTGACTGCCTTCCTCTCATACAAATGCCATGAAATTTGACATGCTTACCATGATATGTGTTAGGTTTGATCATGATTTATTTGGTGATTTTTGGAAAATGTTTAGATTGCTTTTGAGCTAAGTCTTGCTGTTGACTTCTATGAGCTTCTGTTTGTCACACTTTGACCTAATTTGTTCATGAAATGATGATAGTGATTGATATGAGTGTGAATCCAATTGGTTGTGTTTCCTAATTGTTTGAACATGATTTTGGATACTTGACCCTTGCTGTCTTGACTTTCTCATTCACTTTTGACCCTAGGCTTGCCCTAGTGGTCCTGTTACTCACCTTTGAGTTTGTGATTTCAGGTTGACCATCAAATGGCCATTAAGACCAATCCTTTTGATTGAGCTTACTCAAGTATCATTGTCTAACCTCTTTGTTTTGTAGGTGGCTTGGCTCACATGCCTTAAGCCTTGTACCTTGCACATCCATGTGCCTCCAATTAACTGTTGGTGTCTGTTTCTGTTTGTTTTGTTTGAAGTTGCATGCTAACATCTGCTTGACTGTTTCAGGTGCTTTAGTTGCTTAGTTCCTTGTGAACTTTTTGCTTTGCTTTGCTTGTATAAGCAATTTGCATTGAGGTATGTCTCTTCTACTTCATGTAGTCTGGAAGACCTGGCCTGTTACTTGGCCAGGCAACTGTCTGAAGTCCTCCTTAAGAGGCAATGTTTGTGGATGCTTACTTTTGTCCTTGCATAGAGTCAAAGACCTCCTAAGTGAAGAGGCAATTGGCAGAACCCAAGGGATATGCAACCTATCCCCTGCTATTCAGTGTGTCTTCTGTTTTGCTCACACCACTGTGTTGATGCATTACAGATAAAAACCCAAGATCTTGTACAACTGTACAGTTGAGTCAGTTTTAAATGTGTAGAAGGGTTCCCACTTTCTGAACCCACACATTCTTGTCAAATGCTCTCCCAGGCCAGGGATAGAAGCAATGAGGCACACCCCTCATCTCCTTTCATCTGCTTCACCTTAGCCCCTCAATGGCAAGGTTAAGAGCACATTCACCCAGTTCCAGAGGTTTGTTTGTTGAGGTTGATATGACCCCTCGACTAAAACCTAGCCTTGTTTGAGCCACTTGCTTGTGTATAGTGTGTGCTATCTGTGCTTGTAGGATTGTTTGACTTGCTTCCTGTGCAAGTTAGGATTGTTTGACTTGCTTCCTGTGCAAGTTAGGGTTAGTTTAGACTTGCTTCCTGTGCAAGTTAGGTTTTGCTTGGCTTGCTTCCTGTGCAAGTTAAGTGTGTGTGTGGCTTGCTTCCTGTGCAAGTCATGATTAGGATAGTCTGGCTCCCTGTGCCAGTTAGCTAGAAACCTTAACTTAGGGATGATTTTGCATGATAACATCTAGGCTCGAGTCGTAGTCTCCCTAGTTGTGTCTCCCTCTGTTATCTGGTTAGGCTAGTCCTTTATCCCTCTGTAGGGGAACTACATCGCCCTGATCTTCACACCAGATGAAGTATGTAGGCAGGAGATTGAGCTGATCTCTCCGGGCGCCCTTTTTCTTTTTGTGTGTGTTGTCTGACCTTTGCTAGGCTCGAGTCCCTGACTCCTTAGCATTTGCTGTCTGTCTGTGTGCGTGCTTGACAGTTATAGGCTCGAGTCCCCGACTCCCTATTAACTTGTTGTGTTGTTGTGTGCTTGGAAGCTGATGTAAGACCATCGAGTGGCAGTTAGGTTCCAGTGTGCGTGTGTTTGGTTCGGATGCTGATGTAAGCCCAGCTATTGGCATTCAGGCTCCCCGTTTGCCTCTTTGTGTGTGTTTTGGTTCGGATGCTGATGTAAGCCCAGTGATTGGCATTCAGGCTCCATGTTTGCCTTCTTGTGTGTGTTTAGGTTCGGATGCTGACATAAGTCCAGTGATTGGCAGTCGGGCTCCATGTTTGCCTTTGCCTGTTTTTGTTTGTGTGCGTGTCAGCCGAGCTACGAATGCTCTGATTCTTCTCTCGTCCGAGAAGATACGTATGCATAGGATGCGACATCCTAGCGAGCATGTGTTGTTTCCCCAGTCCGAACTACTTCGACTCTGATGTCTATGCCTGATAGACTAAGTAGGCCCAGGATGCGATATCCTGCCGAGTCAGTTTCAGTCAGTTTCTTTTGTCTCCTTCAGCCAGTGTGTGTGTGTGTGAGCAGTGTTTAGCAACCATATTCCTTCCTTTTGTGCGTGGATCCCGTAGAGTACTACGGATGCGTAGGGGTGCTAATACCTTCCCTTCGCATAACCGACTCCCGAACCCATACTCTTTGGTCGCGAGACCATGTTCTTTCCCAGGTTTACTCTGAGCGTTTCCTTTCCCTTTTTTGGGATAAATAACGCACGGTGGCGGCTCTGTTGTTTCTTTCTTTTCCCGCCGGTTTTTCGCGCGATGCGACAGCTGGCGACTCTGCTGGGGACTATAGAGAAGTTGACCTATGCTGGTCCATCTTCCCTGAGCGAGTCTCTCCTAGCGCTCCTTAGGTTAGGGTTTTGGTTGCTTTGTGCTGTGTTTATTTATTGCATTCATTATTTACTGTTTGCATTCATTGTCTATTGTTTGCATTTATGTTTGCATTAATGTTTGCATTTATTCATCTGTTCACCTGGCTGGTTGTTTGTTTCTCTCTGTGGGGGGGGGGGGGGGGAAGAGTCAGTTGAGGTAAAAGGTCCAATACCCAGACCATGAGTGCAATCTAGGATACCTAGGAATAGAGTGATTCATGGGAAGCGGGTGGTATGGCGCCACTTAGCGGAACATTGATATCACGAGCAGTTCAGACCCTGGTGGGATGCTGTCGTTACATACTTCGGGTGTGTATATGACAGTATTCTGCGAAAGGTTATTTATGCTGCGTTTCTCTCAAGCTTTACCCTGGCCTAGACTACACCCGTGAGTGGGGAAGGGTTATTCATTACAGGTACCGTTGGTGACTCGGTTCTGTTGGTGACTTGGTTCTGTTGGTGACTCTAGTTCAGACAACAGTTTTCGGTTGACCTTAAGTGGGATTTATGTTCTGATTTTGACTGAAGCTTCGACCTAGTGATCAGAGATTGCACAACCAGCCAGCCGTGTCTGCATCATGTGCATCATAGCATATTTATTTTTCAAAAGAAACGCATTGAAAAAATATATAAAAAAAAAAATCAATCAAAAAAAAAAAAAGAGGAAAAAAAAACTGATCTCTGCATGCATATCATTTCTCAGGTACATTCCCGAGCTTGTCTACTGATAGAGATGGCAACAGTCCCAGAGTTGAAGCGGAAGACCTGTTCCTACAGTTTCCACCGTGAGCCGTTGACTCCGCTAGTTGAGTTGGGTAGCCTCGTGACAGACGATCGACTGAAGAGTTTTGTTGGGCGGTATGGAGATATCTTGACAGTATTGAAGACGGTAGTGGATCCAGTGCCTCTGCAGACGCTTCTTCAGTTCTACGATCCAGAGCTCAGATGCTTCACTTTCCAAGATTACCAGTTAGCACCTACTCTCGAGGAGTATTCTATCCTGTTGAGTATCCCTACTCAGCATCAGACTCCCTTCTTGGACGTTCCAAAGGAGGTCGACTTCAGATTGATTGCCAGAGCTCTCCGGTTGAGTGTTGAGGAGGTCGGTAAGAATTGGAAACCCTGTGGGGAAGTTGTAGGTTTGCCGTTGAGGTTTCTGTTGAAGATTGCCAGAGATGAAGCAGAGAAGGGGAATTGGGAAGTTTTTCACGCACAGTTAGCTGCCATGATCTATGGGATTGTCCTATTTCCCAGTATGCCAAACTTCATTGACCATGCTGCCATCAGCATCTTCATCAGAGGGAATCCAATCCCTACTCTTCTAGCAGATACTTACTATGCCATTCACAGCAGGCATGGTAAGGGAGGAGCCATCAGGTGTTGCCTACCTCTTTTGTTCAAATGGTTCATGTCTCTTCTGCCAGCCAGTGGACCATTTGTGGATACCCAGAGCACTCTTAAGTGGACTCAGAGGGTCATGTCGCTCACTTCCTATGACATCAGGTGGCAGTCGTACCGGATGGATGTGAAGGATGTCATCATAAGTTGTGGTGAATTCCGGGGCGTGCCACTCATAGGGACCAAAGGTTGCATCAATTACAACCCAGTTCTTTCTCTTCGCCAGCTAGGGTTTGTTATGAGCGAAAGACCGCTCGAAGCAGAGATAGCTGAGAGTTTTTGTTTTGAGAAGAAGGATGACCCTGTTAGGTTGGAGCAGATAGGGAGAGCCTGGAGAGATGTGGGAGTGAAGGATGGGTCCGTCTTAGGGAAGAAGTTTGCCATTGCTATGCCCGATTACACTGATTGGGTCAAGAAGAGAGTAGAAATTTTGTTGTTACCCTACGATAGGATGGAGCCGTTGCAGGAGCAACCACCTTTGGTTCTTGCTGATAGTGTGCCTACTGAGCACTATAAGCAAGCTCTGATGGAGAGTCGTCGGTTGAGGGAGAAGGAGCAAGACACCCATATGGAGTTGTACAAAGCTAAAGCTGATAGGTTGCACATGGCCCATCAACTCAGGGAAGTGCAAGGAGAAGACACTAGCAGAGCAAGGAGCAAGAAGAGATCATATGAGGAGATAGAGTCTATGTTGGATGAGGAGCATAGGGAGCGCTTGAGACTGCAGAGGGCTGAGGCCAGCTATCAGAAGAAGATCAGAGACTTGGAGAAGCAACTCAGAGATAAAGACATCCAGTTGAAGAAGGAAGTAGACTTGAGACAGGCATCAGAGGACCACCTTGGAGGAGAAGTCTTGGAGCTGAGAAGACAGTTGAAAGAGAAGATCACTCCTTTACCAGATTGCTCAGAATGTTCGCTGTTGATAGACCAGTGTCATTACCTGAAGACCCTCATTCCGGAGGACCGTCTGCTATAGACTGTATCCTTGATTGTATTTTGTTGAGAATCACCTCCAGGCTTGTTGGATGGGATTCATTTGCGTGTAAGCCATCTCTTGGGATCTTTTTGTTAAGAATCACCTCCAGGCTTGTTGGATGGGATTCTTTTTCTTTGTACGTTGTTTATTCAGATATTCTGTTGACATTGGTTGTATGCCTTTTATCCTTATGTATATATAAGGGTGTCAGCATTTCCTTGTATCTGTTTGTTCTCTTGTTGCTGCAGGTTGCCATCTTTTCAGGATGGGTCGGGCTCTTTGAATGCATGAGAAATGAGCATATCATGTGCATCATACGCATCATTAGCATCATACTCATATCATTTTGCATAACCGGTGTTCTTGATCGTGACTTCTCACTCTTGGTTCCTGTTCAGGCAGGATAGCTGATCAACGTCCGCACCGCTACTCAACAAGACTGAATCAACAGAGAAGCATGGATCAATTTCAAGCTGAGTTGGCTGAGATGAAGGCTAGCATGGCCCAGTTTATGAATATGATGCAAGGGGTTGCGCAAGGTCAAGAAGAACTTCGAGCTATGGTTCAGAGACAAGAGGCTGCAAATCCACCGATCAACCATGCTCCGCCAGAGGGAGGTCCGGTCAATGATAACAATGTTACTGCTGCTGTACCCGTCAACAACTATGCTGTAGGTGATGAGTTGGGGGGTATTCGAATCAACGGTCAACCTATTGTTCCAGATGCCGCTAATGCCAGAGTAGTCCGTGCTCCGGCCCGTAATCCTGTTCCGATTGTTGACAGACAAGAGGATATGTTCTCTCTGCTCAGTGAAGACGAAGACGTTCTGGGAAGGGTTAATGAGAGAGATCGTAAAGTCGAAGCTCTTGCTGAGAAGATCCGTGCTATGGAAAGTCAGAATTCTCTCGGTTTTGATGTTACTAATATGGGATTGGTTGAGGGTTTGAGGATCCCTCACAAGTTCAAAGCACCGTCCTTCGACAAGTACAACGGTGTTTCTTGCCCTCGCACCCATGTGCAGGCTTATTATCGGAAAATCTCTGCTTATACCGATGATGAAAAGATGTGGATGTATTTTTTCCAAGACAGTCTATCTGGGGCTTCTTTAGACTGGTACATGGAATTGAAGAGAGATTCTGTCCGCTGCTGGAGAGATCTGGGTGAGGCCTTCTTGAGGCAATACAAGCACAACATGGACATGGCACCTAGCCGGACTCAGCTGCAGAGTCTATGTCAGAAATCCAATGAAAGCTTCAAGGAGTACGCTCAGAGGTGGCGTGAACTGGCTGCTAGAGTTCAACCCCCTATGCTGGAGAGGGAGTTGACAGACATGTTTATTGGTACTCTTCAAGGTGTGTTTATGGACCGGATGGGGAGCTGCCCATTCGGTAGTTTTTCTGATGTTGTCCTTTGTGGAGAGAGGACTGAGAGTTTGATCAAAACTGGGAAGATTCAAGATGCTGGTTCCTCTTCTTCTAGGAAGCCGTTTGTTGGGGCACCTCGTCGAAGGGAGAGTGAAACTAATGCTGTTCAACACCGCAGAGATCAGAACAGAATTGAATACCGTCAAGCTGCTGCAGTAACCATTCCGACACCTCAACCTCGTCAACAACAACAAAGAGTTCAACAACCGCAACAACATCAACAACAACAGCAGCGTCCTTTCCAGCCTAGGCAGAAGTTACAGGCTGATAGAAAATTTGATCCTCTGCCTATGTCTTACGCAGAGCTACTACCCGAACTACTCAGGTTGGGGATGATTGAGTTGCGTACAATGGCTCCGCCTACAGTATTGCCTCCTGGATACGACGCCAACGCCCGTTGTGACTTTCATTCTGGGGCACCAGGCCACCATACTGAGAAGTGTCGAGCTCTCCAGCACAAGGTTCAAGATTTGATCGATGCCAAGGCAATCAACTTCGCTCCAGTGCCTAATGTCGTAAACAACCCTATGCCTCAGCATAGTGGGCATAGAGTGAACAACATTGAAGGGAAAGAAGCTGAAGATCTGGTTGTTAATGTTGATGATGTTCAGACTTCTCTGCTAGTTGTGAAGGGCCGTCTGCTGAATGGGGGTGTCTACCCGGGCTGTGATGAAGATTGTTTGGGCTGTGCAGAATCTGAGAATGGTTGTGACCAGTTAAGGGTCGGTATCCAGGGTATGATGGATGAGGGTTGTTTGCAATTCAGTAGGGCTGTAAAGGATCGTGGGACAGCGTCAACTATCACCATTTACTTTAAACCGTCTGAAGAACGTGGACAAAGGGTCGTCAGTGCACCTGCAGCCAATGGTACACCAGTTACCATTCCCGTGCCTGTAACCATCAGTGTTCCAACTACTATCGTTGCGTCTGAAAGAAGGGCCGTTGAGAATAGTAGAGCTATGCCGTGGAAGTATGATAATGCTCACCGCAGTTACAGAAGGGCTGAAAGTCAGACAAGACCAGTGAATCAAACTCTAGTGACGATTAGTTTACCGAATAGAATTCCTGCAACTGTTGGTCCGGCTGTGGATAATGTAGGGGGTCCAGGAGGTTTTACCAGAAGCGGTCGTCTGTTCGCACCGCAGCCTTTGAGGGACAACAATGCTGAAGCTCTCGCCAAAGCAAAGGGTAAGCAAGCTGTGGTTGAGGAAGAGCCTGTTCAGAAAGAAGCGCCCGAGGGGTCATTTGAGAAAGACGTGGAGGAGTTTATGAAGATAATCAAAAAAAGTGACTACAAGATTGTAGACCAGTTGAATCAAACTCCGTCCAAGATTTCTATACTTTCACTGTTGATGTGCTCGGAGGCACACCGTAATGCCTTGCTGAAGATGTTGAATCTGGCTTACGTGCCTCAGGAAATTTCTGTCAATCAACTGGAGGGTGTGATGGCCAATGTGAGCACCAGACACGGTGTGGGTTTCACCAACCTGGACTTACCGCCTGAAGGACGAAACCATAACAAAGCCTTGCACATCACCATGGAGTGCAAGGGGGCAGTGTTGTCCCACGTATTGGTAGACACCGGGTCGTCGCTGAATGTGTTGCCTAAGCAGATTCTGAGGAAGATTGATGCGGAAGGGTTTGTGCTTAATCCCAGTGACCTGATCGTTCGTGCTTTCGACGGATCCAAACGTTCTGTGTGTGGAGAAGTTACCTTGCCTGTGAAGATAGGTCCTGAGGTATTCGATATCATCTTCTATGTTATGGACATCCAGCCCGCCTATAGTTGTTTATTGGGGCGTCCATGGATTCATGCAGCAGGGGCAGTCTCGTCGACTCTCCATCAAAAGCTCAAGTATGTCTGGAACGGTCAGATTGTGACTGTGTGCGGTGAAGAAGAGATTCTGGTGAGTCATCTATCCTCGTTCAAATATGTTGAGGTGGATGGCGAGATCCACGAAACCTTATGTCAGGCGTTTGAGACTGTGGCTCTTGAGAAAGTGGCGTACGCTGAGCAGAGGAAGCCAGGTGCTTCGATTACTTCTTACAAGCAGGCTAAGGAGGTTGTTGATTCTGGCAAAGCTGAAGGCTGGGGCAAGATGGTGGATTTGCCGGTTAAAGAAGACAAATTTGGTGTTGGTTATGAGCCTCTACGAGCAGAGCAGAATGGTCAAGCGGGTCCGAGTACTTTTACCAGCGCTGGGCTGATGAATCATGGCGATGTCTCTGCAACCGGTAGTGAAGACTTTGACAGTGATTGCGATTTGGACAACTGGGTTCGCCCGTGTGCACCAGGGGGGTCTATCAACAACTGGACGGCTGAAGAAGTGGTTCAAGTTACTCTTCTGACAGAGTAATTTTCTGTTGTTTTGTCATTTTGCATGAAAATCCTACGTTCTGCCCAAGGCGTAGTGATTCATTTTGTAGGGCCTCATCATGTTTTAATGATTATCATTAATGAAGGACATTTTTTGAACAAATTTTGTGATCCCTGTCTTTCTGTTTTCTGTTTTCACTTTTTTTTCAAAACAATAAAAATGGCAATGTTTTTTGTTTTTGTGACTTTATTGAACTCTTTTTCTAAAACAAAGCATCAAACATGCAGAAGCGACCTTATGGCATTCACTATGAACAGTTCTGTTATGGCTCAGTATGATTTCGATAATCCCATCTACCAAGCTGAAGAGGAGAGTGAGGAAGACTGTGAACTCCCTGCAGAATTGGCCAGATTGCTGAAGCAGGAGGAAAGGGTCATCCAACCTCATCAGGAGGAGTTGGAAACTATTAATTTGGGTACTGAGGACGCCAAAAGAGAAATCAAGATTGGGGCTGCTTTAGAGGACTCTGTCAAGAGGAGGCTGATTGAGATGCTGAGAGAATATGTGGAAGTGTTCGCCTGGTCGTATCAAGATATGCCTGGTTTAGATACAGACATTGTGATGCATCGATTACCTCTTAGGGAAGGATGTCCTTCGGTCAAGCAGAAGCTTCGTAGAACGAGTCCTGACATGGCAACTAAGATCAAGGAAGAGGTTCAGAAGCAGTGGGATGCAGGTTTTTTGGCTGTTACCAGTTATCCACCGTGGGTGGCCAACATCGTTCCTGTGCCGAAGAAGGATGGTAAAGTCAGAATGTGTGTCGATTACCGGGATTTGAATAGAGCGAGTCCGAAAGATGATTTCCCATTACCTCACATTGATGTATTGGTTGATAATACGGCTCAATCCTCGGTATTCTCTTTCATGGATGGTTTCTCTGGATATAATCAGATCAAGATGGCGCCAGAGGACATGGAAAAGACGACATTCATTACACCTTGGGGCACGTTCTGCTATAAGGTGATGCCATTTGGGCTGAAGAATGCTGGTGCTACCTATCAGAGGGCAATGACGACTCTCTTTCATGACATGATGCACAAAGAGATTGAAGTGTACGTAGATGATATGATTGCGAAGTCGCAGACAGAAGAGGAGCACCTGGTTAATTTGCAGAAGCTGTTTGACCGGTTGAGAAAGTTCAAGCTGAGGTTGAATCCGAACAAGTGTACGTTTGGGGTGAGATCAGGGAAGCTCTTAGGCTTCATTGTCAGTGAGAAAGGGATTGAGGTTGATCCAGCTAAAGTCAAAGCTATTCAGGAGATGCCTGAACCGAAAACGGAGAAGCAAGTCCGTGGGTTTTTAGGGAGGTTGAACTACATTGCAAGGTTTATATCTCACCTAACTGCTACGTGTGAACCAATTTTCAAACTGCTCAGAAAGAATCAAGCGATCAAGTGGAATGATGACTGTCAGAAAGCTTTTGACAAGATCAAGGAGTATTTACAGAAACCTCCAATCCTTATACCTCCAGTTCCTGGGAGACCTCTGATAATGTACCTGTCAGTGACTGAGAACTCGATGGGGTGTGTATTGGGACAGCATGACGAGTCTGGTCGAAAAGAGCATGCCATATACTACCTTAGCAAAAAGTTTACCGACTGTGAAACAAGATATTCACTGCTCGAGAAAACTTGCTGTGCTTTGGCCTGGGCTGCTCGCCGACTAAGACAGTATATGTTGAACCATACTACTCTATTGATTTCTAAGATGGATCCAGTAAAGTACATCTTTGAGAAACCAGCTCTCACCGGACGTGTTGCCCGTTGGCAGATGATCTTAACTGAGTATGATATCCAGTACACGTCTCAGAAGGCTATCAAGGGTAGTATTCTGTCAGACTACCTCGCCGAACAACCGATTGAAGATTATCAGCCTATGATGTTTGAATTCCCTGATGAAGACATCATGTACCTCAAGATGAAAGATTGCGAAGAGCCTCTTGTCGAGGAAGGACCGGACCCGGATGACAAATGGACGCTGATGTTTGATGGGGCTGTGAATATGAACGGTAACGGTGTTGGGGCAGTATTGATCAATCCTAAAGGTGCTCATATACCTTTTTCTGCCAGACTGACGTTTGACGTCACCAACAACGAAGCTGAGTATGAGGCTTGTATCATGGGGATAGAAGAAGCCATTGATCTGAGGATCAAAACTCTTGATATATTTGGAGATTCCGCTTTAGTGATCAATCAAGTCAATGGAGATTGGAATACGAATCAGCCGCATTTGATTCCGTATAGAGATTACACCAGAAGAATACTGACGTTCTTCAAGAAAGTGAAGTTGTATCATGTCCCCCGGGATGAGAATCAGATGGCTGATGCCTTGGCTACTTTGTCGTCTATGATCAAAGTTCATTGGTGGAATCATGTGCCACATGTTGCGGTGAATCGACTTGAGAGGCCTGCGTATGTGTTTGCAGCCGAGTCTGTTGAGAATGATGAGAAGCCGTGGTACTTTGACATCAAGAACTTCCTCAAGACGCAGGAGTACCCTGAAGGTGCGTCGAAGAATGACAAGAAGACCCTGAGAAGGCTAGCTGGAAGCTTTTATTTGAATCAGGATGATGTGTTGTACAAGAGAAACTTTGACATGGTCTTGCTCAGATGCGTGGACAGACCCGAGGCGGACATGTTAATGCAGGAAGTTCATGAAGGTTCCTTCGGTACCCACGCTGGTGGTCATGCAATGTCGAGGAAATTGCTGAGAGCCGGATATTACTGGATGACTATGGAATCCGATTGCTTCAAATATGCTCGGAAATGCCATAAGTGTCAAATCTATGCTGATAAGGTGCATGTACCACCAAGCCCGTTGAATGTCATGAACTCGCCTTGGCCGTTTGCCATGTGGGGCATCGATATGATTGGGAAGATTGAGCCTACTGCTTCGAATGGACATCGCTTCATCTTGGTTGCGATTGACTATTTCACCAAATGGGTGGAAGCAGCTTCCTATGCTAACGTTACCAAACAAGTGGTTACCCGGTTCATCAAGAAAGAAATCATATGTCGTTATGGAGTTCCTGAGAGAATCATCACTGACAATGGTTCGAATCTCAACAACAAAATGATGAAAGAGCTTTGTAAAGATTTCAAGATCGAACATCACAATTCTTCTCCTTACAGACCGAAGATGAATGGTGCTGTAGAAGCGGCGAACAAGAATATCAAGAAGATTGTGCAGAAGATGGTCGTTACGTACAAGGATTGGCATGAGATGCTGCCTTTCGCTTTGCACGGGTACCGTACCTCAGTACGTACGTCGACCGGGGCAACCCCCTACTCCCTTGTGTATGGTATGGAAGCAGTCCTACCTGTTGAAGTGGAGATTCCTTCTCTGAGAGTTTTATTGGACGTCAAGCTGGACGAAGCTGAGTGGATTCGAACAAGGTTTAACGAGTTGAGCCTTATCGAGGAGAGACGGCTAGCAGCTGTATGTCATGGACAATTGTATCAGAGAAGGATGAAGCGAGCCTTTGATCAGAAAGTGCGTCCTCGAAGCTATCAGGTTGGTGATCTAGTTTTGAAAAGGATCCTCCCTCCCGGTGCAGATAACAGGGGCAAGTGGACTCCTAATTATGAAGGTCCGTATGTTGTGAAGAAGGTCTTCTCCGGTGGAGCCTTGATGCTTATAACTATGGATGGTGAAGATTTTCCGTCTCCTGTTAACTCAGATGTAGTCAAAAAATACTTCGCATAAATTGACCCGCTGGACAAAAAGAATAAAAGAGTCCAGGCAAAAAAAGGGCATCCCGGCGAACCAAAAACAGAAAGAAAAGGTTCGGGCAAAAATTAGGGATAAAAATGAAAAGAATTTGTACACCCGGTAAGTCGAAAACCCGCAAGGGCGACTTAGGCAAAAATGGGTATCCCGGTGGATTGAAAACCCGAAAGGGCAATCCAGGCAAAAGTTAGGGATTAAAGCGAAGACTACAGTCTGAGTTATCTGTACTTCATCAAGCTTTGTTGTCTGCCATCTCGAAAGATGTGATCTGTCCAGTCATTCTTCTCAGAAAGCAAGGAGTTGGGAGGAAAACTGATGATCTGTGAGTTATAACAGAATTGGGAAATAGTGGATGCCGTGTTCACATTGCCATTAGGATAGATTTTTCCTTTTGTACGCAATTACCTCTTTCTAGGAATTGCTTCCTAATGTATTTGCCTCTGCAGGCACATTTTCAATCAATAAAAATCGTTATTCAGATAAATAGCTCTTGTTTTTATTTTTACTGTTTTGTTTGCAAAATGTCCGAATTTTTGATAAGCATTGCATATAAAAAACATGAAGGCTACACAACAATGTGCAGAAAGATAAAACATTTGAAAATCATTTTGAATGTTGAGGACACTCGAGCGTATCTTGTCCATGTACCCCCTGGGGGCATTTTGTTGTGCTGTTTTCAGGTTGGCATCTGTGAGGACGTTTCCTCAACAGACATTTTCCCCAAGCAAGTTTAGGAGCTATCAGAGCTATGTTCCCCCGCGAAGACGTCTGTGGATAGTGCCCTCTATTCCCCAACAGATCTAAGGATTGCCTATCCCCAGTAGGCCTGTATTTGCCGATTTCCTCCCCGAGTGAGGCAGGTTCACTGAAATTTATCTCCAACATTTATCCTACTTGTGGACTGAAGGATATCCCCGGCGGAGTTTATCTTTCCCCAGCAGCAGTGCTATTCTTCAACATGAGTGAGAAGTCGTTTCGCCATTCCTCAAGCAGAGTTCCCCGCAGAGTATTTCCCCAAGAGGAGTCTCCCCACAGAGTCAGAGTATCTGATCATTTTGGCTCCCTAGCCAGGGTTCATTTGCATTTTGCATGTAGTAATCATTGCATCCTCAAATTGCGTAGCATTTCCATTCCATATGGAGCATTACGCCATAGAAAAATTCAAACATATGCATTCATGCGTTAACTTCACCAGACCGTATCCCCGGCAGAGGCGGATCATTTCATTCGACATCAGCACAGCAAGACTGCTACAGTTGCTCTTGACAGCATTCAGAATTGTTTATTCCCCACAGAGGTTTATTTCCTCACCCGATGGTGACAGAGGTTTATTTCCTCACCCGATGGTGACAGAGGTTTATTTCCTCACCCGATGGTGACAGAGGTTTATTTCCTCACCCGATGGTGACAGAAAGTCTATTTCTCCTCAGTGAGACCCCCAGCAAGTGATCAACCTTGCCTTGACATATCTCAGATGTCGTTCTTGTGATACCAGTAAGTGTCATGCCAGCACCCGCGTGTGCTTATTCGTTTGGTGTCGGTAAACACCATTGTTTCGGTGTCGGTAAACATCGAGTATTCTCCCCAGTCATCGGTAAATGTCTGGTCATCATTTTTTGGTGTCGGTAAACACCATTGTTTCGGTGTCTGTAAACATCGGATATTTTATCCAGTCATCAGTAAATGTCTGGTCATCACTTTTGGTGTCGGTAAACACCATTGTTTCGGTGTCTGTAAACATCGAGTATTTTCTCCAGTCATCGGTAAATGTCTGGTCATTTTTGATGTCGGTAAACATCATCTTTCGATGTCAGTAAACATCGAGTCTTTTCCTCAGTCATCGGTAAATGTCTGATAATCCCCAACTAGAAATCCCCAGTAGAGTCATCTGTAAATGTCCTATCTGGTTTCCAGTTGCAAATATTCGTATCTCCCCAATAAATTTCTCATTCCCAGTCATCGGTAAATGTCTGGTCATTTCTTTGGATGTCGGTAAACATCATCTTTCGATGTCGGTAAACATCATGTCCCGCCCCAGTTATCGGTAAATGTCTGGTCATTCTTTTGATGTCGGTAAACATCATCTTTCGATGTCGGTAAACGTCGAGTCTCATCCCAGTCATCGGTAAATGTCTGGTCGTGAAATCAAGATCCCCAGAAGTCGTCGGTAAACGTCTTGTTTGGTATCACCACAAAGAGTTTATTCCTCCCCAAGTGGAGATGCCATTGGTAAATGGCCCCGTTTTTCTTCGATATCGGTAAATATCGAATTCCCAGTTGCAGCAGCCATCGGTAAATGGTCTTGCTAAGTTTGACATCGGTAAATGTCAAAATTCTTTGAAGCCACCATCGGTAAATGGTCTTGCTTCCTTTCTACATCAAAATCTGTTTCCCAGCAGCCATCGGTAAATGGTCGTGCTGAAGTTGATATCGGTAAATATCAAAGTTCCCAATTTTAACCATCGGTAAATGGTTTTTGCTTTTCAGAAGTTTGTTTTCCCAGCCGCCATCGGTAAATGGTCGTGCTGAAGTTGATATCGGTAAATATCAAGGTTCCAGTTCTTCAACCATCGGTAAATGGTTTTGCTTTTCTGAAGCTGTCAATTGCAGTTTGTCATCGGTAAATGACGTGGTTCTTCTTGTATCATATCCAGTATGTGCAAATTCTACGGTCCTTTGGTATTCAATCCCTGTTTACCCTGAAAGTCTGACAGCCGTTGCTATCATCCGTTCGGGTTCCCAGCTGATTGAATAGGGGCAGCTGTAGCACCTCAAATTTGCACCTATCATTATGCATACATTTTCATATTAGGTCATAGCATATCATGGTCCATTGCATAGCATTTGCATTGTTCACAGTTGCCTCAAGAGCAAGCAATCAAGAATTAGGTCAAACTGATCTCCTGATCAGTCAACCAAGCAAGCAAAGGGATTTCTCATTGAATCAAGGCCTTGGGGTTTGTCCAACAAGTTCACATGGCTTGGAGGTCTATTTGAAGTATTTTGGTCAAGGGTTAAGGGCTCAGAGGTCAGCAGTTCATACACAGACAGTCAAAAACCCTAAAAAAGTCAACTGTCAGTCAAGGCAATGGTTGGTGGTCATTCTTGTGGAATTTGGGCACCATGATCAATAATCAAGAGTTCATACAACTTGGGACATCATTTGAAGTCAAGTTCTCAAGGAATTAGGGTTTGGAAGTCATCAGTCAATGCACAATCAGGCAGAAACCCTAAAAGTCAATTGTTGGTCAACTGTCCATTTAATCAGTGATTTGATGATTGGATTTGGTTTGTGAGAGTTCATTCATGTCCAAATAGTCATCATACATCATGCCAAACACCATCATGGAAGAATTTGAAGCCAGATCAAAAATTTCCCAAAACGGAAACTGGGCCTGTAACTGAAACTTACCAAAAATGGAAAGTTTTGATCCTCAAACTTACATCATGATACAAGCCTCAAATGAATTTTTGCCTAACATGAAAGTTGAAGATCTTGTTCTCCCATTTCCAAAAAGTCCTAGAACTCTCAATTCCCATGTGTGGTTGGCAAGTTATGATCGAATCGATTTCAGAAAATCTTGAACTTCAAAGGGCCATATCTCCCAAACCGTTTGGCCAATTTTGGTGGGGTTTTTTCCTACAAGTCACATTTGATCCCCTCTTTCCAAAAATATAAATTTCATGAGCCAAAACTTCACCAATCAAAATGGCATATTTTGACTTTCCTCATTTAAATGCAAGTTTGACCAAGAGTTGACTTTTTGATATAAACACTTTTTTCACATTTGGCCAATTGGAACAGCTCAAAAAAGTCATTTAAAAGGTGTTTGCAAGCTCAATTATGCAGTACATGAAGCCATTCTTTAACTTGTTTGAAATTTGGATGAAAGTACAAGTTCACCATACCACTCCATGCTATCCACCATACCATGATTTGTACTCACCAAAACAGAGTTTTTGGAGGCCATTCTCTGTCAATTGAACACATCTTAGCAACCTAAAATCTCAGAAAAGAAGCCATGCTTGCTCACTTGAATTTTGGGACAAAAGGACAAAAGCAACCACATCCATCCATACCTCCACACTTTACTTTGTACTATGACAGCAGAAATGAAGTTGCAGCCATCACAACCAACACACACATGCACAAATGTTCACTCTCTCACTTGGCATGGACCTCCACTAAAAACTGCAAGGTATTGTTTGAAATAGAGGCAACACTCAACAGCATATGGTAGGGGTGTACTTCCTGTCATGAAAACAAGTAGTAGCAAGGGGGCTGCATAACAAAAAACTTCATGCTGTAGAAAAGAACCTTTGGCCATTTGACCAAAAAGGCTGTCAAAAACTTCCAAGACTAAACCCTGCAGCATCCAACAAAACCAACATAACCAATCAAAGCTGCCCTCACTTTGCTATTTTTGATTTCCAATTTTTCTGTCCAAGCACAATGAACAAAACCTGAGCCATTTTCTGTCATACAAAAAACCAAAAGCCTAACAGGCCTTACTTGGGATTTCTTTTCAAAAACTTGTTGTCAAAACTTCCAACAGAACTTGGCTTTTGCTTAACATCATATCTCCCCTCACTTTCTGTCATGGAGCAGCTAGCCAACAATCCAACATAACAAGACCTAACTCACCTTGCTGTTGCACTGAAAAAAGGCTGCTCACATCCTACAAAAAATGATCCTGCTATTGGCATTGGATTTTGGCTGTCAAAAACACAAGAGAACAAAACCATACCTTCCATTATTTTCCTGTCATTAAACAACCAGGACAGTAGCAGCAAGAGCATCACACAAAAACCATTTTGGCCAAGGCAAGTTGAGGGAGCATTCTCATTCTGAAAACCACTGTGCTTGGCATTTCTATGACAGCCACACAAGATCACTCATCCTAAAACTAACTCACCTTGCCATTTGCATTTTTCTTGTCAAAAACAAAGAGCACCAAAGCCCTGCTACAGCAGCCACAAACCATAAAAGGCCACATCCAACAACAGAGCTTTCTTCATTATCTTTCTGTCATGAGCAACACCAACTGCAGCCACACAAATCCCCCTGGCCAAGGCAGAAACAAGTCATTTTTTCATTCATTCACTAAAAACATCATGTGTATGCATTTCTTTTTCTGTCCAAAAGACCAAAGTTACAAAACTCCAAACCACATTAGCAACTTCTAACAGCAGGTTCTATGCTGCATTTTGCTGTCATTTTTAAAAACACAATTAACACCACAAACACATCGAACCAAGGAAAGTTCACTCATGCTCAAAACCACACCTTGGCCATTTGTCTAAAATCTGTCAAGAACTCCCAAAAGTACCAAGCACTGCCTTGTCATAAAAACATTGTCCAAGCATCATTTTGAGAGGAGGAGCAGCCACACAAGCCACACAAGCCACACCAAAATCAGTTGGCCTAAACAGACCAAATTCTATCATGATCCAAGAACTTCCTCTTTTTCACTTTTCAAAGACAGTCAAGAAATTCTAAAGAACTAAGCCTGGCTCTTGTTTTCTCATCATCCAAACACTTTTCCAAGCTCATGGCAATCATCATTTTCAACCTGTGAACTCCTTTCCCACTGCTGCATTAACAGTCACCCTCCTATGGCAGAGCTCGATTCAGGTAAAACCAAGCTTCTGTGAGCTAAGCCTTTTGCATCAGTCACCTTCTGGAGGGTTATGGTGCATCTGTTTCAACCTCTCACGACTTAATCGCCACTGCATCCCAACTGTGCTTAAAATCAAGTGAGTTTTTGAACATGACTATTTATTAAATGATACTATGCATTATGTAGATCTCCTTTCCATGAACACTTTAGAGTTTGAATCGTGTGAAATGGTCTTGTATTGAGTGAGAACTTTGATTCTTAAGCTTCATGTTTGAATATGTTCTTGATCATTTCTTGTTTGTTTGGATCGATTTAGTGAAAACTATGAATGGATTTGGACTGTGTGTTGTGTGCTGATCATGATGGTACATTTGATTCCCATCTCTGGGATTTTTGTTCATCATTGATGATGAACAGTGCAGTAGAAAACCCTATTTTTTCAAATGCTTTGCCCAGAACTGTTTTTCTCTCACGTGTTACTGTGCCATTCCCCACGAGCCAATCAAAACATTTCATTACCTGGCCAAAACGACCGTGTTTAATTAAGTGAATCATGGAATTACAATTTTGCCATTCTTATTTCATTTATTCCATTTTAATTTCACATTTTATAACCAATCTTCCAAAATTCATAACTTGCTCATTTTTGATCCAAATTGAATGGGATTTTTTGTGTTGTGTTCATCATGATCTCTACTTTTTTATCATTATTTTTCCAGAATTTTTGGATGAATGGTTTTTAAATGGCCTTAGGGTTTGTGACATGTGACCAAATTTTGTACATCTTGCCAAAACATTTGTGAAATGATGATACTTTATCCAATGGCTCCCAAATTTTTTGTGCTTAAACTAGACACATTCATGGTGATTTTGGTGTAGAGTTTGTGAATTTATCATTTGTGGTTTGTGAGTTATGATTTTTTGAATTAGGGTGTGACAATTTGTGTCACACCATTGATGTCCAAACTTCATGATTTTCATTACCATGCTTCCTTACATCCAAATGACCCCAAATTTTGCATGAACCTACTCTTGTATGTCTAGTTTACATGTGAATTTTCTTGGATTTATTTGAACTATTTTCCATTTGTTTGAGATTTTTCTTCCCTGCCTAGTCAAATGTTGACTTTGTGTGACACATGTTCCCATTTCATTTGTGAAATTCTCATACTTTATTAGATGGACTTGAAATTTGACATGTGATAACTAGACATCTCAAGCTTTGCATTGGTGTTAATCTCATTCATTTCTCTTCTGTTTTCAATTTGATATGATTTTTTGAAGTTGACCCATGTTTGTTGACCTTCATTATGCATGCTTAAATTTGGTTTGACTTTTTGATTTTTATTGACTGCCTTCCTCTCATCCAAATGCCATGAAATTTGACATGCTTACCATGCTATGTGTTAGGTTTGATCATGATTTATTTGGTGATTTTTGGAAAATGTTTAGATTGCTTTTGAGCTAAGTCTTGCTGTTGACTTCTATGAGCTTCTGTTTGTCACACTTTGACCTAATTTGTTCATGAAATGATGATAGTGATTGATATGAGTGTGAATCCAATTGGTTGTGTTTCCTAATTGTTTGAACATGATTTTGGATACTTGACCCTTGCTGTCTTGACTTTCTCATTCACTTTTGACCCTAGGCTTGCCCTAGTGGTCCTGTTACTCACCTTTGAGTTTGTGATTTCAGGTTGACCATCAAATGGCCATTAAGACCAATCCTTTTGATTGAGCTTACTCAAGTATCATTGTCTAACCTCTTTGTTTTGTAGGTGGCTTGGCTCACATGCCTTAAGCCTTGTACCTTGCACATCCATGTGCCTCCAATTAACTGTTGGTGTCTGTTTCTGTTTGTTTTGTTTGAAGTTGCATGCTAACATCTGCTTGACTGTTTCAGGTGCTTTAGTTGCTTAGTTCCTTGTGAACTTTTTGCTTTGCTTTTCTTGTATAAGCAATTTGCATTGAGGTATGTCTCTTCTACTTCATGTAGTCTGGAAGACCTGGCCTGTTACTTGGCCAGGCAACTGTCTGAAGTCCTCCTTAAGAGGCAATGTTTGTGGATGTTTACTTTTGTCCTTGCATAGAGTCAAAGACCTCCTAAGTGAAGAGGCAATTGGCAGAACCCAAGGGATATGCAACCTATCCCCTGCTATTCAGTGTGTCTTCTGTTTTGCTCACACCACTGTGTTGATGCATTACAGATAAAAACCCAAGATCTTGTACAACTGTACAGTTGAGTCAGTTTTAAATGTGTAGAAGGGTTCCCACTTTCTGAACCCACACATTCTTGTCAAATGCTCTCCCAGGCCAGGGATAGAAGCAATGAGGCACACCCCTCATCTCCTTTCATCTGCTTCACCTTAGCCCCTCAATGGCAAGGTTAAGAGCACATTCACCCAGTTCCAGAGGTTTGTTTGTTGAGGTTGATATGACCCCTCGACTAAAACCTAGCCTTGTTTGAGCCACTTGCTTGTGTATAGTGTGTGCTATCTGTGCTTGTAGGATTGTTTGACTTGCTTCCTGTGCAAGTTAGGATTGTTTGACTTGCTTCCTGTGCAAGTTAGGGTTAGTTTAGACTTGCTTCCTGTGCAAGTTAGGTTTTGCTTGGCTTGCTTCCTGTGCAAGTTAAGTGTGTGTGTGGCTTGCTTCCTGTGCAAGTCATGATTAGGATAGTCTGGCTCCCTGTGCCAGTTAGCTAGAAACCTTAACTTAGGGATGATTTTGCATGATAACATCTAGGCTCGAGTCGTAGTCTCCCTAGTTGTGTCTCCCTCTGTTATCTGGTTAGGCTAGTCCTTTATCCCTCTGTAGGGGAACTACATCGCCCTGATCTTCACACCAGATGAAGTATGTAGGCAGGAGATTGAGCTGATCTCTCCGGGCGCCCTTTTTCTTTTTGTGTGTGTTGTCTGACCTTTGCTAGGCTCGAGTCCCTGACTCCTTAGCATTTGCTGTCTGTCTGTGTGCGTGCTTGACAGTTATAGGCTCGAGTCCCCGACTCCCTATTAACTTGTTGTGTTGTTGTGTGCTTGGAAGCTGATGTAAGACCATCGAGTGGCAGTTAGGTTCCAGTGTGCGTGTGTTTGGTTCGGATGCTGATGTAAGCCCAGCTATTGGCATTCAGGCTCCCCGTTTGCCTCTTTGTGTGTGTTTTGGTTCGGATGCTGATGTAAGCCCAGTGATTGGCATTCAGGCTCCATGTTTGCCTTCTTGTGTGTGTTTAGGTTCGGATGCTGACATAAGTCCAGTGATTGGCAGTCGGGCTCCATGTTTGCCTTTGCCTGTTTTTGTTTGTGTGCGTGTCAGCCGAGCTACGAATGCTCTGATTCTTCTCTCGTCCGAGAAGATACGTATGCATAGGATGCGACATCCTAGCGAGCATGTGTTGTTTCCCCAGTCCGAACTACTTCGACTCTGATGTCTATGCCTGATAGACTAAGTAGGCCCAGGATGCGATATCCTGCCGAGTCAGTTTCAGTCAGTTTCTTTTGTCTCCTTCAGCCAGTGTGTGTGTGTGTGAGCAGTGTTTAGCAACCATATTCCTTCCTTTTGTGCGTGGATCCCGTAGAGTACTACGGATGCGTAGGGGTGCTAATACCTTCCCTTCGCATAACCGACTCCCGAACCCATACTCTTTGGTCGCGAGACCATGTTCTTTCCCAGGTTTACTCTGAGCATTTCCTTTCCCTTTTTTGGGATAAATAACGCACGGTGGCGGCTCTGTTGTTTCTTTCTTTTCCCGCCGGTTTTTCGCGCGATGTGACAGGTGTGAGCAAGGTGAATGACACACTGAGTAGCAGGAGATGGATTACACATCTCTTTTATCTGCCAATTGCCTCATAAGAGGACTTTTCCTGCTTGGCACAAAAATTAAACAATCACAAGCATTGCCTCTTAAGGAGGACTTCAGACAGGTGCCTACCAATAACAGTAGGTCTTCCAGACTACATGAAGATTAGAGATTATACCTAAGTGGTTAAGCAACCAAGCAAAGCAAAGTTCACAATGAACTTAAAGCAACTTAAGTACCTGTGGAAACAACTAAACAGATCAGTACAATACTCAAACAAACAGACAACAGTTAATAAGCAACAGATGATCTCAATGTTCAAAAATGTGTAAACCAAAAGCAAAACTCAAATGAGTTAGCATCAACCTACAAAACACAAGTGTTAGTAATCAAAAGCAAACATCAATACTCAAATGATGGAGCATCATCAATTATGCAACTTGGATGCTTAAACCTGAAATCAAAGCTCAAACATAAGCCACAAACCACTAGGTCAAAGCCTAGGGTCAAAGATGGAGAAAAAATTTAAAACAGGAGCTGAAATTTAACATGAAGCAACTTCAAACACTTCTTGACACATTCCAAAAGGTCTCATATCAAAATCAATCACCAAATGCATTTCATGATGAAGTGAAGTTCAAGGCAATTTCAAAGCTCATATGTGATCAACATGATGAAGGTGAGAAAAACAAGAAAGGGGGGGTTTGAATTGTTTGAAAAATAAGCGCTTTTGCAAAATGAAATCACACAATGATTTTATACTGGTTCGCTTATAACACAAAGCTACTCCAGTCCACCCGGCCAAGGTGATTTCGCCTTCAACAAGGACTTAATCCACTAATCTTGAAAGATTACAAACAACCCCTAAGAGAAAAGAAAATCTCTTAGTCCTCTCAAGTCTACAGACTACAAAGAGTCACTTGAGGAAATCAAATAAAAATAGATACAAGATGTGTAATCTAGAGTGCTTCTAAGAAAGCAAATATTACAAACTTAAGAACAAATTTTTCACTTGATAAGCAAAAGCTTAGTGAAAATCTTTGAAGAACAAAGATGTTTTTCTTGAGCGTGATATAATTTCAGTATAGTTTTGGCTAGTGATTTCTTGTGTATACTGAATGAGATTTCTTCTCTTATTTATAGGAGTTGAAGTAGAGTTGAAGTAGCGTTGAGTCTGTTGGATATTGAGATGTAGTTACGCCATTCCATTAATAGCTTCTGCAGTAGACTTTTTCACTTAGAAGTGACTACTTACCACAATTAGTATCTTCTCTCTTGGAAGTGGAGATTAACGTCTCTTTCTAATTGAGGAAATCCATTTGCAGAACTTTAACTTGGCTTAAACGTTACTTCATCATGATTAACAATTCTGATTAGAGTCTTTGTGTATCTGGAGAAACTTGCTTCTGATGTTATCTCTTGAAAGTTCAGATGGCGCTGATAACTTCAGAATTTCCAGAAGGCATTTGTTCAGAGTCAGAGCTTCTAGACTTTACTTCATGTTCAGATGCTTCTGATACTTTGCAGTTTTGTCCAGAGTCAGAGCTTCTTGAAACGAGATTCCTCTTTAGATTCTTCTGATACTTGAGATTTTGCATCTGATCTTGTTTTGCATCTGATGACATCATCAGATTTATTTCTTCTTTCTTTAGAACCTTGCACACTTAGAAACTTTTCGTTAGGGTGCCATTTTTGGTTTCATCCTTTGTTATCATCAAAATCATGGAATCTGTTGTAGAATAATTTTTGTTCTTACAATCTCCCCCTTTTTGATGATGACAAAACAAATAAAATTATCAGATGAAACATGAAAAATATTAGATCAGATAGACAAAAGCTCCCCCTGAGTTAGCGCTAGGGAGTTCAGAAGTTCTTACCAGAGCTTTCCAAGTAATTAGGTTTCTGAAAACTTTCTGCAAATGCTTAACTTTAAAGTTAGAGTTATTTAATCAGAGCTATTGTTTAATCAGAGCTATTTATATAATTGTTGCAGAATGCTTAAGGTTTTAGACATAGTTTTCATCAGAGCTATTTAATAATTTCTCCCCCTTTTTGGCATAATCAAAAAGGCATAAAAAATAAAAAGAATAATAAAGAGAAAAACACTTCATTAAAAGAGCACAAAGGCAAACAGCAATAAAAAAAAAACATCAGATTCAAGAGAATATCAGAGCTAAAAAAGAAAAGACAGAAGCAAAAACACTAGGCAACCAAAATAAATCCTAAGTGCCTAAGGGTTTGGAGGAGGAGGAAGTCTCTGTAGTAGCATAGCAAACATATTCTGGAGGTTTTCATTCAGAGCGTCTTGCTTGTCCATCCTTGCCCGGAGCTCACTCTGATCTTGCTTGATCTCTTTCTGATCTTGCTTGATCTCCTTCAGAGTGTTAAGAATCAGAGGGATCGCAGAGGAAGACTCCCCCTGAATCAGAGCCTGCTGAGCTTCAGCTTCAGCAGCAGCTTGGGCTTCTGCATCTGCCTTAGCCTTGGCTTCAGCTTCCTGAATTCTCAGAAGTTCTGCTTCCTTTGCCAGGCGTTCTTCTTCCAACCTCTTAGCTTCTTCTTCAGCTTCCCTAGCCAATCTTTCTTCTTCTAATCTCTTGGCCTCAGCTTCTCTGGCCAGTCTTTCTTCCTCTAATCTTTTGGCCTCAGCTTCTCTAGCCAGTCTCTCTTGGAGTCTTTCCTCAGAGTCTCTGATGTAGCCATTTCTGACTTGTTCAGAGATACTCTTCAGCCTATAAGACTCAGAGGTCATCCAACTAATAACTCTGTTCCAGTGTGTCCTAACAGATTTAGGATCATCACTGACTTCAGAATTTTTAGCCAGAGACTTGACCTTCTGGACTGAAGCTTCTGCAACCTGTATAATGGCCTCCTCAAGGGTAGGTATGATAATTTTAGGTTCAGGTTCAGGTGAATGAGGTGGAGAGTTTTGAGGGCTGAGATTTAGAGGTTGAGGTTCAGTTTGTTGAGGTTCAGATTCTGCTTGAAGTTCAGAATCTGCGTCTGGTTGAAGACTGGGGGATGAAGCATATAGTGGATTTAGGTCTAAAGGGTCAGAGTCTGGTCCAGGTACAGCGGGAATAAATGGTGGAGTGATATAAGGATCAGATGGGCGAATTACAGATGGTTGAGTTTCAGATGGTGTGGTGGTTGTTTGTGGTGGAAGGGAAGTTTGATTTTCAGAGGAGATGGTTGTTGTTTGTTGTGGAATAGAAGTTCGGAGGGTTGAGGTTGCTTCAGTTTGTGTTTGAGTTTGTGGGGCGAAATTTTTAGCATAAATTTCAGCTATTGTTGGGGAGTTTGGGTCAGAGTGTTCTTGATCAGAGGACTCTTGATCAGATAACTCTTGGTCAGAAGAAGGTGAATGGTAAGGGGGTGATTCATATTCAGAGGATGATGAAGAGCTGTGGTGATATAGTTGATTAGGGTCAGAGGTTGTTGTAAAAGTACGGGCAATTTTTAGAACAGGTGGAGGTTGAGAGGTTCTAATGGTTGAAGGAGGGATTTCTGAGGTTGTAAAAATGGGAGGTGTTGGGAGAGGAGTAGAAGAAGCCATTACAGGTACAGAAGTAACAGGAGGAATGGACTTACCAGAAGAAGAAGAGACTTTCAGAGGAGCTTTGGTTCCAGAGGATTCTCCAATTCTGGGTTTCTTTGCCTTCCTTGCTTCCTCAGCTATCTTCTTCTCAGAAAGGCCTCTTTTGTATCTGACCAAATCTTCTACAGAGTCCAGACAGTCTTCAAGGCGGAAATCAGAAATGTCAATGCCTTCATCCAGACGATCCTGAAGGTAGATGGCAATGGCATCTCTGGGTTCATTCTTGAAGAACCTTTCAAGGCCATGAGGCATCTTCCTCTGATCCTTCAGAGCTTCCCAGGTCACATTCATAGTGGGCTTGACTCTGATGTCTTTGATGATTCCCATACTCCTCAGATTTTTGGCATTCAGAGGCTTTCCAACGTCAATTGCCAGATCATCCATACATCTGGTCTTCTCCAGAGCATCTACCAGCCCATGCTCAATGAAGATGTCAGAGAGCAATCTACCCAGAGGAATGTAGGATCTGGGCTTCATATTATTCCTGGTTTCTCTGACTGAATCCCTCAGATATCTGAAGAGGAGAACAGGGAGGTTGATAGGAATACCCTTCTGAATACAGTAGAGGATGCATTTCTGATCAGCATTTATGTAATCTGAAGAGTTGGAGGCTGGACGATGATGGATTGTTCCCAATATAATCTTCAGCCAAACTCGGAGGTTCTGATGAAGCTCCTTGTTCTTAGAGGGGTTTCCTTCAACGTTTGCTTTGAAGATAGTAGGGTTAATGACTTCTGTGATGCGCTTGGACCTTGGAGGAATGTTGTAAATCCTTTTACCTCCAGCTTTCTCCATATTCAGCAAAGAAGCAATAGACGCTTCTGTGATAATGATCTTTACTCCCAGAACAAACGAAACAATGAACTCATCATCAGCATCTGCACATCTCCAGAATTCCTTCACCAGAAGAGGATAGATTGGACCATACAATCTGTTGAAGTAGGTTTCCCAACCTTGCTTGTGAAGATCTTCAGTTAAATCAACGCCATTTCTTCTTAAGTTCTCAAAATCCACCAGTGATTCACACAGTACATCCAAACCTTCAAAGGGAGTTGAAAGATGAATGTGTTGTTCACGTTCCAAAATGTGAGGTTCTTGATAAACTGGGGTCGTGGTAACGTCTACAACCATGGGTGTTTGAGTGTTTGAGGTTTGGGGATTAGAAGCAGCTTCCATTTGTTGGGAGAAGTTAAAAACTTCTTGCTCTTGAGGATTCATGACGAAGATTGATGAAGAAGATGAAGAACTGAGAGAGTTGCAGAGAAAACTTCGAGAGAGGGTTTAGGGTTTAAGAGTGAGTGAAGAGTGATAAGTGTGTGAAATGTGAGAAAAGTGTTTATATACTAAGGGTAAAAACACATGCAAAACGACACACATACCAGCGTTAGCACAAAAACCAAAATAGCACGTTTGGGGAAAAATGATTACAGCTCATTAATGAATGTCTAATCCCAACAGTAAGCACACTGCTCGAGGAGATTTCAAGCGTTCTGACCTTTGATTTCTCTTGACAGCTGTCTAGAAGTTCTAGGGTTAGACGCATGTTCCCCACGTGTTGATGTATCTGATCTTCAGGAATACCAAAGGATTTCTGAAGATTTCTAACTCAGATATCTCCTTAACTTGGTAGAAGTATCAGAGTCAGAGGCAGAAGTGTATTTGTTTTTATCAGATTCTCATTTTACATGTTCAGAGCCAAATTTTACTCAGGACAATTTTTAATGTTCAGATTTTCTAAGATGAAAAGAAATCTATCTTCAGCTAGAGGCTTAGTAAAGATATCTGCCCATTGATGTTCTGTATCAATGAACTTCAGCGTTACTATTCCTTTCTGAACATAGTCTCTAATAAAATGATGTTTAATTTCTATGTGTTTGGCTCTGGAATGTAGAATAGGATTCTTACTTAAACAAATAGCAGCAGTATTATCACAAAAGATAGGAATGTTACTCTCGAATATCTGGAGATCTTCTAGCTGATGCTTCATCCAGAGCATCTGGTTGTGCACAGTGATGCTGAGATGTATTCTGCTTCTGCAGTTGATAGAGCAATTGTTGACTGTCTTTTGCTAGCCCAGGAGATTAAGTTGTTTCCCAGAAGCTGGCAATTTCCAGATGTGCTTTTTCGTTCTATTCTATCTCCTGCATAATCTGCATCACAATAACCAGAAAGCCTATACTCTGATGTTTTCTCATACATCAGGCCCAGGTTAGGAGTTCCTTTCAGATACTTAAGAATTCTCTTAACAGCTGTTAAATGAGATTCTCTAGGATCTGATTGGAATCTGGCACAAAGACAGACACTAAAGAGAATATCAGGACGAGTAGCAGTCAGATAGAGAAGAGAGCCTATCATACCTCGATAGAGCTTCTGACAAACCTTGTTGCTTACCTCTTCCTTCTCCAGAATGCAAGTTGGGTGCATAGGAGTCTTTGCAGAGTTGCATTCAGACATATCAAACTTCTTCAGAACGTCTTTAATGTACTTGCTTTGATGAATGTACGTGACTTCTGGAGTTTGATTAATTTGAATTCCCAGAAAGAACTTTAGTTCTTGCATTAGACTCATTTCAAATTCTGCCTGCATTAACTTAGAAAATTCTTGGCAAACAGAGATATTAGCAGAACCAAAAATAATGTCATCAACATAAATCTGGCATATCACGAGATCATTTTTATGGTTTTTACAGAAGAGTGTAGAATCAACTTTCCCTCTGATAAAATTTTGTTCCAGAAGAAAATTACTTAAGCGTTCATACCAAGCTCTGGGAGCTTGTTTAAGTCCATATAAGGATTTCTTAAGTTTGAAAACATGTTCTGGAAAATTTGAGTTTTCAAAACCAGGAGGTTGATTAACATACACTTCTTCTGAAATATAACCATTTAGAAATGCACTCTTGACATCCATTTGGTATAATTTGATAGAGTGATTAATAGCAAATGATACAAGAAGACGAATAGACTCTAACCTTGCGACTGGAGCAAAAGTTTCATTATAATCAATACCTTCTTGTTGACTATAACCTTGAGCTACCAGTCGTGCTTTGTTTCTGACAACTTCTCCTTTCTCGTTCAGTTTGTTTCTGAAAACTCATCTGGTTCCAATGACATGAGTGCCTCTGGGTTTAGGAACGACATCCCAGACATCATTCTTGGAGAATTGATCTAACTCTTCTTGCATAGCTGCCACCCAATCATTATCTTGAAGAGCTTCATAACAGGTTCATCTTTGTTTCCCAAAATCAAATCTTCAGATACGTTGCTACGACTCTTGACTTTCCTTGGAATTTCTGGAGATTTAATTTCTTCAGAGTCTGGTGTGACAGTTGCTTCTGGAGTTTTCTCAGATTCTACGAGAGTGATTTCCAAATCTGCAAACTTTTCAACTAGCTTTGACTTTTCAGGGTCAAGCTTATCATCAAATCTAACATGAATTGATTCCTCCACAATTTTGGTTTCTGTGTTGTATACTCTATAGCCTTTAGAGCGTTCTGAGTATCCTAACATGATTCCTTTCTGTGCTTTGGAATCAAACTTGTTTTAGATGTTCTTTAGTATTTAATATAAAACAAATGCATCCAAAAGGATGAAAATATGAAATGTTGGGTTTTCTTCCCTTACACAGTTCATAGGGAGTCTTATCCAGAATAGGTCTAATAGAGATTCTATTCTGAATGTAACACGCTGTATTTACAGCTTCTGCCCAAAAGTGCTTTGCTACATTTGTTTCATTGATCATGGTTCTGGCCATTTCTTGGAGTGTCCTATTCTTCCTCTCTACAACTCCATTTTGTTGTGGAGTTCTAGGGCAGGAGAAATCATGGGATATTCCATTAGAATCAAATAGTTCTTCAAAATCTTTATTTTCAAATTCTCCAGCATGATCACTTCTGACTCTAACAATTTTAGAGTCAAATTCTTTTTGCACTTTAGAACAGAAACTGGTGAATACAGAGTGAGACTCACTCTTGTGCCTTAGGAATTTTACCCATGTCCAGCGGCTGTAATCATCAACGATTACTAGTCCATACTTCTTTCCATTGACTGATGCTGTTTTCACAGGACCAAATAAGTCAATGTGAAGAAGCTCCAGAGGCTTGGAGGTAGAAACAACATTTTTCTTTTTAAAAGATGTTTTTGAAAACTTTCCTTTCTGACAAGCTTCACACAGAGCATCTGAAGAAAACTTCAGTTTAGGTAAGCCTCTGACTAACTCAAGTTTAGTTAGCTGAGAAAGTTTTCTCATGCTAATGTGGCCTAAGCGTCTATGCCATACCCATTGCTCTTCGTGAACTGACATTAAACATTTAACATTTTGATCTTTTAAATCAGAAAGATTTATTTTGTAAATGTTGTTTTTCCTCTTGCCTGTGAAAAGGACAGAGCCATCGTTCTGATTAATGGCTTTACACGTTTTTTGATTAAAGATTACATCATAACCGTTATCACTTAATTGACTTATGGATAACAAGTTATGCATTAATCCTTCTACATAAAGAACATCAGATATAGAGGGAAGAGTACCATTACCAATAGTTCCGGAGCCTCTGATCCTTCCTTTCTGATCTCCTCCGAAGCCTACAAATCCAGCGTCTTTAAGTTCCAGGCTTTGGAACATAGACTTTCTTCCCGTCATATGTCGCGAGCATCCAGAGTCCAGGTACCATGACTGGTGTCTGAACTTTGCTGCATAGGATATCTGCAACATAGATAATCTTATCTTTCGGTACCCAGAATCTCTTGGGTCCTTTTAGATTAGTTTTCCCAGAGTTTCTTACAACTTTGGGTCTTCTAGCATTCTTAAATTTTTGTTCTTGTGTGTGTGTGTAATGATATGAAAAAGGAGATTTAAGCTGGTTACTGGTAGAAGTTTTATCAGAATCAGAATCATACCCAATTCCCCTTTTATTATTCTGACTTACTCCATAAATCATGGATGCCATAATACTCCTATCTATTCCACTCTTCAGAAACTTCTGAAAGGCTTCTTCATATTTATAAATAATTTCATTTGAAGTTTGTGGTGCTTGAGACAACGCTTCTTCTAATTTTAAGCTTTTTGTTTTAGCTCCATCTCTTTCTAACGTTAAAGATTTGATTGTATCTTCATGTGCTAGAATTGTTGTCTCAAGTTCACTACATTCTTCAGATTTTGCTTTAAGAAGACCTTTAATGTTTTTAACTTTTTGTTTTAATTTCTGAAGAGAGGTAAGAGTTTCTGATAAACATGATTCTAAGTCAGATCTAGAAAGTTCAGAAAATACCTCTTCAGATTCTTCATCTGAGCTGCTGGATGTGGTAGCCATAAGAGCTACGTTGGCCTGTTCATCAGAGTCAGATTCTGATGATTCGGATTCACTATCGTCCCAGGTGGCCATTAATCCCTTCTTTGTTCTGAAGGCATTTTTCTTGAAGCTTTCTTTCTTGGAGTTATCTTTCTTCAGCTTGGGGCATTCATTTCTATAATGACCTGTTTCTTTACATTCAAAACAGGTAATATCTTTATTAGGTTTACCTTTTGAAGTTGACTCTGATCTATCCCCTCTGGGTCTTGATCTTCTGAAGTTGTTGTTGTTCCTTCTTTTCCAGAGTTGCTTAACTCTTCTGGTTAGTAAGGACAGTTCTTCTTCATCATCAGAGTCTTCAGGTTCAGAGTCATCAGTGTCTGCAGTTTCTGCTTGAAGAGCCTTGGTTCTGTCTGACTTCCGTCTTTCAGGTCTGGACTTCAGCGCCACTGACTTGTTCCTTTTCTTAGGCTCATCCTCCTCTAGTTCTATCTCATGGCTTCTGAGAGAACTAACAAGTTCTTCAAGGCTGATATTGTTCAGATCCTTTGATAACTTCAGAGCAGTAACCATTGGTCTCCATTTCTTTGGCAGACTTCTGACTATCTTCTTAACATGATCTGCAGTCGTGTATCCTTTGTCTAGCACTTTAAGACCTGCAATAAGAGTTTGGAATCTGGAAAACATAGCTTCTATAGCTTCGTCATCTTCCATCTTGAAGGCTTCATATTTCTGGATCAACGCCAGAGCCTTCGTCTCCTTGACTTGGGAGTTTCCTTCATGGGTCATCTTCAGAGAGTCAAGTATATCTTTAGCCGTCTCTCTGTTGGTGATCTTTTCGTATTCGTTGTATGATATAGCATTTAGAAGTATTGTTCTGGCCTTGTGATGATTTTTGAACTCACGTTTCTGATCTTCTGACATTTTGCTTCTGGGAATTTCAGCTCCATTTAAGGTTGGAGGTTTGTATCCATCTGTGACAATGTCCCAGAGGTCAGCATCATAACCAAGAAAGAAACTTTCGATTCTATCTTTCCAGTAATCAAACTTTTCTCCATCAAAAACAGGAGGCTTGGCATTGTAAGAATCTTTCTCATTTGAGTGGGCCATTTGTTTTTCTCGCACTGGATCTCTCTACACGGTTAAGTGTTTGATTTGAAAATCAATAACAGAGCCGGAGCTCTGATACCAATTGAAGGTGAGAAAAACAAGAAAGGGGGGGTTTGAATTGTTTGAAAAATAAGCGCTTTTGCAAAATGAAATCACACAATGATTTTATACTGGTTCGCTTATAACACAAAGCTACTCCAGTCCACCCGGCCAAGGTGATTTCGCCTTCAACAAGGACTTAATCCACTAATCTTGAAAGATTACAAACAACCCCTAAGAGAAAAGAAAATCTCTTAGTCCTCTCAAGTCTACAGACTACAAAGAGTCACTTGAGGAAATCAAATAAAAATAGATACAAGATGTGTAATCTAGAGTGCTTCTAAGAAAGCAAATATTACAAACTTAAGAACAAATTTTTCACTTGATAAGCAAAAGCTTAGTGAAAATCTTTGAAGAACAAAGATGTTTTTCTTGAGCGTGATATAATTTCAGTATAGTTTTGGCTAGTGATTTCTTGTGTATACTGAATGAGATTTCTTCTCTTATTTATAGGAGTTGAAGTAGAGTTGAAGTAGCGTTGAGTCTGTTGGATATTGAGATGTAGTTACGCCATTCCATTAATAGCTTCTGCAGTAGACTTTTTCACTTAGAAGTGACTACTTACCACAATTAGTATCTTCTCTCTTGGAAGTGGAGATTAACGTCTCTTTCTAATTGAGGAAATCCATTTGCAGAACTTTAACTTGGCTTAAACGTTACTTCATCATGATTAACAATTCTGATTAGAGTCTTTGTGTATCTGGAGAAACTTGCTTCTGATGTTATCTCTTGAAAGTTCAGATGGCGCTGATAACTTCAGAATTTCCAGAAGGCATTTGTTCAGAGTCAGAGCTTCTAGACTTTACTTCATGTTCAGATGCTTCTGATACTTTGCAGTTTTGTCCAGAGTCAGAGCTTCTTGAAACGAGATTCCTCTTTAGATTCTTCTGATACTTGAGATTTTGCATCTGATCTTGTTTTGCATCTGATGACATCATCAGATTTATTTCTTCTTTCTTTAGAACCTTGCACACTTAGAAACTTTTCGTTAGGGTGCCATTTTTGGTTTCATCCTTTGTTATCATCAAAATCATGGAATCTGTTGTAGAATAATTTTTGTTCTTACACATGAATGAAAAATTTAAATCAAAACAGAAATGATTCAAATAAATCTGGAAAAATTCATGCATATTCAAGACATCTAAAATGATCAACACACAAAAAATCAGAAGCATTGGACATCATTTGGTATGGAAATCACATGGCACAAGTTGAACATCAAAAGGTGTGACACAAATTGTCACACCAAGTTAGCACAATCATAAAACAGCAATGGATCACAGGAAAAATACCAAACCAACACCAAAATGTCAAGCAATGTGTCTAGTTTCATCATGCAAAATTTCAAAGCCATTGGATAAGAAACAAGCATTTCACAAAGGTATAAGCAAGGCAAGGTCAAAAATGGACATATGATCAATCCTTCTAGCACAAAATAATATCCAGCCAAGCACAACTTGTAAAATCATGATCATTAAAAAATAGACAAACAGAGAAACAAGATGCAAAAAATTGGGATCAAATTGGATCAATTTTCAATTTTATATGATTTTTCTAAATTGAAGAAAATATTGAAATTCAAAAAAATGGACATAGCATAAAAATGAGAGGGAAAGTGGATAAACATATGAAGCATTTGAAATTATGCTATCGCCCGGAATCGAAGTCAGGCAACATTTGAATTTGAGCGCCTCAACCAAAACGGCATCGTATTGCCTTAAACCCTAGCGCGCCAAGCATTTCGTAGCTAATTCAAATTTTCCTAGCTAATTGGCAGCGATTTCGTAGCAAATACTGGAAATGAAGAACATTCAAGGTTGAAGATGAAGATCATCATGATCTTCATCTGGATTTTCCAGATTTCTCAAAACATGTCTAGAAATCAAAATCAAGTACATCATTTGAATCCTCATCACATGTACATCAAGAATCCATAATCATTTCATGCAAAAACAACCAAACACGCACGGATCGAAGAAAAGAAAATTCATCATCCAAACTTTAATCAATCAGAACTTCATGTACAATGCATCATTTCACACGATTTAAAGCTCAGCACAACCAGCACAAAGAGATCTACAACAACATGGCAAAGAAATTCAAAAATAAGAGATTCGAATTATGACCTCTTGAAGTGCCGATTCGGATTTGGCTTGATTCAAGGCTTGTGATAGCTCCAATGTTCCTCTATGATGCTTGTATAGATGATTGAAAGAGAAATTGAAGCTTAATTGCACACGAATCCAACAGATTTTGAAAATTCCATGGATGCTTCAAGCTTTGTGTATGCTTCAATATGGCACGGTTTCCTTTGATTTCACGTCCAACTCTCCTCAAAAACACTTCAAGAGCAAGAATCAACCAATAGAATATGCTTTTGTTTGAAGAAATGCAAGAAAAATTTGAGAGAAAAGTTTGAAGAATTTTGGATCTAGATCTGAAAAATGAATGTTAATCCCCTAAAAATTGTTATGCTTATGCTTAAATACCTCATGCTAATCATTCTGTAATCAAGCTTAAACCAAATGCTAATGAGATTAATCAAGTTTTGGAGTGTATGCACAAATTGGGTTTTCACCCCCATGCATGAAGTAACACGTGAACAGTGCTCAAATCTGATCCCAATCCACTCAAATAAGGCCCATGCAAGCTTTTGAGATGGTTTTGTATGCATTCAATCATTAAAAATGGTTTTATGAAATTTCTCTTCAAAAGCTTCATGAATGAGCACATGATAATGCAAATAGAATTCAAGCCATGTAATGAATGTTTTGGAAACTACAAGTCATGAGGAGAAAATTGCAAAAAGAACCACCCATTTTGGAGCTTTGGTTGAAAAGTTATGTCCATTTGAAGTTCCATGCATACTTTGCCACGTTTTGATCATATCTCCTTAACCACACATGAGAAATTGATGATCTTGGACTTTTTGGAAATGGGAGAGAAAGATCTACAACTTTCATGTTCAACAAAATTTCATTTGAAGCTTTCTTGATGATGTAATATTAAGTTGAAGTTGGTCCAAAATCTTTCCATTTTTGGAAAGTTCAAATTATAGGTCACTTGCTATTTTTGGAAATTCTTGACCTGACTTCAAATTCTTCAATGTGAGTGTTTGAAATGTCCAATGAGACTTGTTTGAATATGAATGAAGTATTTCTAATCACTTCCCACCTCCAAATCCACAGTTGACTTTGCAGTTGACTTTCTAAGTCTTCAGTTGACTAGGAAATGTTCTGATGAAATTCAAGCCTCTACCACTTGGGATTTTGCTTCAAAATAACATTATAGCTCATATGAACTCTTGTGAATGATTGTGGGGTCCAAATCTCAAGAATGACCACCATCTATTGCTCAATGAATGCCTTGAATTGCCTTGACTGTTAATGCTTCATCTGCAAGACAAAGGTTAGATGACATATTTTTTGTACTTTTTGGTTAGTGATAAAAAGAAAAGCAATGATGTACAAATGCAAACATGCTTGGTGATCAAGAACCACTCTCAAAAGATGACCCACCCACGGGGAAGGAAGCAAGGTGTCCAATGATCCTTGAGGCTATGCAATGATATGGTATGATGCCATGAGGGATCTTAGGGACAAAATTGGGGTCTTACAAATAGGTGACCAACCGAGGCGTGAATCGGGGAATATTCCCAAGACACTCATCATCCAAAAAGAGGGCTAAAAGCAAACTCGATTATAGGATGGACACTCGACTCCACAAAGGGAATACGAATCTTACTCAACTGGGGAAGAACAAAAGGCTTCGACCGAAGAGTGCATGAGATATACTATCTATTACCGTCAGAACGTAGATAATATACTCGCATGGAAGATTATCCACAACCGGTTACTGGGTTAATAAAGGATAAGTCGACCGAAAAGAAAAGGTATCGGGATACCGAAACTAGGTATATAATGATGACCAATTCAGGAGAGAAACAAACGTTACCGCCGACAGGGTAAACGAGAGATGACCCGCTGGGGATAAATTGCGTATACAGGGCAATTATCCAGGCAAAAGAGGGAATATCAACACCGAATAATGGATGAAGATAACCACCAAGGAGGGGATTACACCTACCGGTATCAGGGTAGGAAACCACGGGAAAGTAACCGTCATCGATTATGATGAACCAAAGGTTAACTCTGCAAAGGGGAGAAAATAGGGTTTACAACTACCGGTATCAGGGTAGAAAACCACCAACTCCGCCGAGGATAAGTTGAACGATTACTAATTACTGAGCAATTATTCATTTATACCGCGGGGAAGCAAAAGGAAACAGTCATAAGATGCCAATTTAGGATCAAACCAAAGAGGCAAACTGAATCAAGACTCGTCCTAATGAGAATATAACTCAATAGGGGAACCCATCCCAATACATGTGTTGGGAGGAAACGGAAACAATCGTCATCCACGAGGATATATCTCGGTGGGGAATATGGAAGAAAGGGATAGACGCTTTCTGCCTATGGAGCTGACTCTATATGGAGAGGTCAGACGTACACATCTGCTTGGGGAAATATATACCACCAAATAGTATGAGACAAAAACAACGATATATGGCAAAGAAATGCAACATGAATATCTAAATGTTATAATTATGCATGTGTATGCGTGATTTATGTTTGATGAATGCTGACAAACAGACATATCTAATACACACAGGCCCAGGAATCAACCACCTGGTACTACATCTCAGGAGAGAAAGCCAGGATCACCGGAGAGTATCCAATCTGCCGGGGATCAGAGACAACGATATCTCTGCAGGGATGAATCAATAGTCTCAGCTGGGGACAAGAGTTTAGGGCACCGGTAGAATCTGCCACATAAGCAACTCTATTGGGGAATCTATCAGAGGGATAAAGGGATTATGGGGGCCAACCACCAAAAATCGAATCTTCCAGAGGACACATCTGCTGAGGAGGAAAGATCATTGCTCTGCTGAAGGGAAAAAAGGTGAATAATCTCAACAAGCACCCCACTTGGTGGGCTAAATCCCGACAAAATTCTGGAGGACGAGGATACAGTCATTCCAGGAATATGAACAAAAGTCTTACCCTGTTGGAGATCATACTACCATTGGGAGAGCACTGAGGATCTCTTAAGTATCCTTTTGTCTCTGTGAATGTTCATTTTGTTTTAAAACAATTTATGAAGAAATTTGTTTGTTTAAAACAATGATATTTTTTCAATTAAAGCATGCAAAACATTTGTTGAATAGAAACAAATAAGAGTGCAAATAATTGGATAAAGGCTCAAATTTATTTGATGGAATGGTAGTCTGCAAATGGCAAGACTCCATAGATCTTTACAAATTTGAAATTGGTGATATATATTGGAAAAGGGCTACATTGAACATAATGACCATTTCTCCACCAATTCTGAATTCGATGCATCCGAAGCTTCAGTTGATGACGAATGAATGAGAATCTCTGACGGATGATGATTGTAGAACAAAGTCTTGTCAGAATGCAATTACTTGCCAAATCCCTAATTTTTGCCTAGATTGCCCCAGGGTGAGGTACTCAACCTAGCGGGATATAAATATTCATTCATTTTTTAGTCTCTAACTTTTGCCTGGACCGCCCTTTCGGGTTTTCAACTTAGCGAGCTATTCTGTTTTTTTTTAGGCGAAGTATTTCTTGACTGCATCTGAATTCACAGGACGAGTGAAATCCTCCCCATCCATAGTCATAAGCATTAAAGCGACGCCTGAAAAGGCTCTCTTAACAACATATGGACCTTCATAATTTGGAGTCCACTTGCCCCTGGAACCGGACGCGAAAGACAAGACTTTCTTGAGCACAAGGTCACCCTCTCGAAACACACGAGGTTTGACCTTCTTATCAAAGGCTTTCTTCATCCTCTGCTGATACAATTGACCATGGCACATGGCAGTCAATCTCTTTTCTTCTATCAAGTTCAATTGGTCGTAACGACTTTGAACCCATTCAGCATCGGTCAACTTGGCTTCCATCAAGACTCTCATTGATGGGATCTCCACCTCTATTGGGAGTACAACCTCCATGCCATAAACAAGAGAGAAAGGGGTTGCCCCTGTTGAAGTGCGGACAGACGTACGATATCCATGTAAAGCAAACGGCAACATCTCATGCCAATCCTTGTACGTAACAACCATCTTCTGGATAATCTTCTTGATGTTATTATTAGCAGCTTCAACAGCCCCATTCATCTTGGGTCTGTAAGGAGAAGAATTATGATGTGCAATCTTGAACTCACTACACAGCTCTTTCATCATTTTGTTGTTCAAGTTAGATCCATTATCAGTAATGATCTTATCTGGCACACCATATCGGCATATGAGTTGATTCTTGATAAACTTTACGACCACCTGCCTGGTCACATTTGCATATGGCGCAGCTTCAACCCACTTGGTGAAGTAATCAATTGCTACGAGAATGAATCTGTGTCCATTGGACGCTTTCGGCTCTATCATACCAATCATGTCAATTCCCCACATGGAGAAGGGCCATGGTGATGAAATCACATTCAGAAGTGTCGGGGGAATATGAATCTTATCTGCATAAATCTGACACTTATGGCATTTCTTCACATATTTGCAGCAGTCAGACTCCATTGTCAGCCAATAGTAGCCTGCTCTCAACATCTTTCTAGCCATGGCATATCCATTGGAATGAGTACCAAATGAACCCTCATGAACCTCGGTCATCAACATGTCTGCTTCGTGTCTATCCACGCATCTGAGCAGAACCATGTCAAAATTTCTCTTGTAAAGCACTTCGCCATTGAGGTAGAAACTGCCAGATAATCTCCTCAAAGTCTTCCTATCTTTCACAGATGCCCCAGGTGGGTAAATCTGGCTCTGAAGGAAACGCTTGATATCATAATACCATGGCTTATCATCTTTTACTTCTTCAACCGCAAATACATAAGCTGGTCTTTCCAAGCGCATCATAGTGATATTGGGAACTTCATTCCAATATTTAACCACAATCATTGAGGCTAGTGTAGCAAGAGCGGCTGCCATCTGATTCTCATCTCGAGGAATATGATGGAAGTCAACCTCAGTAAAGAACGTTGACATCCTCCTCGCATAATCCCTATATGGAATAAGACCAGGTTGATTCGTTTCTGTCGCATTACGCGAAAAACCGGCGGGAAAACAAGAACAACAGAGCCGCCACCGTGCGTTATTTATCCCAAAAGAGGGAAAGGAAACGCTCAGAGTAAACCTAGGAAAAAGCATGGTCTCGCGACCAAAGAGAAAGGGTACGGGAGTCGGTTACGCAAGGGGAAGGTATTAGCACCCCTCACGTCCGTCGTACTCGACGGGATCCACGCTCTAAAAGAAAGAAAAGGTTGCTAAACAAACATCACACACACACACTGAAGACCACACAGGTGGGGTAAAAGAGGAGGGGACTCGCTAGGATATCGCATCCTATGCCTACGTATCTCGTCTGGAACGAGAATCAGAGCTGCCGTAGTTCGGCTCACGCACGCCAAACAAGACACACACAAACACAGGCAAACATGGAACCCGAACGCCAATCGCTGGACTTACATCGGCTTCCGAACCAAACAAACACAAGAAGGCAAACGTGGAGCCCGAATGCCAATCACTGGACTTACATCAGCATCCAAACCAAAACACACACAAGAAGGCAAACGTGGAGCCCGAATGCCAATCATTGGACTTACATCCGCATCCGAACCAACAAACCCACACTAGAACCCGAATGCCACTCGATGGACTTACATCAACTTCCAAGCACGCAACGAGACAAAACAAAGACACAGGCGCCCGGAGAGATCTGCTCATCTCCTGCCTACGTACCTCATCTGGTATGAGGATCAGGGCGACGTAGTTCCCCTACGAAGGGATACAGGACTAGCCTAACCAGATAACAGAGGGAGACACAACTAGGGAGACTAACTCGAGCCTAGATGTTATCATGCAAAATCATCCCTAAGTCAAGGTTTCTAGCTAACTTGCACAGGAAGCAAGCCTATCCTAAAGCACAAGCAATAGCAAATGATCACAAACAGCACACCCTATATGCACACAAGTGGGGCTCAATCAAAGGGTAAGACTGCAAGAGCAAGTCATCTGTACAAGGGTAAAGGTAGCTCTTAACCTTGACATTGGGAGTCAAGGTGAAGCCAGATGAAAGGTGAGTGAAGATTAGACTTCACAGCTCTTATCCCTGGTCAGGGAGAGCTATAGACAAAGAAGTGTGGGTCCAGAAAGTGGGAACCCTTCTACACTTAAGACACTGACACTGTACACTGTACAAGATCTTGGGCTTGTATCCCAATGCATCAACACAGTGGTGTGAGCAGAGGGATGACTCAACAGAATAGCAGGGGATGGATTGCACATCCCTTGGGTTCTGCCAATTGCCTTATCAGAAGGTCTTTACCTGCTTGGGGACAAAAATAAACAATCACAAACATCGCCTCTTAAGGAGGACTTCAGACAGGTGCCTGGCCAAGTAACAGGCCAGGTCTTCCAGACTACATGGAGACAAGAATGTTATACCTCAGTGCAAATTGCTTATTAAGCAAAGCAAAGCAATATTAGCAACTAATGTACCTGAAATCAATCAAATATCATCAGTATACCAATTACAGAATTAAACAGCAAATGGTTCACAATTAGCTATATACAGACAAACACAAGCCAATGCACAAAGGTGCAAGCAACTCAAAGGAGCCAAATACCCTACAAAATAAACCAAGTTAGTTTACACTATCAAATGAGACAACTCAATCAAATGTGAATCCACTTCCTTAAGGTATTTTGCTTCTTAACCTGAAAATCACATTCAAACATGAGATACAAGACCACTAGGACAAGCCTAGGGTCAAAAGGGAGTGAAAAAGTCAAAACAGCAAGTGAAACCATGATCAAAACCAAGATTAATCAATTAAAAAGAGAATCCAATTGGTCTCACATCAAAACTATGCACCCAATTTATTTCATGCACAATTTAACTCAAAGTAAGCAATCATGAACCACAAATGAGTAAACCGAATGATTCCAATCAAACAAATATCAAAACAGCTCAATAAATTCCACAAAAATTCTATCCTAAACAGAACATATTCAACGATCTACATGTCAAATTTCATGTTATTTGGACAAGTGGAAGTGGGGAAATTAAATTCCACATGTCATGGCATGCAAAAATCAACCTAAACTAGGTCACAAACCAAGTGTTAACTTCAATAAATTGTAAAACAGTATGAACAAATGGGAAATGAATGGGATCAAAGCCAAATTGAAGCTAAACATGTTAAGAAATACTCCACCAAATTTCACATTCATATGGTAAGGGATTAGGATTTTACAAGTCATGTAAGTTTGTCACTCAAGAAACAATCCAAAAATGCTAAACAGCAACCAAAAATGTCAATCAAATAGGAAATGTATCAACAATTCCTACAAAAATTCATGGTGAAACTAGACATGTACAAGGTATCTCATGCAAAAAATCAGAGCCATAGGCCTAGTGTAAGCATGGAAAATTAAATCATGAACACAGCATAGCATAGTGTGACACATATTGTCACACTCAACTTGAGCACATCATATCTTGCAAACCATAAATCCAAAATTCACAAACTATACATCAAAATCACCAGAAATGAGTCAAGAACATGCCTATAAAATTTCATGCATTTTGGCTGAGGCATCAAGATTTCATGTAAAAAATGGTAAAACATACAAGAAACGCATACATGAACAAGATCACTAGGCAAAGTCAAAAATTCATCAGGCACAACTTGAATTACTATGCCTAAAAAAACTAGAGGAAATTCTGAATCCAACAAAAAAATTCCCACCTAATTTGGATTAAGGATGATTTAATTATGATTTTTAGAAGTTTGATCAAAATGTGAAATAATTATTTAAATGAATTAAGTGATTTAATTATGCTGAGTGGCAAACTTGTAATTCTCTTCGCCAGGGCCAAAACGCGGTAGTTTAATTAAATGAGGTGGCGGCGAGTGATTCATCCAGGCGCGGCGGGAAACAGAATTCGAATTGGAAAGCCAGGCTGAAGGATCTAACGCGCATTTTTCCAGAAAAACTCAAGAACACCGTCACTGTCCATCACTTCCAGATTTCGTGAAGAACAAAGTTGCACGAAAATATACAAACTATATACCGTTGGAACCGGCATGCAACGAGGATCATGGATATAACAAGCGTTTCTCCTAATTCTAACCACGTGCTATGAACCGATCGAAACAAGATTCACACACAAATATTCAGGTCAACATATCTAGCTAAATACCTAATGGATTCGCACGATTCGAAGTTTAACGTGACCTACATGCCAAGATCTACAAGATCCATATAGAAATTGCAAGAATTATCTCGGTCGAATCTTACCTCAAATGAGATGCAGCCGTTGAATTCGTTGGATTCAAAGCTCCAAAGTACAAAACAGATCGCGATTGATGATGTAGAAGGTGAATAGAAGTGAAGATTCAGCTCAACGATGCACGGATCAGTGGAAAATCGTAACTGCCATGTGAGAGTGATGCTTTGCACAGTTGGAATTGGCCACGATTCTTGCTTCAAATGCTTCAAACAGAACTTTAGAATCACCTGCATATGAAGAATCAACAAAGAGCTTGCCACAATATTGATGAATTATCGATGAAATGATGAAGAAAGGGAATGTGAAAAATGTGAAAATTGAGAGAATTTTGTGATTTTTTGGATTGGATCTGAAAAAATGATTATGGATTTTTCAATTCTGTTAGAATTAAGCTCTTATACTTGCCCTTAATCCACTCTTTAATCATGATTAGCACAAAATTGGGTGATTAGTGAAAATGAGCTTGTAATGCACTTTGGCCTTTTTGCCCTTGGATAGTTTGGATCAATGTAACAGTGTTTTTTCACCTTGAGCAAGTCATAAATCATATTTGGAAGCTATTGGAATTGGTCCCATGTGAAAATTCCATGTAATTTGAAATTGGACCTTTTTACCCTCCACTTTTTAATTGGTACACTTGAAAAATGACCTTTTTATGTGAAGGCTTTTGGCAAAATGTGATGATGGATTTGGATAGTACATGTTAAATGTGGTTTGCTCAAAGAAGAACCATCCAATTTGGCCATTCCATGTGAAAGTTATGCCACTTTGAATTCAGGCATTTTCTGAAAATGATTTGACCATAACTTGCCAACCATAAATGGGAAATGAGTGTTCTTGGACTTTTTTGAAAGGCAAGAACAAGATCTTCAACTTTCATGTTGGACAAATTTTGATTTGAAGCTTGTATGATGAAGTAATTTTGAGGAGAAAAACTTTCCATTTTGGGCAGCTGAAATTACAGGTCACCTGCTATTTTTGGAAACTTCTTGTCTGACCCCCAAATCTTCAACCTTGGTCTTTGATATGTCAAATGAGACTTATATGGACATGAATGAAGCCTTTCAAACCATCTCACACCTTCCAATCCATAAAATCAGGCACAGTTGACCACAGTTGACTTTCTAGGATTTTAGCTGAAATTCAGCTTGACTGATGACTTCTGAGCATCCAATCTTTGGCCAAATCACTTCAAAATGATCCTTAGACCATATGAACTTGATAAACCAACCCTAGGGCCTTGTCTTAATGGAAATTACACAAGCTTGCTTGTTTGACCTGATCTCCTGACCAGTTTGACCTAATTTGTCAGTTGAACTTGCACTTGGGCAAAGGCTATGCAATGCTATGCAATGGACCATGTTATGTTAATGACCTAATGATGAAAATGTATGTACAATGGGAGGTGCAAATTTGAGGTGCTACAGTTTCCCATTCACCCTTAATCTGATTAACAACGAGGGCCGAATCACCATAAACATCAAGATGCTTGATCCTTAGATCAATGCATTCCTCCAATCCCATAATGCAGGCCTCATACTCAGCCATATTATTCGTGCATTTGAAAGTTAGCCTTGCTGTAAAAGGAATATGTGTGCCCCGAGGAGTAATGATCACTGCCCCAATACCATTTCCATATTGATTTACAGCACCATCAAATACCATACTCCATCTAGAACCAGGCTCTGGCCCTTCATCGAGTGTAGGCTCATCGCAATCTTTCATCTTCAAATACAAAATCTCCTCGTCTGGGAAGTCATACTGAACTGACTGATAATCCTCGATAGGCTGATGTGCCAAATGGTCAGCAAAGATACTACCTTTAATAGCCTTCTGAGCTCGATACTCAATATCATACTCAGACAACAACATCTGCCAACGGGTAATCCTCCCAGTTAAAGCAGGCTTCTCAAATATGTACTTGATTGGATCCATTCTGGATATCAACCAAGTTGTATGATTTATCATATACTGGCGTAAGCGCTTAGCAGCCCAAGCCAAAGCACATCATGTTTTCTCAAGCATTGAGTATCGAGACTCACAATCGGTGAACTTCTTACTTAAGTAGTAGATGACGTATTCTTTCTTTCCTGCTTCGTCTTGTTGACCAAGGACACAACCCATTGAATCTTCAAGAACAGTCAGATACATAATCAAGGGTCTCCCTTCCACAGGCGGAGACAAAATCGGAGGCTCAGACAGATACTCTTTAATATTGTCAAAGGCTTTCTGGCAATCCTCGGTCCAATCATGAGACTGATCTTTCTGGAGGAGCTTGAATATCGGCGCACATGTGGCAGTCATGTGGGATATGAATCTGGAAATATAATTCAAGCGACCAAGAAAACCTCAGACTTGCTTCTCAGTTTTGGGCGCAGGCATCTCTTGTATTGCTTTGTCCTTTGCAGGATCAACCTCAATACCTCTTTCACTGACGATAAAGCCCAATAACTTGCCAGAACGGACTCCAAATGTACACTTGTTGGGATTCAGTCGAAGCTTATACTTCCTCAGACGCTGAAAAAGCTTCAACAGGTGCTCTACATGTTCAACTTCCGTTCTTGACTTAGCAATCATATCATCAACATATACCTCAATCTCCTTGTGCATCATGTCATGAAACAAGGTAGTCATAGCTCGTTGATACGTGGCTCTAGGGTTCTTCAAACCGAAGGGCATCACTCGATAACAAAATGTTCCCCAAGGTGTGATGAATGTTGTCTTCTCCATATCCTCGGGTGCCATTTTAATCTGATTATATCCGGAAAATCCATCCATAAATGAGGAGACATTGAATTTAGCTGTATTATCTACCAACATATCAATGTGTGGTAGGGGAAAATCATCTTTCGGACTAGCTTTATTCAAGTCTCTATAGTCTACACACATCCGGACTTTTCCATCTTTCTTAGGTACGGGCACAATATTGGCCACCCATTGAGGATATGTAGAAGTCACCAGAAACCCCGCATCAATTTGCTTCTGCACTTCCTCTTTGATCTTCACTGCCATATCAGGATGAGTTCTTCTGAGCTTCTGCTTCACAGGCACGCACTCTGGCTTCAAAGGCAGGAAATGTTGCACGATATCAGTATCTAGACCAGGCATGTCTTCGTACGACCAAGCAAAGACGTCGACATATTCTCGTAGCAATTGAATCAACCCCTTCTTAACAGATTCTTCCAGAAGTGCCCCAATCTTTACCTCACGAACACAATCCTCAGACCCCAAGTTGACTGTTTCCAGATTCTCAAGATGTGGCTGAATGATCTTCTCTTCATGCTCAAGTAAACGGGTGATCTCATCAGGAATCTCTTCATCATCATCTTCCTCTGCCTCAAATACAGGGAATTCAAAATTGGGAGATGGTGTTGGATCATTATGTTCAATGGGTCAAGAAATCAACCTACATAATGATTTTGGATATGAAAGGCTTTAGAATTCAAACAAGGCAAATCATTATGCAGATGAAAAGATTGATTTTATTCTATTTTTAGGGTTTTATGTGATCACCAATTTCATGCAAAAAGCAAAAAGGGAAAATAATTTGGAAAAACAAACATTTAACATGAATTTATTGAATGAAAATATCATTGTATTTATGTTGCCAACAATGTCATTACTTCTCCTTTTGGCATGGGAGAAGGGTTTTTAAACAAAGTGATTATTACGTTGACTTGTGGATAACTGTAGGAATATCCACAACGACCCAATTGTTGCAAACCCCTCCAGGGATAATGAAATTGTCAGAGTCCTCTGCATCCTCTTCCAAGACAGCAGCAACTTCTTCATCCTGACCAGTGTGGATAAAACCTCCACTCTTGAATAACCCTTGCGCGTTGAAGACCCCAGAAGAAAAGCCAATGCCAGCTCGGGACTTGTTGTCTTCCAACTTAATCATTTTTCCCAAACCAGCAATTGCACCACACTCAATGGCCAACTTCGCATCTCTATAGGAAGTAAATGAAGGAGTTCTCTTCTCAATCGGCTCAGCAATAGATAAAGCTTGGAAAGGAGTTCCAACTTCATCCTCAACATCTTTGTATGAGAAGGAAGACAAGTGGCTAACCAGGAGAGCCTTTTCTCCCCCTACCACTACCAGTTTCTTGTTCTTCACAAATTTCAGCTTCTGGTGTAGTGTGGATGTCACGGCGCCAGCCTCGTGAATCCATGGTCTGCCTAAGAGACAGCTGTACGATGGGTGGATATCCATAACCTGGAAAGTGACTTGGAAATCACTTGGTCCAATCTTGATTGGGAGATCAACTTCCCCAATCACAGTCTTTCGAGACCCATCGAAAGCTTTCACAACAACTCCACTATGCCTCATGGGAGGCCCTTGATACGACAGTCTTGAAAGAGTGGACTTTGGCAATACGTTCAGGGATGACCCAGTGTCCACCAGCACATTGGACATGGCGTCGTCTTTACAATTTACAGATATGTGTAAAGCCAAGTTGTGGTCTCTTCCCTCCTCACGAAGATCAAAGTCACAGAAACTTAAACTGTTACAAGCAGTAATGTTTGCAACAATGCTATCAAATTGCTCTATTGTGACATCATGATCTACATATGCCACATCCAAAACTTTCTGCAGAGCCTCTCTATGTGGTTCTGAATTCAGTAGTAATGATAACACGGATATCTTGGATGGCGTTTATAGAAGCTGGTCTACAACATTGTACTCGCTCTTCTTGATGAGCCTCAGCATCTCATCACAATTTTCTTTCACATTGCCACTCGGGCCAACAGAAGCAGGAGTTATCAATTTAGAGGAGGGTTTAACAACAAGTGCCGGATTTGGAGAATTCACCGCATTCCCAATCGGGCGTTCAACAAAATCAGCATTAGCTTGAGGCTTCGGTGGTGCTGAAAATACACGACCGCTACGGGTTAAGCCACTTACGTCAGCAATATTCACCACAGATGAAGAAGGCAAGGGCACCTCTTTCTCACCTTCTACAGCAACAGCGTTGTAACGAAAGGGAATTGCCTTTTCGGAAGAGTATGGCACAGGACCGGCAGGCTAAATGATCAAGGAAGGAGAAACCTTCTGCTTGCTACCATCGTATTTAATGATAACAAGTTCGGGCATCCGGAACACTGGGGAAATCACATTGACCTCAGGCTCATCTTCGTCAACATTTCTGTTTTGAAGGATCTCAATGACCCCTTCGTCCAGTATTTCCTGAAGATCTTTGCGCACTTGGCGACAACCCAATCGGTTAACAGGGCAGATTCGGCATCTATCATGGTCGTGCTCATAGTGGATGTACTCGCATAGCAAACGATGCAACTCGACTAGAGACTGTCGGATATGACTGACATATTTGACCTTGTATTTGCCAGGGCAACCCTGGACCATGTTGACAGATTTCCCATGCTCGGGCAATGGGTTCTTCTTCACGTTAGGACCTACGTCCTCAAAACACTAAATGCCACACCTCACAAGGTCTTGAACCTTGGTCTTCAAAGGATAGCAATTCTCCACGTCGTGGCCGGGAGCACCAGAATGGTAGACACAATACAATTTGGGCTTATACCACCACTAGGGGTTAGCCGGTATAGCCGGTGGGTCTCTCAGAGTAATCAACTTCCTCTCTATCAAAGAGGGATATAATTCTGCGTACGTCATCGGAATAGGATCAAAAGTGACCCTTTTCCTCTCGTAACTAGTGCTGGTTTGATTACTGTTTCGAGGCTGATAGGCCTGCTATTGCGGACGGTGCTATTGTTGCTGATATTGCTGAGGTGGTTGCTGATTGTTGCTATGTTGATTGTCTCTGAACACAGGTGCTATATGAGCCACCTGGTGCTGGTTACTAGCGGGACGCACAGTCTTCCTCCTCACAGAGGGTCTTCTAGGTTTCATATGGGAGGTCACAGCATGTGCCTCTCCATCTTTCTTCTTCGCAAACGCCCCATAGCGCTTGGCAGAAGAGCCTTCCTCTCTGATTAGACGTCCTTCTCTAGCCCCTTCTTCTAAACGCATCCCCATATTCACCATCTCGGTGAAGTCAGAAGGAGCGCTAGCAATCATCCGCTCATAATAGAATGAACTCAAGGTCTTTAAGAAGATCTTGGTCATTTCCTTCTCTTCTAGCGGAGGCATGATCTGTCATGCCACCTGTAGTGGTGTATTCGTCGCTATATGATCTATCGATTAAATCATAAGCTAGGAGATACGTTGAAAATTTCGAGTCGCCACCGCACTTTTATTTATCCAAAGGATTGGCTAAAAAGCGAACAAAAGCCTAAGAAGTTTTACACGTAGAAAACTAATAAAAAGATCAGAGATTCTGGGTAAGGGGTAAATTACGCAATGGGAAGGTGTTAGGCACCCACTACGTCCTAGGTACTCCTAGGGAGCCCTTTTCACACTTGTTATGCAAAATTGTTATTTATTATGACAAAAATATTGTGCAAACATGATTGGGATGGTGAGGAAAGAATATACATTTTTATTATTATTGGGTTCGAACGGATGAACCCGTTGCCTACGTACCTTCCATCAAAGGTAAGGATCAGAACGCCGTAGTTCGGCTAAAAGATTTCCAAAAGTGGGTTAGGTTCAATTTTAAACACAAACCCTAGGTCTTACGTTATCCACGGGAGAAAACTCAACCTTATACAAACAACAACGTCCACCATGTGAGAACAGCTTCAACTTGCCAGAGAGGGGTTAACCCTATAATAGGCAAGGAAGGCTTACAATTCAATCACTAAAGACAGAAGGTGAGATTAACATCAACCACTAAGATAAATCAAACCTATAGATCATGTATGAAAAGATTAATGGACAAAGCCAAAACAAGTGAATGAGTGGAATTACTGATTATGATTATGAAAATGAAGTCAAAGTATAATTAAGATCAATTCAACTAAGTATTATGAAACGGATTTTGGAAAAAGGTCAAGGACTTGAGTCCAGGTTTTTAGTTAGAAAAACATGAAAATGTTTGCACAACACTTATGTCAAGTTTTAAAAGATAAAGTGTGAAAAGTCTAGGACATAATGAATGATGAATGGACATGGATGGATAGTAAAACTTCTTAGAAGGTTCACTTCTTGAAATCATATAGCAGATGATTCAAGTGTGTCCTTTGGAATGGCAATGGATAATAATAAATAAACAAAGCAAGCAAAAGCGGATATCGGATGCCAATCACTGGTCTTATACCAATCTCCTAAAACAAAACGGGATATCAGAAGCCACTCAATGGACTTACACCAATCTCCACAGGCAAAGAAATAAAAAGCGGATACCGGATACCAATAAATGGATTTACACCAGTCTCCTAAAACAGAACAGGATATCAGATGCCACTCAATGGACTTACACCAATCTCCTCAAAAGAAAAACAAAGATGAGAAGTGGAAGTTAATTGCCAATCTATCTGGACTTAGGTTAACTCCACAGTATGCTCACAAGAAATCCAATGCCACATCACAGGGACTTACAATGGATCCTCACATACAAGAGCAAAAGCAACAATATGATCACAGGAATGCAAATGCCAACTTACAGGGACTTATAATTGCAACCTCTCATACAAACAGATGAACCAACTATGATCACAGGAAAGCAGATGCCAACTTACAGGGACTTATAACTGCAACCTCACATACAAACAGATAAACAGAAGATATGAGTGACCAATGAGGTCTTACACTCTATCCTTCCATGTCATAGGAACAAATGCCAAAGCAATGGACTTACAATTGACCTCAATGGGCAAACAACAATGATAGCATCACAAAAACAAATGAGATGATCATGCATTAATGGCAATTGATGATGATGATAAATGCATAGCATACAGGCAAACAAGTACACATGGAACAATCAATCAATCAATGAATATCAAACAACACACTCTATAGCCAAACAATGGGGGCTCACACAAGAGGGTTTGACTTTAAAAGTCCACTGTAATGGGTAAAGGTCGCTCTTAACTTGGCCATTGAGGGGCTCAAGTGAAGCAGATGAAAGGGAGAATGAGGGGTGTGCCTCATTGCTTCAATCTCATATCAGAGAGAGCATCAAAGAAAGTGTGGGAGTTCAGAAAGTAGGAACTCTCTCCACATTATTGACTCGATTAGATCTTGGGTTTTTATCTCATTGCTTCAACCATGTAATGGGAGCAAGAGAGGACACACTGAATAGTGGGGGATAGATTGCTTATCCCTACCTTCCACCAATTGCCTTACTTGAAGGACTTTTCCTGCTTAGGACAAATTTAAACACACACAGGCATCGCCTCTTAAGGAGGACTTCAGACAGTTTGCCCGGTCAAATAACAGACCGGGTCTCCAGACTACATGAAGAAGAAGTATTTATACCTCAAAGCAAATGCTAAAAAGCAAAGCAAGCAATCAAGCTCAAAGAACTTAGGCAACTAAAGTACCTGCAAAAGTCAAACTCATTAGTAAACAAGTCAACAGTCAAAACCAAAAGGAAATGAACCAATAGTCACACAGTGGGACCAATTGTGCAAGGCACAAAGACTCAAGCATATGAGTCAACCTACAAAACAAGTGTTAGCACATGATAAACAAATCAACTCAATCAAATTGAATGATCCTTGAGGCATTGATGCTTAACCTGAAACAAACAGCTCAATTGTAAGCTTACAAGACCACTAGGACTAGCCTAGGGTCGAAGGTGAAAGAAAAAGTCAAGGCAGCAATGCAATGTTCAATCAAAGTCAAATTCAATCATGTAGGAATCAAACACAATTGGATTCAAACTTATATCATGCATCAAGGTCATTTCATAAGCCAAAGAATGCAAAGCATGGCAAGAGAAGCATACAAAAGTCAACAGCAAAGACTTCATCCAAAAGTCAACTCAAACATTTTCAAAAATTATGAAATAAATCACATTCAATCCTAACATCTAACATGGTATACATGTAAAATTTCATGGCATTTGGATGAGAGGAAGGCAGTCAATGAAATTCATGAAGTCAAACCAAATTCAATTAAGCATGGTGAAAGTCAACAAGCATGGGTCAACTTCAAAAAATCATATTAATTTGGAAACAGAAGATAAATGAATGAGATTAACACCATTGCAAAGCTTGAGGTGTCTAGTTATCACATATGAAATTTCATGGACATACAATAAGATTTGAGAATTTCACAAAAGATTTGGCAAGGCATAGCACAAAAAGTCAACAAATGACCAAGTATGGAAGAAAATTCACAATTAAATGGAAAACAGCATGATTAATTCCAAGAAAATTCATACATGAACTAGACATACAAGGGATCATTCATGCAAAATTTCAAGTGATTTGGATAAGAGGAAGCATATGAACAAAAATTGTGAAAATGCATGATCATGGTATGACACCAAATGCAACACATAACTTCAGAAAATCATATCTTTCAATCCACAAATGATAAATGCACAAACTTTATATGGAAATGAAGATCAATGTGTCTAGTATCATCACAAAAAATTTCAAAGGCATTGGATACAATATGACAATTTCACAAAAGGAATGGCACAATGTATCATTTTGGCATACATGTTGGGAAAATAATTACCAATAAAAAACCAACCAATGGAAAAATAATTAAAATTCACCATTAAATAATAGACTCAATCATGAACATCATGGAAAAAGAATCATAATTTTTGGATGAAAAATGAATTAGAAAATAATTTGTGAAGTTGAGTGAAATAATTGGTGAAACATGAACAAAAAGCAAGGCAAAGGTAGTCAACACAAGTCAACAAAATGGCAATTGTGTAATATTCGCTTTCATTAATCAAAACGCTGTCGTTTCAGGGGCGACCAGGAAATGTCCTGATTGGTCCGCCCCAATGAAACAGTAACCAAAGCAATAACAACCAAACACCTTCATATTTTCTGGGGATTTCATGCAATAAACCCTAAGGTTTCTAACAGCCAGGCAATAGCATTCTCAAGCAAAAATCAAAGCAAACAAAACTCCAAAATAGCACGCAGTCAACATGGCGACGATGCAACCATACTCAACGCACGTCCAACAGCAACAACCATACACATTTAAACAAAAATCTGGCAAGCTCTATGGTTTATAACAGCAGGGCAAACTTCAAACTCATGCTCATGAACAACAACCAACAAACAGCATCAAACATGGCCAGGAAACAAATGTCATCTTTAAGCAATATTAACTAACAGCCAAACCAACAAAATCATGAGAAAAATTCTGGACATGGTAAGTTTCGAAACAGCCAGCATTGACATATTCATCATCATCATGTTCATCAAACAACAGCACAGCATGGTAGTAGCATAACAGCAGCATGGCATGACAGCATGGTTTGAAATTCACACATCAAAAATCATCCATTTGCAGCATGGCTAACAGCATTAACAAGACAATATGGGAAATGGCTCTAGAGCTTCAACAGCAACATGTATGTGTTTATCATCATAAAAACAATCTTCAAACAAAGTCATACAATAACATGGTATTGGTGAACATCAAGCACATCATCAATTGACCAAGCAAACAGATAGCAGCATGTTAACAAAATCCTTCATACAACCAAAACATAACAAACCAACATCATCAATTCAAGCAGAATTCTGGCAGGTTTATGATTCATACACAACAGTAGGGCATTAACAGCATCATGTGACATCCAATCAGCACAAACCATATGGATTTTTTGGGAAAATATGTTAGGTTCCATGAACAGCAGCATATACCAATAACAGCAGCATAAAGCATTCATCATTCAATGAACCAAAACCAGACCAAGCATAGCATAATTAACATGGCAGCTGTAAACAATCAGCATGGTATTGGTTTTAAAACAACAGCAAGGGATATGCTCATGGGATTTCAAAAAATGCAGCATGGTTTTGAAATACTTCAAGCAACATGAGTAACAACAATAGACAATCCTCATAAAACATGGTTTCTGGAGAGGCCAAGGTTCCAACAACAGCAAAAATTTATGTTGTCCCCAACATCAAAACAAAATGTCTCGACCAAAACACACAATCAGCATATAAACAGCCTGGATTTTCTAAGCATGTTTATGACAGCAACAAAGTATATTCATCATCAATTTGCAATAGGGTTAATAGCAAAACAGCAAAACAACATCATCATAACAGTAGCAGGCACACATTCATGTTTCAAAATTGCAGCAGAATTTTAGCAACAGCATGGATTTAGCAGCAATGGTATCATGTGACTTCATGCAATCAATTCAAACTGAAACCCAACAAGAACTCACAAACAGCATGGCAAGGGCGTTCTTCTCATGTTCATTAACAAATAAAACTCAAACAGCCACATGGACTCCACATGATAATACACACATGATGTTTATGCAACATATAACAGCAACTAACATCATTCAACAACAGCAGGGCAATGCATAGCAGTGGTATGTCAAATTCAATAGCAGACCAAACACAATGTAATAGCATCACATGATCACAAACAATAACATCAGCCAAACTAGTGCATACATAAAGTTATGATTTATGGAAAGGACCAAAGTTTCAACTACAGCAGTATTGGGATTTCACATGGCAACAGCATTCAAACTCATCATTAACTCGACAAACCCATAAACAGCACCAAGAAAACAACATGGCAATAATAATGCTCTTCAATGCAAACATGTTATACACAACAAGACCAAGACACACGATCAGCACAGCATTCAAGCATCATTCCCAAGCTCAATATCAATTGAAATTCGAACAAAACAACAACAGCAGCAAATAATCAACCATGAACAAAAAAAAACTAAACAGCCTCAATGTTTATGCAACAACTAACAGCAACTAACATCATTCAACAACAGCATAAGCACAATCATGGGGATTTCATAGGCAGAGTTCTGAGTTCAAGCATGAACAGCATACACATTCATCATCAATAACTTGAATTTTTCAATGATATTTCCAGAAATTAAAAACACACACATAAAGATGCTCAGCATGGCAAGGTGAATGAGAAACCAACATCAATTTTCAACCAAACATGTTGTGTACCAGGAATCGAGCAAAACATCATATGAACACCAAACTTATTTTTTCAGATTTCTTGGCCAAAACACAAACAAATCAAGCATGCTTTAGTTCATTAGAAACAGCTCAAAAAGATCTTTCAGAAGTAAATCATGGCATGGCAAAAGAAGGGGTTCGAAAACTTACTTAGTTCTGAAGCAACTCAAGATACAGTGAGGTATTGATGGTATTGTGTTGAAACAGATGGTCCTTGAGCTTTGTAGTGCTGGATAATGATGCTTTTCTAGCTCGAGAATACTTGGAACCCTTCAAATCTCAAGCTGCCATTTCATGTACATGAGGAAAACAGAGTGAGAAGATGGCTGTGAGGGTGATGAGTAACGCTTGAATGAGCTTCCCAATACTGTCTAGGTCATGGAACAATGAAGGTTGTTCAGGATTTTTGGTGGTTTGTGCAGGAATCTCGAAAATGCCAAAATGCAAGAAGGAATGAAGTAAGGAATTTCTGTGTGTAGGCTCTGAAAACTAGGGTTGAAATGTCAGGAAAATGCCCTTATATGTGGCTGTTTAGAGTTGGTTTAAGAGATGCTTAATCCTACTTATGTTAAAACAACCAAATGCACATTTTGCTAATTTGTGGAACAAGTGAATGAGGAGGTGTATGAGCTGCTCGATTATGGGCTTGGGCAGGCTGCTAGCGGCCAACATGCTGTGCTGTTTTGTGTGTTGCTGAATGCTGTACCTTGTTTTGCTCTTTTCCAACTAATTGCAAAAATTGCCAAGATTGCATTTTGATTCAAAATGATGATGGAATGATGGTATGGACATGGTTTTGGAATTGGAACAAGTCACAAATAATATATGGAACATTTCCCAATTGACCAAATCAAGAAAAAGTCAAAAACTCAAAAAGTCAAAGTTTGGTCAAACTTTGAATTTAAATGCAAAAGGTCCAAAAATGCCATTTTGAATGGTAAGGTTTTAGGTCATGAAATTTATATTTTTGGAAAGAGGATGAAAAATGTGGTTTGTAGGAAAAAACCCCACCAAATTTGGCCTTATGGTTTGGGAGATATGGCTTGTTGAAGTTCAAAAATTGGTGAAAATGATTTGATCATATCTTGACAACCACACATGGGATTTGGGTGTTCTTGGACTTTTTGAAAATGGGAGAACAAGATCTTCAACTTTCATGTTGGGCAAAAATTCATTTGAAGCTTGTATCATGATGTAAGTTTAAGATCAAGAAGTTTCCATTTTTGGCAGTTGAAATTACAGGTCCACTTTCTATTTCTGGAAAATTTTCTGATTGACTTGATTTTCTTCCATGATGAGGTTGAACATGATAGATGAGGCTTATACAAGCATGAATGAACTCCTTCAAATCGATTCTATCCATCAAATTCTTGATTAAATCAACAGTTGACCAAGTTTGACTTTTCTAGGGTTTTGGACTGATTGAACTTCTTCTGATGATTTCCAAACCCTAAATCCTTGAGAACTTGACTTCAAATGATGTCCCAAGACATATGAACTTTTGATTAATAATCATGATGCCCAAATTCTGCAAGAATGGCCATCATCCATTGCTTTGACTGATCAATGACTGACTTTGACCTAATTGCTGATGATTGCTTCAACTGCAAGCAACAAGGTTAGACTGACAATATTTTTGTACTTTTTGAATGATAAACATATGAAAGCAAAGATATACAAATGCAAAGTATGCTTGGTGATCAAGAAACAAACCTACAAGGCAATCTACCCACTAGGAGGGAAGCAAAGGCATGCAGTGATCCTTGAGGCTATGATATGAATGATATGGGCCATGAGGGATCTTAGGGCCCAAAATTGGGGTCTTACAGATGCCCCTATTTAAGGTCATTCTAGCCGAAGAAGTGAAGTTTAGAAATCTTCATCTCGACGCGGTAGAATGGACTTAAATAACAGTAATGAGACGAATTTTGGTCCCTAAGAGACCTCATGATGCAAATGTATGTATGCAAAAGACACTAACTCTGTGGGGAACATGATTCACACAGAAGAAAAGACGATCCATCGGAGCAATACACTCACCAGGAACAGAGACTCTAACAAGACTCTATGGGGATAATAAAAGAAAAAGAAATATGTGAATAAGACACGACTCTAAACTGGGGAAAAACAAAACTGACATTACGTGATCAAGACACGACTCTGATTAAGGAAAACAGACAGGAGAACTCACTGGGGAGTGAAGAACTCACACTGGGGAAAAGAATAATTCCAAAGGAAAATAAATCCATTGGAGAAACACAAGCTGACTCCTGAGGAGAAGCAAAAAGGAAATTCCACTGGGGAAGTAACGAAGAAATGAGACGTTACCAAGCATACGGGTAACAAACTCAGGAAAATCTGACTCCACAGGGGGACCGAGGTCATAATAGGGAGCAGAAAGGAGGGAACACCAAGGATACCGGTTACTGGGTATATAAAAGGTGGCCGACCAAAGCGTGAATTGGATTTCACTTCCAAAACACTCATCATCCTGAAGAGAGCTAGAAAAGCAAACTTGTTTAGGATGGACATTCAATTCCACAAGGAATACGAATCTTACTCTGAGGGGAAAACAATCAAAAGATTGACTCAAGAGCGCACGAGATATAATATCCATTACCGTCAGAACGTGGATAGAATACTCAGATGAGACATATTATTCATTACCGGCAGACCGTGAATAATATACTCGAAAGGAAAATTATCCTGAACCGGTCACTGGGTTGTTTATAGGATAAAATCCGAAGACGTGAATTGGTTTTCACTTCCAAAACACTCATCATCCGAAAGGAGGGCTTGAAAAAGCAAATCGACTTACAGGATGGACATTCGAATCCACAACGGGAAAACGAATCTTACTCAACTGGGGACACAAACCCAAAGAGTGCATGAGATATAATATCCATTACCGGCAGACCGTGGATAAGATACTCGCATGAGATATATTATCTATTACCGTCAGAACGTAGATAATAAACTCGCATGGTAAGAAACACCAGAGATACCGGTTACTGGGTATATAATAGGTGATCTACCGAAAACGTGAATTGGTTTTCACTTCCAAAACACTCATCATCCAAAACACAAACTGGTTAAAGGATGGATATTCGATTCTACAAAGAATACGAATCTTGCTCAGTTGGGGAAAATCAACAAAGGATTCCGACTAAAGAGCGCATGAGATATATTATTCATTACCGGCAGACCGTGAATAATACACTCGAAAGGAAAAGACACCAGAGATACCGGTTACTGGGTATATAATAGGTGACTAACCACAAAAGAGAGACAATCGATACCAAGCATACGGGTAAACGAAAGACAACTCAAAGGGATAAATTGCAAGCATCCGGCAATTATCCGACAACAAAGAAATATTCGACTCCGCAAAGGGAAATAACGAATCTTACTCGACCGGGGAAACGCAAAAGGCTTCGACTGAAGAGTGCATGAGATATACTATTCATTACCGGCAGACCGTGAATAATATACTCGCATGGAAGATTATCCACAACCGGTTACTGGGTTAATAAAGGATAAATCAACCGAAAAGAAAGGCATCGGGATACCAAATTAGGTATATAATGATAACCAATAAAAAGGGGCAACAGACATTACCAACAAAAGGGTAAATGAAAGGCGAACTGTTGAGGATAATTTGCGAGCATACGGCAATTATCGACAGAAGACTAGCTGGGGATGCATTGATAAATAACCAATGATCCGGGGAACAAATCACTAGCATACGGTGAAAAGACCCACTGGGGATAAAATTGCTGGCATACGGCAATTATCCACAAAAACTTGCTGAGGATATAAGTGCTGATCTGAGAAACTTATACAAGCAAAGGAAAATCATCATCAAATATTGAATGAAGATAACCACATAATTAGGGTTTACATCTACCGAATACGGGGTAGAAGACTAACAACTCCGCGTGGGGATAGAACAAATCACAAATCCGCACGGGAAACCAAAATAGGGTTTATAACAAACCACAAACTGCTGAAGAGCAGGAAAATAGGATTTACAACTACCGGGTAGTAGGTAGAAAACCAAAAACTCTGGCTGGAGAATAAAAGGTGTATAACCACAAATTCTGTCAAGAAAGCCAGGAAAAGATAGGACTTACAACTACCGGTTACTGGGTAGAGGCCCAAAAAAAAACATTCCACTGGAGAACAACCCACTGGGAAGTACAAGATATTTGACAAATAGCCGATTCGGGAATAATCCGAAAAGACAGACTAAATAAAGACACGTCCTAATGAGGATGTAACTCAAAATAGGAAAATCCATCCCAATATATGTGTTGGGAGGAAACGGAAGGAACCGTCATCCACGAGGGTATATCTCAGTGGGGAACTGCAGAAGAAAAGACAGACACATTTTCTGCTTATGGGGTTGACTCTATATGGAGAGATTTAAAACACCCAACATCTGCTTGGGGAGATCTGTACTGAGATCTATATCACCATAGCAGGAGACACGACAAACAAAAGATATATGGCAAGAAATGCAACATGAATATCTGAATGTTTATGAATATGCATGAATATGCGTGATTTATGTTTGATGAATGCTGACAAAACAGACAATTCTAACACAAACAGGTTCAGGAACAAACATCCGGTATTATACTTCCAGGGGAAAAACCAGCTGGAGAGCCAATCTGCGGAGATCTACATGCTGTAAAGCAAAGATCTGCGGGTACTGCTGAAGAAGCAGCGAATCAGAGATATCAGGAAACAACCCAATCAGGGTACAGAAAGTCACAACGGGCGAAACAGCCACCAAGACGCATCTGTAGGGGAACAAGAAAAAACCCAAAGCACATGCGGGGGATCTCAGTGTCAACTGAGAAACAAAAAGTGCTTAAGCATGAACTGCTGTAGAAGCAACTCCACATAACTCCACTGGGGAACAACCCACTGAGGGAGAATGATATCATCCAAATAGAATCTAACTGCACAAGCAATTCTACTGGGGAAAACTGTCGGCTACTCTCTTGGGAACAAACCACTGAGGGAGGACAGATCAAACAAGTAGATTCTGCAACGAACCGCTTCACTTGGGGAGAAAATACATAGCAAACTGATCACAACACGTAGATTCTGCAATATAAGCCACTCTACTGGGGATCACAAACAGTCAGGAAATAAATCCGTTCACTGGAGGCCAAAGCCATCATCCGACCATACTGGGGATTGAAAGAGTATTCAACAGGCGAAACTGCCACGACAAACAACTTTGCAGACTAGGCTGAGGAAAAGATGGTTGTAATATACTGGGATGTCAATCCAAATCAAAACTGCTCAGGAAAATAAATCCTGCTCTGCTGGAGAGAATAACTCTGATGGAGCGATAGCAATAATTCCGCAGACGACTTCGCCGGGGAAAAGGTAAAGTACCGGGTATCAAACCACTGACTTACCAAGTCTTCAAGAGAAAACAAACATGCTGAGGAAACAGACAAATCCTGCTAGCACACTGCATGGGGAAAAGCGGTAACAAATCCACTCGCAACCCTGGTGGGGATATCAATAACAGCTATACTCGCGACTCCGAGGGGAGTATCAATCAATCAGTTATACTCGTGACTGCGCTGAGGAGACAAATAAAGTCTGGGGATACAACCCACTGGAGAAAGTGACGGGGCACCAAGATGACAAACTATCAACCGCCGAAACTTCTCAAGAAAACACCCATGCTAGGGGAAAACTGCTGCTGGAGAGAACGAAATCTTCAACAACAAATCACTTGCGACTGTACTGGGGAACAACCCCAACCACAACTCTATCTGAGGAACATCCTCAACAAAGATCTGAAGGAAGAAGATACCACCAAACCAGGAATATGAACCAATGTCTTACCTGTTGGGAATCATGCCACCCTCGAGAGAGCACTGAGATATTCTTAAGTATCCTTTCAATCTTGTGAATGTTCACTTTGTTTAAAACAAAAATTTTGAAAAAATTGATTTGTTTAAAACAATGACATTTTTATCAATCTAAAACATGCAAAACATTTGTTGAATTGAAACAAATAAGAGTGCAAATAAATTGGATAAAAAGCTCAAATTGATTTGATAGAATGCTAGCCTGCAAATGGCAAGACTCCATAGATCTGTACAAATTTGAAATCAGTGATATATATTGGAAGAGGGCTACATTGAACATAATGATCCTTTCTCTACCAATTTGAATCTCGATGTATCCGAAGCTTCGGTTGACGACGAATCGAGAATCTTCTGACGAAATGACGACTGTGAAACAGAAAGTCTTGTCAGGATGCAGTTACCTGCCAAATCCCTAATTTTTGCCTAGATTGCCCCAGAATGAGGTATTCAATCTAGCGGGATGCAAATATATTCTTTTTTTTTAGTCTCTAATTTTTGCCTGGATTACCCTTGCGGGTTCTCCACCGAGACGCTCATTTTTGCCTAAGCCGCCCTTTCGGGTTTTCAACTTAGCGAGCTATTCTGTTTTTTCATTCTTTTTTCATTTGCATATACTTTTTTTTTTTTTTTAGGCAAAGTATCTCTTAACTGCATCTGAATTCACAGGACGAGTGAAATCCTCCCCATCCATTGTTGTAAGCATTAAAGCTCCGCCTGAAAAGGCTCTCTTAACAACATATGGACCCTCGTAGTTTGGAGTCCACTTGCCCCTGGAATCGGGCGCGAAAGACAAAACTTTCTTGAGCACAAGGTCACCTTCTCTGAACACACGAGGCTTGACCTTCTTGTCGAATGCTTTTTTCATTCTCTGTTGATACAACTGACCGTGGCACATGGCAGTTAATCGTTTCTCTTCGATCAAATTCAGTTGGTCGTAACGACTTTGAATCCATTCAGCATCTGTCAACTTGGCTTCCATCAAGACTCGCATTGATGGGATCTCCACCTCTACTGGGAGAACGGCTTCCATGCCATAGACAAGAGAGAAAGGGGTTGCCCCTGTTGAAGTGCGTACAGACGTACGATATCCATGCAAAGCAAATGGCAGCATCTCATGCCAATCTTTGTACGTGACAGTCATCTTCTGTATAATTCTCTTGATATTCTTGTTAGCAGCTTCAACAGCCCCATTCATCTTAGGTCTGTAAGGAGAGGAATTATGGTGTGCAATCTTGAATTCCGCGCACAACTCATCCATCATCTTGTTATTCAGATTGGATCCATTATCAGTAATGATCCTCTCTGGCACACCATAACGGCAAATCAGCTGGTTCTTGATAAACTTCACAACCACCTGTCTGGTTACATTCGCGTACGAAGCGGCTTCAACCCATTTGGTGAAGTAATCAATTGCTACGAGAATAAACCGATGTCCATTGGACGCTTTCGGCTCAATCATACCGATCATGTCGATTCCCCACATAGAGAAAGGCCATGGTGATGAAATCACATTCAGGAGTGTCGGAGGAATATGAATCTTATCCGCATAAATTTGACACTTGTGACATTTCTTCACATATTTGCAACAGTCAGACTCCATTGTTAGCCAATAGTAGCCTGCTCTCAACATTTTCTTAGCCATGGCATGTCCATTGGAATGAGTACCAAATGAACCCTCATGGACCTCAGTCATCAATAGGTTTGCTTCGTGTCTATCCACGCATCTGAGCAAAACCATATCAAAATTTCTCTTGTACAGCACTTCTCCACTGAGGTAGAAACTGCCTGACAACCTTCTCAAAGTTTTCCTATCTTTCACAGATGCCCCAGGCGGGTAGACCTGGTTCTGGAGGAAATTCTTGATATCAAAGTACCAAGGCTTGTCATCTTTCACGTCTTCGATTGCAAATATGTGAGCGGGTCTATCCAAGCGCATCACAGTAATATTGGGAACATCATTCCACCATCTGACAACAATCATGGAAGCAAGCGTTGCAAGGGCGTCTGCCATCCGATTATCCTCTCGAGGAATATGATAAAATTCAACTTCTGTGAAGAAAGTTGAAATTCTCCTTGCATAATCTCTGTATGGGATGAGACCTGGTTGATTCGTCTCCCATTCGCCTTTGATCTGATTGACAACCAAGGCTGAATCACCATAGACATCAAGATATTTGATTCTCAAGTCAATGCATTCTTCAAGTCCCATAATACAGGCTTCATACTCCGCCATATTATTCGTGCATTTGAAGGTTAGCCTTGCTGTAAATGGAATGTGCGAACCCTGGGGATTAACAATTACTGCCCCAATTCCATTTCCATATTGATTAACAGCGCCATCAAACACCATCGTCCATCTGGAACCAGGTTCTGGACCTTCATCAAGTGTAGGCTCATCACAATCTTTCATCTTCAAATACAGAATTTCCTCGTCAGGGAAGTCATACTGAACAGACTGATGATCTTCAATCGGCTGGTGCGCTAAAATGGTCAGCCAAGATACTACCTTTGATAGCTTTCTGAGCTCGATACTCAATATCATACTCAGACAACAACATCTGCCAACGGGCAATCCTCCCAGTTAAAGCAGGCTTCTCGAATATATACTTAATTGGATCCATTCTGGATATCAACCAAGTTGTATGATTTATCATGTACTGGCGCAAACGCTTAGCTGCCCAAGCTAAAGCACAGCACGTCTTCTCAAGCATAGAGTACCGAGACTCACAATCAGTAAACTTCTTACTGAGGTAGTAGATAGCAAATTCCTTCTTCCCTGATTCATCTTGTTGACCGAGTACACAACCCATCGAGTCTTCAAGAACTGTTAAGTACATAATCAGAGGTCTTCCTTCCACTGGCGGAGACAAAATCGGAGGTTCGGACAGATAATCTTTGATACTGTCGAAAGCTTTCTGGCAATCCTCGGTCCAATCATGAGACTGATCTTTCCGGAGGAGCTTGAATATCGGCGCACATGTGGCAGTCATGTGGGATATAAATCTGGAAATGTAGTTCAAGCGGCCAAGAAAACCTCGAACTTGCTTCTCAGTCTTGGGTGCGGGCATCTCTTGAATTGCTTTGACCTTTGCAGGATCAACCTCAATACCTCTTTCACTTACCACAAAACCCAACAACTTGCCGGAACGGACTCCAAAAGTACATTTGTTCGGATTCAGGCGAAGTTTTGAACTTCCTCAGACGCTGAAAAAGCTTCAACAAATGCTCAATATGCTCAACTTCCGTTCGGGACTTAGCAATCATATCATCAACATAGACTTCTATCTCCTTGTGCATCATATCATGAAACAAGGTAGTCATAGCTCGTTGATACGTGGCTCCGGCGTTCTTCAAACCGAAGGGCATCACTCGATAACAGAATGTTCCCCAAGGTGTGATGAATGTTGTCTTCTCCATATCCTCTGGTGCCATCTTGATTTGATTATATCCGGAAAATCCGTCCATAAAGGAAAAGACTTTGAATTTAGCTGTATTGTCTACCAACATGTCAATGTGTGGTAGAGGAAAATCATCTTTTGGGCTAGCTTTATTCAAATCTCTGTAATCAACGCACATACGGACTTTTCCGTCCTTCTTAGGAACAGGCACAATATTGGCCACCCATTGAGGATATGTCGAAGTCACCAGAAACCCCGCATCAATTTGCTTCTGAACTTCCTCTTTGATCTTCACTGCCATATCTGGATGAGTTCTTCTGAGCTTCTGCTTCACAGGCACGCACTCAGGCTTCAAAGGCAGGAAATGTTGCACAATATCTGTATCTAAACCCGGCATGTCTTCATAGGACCAAGCAAAGATATCTGAATATTCTCGTAGCAAGCTGATCAAATCTTCCTTAACAGACTCTTCAAGAAGTGCCCCAATCTTCACCAGGCGCTCACAATCTTCAGATCCCAAGTTGACTGTTTCCAAGTCTTCGAGATGCGGCTGAATGATCTTCTCTTCGTGCTCAAGGAGACGGGTGATCTCATCAGGAATCTCTTCAACGTCATCTTCTTCTGCCTCAAATACAGGGAATTCAAAATTGGGAGATGGCGTTGGATCATTATGTTCAATGGGTTTTAGGATCAACCTGCATAATGATTTTGGTTAAGAAAAATTCAGCATTTAAACAAGCAAATCATTATGCAGATGAAAAATGTTGCTTTTACAGCTTTTATTTTGTTTTTATGGTTTTTTGTGATCACTGATTTCATAAAGAAAAGCAAAAAGTGAAAACAAAGGAAAAACAAATGTTTTGACAATGCAAAAAATTGAATGAAAATATCATTGTATATATGCTTTGCCAACAATGTCATCACTTCTCCTTTTGGCATGGGAGAAGGGTTTTAAACAAAATGAACAATTACTCTGATCTATGGATAACTGTAGGAACATCCACAGCGACCCAATTGTGGCAGACACCACCAGGAATAACAAAATTGTTCAAATCTTCTGCATCTTCTTCTTCAATGATAGCAGCAGCTTCCTCTTCTACAGGTTGATCAGCATGGATGAATCCTCCACTGGTGAACAGACCTTGCTCGTTGCATGCCCCAGAACCATAGCCAATGCCAGCCCGGGAACGGTTATCTTCAAGTTCAAGCACTTTCCCTAATCCAGCAACTGCACCACATTCAATGGCCAGTTTTGCATCACGGTAGGAAGTGAATGAAGGAGACTTCTTCTCAATTGGTTTATCAATAGATAAAGCTTGGAACTGAGTTCCAACTTCATCCTCTGCATCAATGTACGAGAAGGAAGATAGATTACTGACCAGGAGAGCCTTTTCTCACCCTACTACAACCAATTTCTTATTTTTCACAAACTTCAATTTTTGGTGTAGGGTGGATGTCACGGCGCCAGCCTCGTGGATCCATGGTCTGCCCAAGAGACAGCTGTATGATGGGTGAATATCCATTACTTGAAAAGTGATATGGAAATCACTTGGTCCAATTTTGATTGGGAGATCAACTTCCCCAATCACGGTCTTGCGCGACCCATCAAAAGCTTTAACAACAACCCCACTCTGCCTCATAGGAGGACCTTGATATGACAAACGAGAGAGTGTGGATTTTGGCAATACATTAAGGGACGATCCAGTGTCCACCAATACATTGGACATTGCATCAGATTTGCAATTCATTGAGATATGTAAAGCCATGTTGTGGTCTCTTCCCTCCTCAGGGAGATCAGCGTCACAAAAGCTCAAAGTGTTGCAAGCGGTAATGTTTGCAACAATGCTATCAAATTGTTCAAGGGTGACGTCATGATCAACGTACGCCAGGTCCAAGACTTTCTGCAGAGACTCCCTATGAGGCTCTGAATTCAGCAATAGAGAAAGAATAGAAATCTTGGAGGGCGTGTGTAGAAGCTGGTCTATAATATTGTACTCACTCTTTCTGATGAGCCTCAGCATCTCATCAGATTCTTCATCAACAATGCCACTCGGGCCATCTGAAGAAACAGGAGTCTTTTGTACAGACGAGGAGGGTTGGGCAACAGCAAGTGCCGGATTCTGAACATTCACAGCAGTCCCCACAGGACGCACAACAGTGTCAGAAGCAACAGCCTTAGCAGGCGCAGAAAAGACACGACCACTGCGGGTCAATCCACTAACATCAGCAATAGTGGTAACAGAAGTGGACGGCAGAGGAACCTCAACCCCATCCTGGACAGCAACAGGATTGTACCGGAAAGGTACGGCTTTATCAGATGAATATGGCACAGGGCCGGCTGGCTTGATAACCAAAGAAGGCGAAGCTTTGGGCTTGTTGCTATTGTAACGAATAACAACAGGCTCTGGCAACTTGAACACCGGGGAGATGACACTCACTTCGGGCTCAACAACATCAACATTGCGATTCTGGAGAATCTCAATGGTACCTTCGTTCAACATCTTCTGAAGCTCTCGGCGAACCTGATCACAACCCAAGCAGTTAACAGAACAGACACGGCACTGGTCATGGTTATGCTCCAAATAACTGTGCTGACACAGCATTCTATGTAAATCAACCAACGACCGCCGGATATGGCTGACATACTTCACCTTGTACTTCCCAAGGTCTTCCTGAATCATATTCACGGATTTCCCATGCGAAGGCAATGGGTTCCTGGTGACATTCGGATTGGAGTCTTCAAAACTCAGAATTCCGCTTCTCATGAGGTCTTGAACCTTATTCTTCAGCGGGAAACAGTTCTCAACGTTGTGGCCCGGAGCACCGGAATGGTAGACACAATGCTGGTCTGGTTTGTACCACCATTGCGGATTGGCAGGAATAGCAGGAGGATCCCTGGGAGAAACCAATTTCCGCTCCAACAAGGAGGGATAAAGCTCTGTATATGTCATCGGAATAGGGTCGAAGCTGACCTTCTTCCTATCATAGTTCACATTAGCCTGATTGGTTGTACTTCCACGAGGCTGGTAAGCCTGTTGCTGTGGACGCTGCTGTTGATGTTGATACTGCGGTTGTGGATATTGCTGCTGATGCTGATACTGCTGAGCATTATCCTTGAATACAGGTGCCACACTAGCCACCTGATGCTGATGTCTGGCACGATGTGCAGGCTTCCTCTGAACAGAGGGTCTTCGATGCTTGGGCTGAGACTGCACAGCATGCGCTTCGCCTTCTTTCCTCTTAAACGCCCCATAACGCTTAGAGGAAGAGCTATCATCTTTAGCTAACCGTCCTTCGCGGACGCCTTCTTCAAGACGCATCCCCATGTTCACCATCTCGGTGAAATCAGAGGGAGCGCTGGCCACCATTCTCTCATAGTAAAATGACCCAAGAGTCTTTAGAAAGATCTTGGTCATCTCTTTCTCTTCTAACGGTGGAGTGATTTGAGCTGCCAGCTCACGCCATCTCTGGGCGTACTCCTTGAACGTCTCTTTGTCCTTTTGTGACATAGACCTGAGTTGATCTCTGTCAGGCGCCATGTCAACGTTGTATTTATATTGTTTGACGAAAGCTTCGCCAAGATCATTGAAAGAGCGGATGTTGACGCTGTCCAAGCTCATGTACCAACGGAGAGCAGCACCAGACAAACTGTCTTGGAAATAGTGGATCAAGAGTTGATCGTTGTCTGTCTGCGTGGACATCTTTCTGGCATACATGACCAAATGTGCCAAAGGACAAGTGTTCCCTTTATACTTCTCAAAGTCTGGGACCTTGAATTTGACTGGTATTTTCACACCGGGAACTAGACAAAGTTCGGCTGCTGACTTGCCGAAGAGATCTTTGCCTCTAAGAGTTCTCAATTCCTTTCTCAGCTCGAGGAATTGGTCGTTCATTGCATCCATCTTCTCATGTACATCTGAGCCCTCAGAAGCTTCAGAGTGATAGATGGTGTCGTCTACCCTAGGCATGGTATGCACGACAGGAGGCACAGGTATAGGGACCGGGCTAGATGCCGGCATTTGAGCAAAGGTAGGAGCTGGCAGATCAGGCATGAAGCCAGGAGGCATCCCCCAAGGAAAACCGGGAGGCATGGCATTTGGCTGATGGGCACTGACAGGCACCGATGTAGTAGCTATCTCTGATATAACTGTCCGCTGAACGGGAGTTGCTGGTTGAGGAGCAGGCTGATTCTGAGCAGCAAGGAGTTGCTCCATCAGAGCGCCAAGTCTGGCGACTTCATCCCTCAGAGTCTGGTTCTCTTGTTCCAATTGCTCCATAATTCTTGCAGAGTTGACTCGCGTATAATACCGGTGAGTCAGCTTGTCTTCAAAATAAATGAAGAACAGAGGGTTAGAACCGGAAGACCAGAAACAAAGGAGTACCTGTTTATGCAAGAATGATGCATGAAATGCTTGTGCAAATGCTTTAATTTTCAAGGAACCCTTAGGGTATTCATTTGCAATATTTTGAATATTTAAACAATTTAATTGCTCATGGAAAATATTTCATTCAAAATATTAAGACAAAGAAGTACAGCATTCTTTTAAATATTACAAAGAGAAAAGGTAAATAACATCCTATGGATCCCTATTAGCTCGGGATGCTGGAAGACGAGAAGTGTATAACTTCTTGATCTCTCTCTCATAGGCGGCCTCCATATCGGCTTTCTCCTTTGCAAGTTGATCATACTTCCTTTTCCAGAATTTGGATGACTGAGGAAGCAGAGAAGTCCAAGTGTCGTTCGGATCGTCGATCACTCGGTGCTCGAGAAATTCAATCATATCATCCTTCTCCTTGAGCTGCTGCAGCAATTCCTCTCTCTCGCGGATCCAGGCACGCGAAAGGTCTTCTTCTCTCAACTCCTCTACACGTTGGGTAGGGAGGGTTGAAGGCCCAGCCACATCCAACAGTGTAGGTCTCGGATGATCATACGGCATCAAGTAGGTAGCAGCCCTCTGTCTGACCCAAGAGGTGTAGGGCTCCAAAGCAATGCAGTTCTTTGGACCCAATTCATTCCTACCCTTTATGCGAATATTGCGCCAAGCGCGGACAAATCTGGCTTTCAGGCCTTGGGGATCTTTACCCTCCTGAAAGAACACACCTTCTAACAAAAGGTTATGGGGTTTATCCTTTAGGGGGAACCCAAGCTGACGACGTGCAAGCGTAGGGTTGTAGGTAATCCCACCACATGTACCAAGAAGAGGCACGTTGGGGAATTCACCACAAGAATTAATGATCTGGACGGTATCATACACGCGATCATACCAGGTGATATCATCATTGGTGAGAGACATGAGTCTCTGGGACCACCGTAGACATCCCTTGTTCTCCTTGAAAGCAACTGTCTGCGGCAAGTGCGAAATAAACCACTTGTACAGCAGGGGTAAACAGCAGACAATGACTCCTCCATTCTTCATATTCCTCAGATGCATGGAAACATATGCATCACCCAACAAGGTCGGAACCGGATTAAGAACTGAAAAGATCCTAATGGCATTCATGTCGACGAACTTGTCAAAGTTGGGAAACAGCACCAATCCATAGATGAGCAACACAAATAGAGCCTCAAAGGCATCCTCACTCATGGCCTTCCCATAGAAAATGGCTTGAGCAATAAGGAACTCGGAGGGAAAACCCTGAATTCCGCCTTTGATAGTCAGATTAGCTCTAATCAGATCTTCATCTATATGCAACAGGCTGGAAATCTCTCGAGCAGATAGAATACTCTCTAAGCCACTGAACGGCACTTGATCCAGAATCGGAATCCCAATGAGGTGAGAGTATTCTTCCAAAGTTGGCAACAACTGGAAGTCCGGAAATAAGAAGCAATGATAGAGCGGATCATAGAACTGAGCAAGAGTGCTCATCAATCCCTCATCCACTTGAGTAGTCAGCAACGGCAGAAGCTTCCCATATCGAGCTTTGAAACCCAAGGGATCTAATATATATGATGTCAGATTCCTTAACTCTTTTACATCAGGCTGCTTGAAGCTGTACTTCTTTGTATGCCTTTTTGGTCTTTCCATGTCTGAAAATTTTGCAAATAACCCTTTAAGTTCCTTGAAAATTTTCTCTTTTTGATGACATGAATGCGGATGAAATGCGTGAATGCATGAATGCAACAAACACACTCAAGGATCAAGCAAAGCACACCAAACAAAGGTCGTGGGAAAGCTCTATGTATCCCTAATATCAATCATCCATTTTGGTGGATTTAGGTTTTCACCTTATCGACACCCAAGTTCCATTGATATTAACGGTACATGAACCGGCTCAAACATTCCTAATATCAACCAGCCGCTTTGATGGATTTTTGGTTTTTACACCCAATCCGGGATCCATTGATATTAACAATGTTTTGAACGACTCAACCACGAATCACGGGTTTGTTGAGAGTCACGAGCATGGAGTCTCGGTTAAGAACCACCCAAAGGGAGTGTATTAGGGTTTAAACCTGCCAGACATGTTCTATCAGAGGTTCCCATAATCATCGTTCCATCTTTCGAATATTTTCGGAGGAACGAATACTCGTATTCCAAGAATATTCTCAAGAGAAACTCTTATGAGTGTAGTATCGCGTAACAATCGTATCAGAACTGACATCTGAACGACCTCCGCACTACGGTCCTAAAAATAGGCCAAGATGGGTTTGGTAAACTACGGTCCTTGGCTTCTGCGGAACACGATTGAAAGAATAATGCCTAACCACAAATAACTTGTGTGACATTATTAGTTCAACATGACCTCCACCAAGTGAATGGACTCGCAAGTCAACTGGCTAAGGACTACTCCACACCAGTCGACAAGACTATGCCATTCTCCTATCCTAGAGAGCACTCGAGTTCGGGTATAGAACTCATCTCACAGATCACCAAAGCACACAAGCAAATGTATATCAAGCAATTCACACATTACAATCAATACAGTTATCCCAAATTGTACAAAAATATATCAGATAACAGATAATAATAATATATCACAACAAGGGTGAAAAGTAGGCAATACAACCAGAGATTCTGGGTTCGATCCCCAGCAGAGTCGCCACTTTTCTGTAGCGGTGTATTCGTCGCTATATGATCTATCGATTAAATCATAAGCTAGGAGATACGTTGAAAATTTCGAGTCGCCACCGCACTTTTATTTATCCAAAGGATTGGCTAAAAAGCGAACAAAAGCCTAAGAAGTTTTACACGTAGAAAACTAATAAAAAGATCAGAGATTCTGGGTAAGGGGTAAATTACGCAATGGGAAGGTGTTAGGCACCCACTACGTCCTAGGTACTCCTAGGGAGCCCTTTTCACACTTGTTATGCAAAATTGTTATTTATTATGACAAAAATATTGTGCAAACATGATTGGGATGGTGAGGAAAGAATATACATTTTTATTATTATTGGGTTCGAACGGATGAACCCGTTGCCTACGTACCTTCCATCAAAGGTAAGGATCAGAACGCCGTAGTTCGGCTAAAAGATTTCCAAAAGTGGGTTAGGTTCAATTTTAAACACAAACCCTAGGTCTTACGTTATCCACGGGAGAAAACTCAACCTTATACAAACAACAACGTCCACCATGTGAGAACAGCTTCAACTTGCCAGAGAGGGGTTAACCCTATAATAGGCAAGGAAGGCTTACAATTCAATCACTAAAGACAGAAGGTGAGATTAACATCAACCACTAAGATAAATCAAACCTATAGATCATGTATGAAAAGATTAATGGACAAAGCCAAAACAAGTGAATGAGTGGAATTACTGATTATGATTATGAAAATGAAGTCAAAGTATAATTAAGATCAATTCAACTAAGTATTATGAAACGGATTTTGGAAAAAGGTCAAGGACTTGAGTCCAGGTTTTTAGTTAGAAAAACATGAAAATGTTTGCACAACACTTATGTCAAGTTTTAAAAGATAAAGTGTGAAAAGTCTAGGACATAATGAATGATGAATGGACATGGATGGATAGTAAAACTTCTTAGAAGGTTCACTTCTTGAAATCATATAGCAGATGATTCAAGTGTGTCCTTTGGAATGGCAATGGATAATAATAAATAAACAAAGCAAGCAAAAGCGGATATCGGATGCCAATCACTGGTCTTATACCAATCTCCTAAAACAAAACGGGATATCAGAAGCCACTCAATGGACTTACACCAATCTCCACAGGCAAAGAAATAAAAAGCGGATACCGGATACCAATAAATGGATTTACACCAGTCTCCTAAAACAGAACAGGATATCAGATGCCACTCAATGGACTTACACCAATCTCCTCAAAAGAAAAACAAAGATGAGAAGTGGAAGTTAATTGCCAATCTATCTGGACTTAGGTTAACTCCACAGTATGCTCACAAGAAATCCAATGCCACATCACAGGGACTTACAATGGATCCTCACATACAAGAGCAAAAGCAACAATATGATCACAGGAATGCAAATGCCAACTTACAGGGACTTATAATTGCAACCTCTCATACAAACAGATGAACCAACTATGATCACAGGAAAGCAGATGCCAACTTACAGGGACTTATAACTGCAACCTCACATACAAACAGATAAACAGAAGATATGAGTGACCAATGAGGTCTTACACTCTATCCTTCCATGTCATAGGAACAAATGCCAAAGCAATGGACTTACAATTGACCTCAATGGGCAAACAACAATGATAGCATCACAAAAACAAATGAGATGATCATGCATTAATGGCAATTGATGATGATGATAAATGCATAGCATACAGGCAAACAAGTACACATGGAACAATCAATCAATCAATGAATATCAAACAACACACTCTATAGCCAAACAATGGGGGCTCACACAAGAGGGTTTGACTTTAAAAGTCCACTGTAATGGGTAAAGGTCGCTCTTAACTTGGCCATTGAGGGGCTCAAGTGAAGCAGATGAAAGGGAGAATGAGGGGTGTGCCTCATTGCTTCAATCTCATATCAGAGAGAGCATCAAAGAAAGTGTGGGAGTTCAGAAAGTAGGAACTCTCTCCACATTATTGACTCGATTAGATCTTGGGTTTTTATCTCATTGCTTCAACCATGTAATGGGAGCAAGAGAGGACACACTGAATAGTGGGGGATAGATTGCTTATCCCTACCTTCCACCAATTGCCTTACTTGAAGGACTTTTCCTGCTTAGGACAAATTTAAACACACACAGGCATCGCCTCTTAAGGAGGACTTCAGACAGTTTGCCCGGTCAAATAACAGACCGGGTCTCCAGACTACATGAAGAAGAAGTATTTATACCTCAAAGCAAATGCTAAAAAGCAAAGCAAGCAATCAAGCTCAAAGAACTTAGGCAACTAAAGTACCTGCAAAAGTCAAACTCATTAGTAAACAAGTCAACAGTCAAAACCAAAAGGAAATGAACCAATAGTCACACAGTGGGACCAATTGTGCAAGGCACAAAGACTCAAGCATATGAGTCAACCTACAAAACAAGTGTTAGCACATGATAAACAAATCAACTCAATCAAAATTGAATGATCCTTGAGGCATTGATGCTTAACCTGAAACAAACAGCTCAATTGTAAGCTTACAAGACCACTAGGACTAGCCTAGGGTCGAAGGTGAAAGAAAAAGTCAAGGCAGCAATGCAATGTTCAATCAAAGTCAAATTCAATCATGTAGGAATCAAACACAATTGGATTCAAACTTATATCATGCATCAAGGTCATTTCATAAGCCAAAGAATGCAAAGCATGGCAAGAGAAGCATACAAAAGTCAACAGCAAAGACTTCATCCAAAAGTCAACTCAAACATTTTCAAAAATTATGAAATAAATCACATTCAATCCTAACATCTAACATGGTATACATGTAAAATTTCATGGCATTTGGATGAGAGGAAGGCAGTCAATGAAATTCATGAAGTCAAACCAAATTCAATTAAGCATGGTGAAAGTCAACAAGCATGGGTCAACTTCAAAAAATCATATTAATTTGGAAACAGAAGATAAATGAATGAGATTAACACCATTGCAAAGCTTGAGGTGTCTAGTTATCACATATGAAATTTCATGGACATACAATAAGATTTGAGAATTTCACAAAAGATTTGGCAAGGCATAGCACAAAAAGTCAACAAATGACCAAGTATGGAAGAAAATTCACAATTAAATGGAAAACAGCATGATTAATTCCAAGAAAATTCATACATGAACTAGACATACAAGGGATCATTCATGCAAAATTTCAAGTGATTTGGATAAGAGGAAGCATATGAACAAAAATTGTGAAAATGCATGATCATGGTATGACACCAAATGCAACACATAACTTCAGAAAATCATATCTTTCAATCCACAAATGATAAATGCACAAACTTTATATGGAAATGAAGATCAATGTGTCTAGTATCATCACAAAAATTTCAAAGGCATTGGATACAATATGACAATTTCACAAAAGGAATGGCACAATGTATCATTTTGGCATACATGTTGGGAAAATAATTACCAATAAAAAACCAACCAATGGAAAAATAATTAAAATTCACCATTAAATAATAGACTCAATCATGAACATCATGGAAAAAGAATCATAATTTTTGGATGAAAAATGAATTAGAAAATAATTTGTGAAGTTGAGTGAAATAATTGGTGAAACATGAACAAAAAGCAAGGCAAAGGTAGTCAACACAAGTCAACAAAATGGCAATTGTGTAATATTCGCTTTCATTAATCAAAACGCTGTCGTTTCAGGGGCGACCAGGAAATGTCCTGATTGGTCCGCCCCAATGAAACAGTAACCAAAGCAATAACAACCAAACACCTTCATATTTTCTGGGGATTTCATGCAATAAACCCTAAGGTTTCTAACAGCCAGGCAATAGCATTCTCAAGCAAAAATCAAAGCAAACAAAACTCCAAAATAGCACGCAGTCAACATGGCGACGATGCAACCATACTCAACGCACGTCCAACAGCAACAACCATACACATTTAAACAAAAATCTGGCAAGCTCTATGGTTTATAACAGCAGGGCAAACTTCAAACTCATGCTCATGAACAACAACCAACAAACAGCATCAAACATGGCCAGGAAACAAATGTCATCTTTAAGCAATATTAACTAACAGCCAAACCAACAAAATCATGAGAAAAATTCTGGACATGGTAAGTTTCGAAACAGCCAGCATTGACATATTCATCATCATCATGTTCATCAAACAACAGCACAGCATGGTAGTAGCATAACAGCAGCATGGCATGACAGCATGGTTTGAAATTCACACATCAAAAATCATCCATTTGCAGCATGGCTAACAGCATTAACAAGACAATATGGGAAATGGCTCTAGAGCTTCAACAGCAACATGTATGTGTTTATCATCATAAAAACAATCTTCAAACAAAGTCATACAATAACATGGTATTGGTGAACATCAAGCACATCATCAATTGACCAAGCAAACAGATAGCAGCATGTTAACAAAATCCTTCATACAACCAAAACATAACAAACCAACATCATCAATTCAAGCAGAATTCTGGCAGGTTTATGATTCATACACAACAGTAGGGCATTAACAGCATCATGTGACATCCAATCAGCACAAACCATATGGATTTTTTGGGAAAATATGTTAGGTTCCATGAACAGCAGCATATACCAATAACAGCAGCATAAAGCATTCATCATTCAATGAACCAAAACCAGACCAAGCATAGCATAATTAACATGGCAGCTGTAAACAATCAGCATGGTATTGGTTTTAAAACAACAGCAAGGGATATGCTCATGGGATTTCAAAAAATGCAGCATGGTTTTGAAATACTTCAAGCAGCATGAGTAACAACAATAGACAATCCTCATAAAACATGGTTTCTGGAGAGGCCAAGGTTCCAACAACAGCAAAAATTTATGTTGTCCCCAACATCAAAACAAAATGTCTCGACCAAAACACACAATCAGCATATAAACAGCCTGGATTTTCTAAGCATGTTTATGACAGCAACAAAGTATATTCATCATCAATTTGCAATAGGGTTAATAGCAAAACAGCAAAACAACATCATCATAACAGTAGCAGGCACACATTCATGTTTCAAAATTGCAGCAGAATTTTAGCAACAGCATGGATTTAGCAGCAATGGTATCATGTGACTTCATGCAATCAATTCAAACTGAAACCCAACAAGAACTCACAAACAGCATGGCAAGGGCGTTCTTCTCATGTTCATTAACAAATAAAACTCAAACAGCCACATGGACTCCACATGATAATACACACATGATGTTTATGCAACATATAACAGCAACTAACATCATTCAACAACAGCAGGGCAATGCATAGCAGTGGTATGTCAAATTCAATAGCAGACCAAACACAATGTAATAGCATCACATGATCACAAACAATAACATCAGCCAAACTAGTGCATACATAAAGTTATGATTTATGGAAAGGACCAAAGTTTCAACTACAGCAGTATTGGGATTTCACATGGCAACAGCATTCAAACTCATCATTAACTCGACAAACCCATAAACAGCACCAAGAAAACAACATGGCAATAATAATGCTCTTCAATGCAAACATGTTATACACAACAAGACCAAGACACACGATCAGCACAGCATTCAAGCATCATTCCCAAGCTCAATATCAATTGAAATTCGAACAAAACAACAACAGCAGCAAATAATCAACCATGAACAAAATAAAAACTAAACAGCCTCAATGTTTATGCAACAACTAACAGCAACTAACATCATTCAACAACAGCATAAGCACAATCATGGGGATTTCATAGGCAGAGTTCTGAGTTCAAGCATGAACAGCATACACATTCATCATCAATAACTTGAATTTTTCAATGATATTTCCAGAAATTAAAAACACACACATAAAGATGCTCAGCATGGCAAGGTGAATGAGAAACCAACATCAATTTTCAACCAAACATGTTGTGTACCAGGAATCGAGCAAAACATCATATGAACACCAAACTTATTTTTTCAGATTTCTTGGCCAAAACACAAACAAATCAAGCATGCTTTAGTTCATTAGAAACAGCTCAAAAAGATCTTTCAGAAGTAAATCATGGCATGGCAAAAGAAGGGGTTCGAAAACTTACTTAGTTCTGAAGCAACTCAAGATACAGTGAGGTATTGATGGTATTGTGTTGAAACAGATGGTCCTTGAGCTTTGTAGTGCTGGATAATGATGCTTTTCTAGCTCGAGAATACTTGGAACCCTTCAAATCTCAAGCTGCCATTTCATGTACATGAGGAAAACAGAGTGAGAAGATGGCTGTGAGGGTGATGAGTAACGCTTGAATGAGCTTCCCAATACTGTCTAGGTCATGGAACAATGAAGGTTGTTCAGGATTTTTGGTGGTTTGTGCAGGAATCTCGAAAATGCCAAAATGCAAGAAGGAATGAAGTAAGGAATTTCTGTGTGTAGGCTCTGAAAACTAGGGTTGAAATGTCAGGAAAATGCCCTTATATGTGGCTGTTTAGAGTTGGTTTAAGAGATGCTTAATCCTACTTATGTTAAAACAACCAAATGCACATTTTGCTAATTTGTGGAACAAGTGAATGAGGAGGTGTATGAGCTGCTCGATTATGGGCTTGGGCAGGCTGCTAGCGGCCAACATGCTGTGCTGTTTTGTGTGTTGCTGAATGCTGTACCTTGTTTTGCTCTTTTCCAACTAATTGCAAAAATTGCCAAGATTGCATTTTGATTCAAAATGATGATGGAATGATGGTATGGACATGGTTTTGGAATTGGAACAAGTCACAAATAATATATGGAACATTTCCCAATTGACCAAATCAAGAAAAAGTCAAAAACTCAAAAAGTCAAAGTTTGGTCAAACTTTGAATTTAAATGCAAAAGGTCCAAAAATGCCATTTTGAATGGTAAGGTTTTAGGTCATGAAATTTATATTTTTGGAAAGAGGATGAAAAATGTGGTTTGTAGGAAAAAACCCCACCAAATTTGGCCTTATGGTTTGGGAGATATGGCTTGTTGAAGTTCAAAAATTGGTGAAAATGATTTGATCATATCTTGACAACCACACATGGGATTTGGGTGTTCTTGGACTTTTTGAAAATGGGAGAACAAGATCTTCAACTTTCATGTTGGGCAAAAATTCATTTGAAGCTTGTATCATGATGTAAGTTTAAGATCAAGAAGTTTCCATTTTTGGCAGTTGAAATTACAGGTCCACTTTCTATTTCTGGAAAATTTTCTGATTGACTTGATTTTCTTCCATGATGAGGTTGAACATGATAGATGAGGCTTATACAAGCATGAATGAACTCCTTCAAATCGATTCTATCCATCAAATTCTTGATTAAATCAACAGTTGACCAAGTTTGACTTTTCTAGGGTTTTGGACTGATTGAACTTCTTCTGATGATTTCCAAACCCTAAATCCTTGAGAACTTGACTTCAAATGATGTCCCAAGACATATGAACTTTTGATTAATAATCATGATGCCCAAATTCTGCAAGAATGGCCATCATCCATTGCTTTGACTGATCAATGACTGACTTTGACCTAATTGCTGATGATTGCTTCAACTGCAAGCAACAAGGTTAGACTGACAATATTTTTGTACTTTTTGAATGATAAACATATGAAAGCAAAGATATACAAATGCAAAGTATGCTTGGTGATCAAGAAACAAACCTACAAGGCAATCTACCCACTAGGAGGGAAGCAAAGGCATGCAGTGATCCTTGAGGCTATGATATGAATGATATGGGCCATGAGGGATCTTAGGGCCCAAAATTGGGGTCTTACACCACCTCTCGCCACCTTTGGGCGTACTCTTTGAATGTTTCCTTGTCCTTCTGGGACATGGCCCTCAACTGATCCCTATCGGGAGCCATATCCACGTTATATTTTTATTGTTTGACGAAGGCCTCGCCAAGGTCGTTGAAGGATCGGATGTTCGCACTGTCTAACCCCATGTACCATCTCAGGGCGACACCGGACAAACTGTCTTGAAAGTAGTGGATGAGCAACTGGTCATTATCAGTCTGAGTAGACATCTTCCTGGCATACATGACCAGGTGGCTGAGAGGACAAGTATTTCCTTTGTACTTTTCAAAGTCAAGGACCTTGAATTTCATAGGAATCTTCACATTGGGAACCAAACACAGTTCGGCAGCAGACTTGCCAAAAAGATCCTTTCCTCTAAGAGTCTTCAATTCCTTGCGCAACTCAAGAAATTGATCGTTCATGGCGTCCATCTTCTCATAGACATCTGGGCCCTCAGACGGCTCAGAATGATAAATGGTGTCGTCTACCTTAGGCATGGTATGCACGATAGGAGGAGGAACAACAAGGACCGGGCTAGATGCCGACATAGAAGCAAAGGTTGGAGCAGGACCCTCAGGCATGAAATTAGGAGGCATCCCCCACGGAAACCCGGTTGGCATGGCTGTAGGAGCAAAGTGTGCACTGGCAGCAGGCACAGTTGAGGAGACGACCTCTGAGATAACCGTCCTCTGGGGAGGAGTTGAAGGCGTCGGAGAAGACTGGCTCTGGGCAGCCAGGAAGGATTCCATCAGGGCACTCAATCTGGCCACTTCCTCCTTGAGTTCACGGTTCTCTTGTTCTAGTTGATCCATCAATCTTGAAATGTTGGCTCTGGTGTAGTACCGATGAGTCAGCTTGTCTTCAAAATAAATGAAGAGCTCAGAGTTAGATCACAGGACAAGAGACCGGAAACCAAAACCTGCTTATGCACATGATGCATGCAATGCTTGTGCACATGACTTGTTTTTATTTCAAAGGAACTCTAGGGTTTTATTTGCAAATTTTGGAATCATTTAACATTTATCACAAATATAAATATCTCATAAAATATTATCAGGGAAAAGAAGTACAGTATTGTCAATCATATACAGAAGAAAAGGAAAATAATCATCCTATGGATCCCTAGAAACAATCATCTAAAGCTCGGGACACAGGAAGATAGGATGCACGAAGCCTCTTCACCTCCCTCTCGTAGGCTGCCTCCATATCCGCCTTCTCTTTGGCGAGTCGATCATACTTCCTCTTCCAAAACCGGGAAGACTGAGGAAGTAGAGAAGTCAATGCATCATTAGGTTCATCAATAACTTGATGTTCAAGGAACTCAATCAAAGCATCCTTCTCCTTAATCTGCTGAAGCAACTCTTCCCGTTCACGGATCCAAGCACGTGAACGATCTTCGTCTCTCAACTCCTCTACTCCTTGATTAGGGAGGGTTGAAGGCCCAGCCACAATCATAGGTGTAGGTCTCGGATATTCGTAAGGCATGAGATACTCAGAAGCTCTCCTCCTTACCCAAGCAGTATAAGGCTCCAAAGCGATGCAATTCTTAGGACCCAACTCCTTCCTTCCTTTCTTATGAATCTTGCGCCAAGCGCGGTCCATCCTAGCTTTCAAGCCTTGGGTATCTTTACCCTCCTGAAAGAACACACCCTCTAACAGAATGTTATTGGGTTTATCCTTTAAGGGGAACCCAAGCTGACGACGTGCCAAAACAGGGTTGTAGTTAATCCCACCACATGTACCAAGAAGAGGCACATTGGAGAATTCACCACAAGAGTCGATAATCTGCACACCATCATACACACGGTTGTACCAAGAGATATCATCATTAGTGAGAGACATGAGTCTCGTGGACCACCGTAGACATCCCTTGTTCTCCTTGAAAGCGACCGTCTGAGGTAAGTGAGAAATAAACCACTTATACAACAGAGGCAAACAACACACAATGGCGCCACCACCCTTTGCATTCCTCATATACAAAGAGAAATAGGCATCACCCAACAGAGTAGGAACGAGATTAAGAGTAGAAAAGATCCTAATAGCGTTCACATCCACAAACTTGTCGATGTTGGGGAACAAAACCAACCCATAGATAAGAAGTACAAATATGACTTCAAAGGCATCCTCACTCATGGCCTTCCCATATACAGTAGCTTGAGCAATGAGGAACTCAGAAGGGAGACCTTGAATTCCACCTTTGGTAGTCATATGACCACCAACCAGAGATTCATCTATGTGCAACATGTTTGCTATCTCTTGCGAAGTAGGAATACTCTCCAAGCCACTGAACGACACTTGATCCAGAATAGGTATACCCATAAGGTAAGCATACTCCTCAAGGGTAGGCAAAAGCTGAAAGTCCGGAAACGTGAAGCAACGGTACGAGGGATCATAAAACTGCACCAACGCGCTCGTCAATCCTTCATCCACCTGAGTAGTCAGAAGAGGAAGAAGCTTCCCAAAACGAGCTTTGAAACCCAAGGGATCTAGTACATAGGATGTCAGATTCCTTAACTCTTTCAAATCTGGTTGCCTGAAACTGTACTTCTTTGTATTCCTTCTTTGTCTTTCCATGTCTGAAAATTTGCAAATAAACCCCTTAAGTTTCCTTAAAAATTTTCTTATTACTTTGATGATATGGATGCAAATGGATGCATGAATGCATGAATGCAACAATCACACTCAAGGATCAAGCAAAGCACACCAAACAAAGGTCATGGGATGGATCATATCATCCTTAATATCAATCATCCATTTTGGTGGATTATGGTTTACACCTTATCAACACCCAAGTTCCATTGATATTAAGGATGTATGAATGGATCAACCATGAATCAAGGGTTTGTTACAAGTCACGAGCATGGAGCTTAGGTTAATAACCACCCAAATGGAGTGTACTAGGGTTTAAACCTGCCAAACATGTTCTACAAGAGGTTCCCATAGTCATCATCCCATCTTTCGGATATTATCGGAGAAACGACTACTCGTATTCTAAAAATATTCTCAAGAGAGACTCTTATGAGTGTAGTATCGCGTAACAATCGTATCAAATCTTACACTTGAACGACTTTCGCACTACATCCTAGAAAAAGGCCAAGATGGGCTTGGTAAACTAAGGTCCTTGGCTTCTAAGGTCTATATTGGAAAGAGTAATGTCTAACCATAACTTACTTGTGTGACATTATTGATCCCAACATGACCTCCACCAAGTGAATGGACTCGCAAGTCAACTTGCTAAGGAATAACTCCACACAAGTCAACAAGACTATGCCATTCTCCTATCCTAAGTGCACTCGAGTTTGGGTATAGAACTCATCTCACAAAGATCACCAAGCATACAAGGAATTAATATCAAGCAAATCAATCATTACATACAATACAGTAATCCCAAATTGCATAAAAAATATGTCACAAAACAATACAATACAACCAGCATGAAAAGTTGGCAAAACCCAATAGGCAAAACTATCCCCAGCAGAGTCGCCACTTTTCTGTAGCAGGGTATTCGTTACCATTAGAGATATTGACTAAATCCAAGGTAAATCATACAAGTCGAGTCGCCACCGCACTTCTATTTATCCAAAGGAATGGTTAGAAAGCGAACAAAAACCTAAAAGTTTTAACAAAAACTAGTAAAAGAAACAGAGATCTGGGTAAGGGGGTTGGTTATGCAATGGGAAGGTGTTAGGCACCCAAAACATCCTAGGTACTCCTAGGGAGCCCTTTTCACACTTGTGAAGGTTGTTGTCTTGTGAAAATTTTGTTTGTGCAAACATGATTGAAGAGATGAGAAGAGAATATACAAGTTTATTTACATTTTGTTTGGATGGATAAACCCAATGCCTACGTACCATCTTATAAAAAGATTAGGATCAAAACCTCGTAAATCGGGGTAAAAATCTCAAAAAAACAAATTGGTGAATTGATTGGTCCAAAAGCCTTAAGGTCTTTTGTTATCAAAGGGAGAAAACTCAACCAAACCACAAATCCACCATATGAGGATAACTTCAACATGCTAGTGAGGGGTTAACCCTATAATAAGCATGGAAGACTCATTGTCCATCACTAAGGATATAGGTGAGTATTACATCTACCACAAAGATAACTCAAACCTAATAGCTAAAGGTTATGAAAAAGTTTGATTAAGAAGAGTGGCCATTGGAACCACAAAAGCACATTTGAATGGGTTATATTTACCAATTAGGAGTATATACAAAAACGATCAAAGTTGACTTAAAGATTCAATTCAAAATAAGTGTTATGAAAAGAAAGTTTGAAAATCAAAAGCATAAGGCTTAGGTTTCTAATGTTGAAAACCAGTGAAATGTTTGCACAAAGTTTTGGCTTGGGGTTAGAGTGGAGAGATGAAGAATAATGGCTAAGTCCTAAGGAAAATAAAAGGTGAGGGATAAGAAATGAACCACACTAGGAGTTCCTCTCTTGAGATCATATTGATGATCCAAGTAGCTCCTATCCTTTGGAACAAGCAATCACAAGTAAATACTTCAAGCAATCAATCAAGCAAAGAATGCTTCATGAATCCTCCAATGGCTTTTGTATCTCACACTTTGGATGCTCATGGTAATGGTTCCTCAAAGTTACTCAAGTTTGGAATCCCCTAGCACAAGAAAACACACATCAAAAGTTCCATGAAGTAAAACAAGAATGGACAAGAGTGAGTTTAGAGATTTGGTCCTTCTAATCCATCTTCATCATTAAGATCCCCTTACTCCAATTTTGCATAAGGAAGGTCCTAGAATCTAAGTCCAAATTCTCCATTTCTTTTCATAGGGAAAGTCCTAGAAACTAAGTCCATTTCTTTGCATTTGGTCCACAACAATCAAAACAAAACACAAGCACAATAATATATACACAATTATGTGCCCAAGTGAGCAAAAGGCAAATGGTATTAACATAAACATGTGCCCAAATGAGCAAAGAGAAAAAAGCAAATGAATAATATGTGCAAGAATTGTAAATTGCATAAAAATAAATTGCATGAAGTAAATTGCATAAAGTAAATGTTAATTGTCAATGGTTAGTGTTAGTAGTTAGTGTGCCATAAGGAAAATTTAGCGCTATGTTAAGCAATCGTAATTGGACTTATGTAGAAGTCACAACTATCTGAGGCCAGTCAATAATAATGTAGGCAACAAACACAAGTTAGGAGTCTTGATTAGTGAACCAAGTCCCAAAAACTTGTCATGCCAAAAAGAAAATGAGAATTGATCTTGTATTGGTTTAAGCTTTTTGTATGATTTAAAAGACAACCTATCCTTAATGCAAAGCCATTCACTTGATCAATTGATCAAGATGAATTAGATTTGAATCAAGGAAGGTTAAATCCCTCTAATCAATGCTAACTTATCAACCTTCAACTCATTGATCAAAAAGAAAAAGATGAAGAAGAAGAAGAAGATGAATAAGAGAAATGAAAATGACAAAATTAAAGTGCATTAAATGAAACCTCATGTACCAATCCTCATATGTTGACCAATAACATTGAAAGTCAAGGTCAAACTATCAAAAACAGAAGTGAGATGAAGATTGGAAGTCAAGAAATGAATAAACTATTTTTGGCATTTTTTAATATTAAAAATAAACTTGAATTAAAATAAATGGAAAGGTCAAACTTCAAAATCACTTCAAATCAACCTTGAAAGGTCCAAGTGATTTATCCTAAGTCCAACAAGGTCAAACAAGGTTTGACAAAAAATTTCAGCATTTTTAAAAGTCAGAAACTATTTTTTATCAATTAAAAATGAATAAAAATAACCTAATTGAACTAAAATCTCAAATAAATCTCAAATCAATTCAAGAATTGATGAGAATATTTTTCATAGATCCATCATCATTCAAAGAGGTTAGGAAAATATTTTTTTCATTTTTTGAATATCAAAAACTATTTAAAATGAATTAAAAATAACCAGAAAAGAGAAAATTCACAAAAAATACCAAATGTTGAAATAAAAAATATTAAAAATAAGAAATAGAAACTAGAATTTATTTGGGAAATAATGCAATTGGTCCCATAATTTTTGGTTAAAAAATGAAAGAGATATTAATTTTTGAAAATAAGTGGAATTAAAGAAAATAAAAGCAGAAAATAAAAATTAGAAAAAACCAGGAGCGTCTGATGGAACTCATTAATTGACGTGGCAACATCTAATGGTCCAGGAGCGCATCCACACGGTAGGCCTTAGTCCACGCGAAACATGATGAATTAATGAAAGTAAACACAATGCATGGCTGAGATTAAAACGTGGGATGTACATCCAACGGTCAGCATTCAAACTGGAGAGAGGCGGCCACCGGAGCCACCTTCTTCTCCGGTGAGTCCGCAAATTCCGGCCAAACTTGCAGGTTTTTAAACCTCCATGAAAATACACGATCCTTATACCAAAATGAAGCTGGGGTGATGTACATCACCCATGTAACCTTGAATCATGCTCAAGATCTCTATAAATGGAGAAATCTGAGGTGGAAGATTCAGGTATGAAAAATACAGATCAAGGAAAAGCAAAATTGAAGCTACCACTAGCTTGCCTCTCAAGTGAGGACTTCAGAAAACATTATATCCAAGCAAAAAGGTCCATGGATGATGAGAATCGAAGAAATTACCAGTTGAAGAATAAGTTTGAATTCTGGTAACTTGAGCTTGAAACCTTGCTTGCTTTATCAAAACAGAAGTTCTATGGGATAAATGATGAAGGTTTAGAAGCACTAGATATGAGAATTCAACCAGATGAAGTTGAATTTCAAATCTGAAAAAAATGAGAAAAGTGAACTTGCTTCTCTAGTGATGGTTAGGGAAATATTTCTGCAGCATTTCAGGTTGAATTGGCGTGGCAAATGAGTGAGCATGGCAATGTATTTATAGCTGGAGCTGATGCCAAATGAGAAGAAACTCGTGTGCATGAAGCTTTGGGTCCTCCATGCATGGGCCTGTACAGGCGCATGTGAGGCCCAAAAGCTGATGGATTTGCAAGCTGATAGCACCATGAATTGATTTGGACGTGTAACTTGCCTTGCAATAGCTTGCATTTCAAGATTCAATGTGAATTCTCCATTTGTACCTAAATAATCATCTCTTCGAAAGTGCCATTTAGAAAATCCAAGCATAGGCATATGGGTAATGGTTGGAACGGTTTTTGTATGAGGAACAAATGTTATGTTGGTCAAAAGTCCATTTGGAATGTGGAAATTTATGAAATTTGAGCTTGAAGGGTGATGTGCAAAACATGTCAAGGCAAGGTTTCTAAAATTGGCCAACTTTCAAGCCTTTCTGTTTTGATGATGCAAGTTCCAAATGAAACAATCTCCAACATCAAAGTTGTAGATATTTTCAAGACAATCACAATGGACTTAAATTTTGCATCATTTGGATTTTTTATGAAAGAGTTATGGGCACTTGAAGTTGGACTTTTTTGACTTTTAATGCATTTGACCCAAAAGGACCTATAATGTCTTGCATTATCACATGTATTTTCTTCGAGATTTTGAAATTTTGTTAAACATAACATTTGAAGTAGACATCTTAATATTTCTAATTCATTTGATCCCACCTCAAAATCATAAAAAATGAGTGAGTTATGTCCTTGGGAAGTTGACCCAAAATTAGGGTTTCAGTCAAAATGACCTATAATGTATTGGAGTGGCAGATGGTCTTCCAAGCTTCAAATAAATTTTTGATGAACATGAAAGTTGTTCATATTGTCCTTAAGAACATGTTTTCGTTTGGAACCATCTCCATTTGGCCAACACATAAAACGTTAGGTCTTAGTGTATTTCAAAATAGTCAGATGAATTGACTGATCAACTTCTCAAGTTCATGACTCATATCTTGATGAATTGATGATTGAGGACACTAAAATAAGTTCAAATATGCATTAAATGATGAATTAAAGAACTTCCCTTGATTATATTTGACCATCGACTAAGGTTGCTTCATGAGCAAGGCATTGTGGTGCACAAATGAATTAGGGCTTCTCTGGGGAACATACCTTAAACCCTTTGACTTGCTTTGATCAAACATGATGAATTGAGATACTAGGGAGGAATATTTGATGGATGAGAGCCTTGGGAACCATTACCATGCTTGCTTTCATCTCCTCTTGGCCAATGTCTTTGTACCAATGATCTCCTAGAAGCTTTTGACCTTGTGATTGCTCAAGCTACAAACAAAAGATGTTAGTGACATATTTTTGTGCTTTTGGTTAGTAAACAAAATGAGAAAAGAAAAGATATACAATTCAAGTATGCTTGGTGATCTCAAACCATTCTCAAGAAGTCCCACCCAAAGGGAAAAGGAGCCAAGATGCTCAAAGATCCTTGAGGCTATGCAAATGTAATGTTATGATGCCATGAGGGATCTTAGGGACAAAATTGGGGTCTTACAGGGCCAATACTGGAGGCTTAGTCAAATACCCTTTGATTTTGTCGAAAGCCTCTTGGTGTGCATCCTGCCATTTGAACTCTTTGTTCTTCAGTCGAAGTAGTGGGGAGAACGCTTTTTTTTTGCCACTTAGATTTGATATGAATCTTCTAAGAAAATTTATTTTTCCCAAAAAGGATTGCAACTCCTTTTTGGTCGACGGAGGCTTGACGTCCATAATGGATTTTGTTTTGCTTTGGTTTACTTCAATACCCTTTTTATGCACCACGAAACCAAGGAAGTCGCCTGCCTGCACACAAAAAGCGCATTTTAATGGATTCATTTTTAATCCACATTTCCTCATTCTCAGGAAGGTTTTTCGGAGATGGTCGACGTGAGTATGCTGACCATTGGATTTTATCACAATGTCATCAATGTAGACTTGCATGAAATCTTCAATGAAGTCGTGGAACATTGAGTTCATTACCCTCTGGTACGTTGCTCCGGCATTTTTCAAACCGAATGGCATGACAACCCACTCATATGTCCCTAAGGCTCCTGGACATCGAAACGCCGTCTTCGGCACGTCTTCTTCTGCAATAAAAATTTGGTTATATCCAACATAACCATCTAACATGCTTAAATATTCAAAACCAGCTTCCGAATCGACCAGCATCTCAGCCACGGGCATGGCATATTCATCTTTTGGGGTGGCAGCATTTAGATCTCTAAAATCAATGCATACTCTCAAAGACCCATTTTTCTTTATGACTGGCATAATATTGGCCAACCATTTGACATACCTTGCAGTTTGAATAAACTTGCTTTTCAGGAGTCTTTCTACTTCTGTTTTTATCTTTGCCATGATCTCTGGGGCGAAACGCCTGGGCGTCTGCTTTACTGGCTGTCTTCCAGCTTTTATGGGCAGCTTTAACTCGACCAAATCTCTATTCAAACCAGGCATTTCATTATAATCCCAAGCAAAACAATCTCTAAATTCTTTGAGTATGTCTATTACCTCAGACTTTAGTTCGTTGTCGATGTTGGTGCTTATATATGTTGGCCTTTTCTCGCCATTCTCGCCAAGGTCGACTTCTTCCAAAGGGTCTTTTGGTCGGATTTTCTCTGGTGCCTTTGGGTCTTTTTCGAACCCTAAAGGTTCGCTGTCGTAAATGCAGTCCAGACGCTGCATGTCGACGTCCCTTCTGGCCAAAGTTGGTTTGTCTAGGGATCTTGGCCCAATAGCCATATGCCCCCCTTTATTCAGCACACAGGCTTCAACAGCCATGTTTTCTTCAGCCTCTAAGGCCGACTTTATTTTGTTCTCGGCAATGTATGCTGAAATCTTTCTTAGAGCTTCTAACTCAGACATCATCATTGACGTCCCTCCATCCTGTCGGTCGGATACCTGTGTATGGCGGATCATCTAGGCGTTCCACATCCCAAATGAAGCCGTGAGTCTCATGTAGAGTTAGAGAGACGAAAGCTTCGCTTAGATTAGCATATACATCCTCAGCTGGGAATCAAGGAGAGATGTTGGCCAACTTTCTTTCAAACTCCTTCTTACCGACATTATTCACGTCGGCCATAAAATATCCTTGGTCAGCCTCGATATTTTCGACCACCCCATCCTCTCTCCAAATCACCAGCCTTTGATGTGTTGAAGATGGTACAGCTCCGACGCCATGTAGCCACTCTCTGCCAAGTAGCAAGTTGTAACTTGGCCTAGCGTCTATCACCATGAATAGTGTCGGTCTGGTCACTGAACCTACTGTGACATTCACCATAATCACTCCCATGGTGCTTTTTGTCTTTCCTTCATAGTCCGACAAGACCACGTTATTAGACCTGATGTCGGTATCATATTTGCCAATCTTCCTCAGAATATGGTGTGGCATAATGTTGACCGTGGCCCCACAATCGACCAAAATTTTGTTGACGGTTACACCTTCCACTTTTGCCCTGATCAACAGTGGTTTCAAATGGTTTTTCATGCTCATTGTTGGTCTTTCAAACACTTCCTCTTGGCTTTCAGCAGCACCATCGTTTAGCACAAAATAACATCTTGGTTGGTGCAAAGCCATTTCTTCAGCGTCAGCATTGTCCACCGATCCTTCGAATTCAGTCACACACTTGTATTCTTGTGGTAGGATTGACACCATGTTGACCAGGATGTCGAGGCTTGCTTCAGATTGTGAATTGAAGTCATCAGTCACTTCATCAGAACATTTTTCAGCTGGTCGACGGACGTACTCTCTTATCCGTTCTTTCGCCGCTGTGTCGACCTTCACAATAATTTTCTTCCCAATATTCGCCTCGCTGGTCATGCCTCTTGCAGCGTCTCTTTCAGCCTGTTTACGCCTCTGAAAATGTCTCCATTGAGTCCTCGTCATGGGGTTCTTTCCCAAATAGTTTTCAGAGATATGAGTCCTCTTTTCAGACTTGAATTCACGCCTGTAGTTTACTGCTATACCTCCTCTAGCATCAGCAACAACCCCTTGTGGGGTGTCTTGTCTTTCCTGAGGCTTGATCCAAGTACCTCTAGGAGCACTTGCCGACGACACGTAGCTTTTAGGCCTTATTGGGTTATTTCCCACAGCCCTTTTTGAGCCTCTTTCATTCTGGTTACCCCTGGTTGGCACATTCCTTTTGCTCTTACCCAGTTGCAGCTTCTGGAAATTCTCTGCTGCTATTTTGTCGGTGACAACACCACACCTGGGGCACAAGCACACCTGTGAACCCTTGTTTTTGTAGCGATACAGAAAATCCACCAAGTCTTCATCAACCCTTGGGTAAACTTCAGCTATATCGACATCTGGGCTTTCCCCAGTTTGCTCCAGCATGTTGGCCTCATCATATTCGCTGATCTCGATCATGTTGATCTCGAATGGCTCTACGAACAGGGCTTCCTCCTGGTGAAGAGGATCAGCTTCGATCTTCATCCCGCGGCCAGCAAATTTCAGCTTGCCTTCTTGAATCGCTTTCTGAACCAAATCCCTGAAAAGGTAACAATTAGAGGTGTTATGACCAAGATAGTTGTGATATTTACAAAACCCTCTTTTCTGTCTTTGTTCCAACGGTGGTATTTTAGTACCAGGAGGTACCACCATCTGCCCATCTTTGACCAATAAGTCAAAAATTTCCTCACACTTCGACACGTCGAAAGTATAAGTTTTCGAAGGGAATTTTGGGTTGTTTTCGACAGGATTCTTTCCTTGCGCAGGCAGCAATGAGCGACACTCATAGGCGGACCTGGATTTAGTTCAGCCACGTCGATTTCTAATTCGGTCGATGAAGCATAATCGGCCTCACGTATTGGGTCTGTCGCGTCGTACTCGACAAACGCTACCTTTTCTTTCTTAAACTTATTGTGCCTAACTTTTTCTAGCCTTAATTATTCTAGATGTCGGACTCTGTCAGCTAGTTGTGACATGCTTTTCACAAAAGTCGGATCTATCTTCTTCCTAATGGAATAATCTAAACCGCCTGCGGCCATTTGAACTAGTTCGTGTTCTAGCACTTGCGTAAAACACCTAGCTTTTAAGGCCCTGAAACGATTCAGATAGTCATCTACACTTTCAGCAAACCTTCTCTTAATAATAGACAATTCTGCCAAACTAATTTTGGAGTGCCCTTCGTAAAACTATTCATGGAACCTCTTTTCTAATTTGGCCCACGAGTCGATTGAACCTGGGGCCAACGAAGTAAACCATGTGAAGGCAGCCTTGGTCAGAGAGGAGGGGAAGTTTTTTACTCTTAAACATTCATTATGAGCTAGATCCCCTGACTCTGTTAAGTATCTGGCGATGTGCTCTATTGTCGATTCACCAGACTCTACCCCAAATTTAGTGTACTTAGGCACTTTTATTCCCCTAGGCGCCTCGGCTTGGAGAATAAATTCAGCTAACGGGGAAGCGTATAATGGCCTTTGTAATGTAGCACCCATGCCATTTCTAGCCATAATCCTTTCGACAATTATTGTCAAATTATTTTCCACCGCCAAGTCTTTTTGTCGGTGTTGGTCGACGATTTGATCAGCATCCTGGTGTCGGTTGACCATTACCATCTGGTTACGTCCCGCAACTCCTAATTCGACGCCTTGATGTTGAAGGGGTCTAATGATTTGTCCTTCGTGGAATGTCTCCTCCTCCGCTGCCCCTATCTCTATCTGCACAGGAACAGTCGGTCTAATCATTGGCGTCATCTGTCGGGCCGGTGCCCCCAGAAAATTGCATAAACGCGTCAATTGGTTCGCCACCTGTCTGTTTGTTTCAGCAGATTCTTGTATTAGTGGATTGAAGACTGTGCCCATCTGGTTGGTCAACATGTTAACCAATTCATGGTTACTATCGTCCATTTGCTGTCTCAACACCGCTACTGAAGTGTTCGACAATGGCATGGTTCTGTTCTGAGTAGTGTTCCTTATGTTGCCCCCATGTGCTGATCCTTGCAAGGGAGGATTTGTATCTGAAAACAATGCTGCATTGGATGTCAACTGATATCCTGGCATTAAGGAATACGACATTCCATAAAGCGGATATGTGGTGCCAAAGCGAGGCACATAAGGTCTGAACGTCGTTATCGTTGATCCTGAACCCCCCGGGGGAGGCTGAGGAATTGATGTTCCAACCACACCCGTAGTCGACATGGTTAGGGTTGCACTTGTCATCGGCAGCAAAGTAACAACCTGTAAAACTACTGTTTTCGTATTGGATAAAGTCCCTCGTGGAACTTCATCAGTGTTAGTTTCTGACATTTTCGCACTACTTCGTGGCTTACTATATAGCTTGCCACTTCTAAGTTTCATGCAATTTTGCAACTGCTCTAGCACCGTCCCACTGGGCGTGCCATTTTGTTTACTATGGAAATCGGTAAACAACCGCTGGTCCTCCCTAGGCTTTAAAACGAAGGGTTACTTGCAGGATCAACCAATTGATCCTGGGATATGTGCTAGTGCAAGTGAGACTTGTCCAGACTTCGACGGAATGACTTTGTGAGGAACGACTCCTAACAAAGTGTCGAACAAGCGTGGAGTTTTTCCACACGAACGATTTTAAACAATGTTATCGCCTATAGGTGACTCGTGACCGACAACGCTACAACATTCAAAAGAGGTATATGACGAACACGCTTTTGGTGAACTCTATTATCGTAATAGAATCAGTGTCGACAGCGTAAACGACAACGTAAAATGATAACTCAAAAGTAAAAGAAATTAAGATAAAATGTTCAACGGGAACAATTGAAAAGTAGGGAAGTTACATTGAAATAAATGTGGTGATTCACGTGCATAACACTCTCAGAAAAAACTCTTGCTTCCTCGCGCTGGGAATGAGAAGTTTTCTTACAAATGATTTCGTAGTACAAAGTGAACACCACGAACCCCTTGTGGGATGCTCCTATTTATACTAAACTAGAGGAAACTACTCATAAGCTAACTCCTAGAAACTAGCAGATGTTATGACACACGATCTGCATAACCGCCGCACCCATGTCTTGCTAACTGCTCCACATTATGGCCCTCTTATTCCTTTTGGAACTGCTATTTTATTTTAAATTTCAAATTTCTCCCGCCCAGACGTTAGGGCAAAGCTGTCTTCTGCACATTTGACCATAATTCTTTAAGTCCCAAACCTCGCGTTGGTCGACATAATGGCCTGTCAACGGAGCCAACTTTCCTTGTCGACTTCGTCCTTTGGTTTGTTTTTTTTTCTTGCTTGCTTGCTTCCAACATCTCTTTATCTTTTGGTAGGGTATGATCCCCACATTCATAGGACTCTTTCATTACTTGTGCTTTCAACCTGCCTTAGGAATATTTCGCGGTAACAAACACGTAAAATGTATTTTGAATATATTTTCCCACTTTCAATTCTCTTTTATATTTTCCATTTCTTTACTATATTTGCCTTAGCGCTTTGGGAGTGAAGTTTGCTTGTGAGAGTTTTGTTCTGGTGTTTGGGTTATTGGTATAATTTACTCAATATGACTTTGTCTCTTGTGTAATATCTCTTGTGGGAAGTTGATGTTTGGTTTGTGAGTTAAACCTTTTAAAAGGCTCTTGTTTGATTCTTAAGGTTAGTTGTTAAAATATTTGTTTGGTTCGTGAGTTCAACCCGGTTTAAAATCTCTCATTTGGTTCATGAGGTTAGTTATCAAAATCCCCGCTTGGTTCCTGAGTTCAACCTGGTGTAAAAGCTCAATTGGTTCTGAAATTTTTCTAGTGTAAATCTCATGTTTAGTTTATAGGATAGTCATTGTAAAACTCATGTTTGGTTAGGAGGATATCTATTGCAAAACTCTTGTTTTGTTGTAAGAAGGTTTGTGAGCATAACTTATGAAAAACTCACATCATAGTGGAAACTCTCAAGAATGCTGCTCAACCTATCTCGAATCAACCTGGCTCTGTTCCGGAGCCAATGGTCATGTTGTTATATATCCTTGGGGCACCTCAGAATTTTGTTCCTCGGACTACTAATAGAGGTGCTTTCATTCCTTATCAACCCATGCCAATGACTATTGTTAATGGGAATTATGTTGCTTATCCGCGGGGAATGTCTCCCCATCTATCTCCTAAAGTGGTGGTTATTGACATTCATGAGGTACCTCAAGATCAACCTCAACAGAAACCAGTGCGTGTAACTGTTAAGGCACTTGATGAAAACGAGCCTAAATATATGAGATCTGCCATTCATGTTCAAATTCCCTATAATTGCCCCACATCTTCGTGTCTTCTTGACAATAATCGTTCCAACGCGTTATCGATGATGCCTATCACAACTTCGAGGCTTAAAACTTGCTAAGTCTTTTATATCGCGTTGTTTGGTCGACCAGTCCCTTTGATGGAATTAGGGCTCTTGTCGACTACCCTTTTCGATATTTTGGACGTGTTTCACAGGAATCTAGGCCTTTAGGGGGTTTAGCCCTAAGATTCTTCCAAACCATATCTCGTTATATCGATGGCTCAGTCGAGCCTTATTTGTTGGCTTGTCGACGAATTCTTATCAATGCTTCTATTGAAGACACTGCATTAATGTTTGTTCAATAAATATCTTTTCATTGACATTCTTGGTTGACTTTCTAATAACTGAAAATCTCAATAACAGATACATAGACATATTATATTACTGCCTAGTTTAGGTCAAAGCCAATGATTCAAATTGGGGACCAGACCCTTTTATAGTAAATAATTTTTGGTTAGGTCATAAGGATTTTATTCAAATTTTAGAGGAAGAGTAGAGGTCTTTTGAGGTAAGAGGAAAACAAGCTTAAGTGATGAAGGAAAATCTTAAATTGCTAAGAGAAAGGTTGGGATGGTGGAACAATGAGGTGTTTGGATGGATTGACCTAAAGGTGGATGAAGGTATAAGTGAGATGAATTAATTAGACATACTTATGAGTGGCAATGACCCGACAAGCAATTCTGAATTGGTTGAAAAAAGGAAGGTGGCATCCAATTATGCCTGGAAGAATATTTAGTAATGGAGAGTATAATTAGACAGAAATAATAGCAAATGTGGGTTAGAGAGGATGATATAAAGACCGGATAGTTTCCCGATGTTATGATATCAAGAAGAATGGGGAATATCATAATATCAATTTCCACAAATAAGGTCAGAGTAGAAAAGGTGGAAGAAGTGAAATGGGAAGCAAATAACTTTCTTAATGAAAGATTAAAAGAAGTTAACAACAATAGACATGTCTTGGAAGGAGTAGATTTCAAGAAGGTATCATTGGGATAAATAGAAAGACTAGAGGAAGATTTTTCTTATGAAGATATTAAAGGAGTATTGTGGGAAAGTGATGGACAAATCCTTGATGGAGTAGTAGTGATAAATAAAATAATATATTTATCCAAGATGGAAATGAGGGAGTGGTTGATGCTAAAGGTAGACTTTGAAAAAGCCTATGAATGTGTCCATTGGAACTATCTAAGATACATGTTGAGAAAAGTGGGATTTAGAGAAAAATGTATGTTATGGATGGAGGATTGTATATTTACTAGTAGCATGTTTATCTTGGTAAATGGTAAATGAATGTTATGAAGTGGAAATTTTTTTAATCAACATCAAAATAACAACATTGGTTTGACATGTAATAGAAATTAAATCTAGTTGGTGCAGTAATTTTTATTATTGGTGTAAAGGTCCATTGAACTTTCTTAAATTGTATCGAGCTTTCTTGTAATTGGAATAGAGTATTCCTTATACTCAAATAAAATTTGCTTATTAAAAAAACAAAATGGAACTGTAGAATTGTTGCGATTATAAAAAAATGTGACTTAGAAATGACTTTTATTTATCATGCAATGAGTAAAATGTGTATGAAACTGTTTATTTTTGTCATTATTATTTATTTGTTAGGGGTGTGTGAGAACCATAAGTCTTTTTTTTTCTTGTATGTGAGCTTTTTAAAATAATATTAAGATTTTTTTTCAACTCTTTTTTTAAGCCATGTGCGGTAACTTTGATTTTCATCACGACTTCATCGAGGTTTAATATATTGAAATTTACTATATGAAAATTCAAATAATATCCATTTTTGAATATCTGAGTCACCAATCAAACATACAAAGCCACAACACAAAATTCTCTTGTTTTTTTTCTCATAGCAATAATTAAGGGTATGTGTTGAGTTCTCTCCCCGATGTTTGTAAACTAGAAATACACCCCATGCCATAGAAATACATACAATGCAAAAAAGCAACACATTTTGCATATTCAATTTCCTAAATACAGCCAGTGATATATTAAAAGTAAAACATAACTAGCCATGACAATTTGTTAGGACCACTAGTACTATTTTAGATTCACATTGCAAAAAAGAATTTGTATCATAACATAGAAACTCTTCTCACCCTAATTCATGAAACTTTGCACGTTTGTTCATTTATGACCACTATTATAGTTTCTTTGGTAATACTGATTATGAGGGAAAATTATACACTCTAAAATTTAATTTCTTGTAATATTGTATGTTGTGTTAATAATAAAAGTAAATTTTACAATCTACAGAGAGGTCGGTGTTTAAAGATAGATTATCAGTGCTTTATTATTCTAAGCGAAAAAAGAGTTTTGTGATTATTGTAAAGTGGAAAGCTAAATGACAGAAAAAAAATGAAAAAAATAAATTAAAGTTGGAGATCAGCGTATAATACTACCACCTGTGGGGGTAGATTCCATCATTACATAACAATCATGCACATCCATAGGTAAGTAATATGTTCCTCTACTCAGCGTATAATACTACCACCTGTTACCCTTATTCGATCTCCTTTCGATCTCCACACTGTGAGATCAGTGTATTACCCAATAGTTGGTATATCAGACTATTAACCAACACAGAGCATTAAGTTCCAACAGTCGTAAAGTAGCTAGACTCTACACTGATCCTCTTACAATATGTATCGATATTGAGTTTATACTTATATCTAGACTTAGAACTCAATAGATGATTATCTTGAATCTAGTAATGTCAAACACCTTTCAATGTCACACCATGAAAATGGGTTTTAGGTTGCAAAGCTAAAATAAGTATTAAGATTAAAGAGTCATCAATATTACAACATGAGTATATTTACATAGAACGTCGTGACCTATTTAGTACATGAATATAATGACTACATCTAACCACAACAAAGAGATTTTAGCTACACTTACTCATGGTTAGCGTAACAACGAGTATCTCAGGGATGCCGACCTTGGAAGTGTGATATGTTATGTCACCTGAGTATCGATTCTGCCTTCAAACCTCTTATCATATTCTCCCGTTGTAGATCAAAGTGAATATATTTGAATTATGTACTACCTCGATCTACCAAAACTCCCTTTGCATTGGACTAGAACTTGCTATTTTTAGGAAAAATTATGAGGCTCTCTCTAGGCGCACCGTCCTTGCGCCTAGTGCGCCTACCCTGCTCTTCCAAATCCAAACATGCCGGCTTTTCTTCTTCAGCAATTAATGCTTATATGTCTCCCACGTGTCCTTGACTGCCTTTACTCGCCCAACGCACCACCCATTCGACTAGCACGATAATCCTTGCTTCACCAAGAAGTACTTGCATCTGGTCATGCCACCTAGCCATGCCTGCCTTACCGTGCTTGTAGCTTAGGCCTAGCGATCCTTGCTTCTTTGAGATTTTACTTTTTACTTTTTTTTTTGCATGTTGAATTGTCATTTTCTTGTTTTTTCACCTGTTTTTGATTAATGCATACAAGAAAAGTCCAATCACGTGTTTTCTCACTTTTCATAGATAAATCGTGAGTTTTTATAACAATTGCTTGTTAAATAAGCCAATAAGTGTCGACATATTTAACATATATTTGAAACTTATACACTCTCCCAACTTATATTTTTGTTTGTCCTTAAACAAAATATCAGATGATTCAAAAATGATGTTCTTTCTAAATGAAAGTTCATAATCAATATTATGACTATCCATAAACCATAACATACATATGAACAATTTGCTTGACCAAAGTAAGATTTTAGACACATTCTAAATTAATAGTTGATCGTTCATCAGAATCGTGATCTCAATGAGTATCTTTTAATGGTTAACATTTCCCTCAAAAATTCAGACAATTCATATATTGTAGTAATACTTTGTATTTTGTCTAAGAATTATCACAAGATATATCATAAGTCATGGATCACTAACGTCCTTCTTTAGGTTGTAATGTGGATGGGCTTTACAAAATATATTGGTTTTTCTTTGGATTCAAAATTATAAAGATAAGAGAGCATAAGATATTTCTTTACATGCACTTCTCTTTCCATGTTTCCACTTTATAACAACCATTTTACTTTGGTGCCTTTTTTTTGTATGATTGACTTTTAATTTGTCTTTGGTTTTTGTCAAAGCATATTTCTTTATTTTTCTTACACAGTATTACTTGAGTTTTTCTTAGAAACTTTTCCTTTTTGCATTTTCTCCTCAACTTTAATTTTTACAATAACCTTACATTTTGCTTGCTCTCCAATCCTTAAGATAAGGTAATGAATATTTATTGTGAAAGTCACATGTTCGCATATGTGAATTCCTTAATTCATCAATAATGACTTAAAAATATTGAGACACATTGGTTTCATTTCTTGAATTCAATATAAGTTTATTCAGTTTATAAATTATAAACTATTTTTTTAGATATAATAATAACATCAATATATTGATTTAATGTTTAGGTTATTTCTTTGAGCACATTTGACCTTCAAGTAAAACTTTATCCAATTATCTATGGTGGGAATGCAACAAATAAGTCAATAGGCTTCAATCAACACTCATCAAGGTAACTAGCATTCATATCCTTAAAACTATCAGGGTAAAACACTAACATTATTGAAAATAATGAAAAGAATTTTTTTATTTTGATCCCCTATAATTCATTGTGTACCATTCAAGTGATACCACACGCCATTTTAAATATTTCATTATCATGTGTTAATGAGCATTTTACATTTTATTAAGATTTCCTAAGCTTGAAGAATTGAGGGGTACTTTTGGAAAATTAGTAAACCTTGAGGGCATCTGTGTCTTTTCATCGGGGACATAAAAGCTAAAATGGAGAGTTTTTCCTTCATTCTCAACCTTGCATTTGTGGATTTTAGAAAGAGTGTGAGAAGAGAAGAGAGCTCTGGTGGGACAGAAAAAGGGGGGAGAAGAGAAGACCCTAAGCTTACATCCATCTTGCATGTGGAGGAGGAAGCCATCCTTGCATGTAGGAGTAAAGAAGTTGAGGTTATCTAGCTTAGAATAAGTAAAAAGAATCAATAGTCATCATCTTCACCTCCTCATCCTCTGAAAAGTTCAAAACCTCCATTGGTGAAAGGTGGGGTTCTTTAGGTTTTAATTGGGGTAGCCTAATTAAGAGTTTGCATGTGGGAAATAGGTATCATAGGTTTAGAGATCACTTGTTTTAAATACTTGATTTTGTGACTGCATGTCTACTTGTAGTTCATAATTGCTTTGATTGTGATTTGGGTGTTGTATGTGGTGAAAATAATCAGGGGGGATGAAGTTGTTTGTGTGCAGGAAAATGCATGAAAAGTGACATTTTTCAATTCTTTAATGAGTTGCAATAGATTACAACTAGCATGTAATGGATTACTAGTGAGGAAAATTGAATTATTTGAGCTTTTGGACGAGTTATAGTCGATTCACTACTATAAATTACATATATATTACCACAGTTGAGAGAAAGATTTTACTACGGATGGTGGTCTGTGGTAAGGTAGCTTGTGGTTGTATGTGTCCTCTTTACAACCGTGGGCGACTAGCCGTGGTAAAAAGGGTGTAGCGCGTAATATACCACTACAATTATTTTAAACAACCATAGTAAAAGGTTGTGATATGGGGTTCAATTCCCAGCGCCTGCATTTTTTTTCTAAATTTTAACATATTGCACCACGGTTCTAAAAACCAATTGTGGTGAAAGACTTAGTTCACAACATTTGATCATCGTAGTCCTTGATCACAACCATGGTAATATGTTTACTTGAGTTTATTATAACTTATGTGGAATGCCTATTTCATCAATCGTTGTCACATCTCAAAAAATACAACCTCGTAAAGCGTATCGCACGCTCGCGGATGACTAATAGAGTCACCACCATTCTTTATTTATTCCTAAGGAAAGAGGAAATGATGATAAAACCCTAAAGGAAAGAAAAGGGATAATATGGTCATCTCAAACAAATTTAAGGTTTGAGAGTCGGTTATGCGAGGGAAAGGTACTAACACCTCTCACATTTTATTGTTATTCTTATTTATCAAGTTATTAAGAATGAAGAGGATTTTTTTCAACAAGATAGACATTAATTACAAATTAATTAAAATAAAAAAACAAGATTTTTTATTTTTGTTCTCGACAAGATTTCAAACCCCCGCTCATATGTACCCTCAGGTGCATTGAGACTCTCAGAGTAGTTCGATAAAAAAATATTTATGTGGTGGTTGATATTATAGGATGAGATTTAAGTCAAGTTCTTGCATTTAAAAATTGACTTGTATGCTTGCACGATGGAGGCTTAAGCGCTTGTTTTTGTTTCACGTCAAAATGACTTAATCTATCCCTTTATGAAAAAAAGTTTGAAAAAGTGCATAGGGGCACAAATGAGTTTGATGAGTTGTGTCTGATTTTAGGTTTATTTTATTTTAAGTAATTGATCGACGCGGTGAGCACTAATCAATAAAGTACCTTGGGACACCTCCTATTTGCAAACATTAGGTTTAATTTGCTTTAAGAAAATAATTTGATGATATATAAACTATGAAATACTTACAAATTTGGAAAAAAAAAATAAGACTTATTATTTGTGAATCATCTTAATTTAAATATAAGGAGAAATAATTTTTTTAATATATTTTATAGTTTAATTTAAATTAAAAAAAAGAAATTAATTTACAAAAAAGTGCTATTATTTATTGTTGTTTTTATTTAACTAATTAACTACAGTAACAAGTTATCTTAATTAAGGGACAATTATCAATTCAAACTCACAACAAAATTTAATCAAATTTTATCAAGTAACTAATTAAAAAGTAGAAAAAGAAATGAGAAAATAATAAAAGTAAAAGGAAATAAATAAGAGGTGCACTTTTTATTTTGGGGTGTTAAAAGGAAAGGGTCAAGCCCAATGCTTAGAGGCCCAGTCAGAAAAGGAAATTACAAAAGAAAAAATTAATTAAACAATTAAAAAAAAAGAAAAACATGGAAAAGAACATGACCATTGGATGATAATACCACAAGAGGCAAAGACTATCCCTGAGACGTGGGATCAATTGACCATCTGGGTCAACTGATCAGAAGCTTAAGATAGAGGGACCACCGTAACAAATATGAGCACGCATGTGCTGAAATAGGTCAGGGTATGATCATCTGAGGGATAAGGATGTCCTCACGTATCATTGAACAAAGGTTGTTTTGAGGGAGTATATAAACGAATTCATTCCAGAATCCATTTTATTTCCTCATCTTTTTCTCTCTCTTCTTATCTCTTCTCTCGCCCCTTATATCTTCTCTCTGACCTCTCTATAAACCCAACCACTCCGACCACCTTTCAAGCATTTCGACCACCCTATAACACCGCCTGAACCACCACTTTCCATCGTCTAAGCCACCACCTTCAACCGGTGTTCATCAAGATGATGAACACCAAACCCAGAAACCCAAACAAACTCAAGAACCCTAGGTTATCACATGAACCCTAACTCTTTAACATGAATCCTAACCCTTCAATCATGAACCCTAAGCCAGTAACGTGAACCCTAACCCTTACTCAAAGAACCCTAACTATCCAGAAGCATATCTTTATTATGTTCATCATGATAAACATGAATCCTCATCCTCACCTCCAAAGCTAAATCCTCCTAGAAACCAGATCAACATCAGACCACCCTAAACCTTAGACTGGACCCTTATTAACCCTAATCCAACCCTTAAACACAAATCAAACAGAAATTTTCAAACCCAAAAAAAACATTTCTTCAGTCTAACCACAACCGAACCTAACCTTAACCCCAAATCACTTCAAAACCAATAAACACAATTATATACAAAAACCTCTTTTCAAACAGACACACACAACCATGGTTCAAAAAATGCAAAGCAGCAAAAGAGGTTCAATTATGTAAAGGATGAAACCGACCTACGGGATCGTGGCTTCCCCTGGTACGCAAACAAGTAAATTTCTCTTATTTTCTGTTAGGACCTTGTTTTTTCTTCTTTTAATCCTCCTTCTGCCATCTTCTTCTTGTTTTAACCTTTTGTTTGTTTTTGTTATTGCTGTGACGTATTTCATGGGGAGCAAAGTCTTCAAGAAGGCTCAAGCTTTTAGGGTTTAGGATTGTTGTTCTTCAGTGTGAAGAACAACTTTTAGGTATCTGATTTGTAGATCGTGAATGCCAATATTATAACTTAGGGTTTCGTTTGCATAGTGTAAAAATATGTTTGAATTTTTAGATTAGATCTCTTAGTTTAAGAAGTTTGGATTTGATTTGTGTAATACTTAATTGTAACCGAAAATCAAAGTAATTCAAATATTTATTTTCTGTTTTTGGCTCTATATTTGATTTGATTCACCTTGATCCAATTTTTTCAAGCATTTGGTGTTTTTGTGATGTTTTAGACTTTTAGGCTTTGGTTGACTTAGTCCTAGGATTTGACCAGGTTCATCCTTAAAACAAAATTTAAAAATAATAAAAATAATAATAATACTATAATAACCGGTATAACTCCTAATCAATTTTAATAAAAAAGTCTGATAATAATGATGATTAATAAACTTTTAAGTAATACGACACTCTTAATGTAAGGATAAACTTTTAATATAACACTTTTTTTTTCCTTTAGCAATGTGTTTTCTTCAATTAAAAGATGTCACAAAAATACATACTTATATATGTTCTACAAGGTATCAAGCGAAAGTTTCATATATGTACATGCATATATATATATATATATATATATATATATATATATATATATATATATATATATATATATATATATATATATATATATATATATATATATATATATATATATATATATATATATATATATATATATATACACACGCGCGTGTACATATATGAGTAATAATAGTTTATATATACAACATAAATAATGGCCAGGAATTTAGTTAGTACGGAAAGCGTGTTAGGCCTTACATAAGGAACCATCGGAGGGAGAGTTCGGTCAGCATACTTTGTTTTATATAAGGTATGTTGGTTTTATGGATGCAATGATTCAAATATTCTTGTCAAATTTGACGATGCAACTGATAACAAAATTGACATATTATTTGCATCAATTAGTGGAAGAGATTCGATAAATAACGTAAATTTTAGACATCCATTATAAGTTGGATATTTTCATGCCATTACATACGGTGTTTTGATAATATTCTCACTGGAGAAGACGTGTCGATATCCTAAGTTCATACAAAACTATCAACACAATTGTTGTTGGTAATAGTGTCTTGAACACTATTGTTTTTGGTAATAGTGTCTTGGATAAGAAGTTTATTACCAAGGTTAAAACATGAAACAATAGAATTTATGAGATACATTTTTTTTCTCTCTTTTCTCATATGCATTCTTTAATTCATTATTAATGACTTTAAAATATTGAGACACATAATGATTTCATTTTTTTTAATTTAATATAAAGTTACTCACTTTATTAATTATAAACTACCTTGAACATATTTGATCTTTAAGATAAACTTTATTAAATTATTCATATGAGGGATGCGGAAAATAGAGGAGTAGGATTGAAAAATAATATATTTATAGGATTGAAAATAAAAACTTTTAATTTAATAAAAAAAGCAACATATTTAAATTAACATTGTAAACAATATATGTGAACTATGAAATGACCATTATTAAAATATGGAGAAAAAAATTCAAAATCAATAATTCATTAATAAAATTATTCTAAATTGTAGGAATTGTCTCAAAGCTTTTAGGGTACATGTTGTCGGTGTCTGGATACATGGGAAAACTTTTGATATTGCAATCTCTTATCCTTTGTCAGCATATTATCTTTAATAAAAAGATGCCGTAAAAATACATACATACTTTTATCAAGGGGAAGTTTTATATACACTAACAATAATTTTAAAAATCATATTTATCTAAAATTCATGATAGTTTTTAACTTACGTCTTTTTAGCGGCAACTATTTTAAGACCACTGAGTTAAAAGATGGTTTGAAACTTGCCTCTTTTTCATCAATGGGATCCAAACAACACTACATCGGAAATTCTGAAGGTTCATTTTTCCTTTTTAATAAATTAAATGTAATTCTATCATTTTAACAATAATTGTCATAAACTTTTTTTATTTGTTTAATACGGTTGCCCGATTTTTTTTATAAGCAAACTTTATTAATATAGAGTATAAGGGGTACTCTTGTCCATTACATGAAGAACAAATTACATTGCAACCTTACAAGGTGAACTCATAAAATTTATAATTGACATTTGATTTAGATCCTATTACATTCCACATCCACACCATAAGTTTTATGAAAAACATTATGTCTTCTATTGATTTAATGACCGAGGATATAACGTCTTACGTTAGATGGTTTTTCTAGTGGCGTTTACAAGTGAAGAAAAAGTGGAAAATCACTCAAAATTAGTACAAAAGAGTGGTGGTTTAGCTAATAAAATATAGTCAGACAAAGTCAAAACTATAATAAAAAATAAAACTCTAAGAAATAATTAAGGGAAATCAATTGTGAATCCTAGTTAGTTCGATATACCAAATGATGTTAAGTATACAATTGGTATTGGTTATGTGAGAATCAATTGTATGTAAGCGATGTTGAGACTTTTTGTGCGTGCCAAATGTATAACTTGTATTCAGACAGGCCAATCCAGGAAAGCTGGTAGGTTGCACCGTAAAACAAAACTTCACAAAAGGACTTGTAGGATGCCACAGATTCCGTAAAACTAGACTTGATATGAGACGAATTAGTATGCAGTTGACGGTTTTGCAAAGCTAGATGCCTCAGAGGGTGTACATGGATGTTAGTGAAGGCGTATAGACATTACCATATTATATGAGGTTGATTATGCCTCAATCCTCCTTTACTCTCTTTAAAACACGTGGATGTTATATCCTTGTTGATACTTGTGGTTTTAATAGAACTCCACTGAGATATTTTTATCTCACCCCATGTTGTTTTCTATATTTTTCAGATGATTAGGTTTCTGAAAAAGGAGAAGATAAGATGACTTGATGGACGCTAGGTGACTTTCCTTTATTTATTTATTTATGTTGCGTAATTTAGTATTATGTATTATGACATCTTGTATTTTGTGTGCACATTCGATGTATCATATGAGACTTCATGTACTTATGTCTGTTTTAGGTTATTTGAATATCCTAAGTATGATATTCTAGATTCTATCTGGTTAGATTATTACAATTCAAATTTAATGTTATAAAAATTATTCAATTGTATTGGTTACATTTAAAAATAAATTATGTTCCTCTCCAAAGACAAAACCTACTTTTTAAAAAAATATTCAAGTACTACAAATTGATAATATCTTCGTAGGATTGAAAATAGAAACTCATAATTTAATAAGAAAAAGAAAAAGATTCTCATTATTAAACAATTGAAAAACTTTCAAAATCAATAATTCATTAATGAATTTATTCTAAATTATAGAAATTGTATAGTAAACTCTTTGGATGATAAGCTGATAAAAAGAATAATTATTCTATGCGAAAGAGACATAGGAATCTCATAAGCCTTTAATAGGAATGGATTGTGTGACTTTGGTCCCCATAAATTTGGATAACTTTAGGCTATTTTGTGAAAAAAGGATTAGAGAGAAAGTGTTTAGGGGAGATATAGCAACAAAGTACTTTGGCATTCCAAAGTCACTCAAATCTATCCCCTTTACAATAGGTGTTGTTTCTGTCTTAATGCAAGGACAAACTTTTCATATGACACTCTTTTCCTTTTTCAACGTGTTTTTTCAAATCAAAAGATGTCACAAAAATGCATACTTATATAGGTTCTACAAGTATCAAGTGAAAGTTTGAGATGCACAAACAGTAATTTTAAAAATCACTTATCTAAAATTGATTATATTTTTAATTTATAGTTTTTCAAATGCAATCATATTTAAGACCAATTTGTTAAAAGATAATTTGATACTTGTTGATGCCTCTTTTCATCCAGGGGTTCAAACACCCAAAATTTTGAAGGTTATTTTCTCTATCAGAATAAATTTAATTTTATCCTATTATTTTAAACTAATCGTCATTTTTTTATTTGTTTAATATTGTAATCCGACTTAATTGCTCTTGAAATTTACATCATAGCTAGCAGATATCTAATTTATGATATTCTTGGTGACACCAGAAAGTTTATATTCAATATTATATCAGAAACATCAATGGTATGCCCTCATGTATCTATTGTAGTCACATACATAAAACCATTTCATCCCACATACTCACATGTTTCTATTTGCTCAGCTCTTATGACAACAATTTGTAGAAATGAATAGTGTCACATATTATTCAATAATAAGATGCATAACTAAAAACTATACTTATTGGATTTGCTTAATTTTTTTGAACACATTGAAAGTGGTGTGTATGTTTTCTCTCTCTCTATTTTTATGATTGATATTGTTTATGTATATACTTTTTAACTCATGTTAACTACAAACTAATAAATGATTAAACACAAGATTTTGAAAAAAAAACTTTAAATTTGATATTGAAAACTATATTCTATTATTTAAAATTATAAAATTAATGATAAATTATTCTGAATTTCTTATAAGTGATATTGAGCATAATTAAGTTTTTTTTTTTAATTTGATGATAAATAGAATTACTAAGATATGTTTTAATTTAATATAAATAGTTTTCGGTATTTGTTGTGTTGCAGTTGCACATATCAATTCAAAAAATAGTGCAGATGCAGAATTTGCATATAGAGCCAGTCATATTGACCTAGTCAAAGCTATTAATCCTAACATAATGATAAAGTGGATTATGTTAAATTTTTATGTGAAATAGGATTCAATACAACTAGTGTACAACAAATCACATAAGATAATAACATATACTCCAACACAACTAATCTATCTACAAGAAAATTAAACTACCTCATTTACTCAAAAAGTCCAAATGTAGGAATACCAAATTCTATATATTTAAGTGAATCATACACCTTTAAAATTCACTTCAATGGTAGAAAGTCACATGTGTCCACACTATAGATGGAAAAGTGAAGAAATATCTTTTGTCAGTTAGTTTTTTGGTTTTGGATGATGACAATTTTAAAGTGAGGAATCCAATAATCGTTTTTGATAAAATTATGTAATTGAATTTTATTTTGTATAAAGTGGGTTGGATAAAAAATTCCAGCGTTAAAATTATAATGGTTAAAAACCACAATACATTTTGATTTTAAATAAAATGAATTATTGAGATAAAATTAACTCAATTGAAAATTTTATGTATTAAAATCAATTTTAAGTGAATTTTATTATGAAAGTCACATGTTCGAGAATCAAATAGAACATCATTTTAAATGTAATCACTTATTTATTTATTTTTTAAGTAGCCTAATGGCTGGAGTCCACCTTATTATAGATGAATAAATGGGATGTCGCTGATCTGATACCGCATCCACGCAGTCGATGTCCCTATATATCTACCAATTGAACTGTCTTAACGGGACTCTAATAACTTAATTTAATCGTACACCAAAGCCCTATAAATTATTCATGCCTACAATAATTGATGAAAAATTTAATAAAATAGTTCAAACAAAAGTATGATAATATATCAAAATATAAGTAAAAAAGAAGGCATAGTCATGGAAAGGCAGGTCAAATGGATGTTTATGTTTTTTTAATATCTTAGTGAAGTACTCAATTTATATATATATATATATATATATATATATATATATATATATATATATATATATATATATATATATATATATATATATATATATATATATATATATATATGCGCGCGTGCACATGTATATGTAGGAGTAATACTAGTCTATATATACAACATAAACAATAGTTAAAAATTTAGTGAGTATGGAAATCATATTATCCCTTGCACAAGGAACTGTCAGAGGAAGTGTTTGGTCAACATACCTCATCGTATATAAGGTATATGGGTTTTATGGATGCAACGCTTCAAATATTCTTGTCAAACTTGACGATGTAATTGCTGATAGAGTTGACATATTATCTGTATCAATTAGTGGAAGAGATTCGACAAACAATGTAAATTTTAGACATCCCTTATAAGTTGTAATTTAATAAAAAAAAATATTTAAATTAATATTGTAAGTAATATATGTGTGCTTTGAACTGGCCGTTATTAAAATATGGAGAGAAAATTTTCAAAATCAATAATTCATTAATAAAATTAATATAGATTGTAGGAATTGTCTCGCCAAGTCTTTGGATGATAAATTGGTGAAAGGAAAAATTACTCTACGTGAAGAAAATATAGCAGTCTCAAAGCCTTTAAGGTAGGTGTTGTTGGTGTCTTGATACATGGGAAATTTTTTGATATGACAACCTCTTATCTGTTGCCAGCATATTATCTTTAATCAAAAGATGCCGCAAATATACATACATACTTTTATTAAGGAAAAGTTTCATATACACTAACAATAATTTTAAAAATCATATTTATCTAAAATTCATGATATTTTTTAATTTACGTCTTTTTAGCTGTAACTATTTTAAGACCACTGAGTTAAAAGATAGTTTGAAATTTGCCTCTTTTTCATCAATGGGATCCAAACAACACTACATCAAAAATTCTGAAGGTTCATTTTTCCATTTAAATAAATTAAATGTAACTCTATCATTTTAATAATTATTGTCATTAACTCTTTTTATTTGTTTATTACATTAGCCCAATTTGTTTTATAAGCAAACTTTATTAATATAGAGTATAAGGGGTACTCTTGTCCATTACATGAAGAACAAATTACATTGCAACTTTACAAGGTGATTATCAAAGCTTTGAGATAATCTAAAACAACTTCATAAAACTCATAAAATTAACAATTGACATTTGATTTAGATCCTATTACATTCCACATCAACTCCATCAATTTTATTAAAAACATTATGTCTTCTATTGACTTAATGATCGAGGCAATAACGCATTACATTAGGTGCTTTTTCTAGTGTTGTTTACAAGTGAAGCAAAAGTGGAAAATCACTCAAAAGTTAGTACAAAAGAATGGTGGTTTAGCTAATAAAGTATAGTGAGACAAAGTCAAAACTATAATTTAAAATAAAACTCTAAGAAATAATTAAGGGAAATAAATTGTGAATCCTAGTTAGTTCGGTATACCAAATGATGGTAAGTATGAGAATCAATTGTAATACATGTAAGCGTTGTTGAGACTTTTTCTGCGTGCCAAATGTATAAATTGTAATCATACAGGTAAATCCAGGAAGGTGGTAGGTCGCGCCGTAATACCAGACTTCACAAAAGGACTAGTATGATGCCACAGATTCCGTAAAACTAGACTTGATATGAGAAGAACTAGTAGACAATTGACGGTTTCACAAAGCTAGATGCCTCAGAGGGTGTACATGGACATTAGAGAAGGCGTATAGATATTACCATATTGTATGAGGTTGATTATGATTCAATCCTCCTTTACTCTCTTTAAAACACGTGGATATTATAATCTTGTAGATACTTGTGGTTTTAATAGAACTCCACTGAGATATTTTTATCTCACCCCATGTTGTTTTCTATATTTTTCAGATGATCAAGTTTCTGAAAATGGAGAAGGTAAGATGACTTTATGGATGCTAGGTGACTTAATGCAAGGGCAAACTTTTAATGTGACACTCTTTTCCTTTGCCAACGTATTTTTTAAAATCAAAAGATGTCATAAAAATGCATACTTATATAGGTTCTACAAGATATCAAGTGAAAGTTTGATATGCACAAACAATAATTTTAAAAATCACTTATTTAAAATTTATTATATTTTTAATTTATAATTTTCCAATTGCAAATATATTTAAAACCAATTTGTTAAAAGATAATTTGGTACTTTATGATGCCTCTTTTCATCCAGAGGTTCAAACACCCAAAATTTTGAAGGTTATTTTCTCTATCAGAATAAATTTAATTTTATCTTATTATTTTAAACTAATTATCATTTTTTTATTTGTTTAATATTGTAATCCGACTTAATTGTTCTTGAAGTTGATATCATAGCTAGCAGGTATCTAATTTATGATATTCTTGGTGACATCAGAAAGTTGATGTTCAATATTATATCAGAAACATCAATGGTATGCCCTTGTGTATCTATTATAGTCGCATACGTAAAACCATTTCATCCCACATAGTCACATGTTTCTATTTGCTCAGCTCTTATGATAACAGTTTGTAGAAATGAATAGTGTCACATATTATTCAATAATAAGATGCATAACTAAAACTATACTTATTGGATTTGCTTAATTTCTTTTGAACACATTGAAAGTGGTGTGTATGTTTTTTCTCTCTCTATTTTTATGGTTGATATTGTTTATGTATATACTTTTGAATTCATGTTAACTATAAACTAATAAATGATTAAACACAAGATTTTGAAAAAGAAAATTTAAATTTGATATGTAAAATATTGAAAACTATATTATATGATAATATGTTCTCAATAACTTATAAGTGATATTGAGCATAAGTAAGTTTTTTTTATTTGAGATAAATAAAATTACTTTTTTTTTAAGTTTGGGATAAATAGAATTATTGAGATATGTTTTAATTTAATATAAATATTTTTTTATATTTGTTGTGTTGTAGCTGCACATATCATTTCAAAAAATACTGCAGATGATGAATTTGCATATGGAGCCGATCATATTGACCTAGTCAAAGCTATTCATTTTAACATAATGATAAAGTGGATTATGTTAAATTTTTATGTGAACGAGGATTCAATACAACTAGCGTACAACAAATCACATGAGATGATAAGATATACTCTAACACAACTAATCTATCTGCAAGAGAAATAAACTACCTCATTTACTCTAAAAGACCAAATTCCAAACACCACAAATGTAGGAATACCAAATTCTATTACACAACAAATGTTATAGATCTTTGTATGACTTCGTATTTAAGTAAATCATACACTTTTAAAATTCACTTCAATGGTCGAAAGTCACATATGTCCTCACTATAGATGGAAAAATGAAGAAATATATTGTGTCAATTAGTTTTTTTGGTTTTGGATGATGGCAATTTTAAAGTGAGGAATCCAATATTTATTTTTGATGAAATTATGTAACTCAATTTTATTTTGTATAAAGTGGGTTGAATAAAAAATTCCAGTGTTAAAATTATGTAGGTTAAAAAACACAATACATTTTGATTTTAAATAAAATAAATTATTGAGATAAAATTAACTCAATTGAAAATTTTATGTATTAAAATCAATTCTAAGTGAATTTTATTATGAAAGTCACATGTTCGAGAATCGAGTAGAACGTCACTTTAAATCTAATGACTTATTTTTTTTATTAAGTAGCCTAATGGTTGGTCTCTACCTTATTATAGATGAATAAGTGGGATGTCGCAGATCCGATACCGCACCCATGCAGTCGATGTCCCTATACATTTACCAACTGAAATGTCTTAACAAGACTCTAATAACTTAATTTAATAGTACACCAAAGTCCTATAATTATTCATGCCTACAATAATTGATGAAAAATTTAATGAAATAGTTCAAACAAAAGTATGATAATATATCAAAATATAAGTAAAAAAAGAAGGCATAGTCATGGAAAGCTAGGTTAAATGGGTGTTTATATTTTTTTTTTAATATCTTAGTGAAATACCCCATTTTAATGTAGATAAAATGAATTATATATATATATATATATATATATATATATATATATATATATATATATATATATATATATATATATATATATATATATATATATATATATATATATATATATATGCGCACATGTATATGTATGAATAATACAAATTTATATATACAATATAAATAATGATTCATTTATTTTGAATTTAATATATAACTTAGTCAGTTTATAAATAATATATTGATTGTATGCTTAGGGAATTTATTTGAACATATTTGATCTTCATGGTAAACTTTATTCAATTATCTAAATCAGAGATGTGGAAAATAGAGGAGTAGGATTGAAAAGATAATATCTTTATAGGATTAAAAATAAAAACTTGTAATTTAATAAAAAAATAACATATTTAAATTAATATTGTAAGTAATATATGTGTGCTTTGAAATGACCATTATTAAAATATAGAAAAAAAATTCAAAATAAATAATTCATTAATAAAATTATTATAGATTGTAGGAATTGTCTCGCCAAATCTTTGGGTGATAAATTGGTGAAAGAAAAAATTATTCTATGTGAAGAAAATATAGCAGTCTCAAAGCCTTTAAGGTAGGTGTTGTTGGTGTCTTGATACATGGGAAAAATTTTAATATGGCAACCTCTTATCCATTGCTAGCATATTATCTTTAATCAAAAGATGCCGCAAATATACATACATGCTTTTATCAAGGGAAAGTTTCATATAGACTAACAATAATGTTAAAAATCACATTTATCTAAAATTCATGATATTTTTTAATTTACGTCTTTTTAGCTGCAACTATTTTAAGACCGCCGAGTTAAAAGATAGTTTGAAACTTGTCTCTTTTTCATCAATGGGATCCAAACAACACTACATCAAAAATTCTGAAGGTTCATTTCTCCTTTTTAATAAATTAAATGTAACTCTAACATTTTAACAATAATTGTCATTAAATTTTTTTATTTGTTTAATACAGGAGCACGATTTTTTTATAAGCAAACTTTATTAATATAGAATATAAGGGGTACTCTTGTCCATTACATTACATGAAGAACAAATTACATTGTAACTTTACAAGGTGATCATCAAAGCTTGAGATAATCTAAAACAACTTCATAAACTCATAAAATTTACAATTGACATTTGATTTAGATCCTATTACATTCCACATCCACACCATAAGTTTTATTAAAAACATTATTTCTTCTATTGACTTAATGATCGAGGCAATAACGTGTTACGTTAGGTGCAAAAGTGTTTACAAGTGAAGCAAAAGTAGAAAATCACTCAAAAATTAGTACAAAAGAGTGATGGTTTAGATAATAAAATGTAGTGAGACAAAGCCAAAACTATAAAAAAAATAAAACTCTAAGAAATAATTAAGGGAAATCAATTGTGAATCCAAGTTAGTTCGGTATACCAAATGATGGTAAGTATACGATTGATATTGGTGGGAGAGAAAAAGGGGGGGGGGGGGGAAGAGAAGACCCCAAGCTTACATCCATCCTGCATGTGGAGGAGGAAGCCATCCTTGCATGTAGGAGTAAAGAAGTTGAGGTTATCTAGCTTAGAATAAGTAAAAAGAATCAAGAATCATCATCTTCACCTCCTTATCCTCTCAAAAGTTCAAAACATCCATTGGTGAAAGGTGGAGTTCTTTAGGTTTTAATTGTGGTAGCCTAATTAAGAGATTGCATGTGGGAAATAGGTACCATAGGTTTAGAGATTACTTGTTTTAAATACTTGATTTTGTGATTGGATGTCTACTAGTAGTTCATAATTGCTTTGATTGTGATTTGAGTGTTGTATGTGGTGAAAATAATCAGGGGGATGGAGTTGTTTGTGTGCAGGAAAATGCATGAAAAGTGACATGTTTCAATTCTTTTATGAATTGCAATTGATTATGACTAGCATGTAATGGATTACTAGTGAGGAAAATTGAATTATTTAAGTTTTTGGATGAGTTATAGTTGATTCACTACTACGGATTACATATATATTACCACGATTGAGAGAAAGATTTTACCACGGATGGTGGTCTGTGGTAAGATAGCTTGTGGTTGTATGTGTCCTCTTTACAACCGTGGGCGACTAGCCGTGGTAAAAAGGTTGTAGCGTGTAATATATCACTACAGTTATTTTAAATAACCATAGTAAAAGGTTGTGGTATGGGATTCGATTCTCAGTGCCTGCATTTTTCTCTCTAAATTTTAACATATTTCACCATGGTTCTAGAATCCAACTATGGTGAAAGACTTAGTTCACAACATTTGATCATCGTAGTCCTTGATCACAACCATGGTGATATGTTTACTTGAGTTTATTATAACTTATGTGGAATGCCTATTTCATCAATCGTTGTCGCATCTCAAAAAATACAATCTCGTAAAGTGTATCATACGCTCGCGGATGACTAATAGAGTCGTCACCGTTCTTTATTTATTCCTAAGGAAAAAGGAAATGATGGTAAAACCCTAAACAAAAGAAAAGGGATAAAATGGTCATCTCAAACAAATTTAAGGTTTGAGAGTCGATTATGCGAGGGAAAGGTACTAACACCTTTCATATCCGGTGGGCTTAACGTGAATCTCCTATAATTCCAAGGGTTGATTGTTTGTTTGCAGGTATTTGTTTTATTGTTATTCTTATTTATCAAGTTATTAAGAATGAAGAGGATTTTTTTCAACAAGATAGACATTAATTACAAATGAATTAAAAGAAAAAAACAAAATTTGTTATTATTGTGCTCGACGGGATTTCAAAACCCCGCTCCTATGTACCCTCAGGTGCATTGAGAGACTCGGAGCTTTGTAGTTCAATAAAAAATGTTTGTGTGGTGGTTGATTTTTTAGGATGAGGTTTAATTCAAGTTCTTGCATTTAAAAATTGGTCTGTATGCTTGCATGATGGTGACTTAAGCGCTTGTTTTTGTTTCACGTCAAAATGACTTAATCTATCCCTTTATGAAAAAATGTTTGAAAAAGTGCATAGGGGCACAAATGAGTTTGATGAGTTGTGTCTGATTTTAGGTTGATTTTACTTTAAGTAATTGATCGATGCGGTGAGCGCTAATCAATAAAGTACCTTGGGATACCTCCTATTTGCAAACATTAGGTTTAGTTTACTTTAAGAAAACAATTTGATGATATATAAACTTTGAAATACTTACAAATTTGAAAAAAAAGAGTTATTATTTGGTACTTATCTTAATTTAAATATAAGGAGAAATACACTTTTTTATATATTTTACAATTTAATTTAAATTAAAAAAAGAAATTAATTTACAAAAAAGTACTATTATTTATTGTTGTTTTTATTTAACTAATTGACTACACTAACAAGCTATCTTAATTAAGGGACAATTATCAATTCAAACCCACAACTAAATTTAATCAAATTTTATTAAGTAATTAATTAAAAAATATAAAAAGAAATGAGAAAATAATAAAAGTAAAAGGAAATAAATGAGAGGTGCACTTGTTATTTGGGGTGTTAAAAGGAAAGGGCCAAGCCCAGTGCTTAGAGGCCCAGTCAAAAAAGGAAATTAGCAAAGAAAAAAAACAATTAAACAATTTAAAATAAAACAAAAACATGGAAAATAACATAACCATTGGATGATAATACCACAAGAGGCAAATACTCTCCCTGAGACGTGGGATCAGTTGACCATGTGGGTCAACTGATCAGAAGTTTAAGATGGAGGGACCACTGTTACAAAGATGAGCACGCATGTGCTGAAATAGGTTAGGGTATGATCATCTGAGGGATAAGGATGTCCCCCGTATCCTTGAACAAAGGTTGTTCTGAGGGAGTATATAAACGAATTCCCTTCAGAGTCCATTTTATTTCCTCATCTCTTTCTCTCTCTTCTTCTATCGTCTCTCGCCCATTCTATCTTCTCTCTGACCTCTATATAAACCCAACCACTCCTATTAGACGATAGTACCGATCTAGAAGGAGGGGGGGGGGGGGGGGGGTTGAATAGATCAGTATTTGAAATTCAACGCTTTTTAAAATTGTTTTCAACGGTTGCAAAAGCTCCCTAGATTACAATCGTCTAAACGATCCATTAATGGAAAGATCGGATATGCGTGAAACCGAATGGAATAACTAAGATAGAGATAATCAACCACTATCTAAATCAATCGATTAATTACTATAATCCTTGATATGGTTGCCTCTAATGATGAGTTAACACAACAAGAGAACAAGTAAAATATTAATAGATTTATGTGAGATTAGTTTTATCAAATACTTGGTGTGCACTCCACACAAAGTATAAATTTTACTCAAATTGAATATGCAGAATTTTACTCAGTTGCAATCAAAGTAATTGCACCAATTTATCGAACAACTACTATGCACACCAATTGAGCGATATTGATTTTACTATTAATTTCACACAAAACTTAATTTCTGCAGAATTTAAAGATATAAGAGAAAGAGAGAACAAGTCCGGATTTGTTGAGGCAGTTCCTCTATCGTCCTCCCTTAGGGTACGTCTGCCCTCAATTCTAAATCTAGAATTGAGATGTTTTTATTAACAAGTTGCAAAGTTCGTACAAGAGAAGTAATGATCACCACCAACCAATCCCTAGTGTTATTGTAGATCCTATTCGCTTCTCTCCCCTTGATTCGAGTTGAACCAAGTCCTTACAGCTACCTTATTCCAAGAACGCCACGTTCTCCAAAAATTCAGCTCAGATGATTTCAATCGCAATGCGCTTGAACCCTAAGCTTTCTTCACAATCCTCCAGTTACCGTTACTTGTTTGACCGAACCCACCGTTCTTCAAACTTTTCACTCGACTGAATCTGTGAAGCAAAGGTTAGTGCAAAAACCCCCAATTCTTGAGGACAAAACCCGAATGGTTTTATTCAAGAAAAACCCACACAAATCCTCAACCCAAACTAAGATTACACAATCCTATTTGGACGTTATCACCACAGCAATGCACAATGATCAACAAAAATTGTTATGTGTATTTGTTGAGAAATGCAACGGAGAATGAAGATGAAGAGCACTTTGGTGTATATCTTTCAATTTTCTTGTTTTTTTTGTTAAAGAAGAAACTCTAGAATATTTATATGATGCATGGACCAAATAAAAGACATAACAGAATTATTTTACAAAACTACACAACAGAAAATTGAGTCCAAGCAACGACCACTCGACCTGTTCATACAGGTCACTCGACCTGTATGGACCCGAGGCAAAATTATTCAAGTGACACAGGCGATGAGTCAACTCAAACAAGGGATGAGTCGACTTAAATAGAGTTTTCCCAGGGTTGAGTCGACCTATGACTTGACCTATTCAGACCCGTGGCTACATGGTTCAAATGGAAAATGGCAATGAGTCGATGCAACATGTGGATGAATCGACTCATTCAGTTTTCCAAAAATTGAGTCGACATGTGACTCGACCTGTTCAGACCCGAGAGTTACGCTCCGAGTCATGAGCCGACTCATAGTTCTTAAACTCTCAAAATGAGTTTTGAGATGTATTTTGATCAATTTAAACCAATCTCTTATGAACCTAGGGTATTAACGATGATCAAGTGCATGATTCACTTCTATGATATGCTTCTATATGTCTGAACAACATTTGGAGAAAACAGTCTCTTCAGCAATTGGTTAAGGTATTCCTAAACTCATAGTCTGAAGAAAACACAATGTCGGTAATCTTGAGATCATTAGGAGACGATAATGGAGAGATTTAAAACAGAGACTTCCAAACATCAGCATTCACTTAAAACAATTTGACTAAATCCTCATTATACTTAGTGGTACAGTCTAAGAACAAATCAATTTCTTGAAAATTTATCCGTTCAACAATTTGTGGAATGTGCATGCGTCCAGCCACTAATGGTGAGTATACGTACTATTTTATAAAGTTATGTTTTTGAACTTCTTTTCATAGGTTTCAGCAAGATCATCAGAGAGTAAGGATAAAGCAGTTACCGGAATATTTGATCGAGATGGTGCAATCCCAGTGTGAGAGGAGGATCCTCTTGCAATTCTTTTTCTAGATGCTCTTGAAGCCATTTGAGTGTTGTTTGTAAGGAGATTTTAGGGTTTTTGTGTGGAAGAGAGTGAGAGAGAGGGAGAAGACCAAATGCCCAAATGAATTGATTATGCAGAAAAAAATTCTTAAAAACTGAGCCGACCTAATTAAGACTCATATGAGCAATTTCTGGCATCGAAGAGTCGACGCATGGGTCGACCTAGTGGGACCCGAATTTAACGCAACCTCTGCAATGGGCAGTGAAGAGCCGACTCACACGTGTAATAAGTCAAAACATTCATGTTTGAAATCCAAAAAGAATAGACTATGGGTAGCGAAGAGTCGACGCATGGGTTGACCTGTTGGGACCCGAAGGAAATACAAGTGTTGAGTTCTCATTGATGAGTCGACTCATGGGTCGACCAGTTGGGACCCGAAGGAAATACATGGGTTTAGTTCTCAGTGATGAGTCAACTCATAGGTCGGCCAGTTGGGACCCGTGTTAGTTGTTAGAAGACATGAGATTCAAAAACGCTCCTAACGATGAAGGCATATTAAATATGATACCTAAGCAAGTTCAAGCATAATTCATGCATAGAAATGGATCACATTTAGATCAAACCAGAAAATGAAAATCAATAATTATATAGAACAAGTATATACATGCATAGTTGATCAATATAGGTTAAATGGATATGAACGATATTACCTCCAATGGTGATAAACGACGAGTGCCCTCACATAGCCCGCACTTATAAGTCAAGGAATAGACAAACATAATGTATATATTTAAACGCAATCCGAGATATTAAGAACACCAAGTTCCCTACGGATGTGAAAGATAGACTTTGTCGCAAGTGGTTTTGTGAAAATATCGACAAGTTGATTTTTGCTATCAACATGCTCAAAGACAACATCACCTTTCTCAACATGATCCCTAAGGAAGTGATTCCGAATTTCAATATGTTTAGTGCGCGAATATAGTAATGGATTTTTGGTTAAATTGATGGCGCTTGTGTTATCACAAAAAATGGGAATACGTTCAAGTTGAAAATTGAAGTCGAGTAATTGTTGTTTGAGCCACAAAATTTGAGCGCAACAATTACCCGCAACAACGTATTCCGCCTCGGCTGTTGACAAAGCAACTGAAACTTGCTTTTTGCTGTGCCAACTCACTGAGGAATTTGAATAAAAATGACAAGTGTCGCTAGTGCTTTTCCTATCCGATTTGCAACCGGAAAAGTCAGAATCGGAGTAGCCAACCAAAGAGAAATAACTTCCCTTAGAAAACCAAAGCCCGTACTTTGAAGTACCACAAAGGCATCTAAGTATGCACTTGACGACCTTTAAATGTGATTCTTTGGGATATTATTGATACCTAGCACACATACATACACTAAACATAATGTCTGGTCGAGATGTGGTAAGATAGAGGAGAGATCCGATCATACCTCTATACCTTTTTATATCTATGGCCTTACCATTTTCATCCCGATCCATATTAACAACATTAGGCATTGGAGTGTCGATTACTTTGGAGTTTCCCATATCGAAGTGCTTAAGTAGCTCATTACAATACTTTGTTTGGCTCACAAAAGTTCCTTCTTCAAGTTGCTTGATTTGAAGTTCGAGGAAGTAATTTAGCTCCCTCATCATGCTCATTTCAAATTCTCCCTGCATCAACTTAGAGAATTCCTTGACAAAATTTATGTTATTAGATCCAAAAATAATGTCATCTGCATAGACTTGAACTAAAATAGAGTGTTTTTCTTGACGCCTAATAAAAAGGGTAGTATCAACCTTCCCTCTTGAGAATCCTTGCTCTAGTAGAAATTTTCTAAGACACTCATACCATGCCCTATGGGCTTGTTTGAGACCGTACAAAGCACGTTTGAGCTTATAAACATAGTTAGGATGCTCATAGTTTTCAAAGCCGGGAGGTTGAGATACATAGACCTCTTCATTAATGTAACTGTTTAGGAAAGCGCTCTTAACATCCATTTGAAATAATTTGAAATCTTGAGAACAAGCATAGGCAAGCAAAAGGCGTATAGCCTCGAGTCGGGCAACTGGAGCATAAGTTATCTCATAGTCGATTCCTTCCTCTTGGTTATACCCTTGAGCAACAAGGCGAGCCTTGTTGCGAGTTATAACTCCATTTTCATCTAACTTGTTCCTAAAAACCCATTTAGTACCAATTACTTGATGGTCTCACGAAGGGGGAACAATATCACATACCTCATTTCTTTTGAACTGATTAAGTTCCTCTTGCATTGTTAAAAACCAATGTTCATCGAGTAATGCGTCTTTGGAGTTTGTAGGCTCATTTTGAGAGACGAAAGCGAAATGATAACAAAATTTACTTATCTTTGACCGTGTGGTAACTCCCTTTGAGATATCTCCTAGAATATTATCGATGGGATGATCCTTAGAAGATTTCCATTCCAAAGGAAGATCATTGTTATTAATCGAATGATCCTCTTCTTTCTTTTCAGATATTTGATCCGGTTTCTCCTCATTTTTTTCGGATGGGGTTCAACATGCTTTTCTTCTTGATCTTTTATTATGTCTTCCAAGGGAACACCTGCACCATCAACAATAATACCTTCTCCGACAGTTTTCGGATAAGATTCATCAAAGGAAACATGCACGGATTCTTCAACAATAAGTAACCTTTTGTTGTATACTCTATATGCTTTACTAGATTGAGAGTATCCGAGAAAGATACCTTCATCGGTTTTTGAGTCAAATTTACCAAGGTTTTCTTTACCATTATTTAATACAAAGCATTTACATCCGAAGACATGAAGATGTGAAACATTTGGCTTCCTTCCTTTTAGTAGTTCATAACGAGTTTTGTTTAGAATAGGACGAATGAGTATCCTACTCAAAACATAACAAGCCGTATTTATGGAATCGGCCCAAAAATATTTAGGAAGGCTTGTAGCTGGGTATTCGTTACCATTAGAGATATTGACTAAATACAAGGTAAATCATACAAGTCGAGTTGCCACCGCACTTCTATTTATCCAAAGGAATGGTTAGAAAGCGAACAAAAACCTAAAAGTTTTATCGAATCAAAAACTACTAAAAGAGAGTCAGAGATCTGGGTAGGGGGTTGGTTATGCAATGGGAAGGTGTTAGGCACCCAAAACATTCTAGGTACTCCTAGGGAACCCTTTTCACATTTGTTGTAAGGTTGTTATTTTGTAAAAAAATTGTTTGTGCAAACATGATTGAAGAGATGAGAAGAGAATATACAAGTTATTTACATTTTTTTGTGTGTTTGGATGGATAAACCCATTGCCTACGTACCATCTTAAAAAATATTAGGATCAAAACCTTATAGTTCGGGGTAAAAATCTCAAAATGAGTGAGTGGATTGATTGGTCCAAAAGCCTTAAGGTCTTTTGTTATCCAAGGGAGAAAACTCAACCTAAAACCACAAATCCACCATGTGAGGATAACTTTAACATGCTAGTGAGGGGTTAACCCTATAATAAGCATGGAAGACTCATTGTCCGTCACTAAGGATATAGGAGAGTATTACATCTACCTTAAGGATAACTCAAACCTAATAGCTAAAGGTTATGAAAAAGTGATTTAAGAAAGTGGCCATTGAAACCACAAAAGCATTTGAATGGGTTATATTTACCAATGAAAGGTATTTACAAAAATGGTCAAAGTTGACTTAGAAGTTCAATTCAAAATAAGTATTATGAAAAGAGAGTTTGAAAATCAAAAGCATAATGCTTAGGTTTCTAATGTTGAAAACAAGTGTTAGATGTTTGCACAAAAGTTTTGGCTTGGGTTAGAGTGGAGGGAAGAAGAAGAATGGTTAAAGTCCTAAGCAATACAAGAGGTAAGGGACAAGAAGCAAAACCACAAATGGAGTTCCTCTCTTGAGATCATATTGATGATCCAAGTAGCTACCATCCTTTGGAATAAGCAAACACATAAGCATAAACTCAAGCGATCAACAATCAAATGAACTCTTGGAAGATCCCTCTCTCTTAGAAGCTCATGGCAATGGTTCCTCAATTTGGCTCGATGTTGGAATCCCTAGCACAAAAACACACACATCAAAATGTTCTATTAACAATCAAAGAATGGACAAGAGGGAGTTTAGAATATAGTCCTTTCAATGTTCATCCTTAAGCTTTAAGCATTCTAAAGGCATGAGGCCTAGTTGCTCTTTGACATTTAAGCATTCTAAAGGCATGAGGCCTAGTTGCTCTTCAAACTCCATTTTCTTGTGTAAAGACCTAAAGTCTAAGTCCATTTTGTCCAATTCTTTGCATTTGGTTCACAACAAACAGACAAACACAAGCACAAAAGATATATATACAATTATATGCTCAAGTGAGCAAAAGGAAAATGGCATTAACATAAACATGTGCTCCAATGAGCAAAGGAAAAAAGAAATGGATAATATGTACAAGAATAATAAATTGCATAAATGTAAAGTGCACAAAGTAAGTGTTAATGGTTAATGGTTAATGTTAGTAGTTAGTGTGCCATAAGGCAAATTTAGCGCTATGTTAAGCAACCGTAATTGGACTTATGTAGAAGTCACAACTATCTGAGGCCGGTCAATAATAATGTAGGCAACAACACAAGTTAGAAGTCTTGATTAGTGAACCAAGTTCCAACAACTTGCCATGCCAAAAGAAAAAAAGAGAATTGATCTTGTATTGGTTTAAGTCTTTTGCATGATTTAGGAAGCAACCTATCCTTAATGCAAAGCCATTCACTTGATCATTTGATCAAGATGAATTAGATTTGAATCAAGGAAGATTAAACCTCCCTAATCAATGCTAACTTATCAACCTCTAACTCATTGATCAAAAAGAAAAAAAGAAGAAAGAAGAAGAAAGAGATGAATAATGGATTATGAAATGGAAATATTAAAATGCACAAGGTGAAATAAAATGTACCAATTCATGTGTGTTGACCAACTGACATTGAAAGTCAAAGTCAAACAATGAGAGACCAGAAATGGGATGAAGATTGGAGGTTAAACAATAAGCAAAATATTTTTGGCATTTTTTAATATCAAAATAAACTTGAATTAAAAATAAAAGAAAGGTCAAACTTCAAAATCACTTCAAATCAACCTTGAAAGGTCCAAGTGATTTATCCCAAGTTCAACAAGGTCAAACAAAGTTTGACAAAAAATTTCAGCATTTTTAAAAGTCAGAAACTATTTTTAGTCAATTAAAAATGAATAAAAATAACCTAATTGAACTAAAATCTCAAATAAATCTCAAATCAATTAAAAAATTGATGAGAATATTTTTCATAGATCCATCATCATTCAAATAGGTTAGGAAAATATTTTTGTATTTTTTGAATATCAAAAACTATTTAAAATGAATTAAAAATAACCAGAAAAGAGAAACTTCACAAAAAGTATCAAATGACAAAATAAAAAATATTAAAAATCATTTTTAGAAACTAGAAGTTATTTGGAGAAGAATGCAATTGGTCCCATATTTTTTGGAATAAAAATGAAGAAGTTATGTATTTTGGAAATAAAAGGGAATAAAAGAAATAAAATCAGAAAAATAGAAAAATCAAAAAAACAAGGAGCGTCTGATCAAGCCTCATTAATTGACGTGGCTGATCAAACGCTCCACATGCGCGCTTCCATGGTAGGCTTCAGTCCACGCGTAACACAATGAATTATTAAAAGTCATAAGAAGCAAAGGCCAGGATTAGATCTGGAAATAAGAATAGATGGCCACGATTGGATCTGGAGACCAGACGGTGGCCAGCGCCACCGTCTACTCCGGCTAGCTCCGGTGAGAGCTCAAATTTGTAGAAGAGCAAATGTGCACCAAAACACACGATCCAGGTGTCGCATTACGCGAAAAACCGGCGGGAAACGAAAACAACAGAGCCGCCACCGTGCGTTATTTATCCCAAAAGAGGGAAAGGAAACGCTCAGAGTAAACCTGGAAAAAGCATGGTCTCGCGACCAAAGAGAATGGGATCGGGAGTCGGTTATGCGAAGGGAAGGTATTAGCACCCCTACGCATCCGTCGTACTCGACGGGATCCACGCACAATAGGAAGGAAAATGGTTGCTAAAACACTGCTCATAAACAAACACACAACTGGCTGAAAGAGACACAAGAAAACAAACAAGACTGACTCGGCAGGATATCACATCCTGGGCCTACTTAGTCTATCAAGCATAGACATCAGAGTCAAAGTAGTTCGGACTGGGGGAAAACATGCTCGCTAGGATGTCGCATCCTATGCATACGTATCTTCTCGGACGAAGAAGAATCAGAGCATTCGTAGCTCGGCTAACGCACACAAACAAAACAGACTCAGGCAAACGTGGAATCCGAATGCCAATCGCTGGACTTATATCGAATTCCGAACCAAAACCCACCCACACTGGAAACCAGATGCCACCTGATGGACTTATACCGGACTCCAAGCACACAACAAGAGGATACGGAATGCCAATCGCTGGGCTTACATCCATCTCCTAACACCAACACAGGAAGAAGAAGGGTCTCGATTGCAACTAGGGCAAGAGAAGGGGAAGGTCTCAATCGCAACGAGGGCGAGAGAAAAGAATTAGTGTTAGTCGTTAGTCAAACTCGACAAGACATCGCATCTCGTGCCTACGTATCTCATCTGGACATGAGAATCAGAGTTGCCGTAGTTCGGCTAAACTATTCCTGTTGGTTTGTATTTTTTAAGTGGACAACGTCACTACGCAATCTACCGGATGCTCGACCTTTGGAGACTTACTCACCTGTAGTGAAGGAGTTGACGTATCCTTAAGAGGGGATAATGTTTGTTTATGTTTTAGGAAAGCTCAAGCAAGAAAGGAAGTCCTATACGAAGGAACCGTGCTACCTTAATTGACATGCAAACGAGACTACACGGAGTCTAGCAAACCTAGGGGATACAATCGCACCACACAAACACATACAACATGAAGTAAACACACCAACAAGGGGCTCAAACATCAAGGCTAGGCTTTAGTCGAGGGGTCATGTCAACCTCGACAAACAAGCCACTGTATCAGGGTGAGGTTAGCTCTTAACCTTGACATTGAGAGCCAAGGTGAAGCTGATGAAAGGTGAGTGAAGATGAGACTTCACAGCTCTTATCCCTGGCCTGGGAGAGCTTTCAGACAAATGAAGTGTGGGTCCAGAAAGTGGGAACCCTTCTACACTTATGACACTGACTCAACTGATCTTGGGTTTTTACTCACTATGCATCAACACATGTGGTGTGAGCAAGGTGAGTGACTCACAGAATAGTAGGAGATAGGCTACATATCTCTTTTGTCTACCAATTGCCTCATATGAGGTCTTTTCCTGCTTGGGGACAAAGTTAAACAATCACAAACATTGCCTCTTAAGGAGGACTTCAGACAGGTGCCTGGCCAAGTAACAGGCCAGGTCTTCCAGACTACATGGAGACAAGAGATTCTACCTCAATGCTTAAGCAAAGCAATATCAAGTTCACAAAGGAACTAAAGCAACTATGGTACCTGAAATCAATCAAATATAATCAGTATTCAAGTCACAAAGTCAAAACAGACAAGCTAAGAACCAACAGTCCACACAATCAATCACATGTGCAAAGCACAAACCCAAAGCAAGTGAGCTAAGCATCCTACAAAATAGAACAAGTTAGTTCATAACAATCAACCAAACTCAATCAACTTGCATTAATCTCCTTAAAGCATTTGCTTCCTAACCTGAAAAGCAAACTCAAACATGAGAAACAAGACCACTAGGACAAGCCTAGGGTCAAAAGGAGGTGAAAAATTCAAAACAGCAAGTGAAAATTGATCAAAACCAAGATTAAATAATTAGGAATCCAATCCAAGTGGTTTCACATTCATATCATTCATCATTATCATTTCATGAAGGAAAAGGCACAAAACATGCAATCTAGAACCTCAAAGGACCAAACAGAATGATCACAATCAAATCAATACCAAAACATTTCAATAAATCCTCAAAAAATTCATGATCAAACAGCATTCATAACATGTCGGTCATACCAAATTTCAGCTCATTTGGACCAAGGGAAGCAAGTCAATGAAATTCATAATGTCAACACAAATTCAAGCAAGCTCATACATGGCATCAAAACATGCATCCACTTCAATCAATCATAAAACAGAAACCAAACATGATAAATGAATGAGACCAAAGCCAAGATGCACTTCAAAATGTCTACAACACACATGCCAAATTTCAAATCCATCCAATTAATAACCAGGATTTCACAGATCATATAAAAACATGTCTCCCAAAAATTCACCAACTGACTAAACAGCAAAGAAAATCCCAATCAAATAGGAAATGCATTCAAAAAATCCAGAAAAATCCACAAGCATTCTCAACATTCATAAGATCAACCATGCAAATATCCAGCTCAATCCAAGTTCAATAAGAATTGCAAATAAAATCAAGAAGATGCACAAGGAATGGTGTCACACAAATTGTAACACCTCTAAAGATCATATCATAACTCTCAAGCCAGGAACTCAAAAATTACAAACCACATACCAAAAGGACCAGGAATGAGTCTAATTTAAGCACAAAAAATTTCATGAATTTCTAATGAAGCCTCATCATTTTATGAGCAAAAGAGTGAGCATGGTGCACAAAATGACATGTCAAAGCAAACCCTAAGTATTTTCAAAATCCATCCGTGCACAATATTATTAAAAATCACCAGAAAATCAAAGACATCATGAGGAACACATCAAAAAAAGAATCATGAAATTTGAATTAAAATTGAGTGAGTTATGATTTTTTGAGTGAGAAAGAAAATAAAACAAAACATGGAATGGCATGTGATACATGGTGAACATATGGATGAAAAATGCTAAAGGCCTAATGTGAGAAATATTCAGAGCGGAGGATCGAACCTCGCTCACTTTTGAATGTGGCGCCATCACGTGAAACGCAGAGTTTCACTAAATGACGTGGCGCCTTGCCATTGGACGCATGGAACTCTAATAGCTAAAAACATGCACAGCCAAGCGAAACGGATCAAACGCGTTTGGAAAGGATTTCTGGACAAATTCATCACGCGTTTCAAACTGTTCTTCATCCATTTCCAGGTTATGAACAAAACTTCACAGAAATTGACAAATGGCATACCGTTCAACTCGTCTCATCATGCACAACAACAATACAAACCTAATTTGTTCTAATTCTAACTATATGATAACACGAAATTATACCATATTTTAGGACTTAATTCCATTAAATTCTATGACTATTTATTTCGGTTTACTGCATTTTATAAGATATTACGTGGTATTTTCTTCCTATTTGTCTCAGGTAGCCTATTTTGAAGCACAAGTAAAAATGGAAGAAAAGGAGGTGCAAAAAGGAGAGAAAAAGAACCAAAGGCCAAAGCCCAGCCCAAAGCGCACAAGAAACCAATGATGTGCCTGTGACGGACGTCACAGGGGGCGTGACGAGCGTCACACAAAACAGCCTTGTGACGGACGTCACACATGGTGTAACGAGCGTCACACCATTCCACTATCTTTTTGGCGCAAGTGACGCCCTCAGAAGACTTGAAGAGACGTTGAGGAGTTTGTGTCCTATATCCACGCCATGCATTTAGCCACGTTGAAGACCCTGGGGAAACGAAAAGCAGTTACCAACACCAATATAAATAGCTACTTCAAAAACCTAAAAGGGTTCCTCGGTTTTTCCACGCTCACGCTGCCGAAGCTTTTCCAATTTTCTTTCTTTTTACGCTTCTGCAATTTTCTTTTCCAGCAACTTAACATTGTTTATTTATTTATTTCTTTTGCAAGTTCTACATTCTTTTTCCCTTGCAATTTACCTTTCCCTTTTTAGCATTTAGATATTTTTCGCATAATAGTTTCTACACCGGAAACTATTGTGTAACTTTTTATCGGATCTAATCTTACGTTAGATTCTAGTTTTATTTCCTTGGTTTAATTTATTGTTTAATTGAAGAATCCAAGAACAAATCCTACCGGCTTGTGGTGGAGTGTTCAAGACTATTGTTTAACGCATTCAGGTTCTTTAATCATTATTTAATGCTTTGTTTTATTAATTATTTATATTATCTGCCTGGGATGAGTCTGTTTATGCATGATATGTATTTCTGTTTGTTTAGCATGTCTGGCTAATTCGCCTAGATATCGGTATGTAAAGTAAGCGAAATAAGGGATCAAGGCTAAGTCGGTCTAATTAAACTTAAAATTAAAATCAATCTTTTTACGGTCTCAATTTACAGGTTTAATAACAAGATTTTTTACAAAAGTAAAAGACATAAAGAAGTTAAAATCAATAGAGCGAGAGTTTGAGGTTTTAACTGGACAGTGTAAATTAGGCATTAATTCTAGATCAGGGCGAGAGCAAGTTTTAGAGTTAATTAAATTCTGACCTTTTCCAAAAAGTATTTTTAAAGATTGAATGTGAGGACGAGAGTTAAGCATTCGGGTTTAATTGTATAACCTAAGTCAACAGAGCGAGAGTTTGAGATAAGGGTGTTTAAAACGGTCAGTGTTTTCTTAAAAAGAGTTTCTGCAACTTTATTACTTTCAAAAAGTGGTTTTTGACTTAATTATAAGTGACAGCTACATTAACATAAAATCATGGTTTATTCAACAGAGCGAGAGTTTGAGATAAAACCTTTAATCAATAAAGTTAACTGAAACGATTTATTTTAAAAACCAAGAAACCGACAAAGAATTGAGTCCCTAATTACGACGAACTGCATACCGATATCCGCTTTATTAATATTTAATCTAGATCTTAGTTTAGTTTTTAGCTTCGCCCCCCAAACAATCAACCATTATTCACCTTAGCTTTACGTAGTAACCTTAGATAACGGTATATCGATTCATAAGTCCCTGTGGGATCGATATCTTTTAAAACTACGCGATAGAACTGTGCACTTGCAGTTTGTACCCCAAATTCGACTCACGAAGTCGAGCGATCAAGTTTTTGGCGCCGTTGCCGGGGACTTTTATTTAATCGATATCGTAACTCTTCCATTACGCTGTAGAGACTAAGGTTTCTTTTTCTTCTATTCTTTCTTTCGTTGATTTGTATGCCACGCACTCGCTCACAAGGCGAACCGCTCTATTTACGAATCAACGATATCGAACTATATCTCCGAGTCTTACGACGAATTCGGGAATATCGTGCTGCAAACAATCTCCCTCCTATAGAACTTCCTGATTTCAAAAACCTTTTTCCTTCGATAACCGAGATGGCAGAACCAGCTCGTGCTCTTAGAGATTACGCCGCTCCATCGTAAGATGAGCCGCATTCAAGTATTGCTCCGCCCGCAATCGAAGCAAACAACTTCGAACTTAAACCTTCGCTGTTGCAGGCGGTGCAACAGAACCAATTCTCTGGAAATCCTACCGAGGATCCAAACCTTCATTTATCCGTATTTGTTCAATACGCTGATACTGTTAAAGCTAATGGTGTCACTTCAGAGGCAATTCGACTTCGTCTTTTTCCTTTCTCATTAAGAGATAGCGCTAGAAGATGGCTTCAATCTCTCCCTTCCAACTCAGTCACCACATGGAACGAGTTGAAGAAAGTTTTTCTTGCCCGATACTTTCCGCCAAGCAAAACAGCTATGTTAAGAGCCCAGATAAACGGATTTAAACAGAAAGACAACGAGTCTCTTTTCGAAGCATGGGAAAGATACAAAGACATGATGAGACTTTGCCCACACCATGGTTTGGAAGACTGGTTAGTAATTCACACATTTTATAATGGTCTCTTATACAACACAAGGTTAACAATAGACGCCGCTGCAGGTGGTGCATTGATGAACAAACCTTATGCTGATGCTTACCAGCTTATCGAGAGCATGGCCCAAAACCACTATCAGTGGGGAACCGAACGAACAACGGTGGAAAAACCTCAAACGAAAACTGGCATGTACGAGATAAGTAACCTTCATCACGTTAACGCAAAAGTGGATGCTTTGGTCCAGAAAATTGAAAGTTTAAACGTATCACCTCCAGCCGCCGTGGTTGCTATAACTCAGAATTGCGAGGTCTGTGGAATCCAAGGCCACACTCCTACGGACTGTCAACTCTTGACAGGAATCCAAGCAGAGCAAGTAAACTATGCTCAAGGAAGCCCCTACTCGAATACCTATAACTCAAATTGGAAGAATCATCCAAACTTTTCATATAAGAGTAATAATGCTTTGTACGCACCTGGACAGTCCCCAAATCAAGCCCCAGCTATACCTCCGGGATATCAGAAACCGAACCCATCCATGCCTAACAATAACGCCCCTAGGAAATCCAACTTGGAAATCATGATGGAAAACTTTATAGCTTCCCAACAACAAACCAATAAAGATTTCTTAAACCAGAATGTACACACTGGCGAACAACTTAAACAACTAGCAAGCAAAGTAGATGCCTTGGCTACCCATAACAAAATGCTGGAAACACAAATATCACAAGTAGCCCAACAACAAGCACCTACTGCTGCCCCAACTGGTACATTCCCTGGACAGCCCCAACCTAACCGAGAAGCCACGCTCATGCAATTATATTAAGAAGTGGAACGGAAGTGGAAGGACCGTCTGATCCAAGGATAGAAAACCAAAACCCTAAGAAATCAACTGAGGAAAGTGAACTTAAGGAAAAGGAAGAGAGTAATAAGGAAACCCTAGAAAAGAAGGAACCTTATGTACCTCCACCACCTTACAAACCACCTATACCTTACCCTCAAAGGCTTGTTAAAACCAAAGATGCGGGCCAATTTAGAAAATTTGTTGATCTCCTTAAACAATTAAACGTTACAATTCCGTTCACCGAAGCTATTACGCAGATGCCCTCATATGCTAAATTCTTAAAAGAAATCCTTTCTAATAAGAGGAAACTTGAGGATAGCGAAACCGTTACACTCCCTGCCGAATGTAGCGCTATAATCCAAAACATGCCCCTAAACTCAAGGATCCAGGTAGTTTCTCTATACCCTGTCACATAGGAAAATTTGTCATCGACAAAGCCTTATGCGATTTAGGAGCCGGAATTAGCGTTATGCCTTTATCCATATGTAAGAAACTGGAAATGGGAGAATTAAGACCAACCAAAATGTCTGTGCAACTAGCAGATCGTTCCATCAAATATCCTGTAGGAATCCTTGAAAACGTTCCCGTACGCATAGGTCAATTCTACATTCCCACTGATTTTACAATTATGGACATTAGAGAAGATGATATTACACCCATTATACTGGGAAGACCATTCTTAGCAACTGCCGGTGCAATCATAGACGTAAAACGAGGACGACTCACCTTCGAAGTAGGTGAAGAGAAAATTGAGTTCATTCTTTCCAAATTCTTGAAAGCACCTGCAATAGAAGATACATGTTACTTCATGGATATCATCGATGAATGCATAAAAGAAGCAGAGTCAGGAGAAGACAAATCACCTGACTGCCTTGTAGAAGACAAATCATACCAATGTTTAGCAATAACACCGGATCCTACGCAATGTCTTAACAAACCAACCCCTGACCTGAAAACACTTCCCAAAAATCTGAGATATGAATTCCTAGACTTAGAACTCGAACGACCTGTGATAGTTAATGCAGATCTAGGGAGACTCGAAACAGAAAAACTCTTACATATCTTAAGGAAGTATCCAACCGCACTAGGGTACCACATCACCGATCTTAAAGGAATAAGTCCTTCTATTTGTATGCACCGCATCATGTTAGAAGAAGACTGTAAAACCTCTAGGGAACACCAGAGAAGACTAAATCCGATCCTAAGTGAGGTAGTAAAAAAGGAAATAACCAAGTTATTGGAAGCAGGTATTATATATCCTATATCTGATAGCAAATGGGTTAGTCCTGTGCACGTTGTACCTAAGAAAGGAGGCATAACCGTTATTGAAAACGAAAAAGGGGAAACTATAACTAAACGAATCGAATCAGGATGGAGAATGTGCATTGATTATAGGAAACTAAACAAAGCAACCCGAAAAGATCATTTCCCTTTACCATTCATTGACCAAATGTTAGAACGATTAGCAAAACATTCACATTTCTGTTATCTAGACGGTTATTCAGGCTTCTTTCAAATACCAATTCACCCTGATGACCAAGAAAAGACAACGTTCACGTGCCCTTTTGGTACCTTCGCTTATAGACGAATGCCGTTTGGTCTGTGTAATGCCCCTGCAACCTTTCAAAGATGCATGATGGCAATTTTCGCCGACTTTCTCGAAAACATCATGGAAGTATTTATGGATGACTTTTTTGTATACGGACAAAGTTTCGAAGAATGCCTTGAAAACCTGGAAAGAGTTCTTGAGCGATGTGTAAAAGTAAACTTAGTACTTAATTGGGAAAAGTGCCACTTTATGGTACAAGAAGGAATTGTTTTAGGACACATCATCTCGAACAGAGGAATTGAAGTAGACAAAGCCAAAATAGAGGTAATCGAAAATCTTCAACCCCCAAGAACCGTGAGAGAAGTACGAAGCTTTTTAGGACACACCGGTTTTTACCGACGATTCATCAAAGACTTCTCTAAGATAACTAAACCTTTAACCGGACTGTTGATGAAAGATGTCGAATTCATATTCGACGATAACTGTTTAAAAGCATTTCAAACGCTTAAGCAAGCATTGATCTCCGCACCCATAATGCAGACACCAGACTGGAATGAACCATTCGAAATAATGTGCGATGCTAGCGATTATGCTGTAGGTGCTGTGTTAGGACAACGCCAGGATAAAAAGCTTCACGTTATATATTACGCAAGCAGAACCCTGGATGAAGCGCAAATGAATTACGCCACTACCGAGAAAGAACTCCTAGCAGTGGTATTTGCGCTAGATAAATTTCGTTCTTACTTGGTTGGAGCTAAAATAATAGTTTACACTGATCACGCTGCTATCAAGTACCTTTTAACAAAAAAGGATGCTAAACCTAGACTCCTAAGATGGATCTTGTTGCTACAAGAATTCGACTTAGAAATCAAGGACAAGAAAGGAACTGAAAACGTAGTAGCAGACCATCTCTCTAGACTTGAGAACCTTGAACCGGAAAGAACATCAATTAATGATGATTTCTCGTATGACAAACTTATAGCTACTTTGGAAGAGAACAACTCCGACATGCAAGTAGAAACCACTTTAGCTATATCTGCCACACCATGGTACGCTGATCTCGTCAATTATTTAGCTGCCGGAATAGTTCCACCTACTTTATCTTACCAACAGAAGAAACGATTCTTCTACGACATAAAACACTATTACTGGGATGATCCCTTACTTTTCAAAAGAGGCCCCGATGGTATTTTCCGTCGATGTATACCCGAAGAAGAGGTAGAAAATATAATCCAACACTGCCACTCCGCTCCTTATGGTGGACACACAAGTACATCCAAGACCTGCTCTAAAATCCTACAAGCCGGCTTTTATTGGCCAACTATATGGAAGGACGTACATGCGGCTATTAAGGAATGTGACAGATGTCAACGCACGGGAAACATATCTAGACGTGACGAGATGCCACAAAAAGGTATTTTGGAAGTAGAGATCTTCGACGTGTGGGGAATAGACTTCATGGGACCTTTTCCATCCTCTTTCGGTAACAAATACATACTCGTGGCAGTTGACTACGTATCAAAATGGATCGAAGCTGTAGCATCCCCAACAAACGACACCCGAGTAGTAACTAGACTCTTTAAGAATATAATATTTCCGAGATTTGGCATCCCAAGAATAGTAATCAGTGATGGTGGATCGCACTTTATATCCAAGGTACTCGAAAAATTATTATTTAAATATGGAGTGAGACATAGGATAGCGACACCTTACCACCCTCAGACCAGTGGACAAGTGGAAGTATCTAACAGAGAAATCAAGCAAATACTAGAAAAAACGGTCGCCACTTCAAGGAAAGATTGGTCATTGAAATTACCAGAAGCTTTGTGGGCATACCGAACTGCTTATAAAACCCCATAGGGACGACCCCATTTAAGCTCATTTATGGAAAATCCTGTCACCTCCCGGTAGAATTAGAACATAAAGCCTATTGGGCTATTAGAAATCTGAATCTAAACTATAAAGCCGCCAGTGAAAAGAGAATCCTTGACATAAATGAATTAGAAGAACTCAGAAGAGACGCCTATGAAAATGCCAGAATCTATAAAGAAAGAACAAAACAATGGCATGACAAGCGTATATCAAGGAAAATCTTCAAGCAAGGCGACGCAGTCCTTTTATTTAACTCTAGACTAAAGTTATTCCCGGGAAAACTACGATCCAGATGGTCAGGACCTTTTCATATCACTAACATCTTCCCCAGTGGAGCAATAGAAATCAAAGGCAAATCCACAGAACCGTTTACCGTAAACGGGCAACGTCTAAAACACTATCATTATGCGGAAACCAATGGAGATTCGCAAATCCTACACTTAGACGAAATGCCCCCAGGACCTACAGATTATACTTAACAGTTTCTTTGTCGAGCTTGCGACATTTAAACAAAGCGCTTAGTGGGAGACAACCCACAATTATTTTCTTATTCTATTATTATCATTTTCCTATTTTTTTTTTCTTTTCCTAAATTATTCTTTTAATTTCTGTTTAGTATTAATTCCTGATTTATTTTTAATTCAAAAAAAAAAAAAAGAGAAAAAAATATATATATATAATAATAATTTTTTCTTCTTTCGGCATTTGGCCAAATCCTGACTAAAACTCATGTTTTCTTTTCTCTAGCTAACACTAACCAGATGGGACATTTTGATCGTATGAGTATCAAATTCAGAGGAATGGCTCAGAAACAAAAGTTTGAAGAACTAGCCACCAGAGAGATGCTACCTAGTTTATATGCTGATGATTGGGCTATGACTGCCCTTGGACTTAGACAGAGTGTCCTGTATTTGCTGAACCAGATAGGATGGGAGACATCCCCTATCCTGAGACATTTCACCACCTACCGGAGACTCACACTAGAATTCCTTAGCTCATTAATCTATCTACCCAGCCATGGAAAAGGAATTAGCAGAGGTTTTATCCAGTTCAGAATGTTCAATATGGAGTACCAATTTAATATTAGAGACTTTACCAATCTTTTGGGTTTTCCTACCTCCTTTGACACATTCACAGTAAGCCAGGAAGAACTTTTTGAACATAGAGAACTTGAACACTTTTGGGGTAAGCTGTCTGGAAATGAGGAGCCCGAAGAACATGAGTTTCTCTCTGGAAACATACACAACCCGGCCTTTCGCTATTTCCATAAGATCCTGACCCACACTTTATTTGGGAAGAAGCCAAATAGTACTTCAGTTTCACGTGATGAACTCTTCATCATATTTTGTGCTTCCCAGAACCGTCCAGTGAACGGTGCCACTTTTATGTTAGCTAATTTGGACCACCTTATCCAGGATGAGCGAGCACCCATTAGAATAGGCGGTTTGATAACTATGATAGGTAATGCTATTGGATTACGTCAGCCTATGCTTGACCTTAGCCCTTTTTGTGGCATTACTACTATGAGTATACCCTTCCTCTTCAACACTATGTTTATAGCAAACCTAGGGTCTGACGAGTTTGAGCTTATTATTGATAACCAGGTTCTCTGCCTATTCACCATGCCCGATCCTAGGACTAGCATTCATAACCGCAGTAACTGGCTCTATAACCTGAACGAAACTCCCACTCCTGCTGGATCCACTGAATCTATCCAGGACTATGAGATTTGTGATGACTATGAGACTTATGATGACCAGATCCCTCATGCTGAATCTGACCCTGAGACACCATCCGGTTATTATGATATTGACCCTCCTCCTCAGCCTGTTCAGACCGAAGAATCAGCCATATCCGACCTCCGGCACCATATGCCCGGAACTGATTATAACACCGCCATTGAAGCTTTGATGTCAGAACAAGACGCCCTCATAGGAGAATTTACTAACATGAGACACGAAGTTCTAGGATACATGAGCAGTATGACGAATCAGTTCCACGAGTTGCTACATCATGTTAACTCTTTTGCTCCTCCGGCCAGAGATCGTATAGAGGGATAGAATTTAGTTATTTTTCTAAGTTATTTAGTCTTAAGTTAGATTATTCATTAATGTTATTTGAATTCATGTTCACATTTATTTCTCTTTCATTTCATTGTTTTCCTTTCCTGTAATACATTATGATCATTTTATTGAAGTTGTTTATTTAATTTTATTATGCAATAGCTATTATGCTCTACTGTTGCTACCTATGAATTATTATTATACAAAGCAGATTAAGCGTGCACAATAAATTAAATTGCAGAATAAACCAATCATAAGCAAAACAAAACAAAATAAATAACAAAAATAAAATCCACGCTACTGAAGCCTTGCCAAAATGGAATGTGTGACGAGCGTCACACAAATCCATAACGGCCGGCACACCAAGTGCCTGTTACGAACGTCACACTCCTGTGACGAGCGTAACACCCTGCAGACTAGTGAACGTTAAGGAGCCGTTGGAGACGAACGTTACACCTTTTAACTTTTTACTTCCCCATTAATTTCCATTCAACCACACTTAATTACTTTTCAACCACTTCTCCTTTCCAACTTCCAAATTCTTCTCCTATAAATACCCACCAAACCTCCCTTCATTCACCACAAACCATTCTCTCCTATCAAATACATTTCTTTTCTTTCCAAATCACCCCTTCAAGCTTCATTCATCACAATGGCGGGAAATCAGAATTTGGAAATATCATCTTCCGATCCGAAGATGAAAATTATCAAAGGGAGCAATTCGAGCGTTTCCAACAGCGAGGCGTCGTTTCCACCAGGTACCCCGATTTAACTTGTTTACAACAATTAGGATTACTCCAAGGTATCGAATGGATGCTCCGTCAAGCCAACTTAACCTTCCTTTGCACTCATAATCAACCCACCTACCCATCCCTAACCTTAGAATTCTTAAGTTCATACGACTACACCACTCCCGCCGGTGAAGACGAATTTTTAACCGGTACAGCAACCTTCCGTATGTTTAACGCCGAGTACTCCTTAACCCAAAACCAATTGAGTACCATGCTACATTTTCCCATAGAAGGTCTGCTACACCCAGAATCCCTCCAAACTCAAACTGGAACACAGTTGGCGTTTTCGGCCTTTTTAAGAAAATTTCCGGTATAGATACCTACAACTGGGAAGAGCTCCTTCTCTCCCATATACATAACCCCACCGTCCGGTACTTTATCCGCATCCTACAAAACACAGTTTTTGGAAGGCCAAACAACAGCAAGGTAAACTCAAAGGAACTATTTTTCCTCCAATGCGTCTTCGAACCGGATACTCAGGTAAACGCCGCCTCCTTTCTATTTCATCATATCCGCACCTTATGTGCTAGAGGCCGGCAACCTTTTATAATTGGTGGATTAATCACCACCATAGCACTTGGCCTAAACCTAGGGGATAAACTCCAAACTTTAGAATCTCTACCCCCCTATCTATGGATATCAGCTACTGTCGATCCAGCCGCTTGATTAAGAACAGAGTAGGCGGAGGATATTATCTTATGGTGAACAACCAGGCAGTCCCAAGCGTTGTTCTACCAAATATCGCCCTAACTGATGTCACAAACCCCGACCGCCACCTCTATGATCTAAACGCTCCCGAAGCCACCGAGCCTTCACAAACAAACCCGCACACAGACGAGTTTGAAGCAATGGAGCAAGGTGATCATCCGCCTACACAACAGTCAGTCCCGCTCAACCCTTCCGGCAATACATCTGGCCCATCCTCCCAACGTCGTCGACGAAGAAGGCCTGCAACCAACGACGACATCATGGATGCTATTGAGGGTATGCAGGCACAGAATGTCGAGATGATGCAGATAATGCATCAAATGCAACAACAACAGGATGCTAGGAATGCCATAACCGACCAGCGGTTTACTGAGTTGTTCAGCAGGTTCGACAACTTAGACTTACGTCCGAGATCACCAGGTCCAAGAACCAGAGGCGGCAGACAACCTTAGTTGTAGTTTCTTTTCCCTTTCCATATTGTATTTCTTTTCCTTAAAACATTGGGGACAATGTTTAATTTAAGTATGGGGGGAAAACTTGTTCTTCCTACTTCCATTTTTCAAGTATGTACTTTTCCTTTTAATGTTATTTCCCTTTTAATCAAAAAAAAAAAAAAAAAAGAAAAATTTTAAGTTAAGTCCCGAGTGTGAAAATTTCTATTATCTATTCCCTCAAAAAAAAATAAAAAATAAAAAATTTCATGAGCCATAACAAAAATTTAACACACCCAATAAGTATAAAGGTCGCTTATTTTATACAACTTGAGTGAAATCAAGACAAAAAAATTATTACCATAACAACGCTCTAAGAACCTCAACATGTTAGATCAAGATAAGTACCTATTATACCAATCCCTTGAACTTTTAAGTTTTATAGTAACCCCGAGTAGTTTATACGAGAAGTCAGCACCATCTTAATAGCAAACTACGTGGAGAGCCGATGAATATAAGTGAATGATCCCCAAAGTAACATAAAATATACGAATATATCAGGAAATGCACTGATTAAATTAGGTGATCCTTACCAGATCATTTAATCTAAAGGTTGCAGATCATACAAAAGCATAATATGAAAGATCCATTATGAGTTGGTTCAGGAGGTATCTGGTACTGAACTTGGTAGGGCGGACTACGGTTCGATCCCCCGCAATTTGCAATGGACTGAATAACGAAGTTATCCGACTTATGTACCAGAACTTCTAGCTAAAAGCGGATCATAATCACTAACCGGTTACTCCACTATGTGCGTGAAAAGATAAAGGGCTTAATGTGATTTCGCTAGAATGAAAACGGGTGAAATAAGAGTAAGGGAACTAGGATAGCTATAATAGGGTACTTGAACTGATTTGCACAAGGCAGGGTTATCTGAGGTTGTAACGGTAGTTGTTGATGTCAAGGTTAAACTCAAGTTGCTCCTAAACAAAATCCATTTGCAACCTATTACGAATTGATGTGTGTTTTGAAAACTTCATCTGGCTAAATTTTTTTAAAAAACGAGTTCTATACTGAATTTTGCTTGAGGACAAGCAAAGATCTAAGTATGGGGGAGTTTGATAACACGAAATTATACCATATTTTAGGACTTAATTCCATTAAATTCTATGACTATTTATTTCGGTTTACTGCATTTTATAAGATATTACGTGGTATTTTCTTCCTATTTGTCTCAGGTAGCCTATTTTGAAGCACAAGTAAAAATGGAAGAAAAGGAGGTGCAAAAAGGAGAGAAAAAGAACCAAAGGCCAAAGCCCAGCCCAAAGCGCACAAGAAACCAATGATGTGCCTGTGACGGACGTCACAGGGGGCGTGACGAGCGTCACACAAAACAGCCTTGTGACGGACGTCACACATGGTGTAACGAGCGTCACACCATTCCACTATCTTTTTGGCGCAAGTGACGCCCTCAGAAGACTTGAAGAGACGTTGAGGAGTTTGTGTCCTATATCCACGCCATGCATTTAGCCACGTTGAAGACCCTGGGGAAACGAAAAGCAGTTACCAACACCAATATAAATAGCTACTTCAAAAACCTAAAAGGGTTCCTCGGTTTTTCCACGCTCACGCTGCCGAAGCTTTTCCAATTTTCTTTCTTTTTACGCTTCTGCAATTTTCTTTTCCAGCAACTTAACATTGTTTATTTATTTATTTCTTTTGCAAGTTCTACATTCTTTTTCCCTTGCAATTTACCTTTCCCTTTTAGCATTTAGATATTTTTCGCATAATAGTTTCTACACCGGAAACTATTGTGTAACTTTTTATCGGATCTAACCTTATGTTAGATTCTAGTTTTATTTCCTTGGTTTAATTTATTGTTTAATTGAAGAATCCAAGAACAAATCCTACCGGCTTGTGGTGGAGTGTTCAAGACTATTGTTTAACGCATTCAGGTTCTTTAATCATTATTTAATGCTTTGTTTTATTAATTATTTATATTATCTGCCTGGGATGAGTCTGTTTATGCATGATATGTATTTCTGTTTGTTTAGCATGTCTGGCTAATTCGCCTAGATATCGGTATGTAAAGTAAGCGAAATAAGGGATCAAGGCTAAGTCGGTCTAATTAAACTTAAAATTAAAATCAATCTTTTTACGGTCTCAATTTACAGGTTTAATAACAAGATTTTTTACAAAAGTAAAAGACATAAAGAAGTTAAAATCAATAGAGCGAGAGTTTGAGGTTTTAACTGGACAGTGTAAATTAGGCATTAATTCTAGATCAGGGCGAGAGCAAGTTTTAGAGTTAATTAAATTCTGACCTTTTCCAAAAAGTATTTTTAAAGATTGAATGTGAGGACGAGAGTTAAGCATTCGGGTTTAATTGTATAACCTAAGTCAACAGAGCGAGAGTTTGAGATAAGGGTGTTTAAAACGGTCAGTGTTTTCTTAAAAAGAGTTTCTGCAACTTTATTACTTTCAAAAAGTGGTTTTTGACTTAATTATAAGTGACAGCTACATTAACATAAAATCATGGTTTATTCAACAGAGCGAGAGTTTGAGATAAAACCTTTAATCAATAAAGTTAACTGAAACGATTTATTTTAAAAACCAAGAAACCGACAAAGAATTGAGTCCCTAATTACGACGAACTGCATACCGATATCCGCTTTATTAATATTTAATCTAGATCTTAGTTTAGTTTTTAGCTTCGCCCCCCAAACAATCAACCATTATTCACCTTAGCTTTACGTAGTAACCTTAGATAACGGTATATCGATTCATAAGTCCCTGTGGGATCGATATCTTTTAAAACTACGCGATAGAACTGTGCACTTGCAGTTTGTACCCCAAATTCGACTCACGAAGTCGAGCGATCAAGTTTTTGGCGCCGTTGCCGGGGACTTTTATTTAATCGATATCGTAACTCTTCCATTACGCTGTAGAGACTAAGGTTTCTTTTTCTTCTATTCTTTCTTTCGTTGATTTGTATGCCACGCACTCGCTCACAAGGCGAACCGCTCTATTTACGAATCAACGATATCGAACTATATCTCCGAGTCTTACGACGAATTCGGGAATATCGTGCTGCAAACAATCTCCCTCCTATAGAACTTCCTGATTTCAAAATCCTTTTTCCTTCGATAACCGAGATGGCAGAACCAGCTCGTGCTCTTAGAGATTACGCCGCTCCATCGCAAGATGAGCCGCATTCAAGTATTGCTCCGCCCGCAATCGAAGCAAACAACTTCGAACTTAAACCTTCGCTGTTGCAGGCGGTGCAACAGAACCAATTCTCTGGAAATCCTACCGAGGATCCAAACCTTCATTTATCCGTATTTGTTCAATACGCTGATACTGTTAAAGCTAATGGTGTCACTTCAGAGGCAATTCGACTTCGTCTTTTTCCTTTCTCATTAAGAGATAGCGCTAGAAGATGGCTTCAATCTCTCCCTTCCAACTCAGTCACCACATGGAACGAGTTGAAGAAAGTTTTTCTTGCCCGATACTTTCCGCCAAGCAAAACAGCTATGTTAAGAGCCCAGATTTCAATTGAAGCAAGTAAAAATGCAATTGAAGCAAGTCCAAATTTCAATTTTTGAGCTGTTGGAAGTGGTTTGGAGTGAAAATCATGTGTATTTTTTAAATTGACTATTTTTCCTACCAAAATGCAAAATGAACACTTGAAAAATGGACTTTTGATGTGATGATTTTTGATGAAATGTGATGATGAATCATGATAGTACATGTCAAATGTGGTTTGCTCAAAAAAAGATCACCCAATTTGGCCAAATGGTTCAAGAGTTATGCCACTTTGAATTTCAACTTTTCTTGAAAATGATTTAATCATAACTTGCCAACCACACATGAGAAATGAGTGTTCTTGGACTTTTTGGAAAGGTGAGAGCAAGATATTCAACTTTCATGTTGGACAAAATTCTATTTGAAGCTTGTATGATGATGTAAATTTGAGGAGAAGAACTTTCCATTTTTGGCAGTTTCCAATTACAGGCCACTTACTATTTTTGGAAACTTTTCATCTGACCTCAAATTCTTCAATCTTGATCTTTGAAATGTCAAATGAGACTTGTATGGACATGAATGAAGCCTTTCAAACCATCTCCCACCTTCAAATCCATGAAATCAGGCACAGTTGACCACAGTTGACTACAGTTGACTTTCTAGGGTTTCAGATGAAATTCAGCTTGACTGATGACTTCTGAGCATCTAATCTTTGGCCAATCCACTTCAAAATGATCACATAATCATATGAACTTGATAAACCAACCCTAGGGCTTTGTTTCCTTGAGAAATGCACTTGCTTGCTTGTCTGACTGATTCTCCTGATCAGTTTGACCTAATCTTGTCTTATGACTTGCACTTGGGCAAATGGACAATGCAATGTTATACAGTGGACTATGTTATGTTAATGACCTAATGATGAAAATGTATGTACAAATGGGAGGTGCAAATTTGAGGTGCTACAGCTGCCCCTATTCAATCAACTGGGAACCCGAATGGATGAGAGCAACGGCTGTCAGACCTTCAGGGTAAACAGGGATTGAATACCGAAGAACCGTAGAAATTTGCACAATGCGGGGATCCACCAACGGAAACGTCCACTAGGATCTGATACTTATTACTGAGGATTTTGATTTTTTTTTTGGTGCAACCACCTCTAGACATCTCAAGACGATGAATGGGAACAGAAATCACAACTAGACGTCAACGGACGACTAGGAAACACTCAATGTTTACCGAGACCAACAGAGAGGTAACCAGACATTAATGAATGACTGGAAGAGATACAACCATACGTCAACGGACATAGTGGGAAAAACTCGACGTTTACCAAAACCAACGGAGAGGTAACTCTACTGGAGGACGACCAGGAAAAACTCGACGTTTACCAAGACCAACGGAGAGGTAACCAGACATCAACGGACGACGGATGAACTGGGAAGACTCGACCAGACATCAACGGACGAAAGGGAGAAGCTCGACGTTTATCGACACCAACGGAGAAGGAGACCAGACATCAATGGACGACGGATGAACTGGGAAGACTCGACCAGACGTCAACGAACGAAAGGGAGAAGCTCGACGTTTATCGACACCAACGGAGAAGGAGACCAGACATCAACGGACGACGGATGAACTGGGAAGACTCGACCAGACGTCAACGGACGAAAGGGAGAAGCTCGACGTTTATCGACACCAACGGAGAAGGAGAAATACTGGGGAAAATACAACTAGATATCAACAGATAACTAGGAAAAACTCGACGTTTATCGACACCAACGAAGAGGAGGACACTCCACTAAGGAAGGGTACAACAACCTGAAACCAAATAGGACGTCACCGACGACTCTACTGGGGATTCTGGCTAGGAATCAACCAGACATTAACGAATGACTGGGAAAGAGATAGACAATCAGACGCCAACGGACGACTGAGAAAAACTCAACGTCTATCGAAACCAACGGAGAGGTAGCTCTGCATGGGGAAAGATACAACTAGACGTCATCGGACGAATAGGAAAAACTCGACGTTTATCGACACCAACGGAGAGGAGGACACTCTGAGGGGAATCATATGGTATTACCAAATGATCTATGGGGAATAAGCAACTATACGTCAACGGACGCATAGGAAAAACTCGGCGTTTATCGAAACCAACGGAGAGGTAACTCTGTGGGGATAATGACCCGGTGGGGATAATGATCACAACCAACCGTCAACGGACGACCGGGAAAAACTCGACGTTTATCGACACCAACGGAGAGGAGGAAACTTCTGGAGAGAGAACAAGACTCAACCAAACGTCAACGGACGATTGGGAAAAACTCGACGTTTATCGACACCAACGGAGAGGAGGAAACTTCTGGGAAAGATGCACAACTATACGTCAACGGACGAATAGGAAAAAACTCGACGTTTATCGACACCAACGGAGAGGAGGAAACTCTTCACTAGGGAAGGAGGATGACATTACGAACATCGAAAGATGATGTTTACGGACACTAAAAAAGACCAGACATTAACGAATGACTTGTGAAAGAATTCTTTAACTTGAATTAACTTTTAATGATAGCAAATTGTGTGAACATCATCCAAATTGGTTGTGCATTGCATTACATGATATAATTGTGTTTTTACCTTGTGATTCATCTCACTCCATTGTTGCATAACCACACATATACATGTACATTGAAAAATTACTTAAAATAACTATTAAAATGCATTTTGTAACAGTATGTATCAATACATGAATCTGTGCATCGATACATGCAGCCTTGATTAAATGACAAAACAAATTATGTTCAGTATGCATCGATACACACGAGCCATGCATCGATACATGGAAGTGCAAAAGCTCTGTGCATCGATACACACGACTTCTGGATCGATACATGACCACTTGTGTTAGCCTGTGCATCAATACATGAGCATTAAGCATCGATACAGATTAGTGTAAATACCACCTGCATCGATACACACGACTCCTGCATCGATACAGATTAGTGTAAAATACCACATGCATCGATACACACGACTTTTGCATCGATACATGATTAATTAATTTGACCAAATTACAAACAACTTACAGTATGCATCGATGCACACTCCTGTGTATCAATACACAAGGCTGTTTTAAGTCATAACAGAATCTGTTTTGCAGTACATATATACAGGTTTTGACAGCAATTGAAGGTTACGAATTCATTGAGCAAAAAGACAATTGAACACAAGATCAAACAAGTGTTGGAGCAATTGTCAGTGAGCATTTAGAAACCTGAAAGAGACTTCATCTTCTTCATCTTCTCAATCAATTTTCTTCAAGAACAATTACACACAACAATTCTTGTTCTTTGGACTAAAGAGGGATTGAGATAACGTTCAGTGGTGTGATCAAGGATCTAGCTGTGGTTTGCAGTGGAACGATCGAGGATCTAGCTGGGTTGAAGGTTGAAGGGGGTTTCTAGGAAAAACCTACTGGTTTGTCCTTCAAGAACTGGACTGTTCTTGAGGGTTTCGGAGTCACATTTGCAGAACAGATTCAGCCGCAGCGTTGCGTTTGGAGATCGGGGGATTTCGCAAGCAGGTCGTGGAACCGGTGAATTGTTTGCAACTTTGTGCAGGAAAATCTTGATCAAGCTCAGATCAAGTGAAGGTTTATACAAGAAGAGGTTCTTGGAGATTAGGAATTCTGTCTTTGTATCAAAACCTTGTATCAACGGATTCGGCAATAATTGATAATCAAAGTTCTCAATTTCATTTGAAATTGAGAGGGAGACGTACCCACACGCGAGGACGACGTGGGGAACTTCCTTAACAAATCTCTGCGTATCTTCTTTTACCTTAATCTTCTTTACGTTTCAAATACTGTTTTGCAAATTCTGTTAGTGTGTGGTGATTGATTAAATTTCTGGACAGCAGTGATAACAAAACCTTTAGTCATACACCATTGCTGTTTATCATCAAACACTCACACACCAACTGTTTGACAAAACGGTTAACTTGATTGTGTTCATTGGAAATAGTATTTGAGGATAAGCGCATTCAATCTGTTAACATTCTGTGTGTATTAATTCTGTCATTCTCATTAAAATCCAGCAACTGCACTTGCGTGTCCGGCTTTCTAGTAGCGGTTCAGAATAGACGGAAGTCGATTCGGGACTGCTTTATACGCTGTTTTTGAAAACTCTGATTAAACGTAAAAATCCGTAAATTTTAAAGAGGTGATCTATTCACCCCCCCTCTCGATCACTAGCCACACCGTCTAACAAGTGGTATCAGAGCGCCGGTTCGCTGGTGCTCTGTGGCTGCCTGTAACAGTATGGATTCTGAACCAAAGGGGGCGTATAATAGAGCGCCTATTTTCAACGGTGAAAACTATGGCTACTGGAAAGACTGCATGCGAGTCCATATAAATTCTGTGGATAGGCTAGTATGGGTTGCCATTGAAAACGGTCCGTTTCAAATTACAATGACCAATGCGGCTGGCGCCATAGTACCTAAACCAGAAGATGATTGGAATGAGAAAGATGAGAAAAAGTGGTCGTGTGATTGGAGAGCTCGAAACATGTTAATTTCAGCACTTGGTGTTGATGAATATTATCGAGTATCACATTGCACGACAGCTAAAGAAATGTGGGACGCTTTAGAAGTTGCTCATGAGGGCACTACTGAAGTAAAACAGTCCCGCATTAACACACTCAATCAAGAGTTTGAACTCTTTCGCATGAAACAAGGAGAATCCATCTCCGACATGCAAAAGAGATTCACTCATCTAACTAACCGATTGAATGCTCTTGGAAAACCTATTTCCAATGAAATTGCTACTAATAAAATTCTCAGGTGTCTAAGCAGGGAGTGGCAACCTAAAGTTACAGCAATCAAGGAAGCCAACGATCTTACAAGACTTACGATTACAACACTGTTTGGAAAGCTGGAAGAACATCAGCAAGCTTTAGAAAGTCTTGAAAAATATGAGAATAAAAGTAAGAAGGAAAAGGAGAAGAAAAGAGACAAAGAGGGAGAGAAGAAGCCAATAGCTCTTGTGGCCTCTAGCTCTAAATCCTCACGAAAAGAGCAAAGCGACAATGATTCAAGTAGTGACAAAGACACGGATGATGAAGAAATGGGACTGTTTGTAAGAAGATACAATAGATTCATTCGAAAGAATGGAGTCAAGCATTCCGACAAAAATCTCATGAAGTTTCGAAAACAATCTACAAACTCAAAACAAGAAGAGAACAAGAAAAGTAGAGGAAGAGGATCCTGTTTCAATTGCGGTAAATCCGGACATTACAAAACGGATTGCCCTATAAAGTATAAGGATCAAAGAAAGGATTCACCAAAAGGGTACAGCAAACAAAGAAGAGCGTACATTGCATGGGAAAGTGATAGCGACTCATCATGCACGCAAAGCTCAAGTGATGATGATGAAGCGGCAAATCTATGCCTCATGGCTCACACAAAAATTTTGCCCTACCACAAGAAGAAAAACAATGACAAAAAGGTAAAACAAGCCTACTACAATAACTTCTCCTCTATGTCATTTTCGGAACTAAAGATAGCTTTTGAAAAACTGCATAACGAAGCGATAGATGCTTTTAAACGATTATCTTCCGACAAACATATCTTTTCATTTTTGGAAGGTAAAGTAAACAAAGCTGAAATTGAGTTAGAAGCATTGAAGCGTAGTATTGCAGAAAATTCAAAAGATATTGATATTGACGGATGTAGTAGAGTTAGGTATTGTGACGCTTGCTATATTTGGCAAAAAGAGGTAAACACTCTTAAGGTCAAATTAGAAAAAGCGCTACAACCTAAAATTACTTATGCCGTTGATCCTAAGTTGTTTAAAAAGTCATTGAATCCTCCATATGCAAAATACTCTTTTATTCTAAAGGATTCAATGAACAAGAAACAACAAACATACCATCATCGTTTATGTCATTATTGTTGCCATGCTGGCCATACCATTGAAAAGTGCAAATTTAGGAGATTTCTTGTCCCTAAAGGCATTTATCGATGGAAGCCAAAAGGCAACCATGTTAGCACTTACCCACTTGGACCCAATGAAAATTGGGTACCAACTTCTCTCTTTTGATGTTGTAGGATGAGTGCCTTGCCTCCGCGGATAGAAGGTGGTTTCTTGACAGCGGCTGCTCAAGGCACATGACCGGTGACATATCGCTTTTCATAGACTTCAAGGCAAAGAAGAAGGGATATGTTACGTATGGAGACAACAACAAAGGAGCCATACTCGGCAAAGGTAGTGTAGGTAATCCCTCTACCACTACTATTTCAAATGTCCATTTAGTTGAGGGACTTAAACACAATTTGTTAAGCATAAGTCAACTATGCGACATGGGCTATAAAGTGTCATTTACAAAAACTTGTTGCATAATTGAACATGTTGAACAAAACATTGTGTTTAAAGGTGTAAGAGTAAACAACATCTATATGCTTGACTTGTTTGATGTACCGTTAACAAAGACTAAATGTCTAGTCACCTTGAATGATGATTCTTGGCTTTGGCATAGACGTTTAGCTCATGTTAACTTCGATTTGCTAAACAAGGTTGTATCTAAGGATCTAGTAGTTGGTCTACCAAAAATAAAATTTTCAAAAGACCACCTATGTGACGCGTGCCAAATGGGAAAGCAAACAAGGGTGTCGTTTAAATCTAAAAACGTAATTTCAACTTCACGACCCCTTGAGCTTCTCCATATGGACCTCTTTGGACCTTCTAGGACAAAGAGCCTAGGTGGAAACTACTATGGCTTTGTAATAGTTGATGACTACTCTAGATTCACTTGGACTATATTCCTTCATAGCAAAGATGAAACTTTTTCTGCTTTCAAAAATTTTGCAAATCTGTCCCAAAACAAAATGAATTCCAAAATAGTTACAATTCGTAGCGATCATGGTGGTGAGTTTCAAAATTATCACTTTGAGAAGTTTTGTGACAAGTATGGCATTGAGCATAACTTTTCAGCCCCTCGCACTCCACAACAAAATGGCGTTGTGGAGCGGAAAAATCGTGTTTTAGAGGAGTTGGCAAGAACAATGCTTAATGAGGGTGGATTACCAAAATACTTTTAGGCTGATGCTGTTAGCACAGCCTGTTATGTCCTAAACAGAATTTTAATTCGCCCTATTTTGAACAAAACTCCTTATGAACTTTTGAAAGGAAGAAAACCAAACTTGTCACATCTTCACGTATTCGGTTGTAAATGTTTTGTTTTGAATAACGGTAAGGAAAACATTGGGAAGTTCGATGCAAAAGCGGATGAAGGTATTTTTCTTGGTTACTCAATGTCAAGTAAAGCATATAGAGTGTATAATAAGCGTTTACTTACTGTTGAAGAGTCGGTTCATGTTTCGTTTGATGAGTCTTATCCGAAAAATGTCGGAAAAGGTATTTCTTTTGATGACGCAGGTGTATCTACAGAAGACATACTCAAGGAAGCTGTTGAGGAAATTGATCAGTCCAAAACTGCTGCCTATGAGAAGGAGGAAGATGCAAGTCATGAAGAAATTGAGGAAGAAAAGACAGCTGAAGTGAATGACCTTCCAACTGCTTGGAGATCCTCAAAAGACCATCCCATCGACAACATTTTGGGAGACATTTCAAAGGGAGTAATGACCCGGTCTAAGATAAGTAACTTTTGTTCTCACTTCGCGTTTGTGTCACAAGTAGAACCTAAAAATGCCAAAGATGCCTTGATTGATGAGTTTTGGCTAATGGCCATGCAAGAAGAGCTTAATCAATTTAAAAGAAATGACGTTTGGGAACTTGTCCCTCGTCCGCGAGATCATCATATCATAGGCACTAAGTGGGTTTTTAGAAACAAACTTGATGAAAACGGAGTGATTACTAGGAACAAGGCACGCTTAGTAGCACAAGGATATAACCAAGAGGAGGGCATAAATTATGAGGAAACTTATGCTCCAGTTGCTCGCCTCGAAGCTATACGTCTTCTGCTCGCCTATGCGTGTTCTAAGGATTTTAAGCTTTACCAAATGGACGTAAAGAGTGCCTTTCTTAATGGTGTCATAAATGAAGAAGTATATGTTTCACAACCTCCCGGTTTTGAAAATGCTGAAAATCCAGATCATGTTTACAAGTTAAAAAGAGCTTTGTATGGTCTTAAACAAGCCCCTCGGGTTTGGTATGAAAGACTTAGCAAATTCCTAATTGATCATGGATATTCAAGAGGTAAAGTGGACAATACTCTCTTTATTAAACACAAAGGAAAGCATATTCTTTTAGTTCAAGTTTATGTCGACGACATCATATTTGGTTCAACTAACATACACTTGGTCGAAGAATTTTCTAAGGTTATGCAGGGTGAATTTGAGATGAGTCTAATGGGGGAGCTAAACTACTTCCTAGGACTGCAAATAAAGCAACTTGAGGAAGGTACTGCAGTATGTCAAACAAAATACTGCAGAGAACTACTCAAGCGCTTTGGAATGAATGACTCAAAATCAATCGACACTCCAATGCCTACCAACGGAAATCTAGAAAAGGATGAACACGGTAAGTGTGTAGATGTCAAAAGATTCAGAGGTATGATTGGATCCCTCTTGTATCTTTCTGCTTCTAGACCCGACATCATGTTTAGTGTTTGCATGTGTGCACGCTATCAATCAAATCCTAAAGAATCGCACCTAAAAGCGGTGAAGCGCATATTTAGATATCTTCATGGAACATCCAAATATGGGCTTTGGTATTCTAAAGGAAGTGATTGTAGCTTAGTAGGGTACTCCGATTCTGATTTTGCTGGCTGCAAATCAGATAGGAAAAGTACAAGTGGTACGTGTCACCTATTTTCAAACTCCTTGGTCAGTTGGCACAGCAAAAAGCAAGTTTCTGTGGCTTTGTCAACTGCAGAGGCTGAATACGTTGCAGCCGGTAGTTGTTGCGCTCAGATTCTATGGCTGAAGCAGCAACTACAAGACTTTAACATTCAACTCAAACGTGTTCCTATCAAATGTGACAACACTAGTGCCATAAACCTTACAAAAAACCCTGTTTTACACTCACGCACTAAACACATAGAGATTAGACATCATTTCCTTCGTGATCATGTTGAAAAAGAAGACGTTGTCTTTGAGCACGTTGACTCCAAAAACCAACTTGCTGATATTTTCACTAAACCATTGGCAACGGAACCTTTCTTCAACATTCGTCGCGAATTAGGAATCTTAGATCTATCTCATTTGATGTCATAGGCATGTTGCATCTTAATTATATTATGCCTCACCGTGTGTGACAAGCACTGTTTTAGATGTCAATTATACTTCACAAGATCTCTCCAACAAAGGTAATATCAATCCTTTCTACAATTTTCTTATTGATTAGTGATTGTGGCTGTTAGATCAAATGTGCTTACTCTAGTTGATGTAAAGTTTGCTTGAATATACTCTTTGTCCATAATGTGTGCTCATTAACATGTCATATTGCAACCTGCATAATCATTCTGCATTAAAACACATTAAAAACCAGTTCAGCATCAGTATGTATCAATACATACGCAGCCTGCATCGATGCACATACTCTAAAATTAAATTTTTTGAAATACAGCTTCAGTATGCATCGATGCATATATCGCATGTATCGATACACAAGGGAATTGTAAACCCTGGCATCGACGCATCCATCGTATGTATCGATACAATGAAAATTTTCAAATACCTAGCATCGATACATAACTCTCTGCATCGATACTCACTGCTGTCATCTGAATTAAATGCATTTTTTTCTCTCACATGCATCGACACATCAACCAATCATATCATCTCTTATCTCATTACTTCATCTCATCTGCCCTCAAAAACCCCAAAACCAGTGGCTAACCCTAATCCTTCTCATCTTCACTCTCTCACAAACTTGGTAAAACCCTAAAATCTAAACATCACCATGCCTCCACGCACTATTCCAGTCAGAGCCAAAGGAAAAGGCAAGGGAAAGGAAGCAGTCGGTACGTCTCAGCAACCACCAGATGTTCCTTCAAATGCCTTAGACATTCTTCATCCTGCCATTGCTGCTGAATTTGAGGAATCCTTCAAGGCCAGGTTGGTAATGAAACCTCATATCTTTGATAAAACAGATGCTGTTCACCTGCACCTAAATGAAGTAGTTGAACTGTTACATGCACAAAAACTTGGGTCCTTTCTATCTACAAAAGATGCCTATCATGAGGATTTCATCCGGGCCTTTTATGCTGGTTTACACACTGGTCCAGGCTATATGTTCCGGTGTTCTATCGGAGTCAGAACATATACCTTTGAAGCCGCAAATTGGGAAACGGTGTTTCAAATGCCGCTTCCGTCGATGGCTTTCAAGTCCTGGCATGACCTGCACTTTGATCCTGAATTTGACCTGAGGGACTTTACAACTTCTATCCTAAATATTGATAGACCGTTGAGTGAGGACGAACACGTCACGTCAGGTATGATCAAACAAACTTCGCGTATTCTGCACTGGATCATTACTCACATTCTGCGTCCAACCAACAGTGGCCACTCTCGGTTGGATAGGCCTAGCATACACCTTCTCTACATTCTGCAAAATAAGATTCACTTAAATTGGGCGAACTACTTTGTAAAACGTCTATTTTATGTGCGAGACAGCAAAACTGTAGCGCTAGGGTATGCCTCTCAAGTCATGAAAATTCTAAAGTTCTGGAAAGTCACAATCCCTATTGTTCCTCTTATATCCCCGTCTGCTGCTCAAGAGTTTGACTCTGCCACTCTTTCGCATATGGGATATCGATGGGACAAAGACCGCAAGTGCTTCTATTTTTACGAAAGGAAATCCAAAACCAGAATTTACAACTTTGACATCCCTTCGGAACGCATCCATGTTGCTGAAGATCAGCCTGATGAAGAGATGCAGGATGCGGCTGATACCGATGCACCACAAGCTGAGGCCAATACTGGTTGGGGTGAATGGGTGCCACGAAGATGGTCTCCTACCAACTATGTACCTGAACCTACAGCCCCTCCATTCACCGGTGGTACTTCAGCATCAACACCAACTGCGGACATCACACACATGCTGCAACAGATGGAACTTGTCAACAAGGAACGCCATGACGAAGCACGCTATTGGCATGTTCAACAAACTGAATGGCATAATGAGCATCGTGAGTGGCATGATGAGCACACTCGGATGTATCACAATCAACATGCTTGGCACCAAGACTTGGTCAAATGGCATCAAGTGTTCTACAACAAAATGTCCGGTTTTATGGATGACTGCCGTGAAAATCCTGGGATTATGGACAGCTTTCGAAGCGTTGAGGTTCAGAATCGGTTCAGGCAATACTCATTCATGGGACATAATCCGACACGATGCCTCCTCCTCCACCTCCGCCAAGCTACCGAGACCCCGACAGACATGATGAGGAATCCTGTGGTGGCCACAATCCAAATTAACCCACCATACCTTTCATTTCAATGCATTTCATTTCATTTGGTTGCACATTATTTGTTCTAGCTTATGTAACTCCTAAACTTGTTTGCACACTTTAAATGCTTTTAAGGTTCTGTTTATTTCTATCTGTTATTGCCCGTACCTTTTGAATGATTCTTTGTGAATGATTCTTTAACTTGCCGCTTCTCTCTGTGTGATTGATAGCGTATTATCTTTTTTTGCCATGCCCTGCTTCACTCTATACTTGACAACTATGGTTCTTCCTCCTTTTGATGTTGACAAAGGGGGAGAAAATGCAGATATGCACAAACTCAGGGGGAGTATCACACATCTTGCCAAGAATTTGCCATCATCAAAAAGGGGGAGTTTGTGAAAGAATTCTTTAACTTGAATTAACTTTTAATGATAGCAAATTGTGTGAACATCATCCAAATTGGTTGTGCATTGCATTACATGATATAATTGTGTTTTTACCTTGTGATTCATCTCACTCCATTGTTGCATAACCACACATATACATGTACATTGAAAAATTACTTAAAATAACTATTAAAATGCATTTTGTAACAGTATGTATCAATACATGAATCTGTGCATCGATACATGCAGCCTTGATTAAATGACAAAACAAATTATGTTCAGTATGCATCGATACACACGAGCCATGCATCGATACATGGAAGTGCAAAAGCTCTGTGCATCGATACACACGACTTCTGGATCGATACATGACCACTTGTGTTAGCCTGTGCATCAATACATGAGCATTAAGCATCGATACAGATTAGTGTAAATACCACCTGCATCGATACACACGACTCCTGCATCGATACAGATTAGTGTAAAATACCACATGCATCGATACACACGACTTTTGCATCGATACATGATTAATTAATTTGACCAAATTACAAACAACTTACAGTATGCATCGATGCACACTCCTGTGTATCAATACACAAGGCTGTTTTAAGTCATAACAGAATCTGTTTTGCAGTACATATATACAGGTTTTGACAGCAATTGAAGGTTACGAATTCATTGAGCAAAAAGACAATTGAACACAAGATCAAACAAGTGTTGGAGCAATTGTCAGTGAGCATTTAGAAACCTGAAAGAGACTTCATCTTCTTCATCTTCTCAATCAATTTTCTTCAAGAACAATTACACACAACAATTCTTGTTCTTTGGACTAAAGAGGGATTGAGATAACGTTCAGTGGTGTGATCAAGGATCTAGCTGTGGTTTGCAGTGGAACGATCGAGGATCTAGCTGGGTTGAAGGTTGAAGGGGGTTTCTAGGAAAAACCTACTGGTTTGTCCTTCAAGAACTGGACTGTTCTTGAGGGTTTCGGAGTCACATTTGCAGAACAGATTCAGCCGCAGCGTTGCGTTTGGAGATCGGGGGATTTCGCAAGCAGGTCGTGGAACCGGTGAATTGTTTGCAACTTTGTGCAGGAAAATCTTGATCAAGCTCAGATCAAGTGAAGGTTTATACAAGAAGAGGTTCTTGGAGATTAGAAATTCTGTCTTTGTATCAAAACCTTGTATCAACGGATTCGGCAATAATTGATAATCAAAGTTCTCAATTTCATTTGAAATTGAGAGGGAGACGTACCCACACGCGAGGACGACGTGGGGAACTTCCTTAACAAATCTCTGCGTATCTTCTTTTACCTTAATCTTCTTTACGTTTCAAATACTGTTTTGCAAATTCTGTTAGTGTGTGGTGATTGATTAAATTTCTGGACAGCAGTGATAACAAAACCTTTAGTCATACACCATTGCTGTTTATCATCAAACACTCACACACCAACTGTTTGACAAAACGGTTAACTTGATTGTGTTCATTGGAAATAGTATTTGAGGATAAGCGCATTCAATCTGTTAACATTCTGTGTGTATTAATTCTGTCATTCTCATTAAAATCCAGCAACTGCACTTGCGTGTCCGGCTTTCTAGTAGCGGTTCAGAATAGACGGAAGTCGATTCGGGACTGCTTTATACGCTGTTTTTGAAAACTCTGATTAAACGTAAAAATCCGTAAATTTTAAAGAGGTGATCTATTCACCCCCCCTCTCGATCACTAGCCACACCGTCTAACATGACTGGGACATACTCGATGTGTACACCGAAAGATGGTGTTGACCGACACCAAAGAAAGAACACACGCGGGTGCTGACGTGACACTGACCTGTATCACAAGACGACATTTGCACATGTCAAGGCAAGGCTACACACTTGCTGGGGTCTCACTGGGGATCAAGGTCACAACAGCGAGCAAACAGGAAGGAGCACCAAGAATACCGGGTTGTAAGCATGAAAACCGGTGACCGACCAAGGTGTGAATTGGTTTGTGTTCCAAAACACTCATCATCCTGAAGAGGGCTAGAAAAGCAGTCTTGTTAAAAGATGGACATCCGATTCCACAAGGAATACGAATCTTACTCGACTGGGAGGGACGACACTTCGACCAACGAGCGCATGCGATATATTATCTATAGCCGTCAAAACATAGATAATAACCTCGCATGGAAGTTTATCCATAACCGGGTTGAGGTTGTTAAATGGATAAATCGACCGATATCATCCTGAAGAGAGCGAAAGAAAACTTGTTAAAGGATGGACATTCGATTCCGAACAAAGGAATACGAATCTTACTCTGATGGTGAAAACAATCAAAAGATTGACCAAAGAGCGCATGAGATATATTATCTATAGCCGTCAAAACGTAGATAATACACTCGCATGGAAGATTTTCCATAACCGGGTTGGAGGTTGTTAGATGGATAGATCGACCTGAAGGTGAGAAAAACAAGAAAGGGGGGTTTGAATTGTTTGGAAAATAAGCGCTTTTTCAAAAAGAAAATCACACAAGGATTTTATACTGGTTCGCTTATAACACAAAGCTACTCCAGTCCACCCGGCCAAGGTGATTTCGCCTTCAACAAGGACTTAATCCACTAATCTTGAAAGATTGATTACAAACAACGTCTAAGAGAGAGATCTCTTAGTCCTCTCAAGTATACAGACTGCAAAGAGTCACTTGAGGAAATACAACAAAGATGAAAACTTATGTAATCTAAAGTGCTTCTAAGATAAGCAAATATTACAATAGTAAGAAAAATGTGTTTCACGTTTTAAGCAAAAGCTTTGTGAAGATTGAGAGAATAAAACGTTTTTGTGTTGATGTTTCAGTATGTTCTTGTTGTGTTGTTGTACTTGTATGTCATACACGCAATGTTGATTTGCAGTCCTTTATATATAGGAGTGAAGTAGTCGTTGAAACTGATGGTCAATGCTTTGAATTAATGCCATAACTTATATAGCTTCTTGCCAAAATGACTTTCTCTCCTTGAATGACTACTTTCCAAATATAGTTCCTTTTCATTTGAATTTGGAGTTTAACGTCTCTTTCTGTATTAGGAAATCCATTTCCAAAACTTTATTTGAAGTTAACGTTACTCTTCCTTATTTGGCAATTCCATAATCAGAGTCTTCGTGTTTCTGGAAATCTTGGAATCTTACTTCTGATGTTGATCTCTTTTGAGTTCTGATGGTTTCTTCAGATAGCGCTGATAGCTTCTGGAGTTTGACATACCGTAGTTCAGAGGCAGAAGTTCTAGAGCGTACTTCTCGTTCAGATGCTTCTGATATTTTGCTGTTTTGCTCAGAGTTAGACTTTCTTGAACGTGTTTCTACTTCAGATGCTTCTGGTCTTCTGATAATTTGTATCTGATATGATTATGTATCTGATGATTTCTTCCTTCTTTCCTTAGAACCCTGCACACTTAGAAACTTTTTGTTAGGGTGCCAATTTTGGTTTCATCCTTTGTTATCATCAAAATCATGGAATCTGTTGTAGAACAATTTTTGTTCTTACAATCTCCCCCTTTTTGATGATGACAAAACAAACTTAATTAGCAAATGAAACATAAACAATATCAGATCAGATAGACAAGAGCTCCCCCTGAGATAGTGCTAGGGAGTTCAGAAGTCCTTACCAGAGCTTCCAAGCAATGAGGTTTCTTGATACCTTCTGCAATTTCTTAAGTTTAGAGTTAGATAAATTTATTTTTAAGAAAAATATGTTGCAGGGTGCTTAAGGTATTTAGGCAGTATTTTTATCAGAGCTATTAATGACTTCTCCCCCTTTTTGTCAGAATCAAAAAGACATAGCAAAAATAATAATTCAAGAGAAAAACCATTGTATTCAGATAAAAAACAACAGAGGCAAAAAGACCAAGTAGACATCAGAAACAGAGAAAGCAAAACAACAGGCAAACAAAATCCTAAGTGCCTAAGGGTTGGGAGGCGGAGGCATTCTCTGAAGCAATTGAGCCAGCATGCTCTGAATGTTGTCATTAACGGTATCTTGTTTATCCATTCTGGCACGGAGTTCCTGCTGATCTTTCTTAAGTTCTTCCAGCGTCTTGAGAACCATAGGAACAACAGATGAGGACTCCCCCTGAGTCAGAGCCTGTTGTGCTTCAGCAGCGGCCTTTGCTTCAGCTTCAGCAGCAGCTTGTGCCTCAGCTTCGGCAGCAGCAACAGCATCAGCCAGAGCTTTAGCTTCAACTTCCTTTGCCCTTTCTTCCTCTAGCCTTCTGGCTTCTTCTTCAACTTCTCTTGCTAGTCTCTCTTCCTCCAGCCTTCTGGCTTCATCTTCTCTTGCAAGTCTTTCCTGGAGTCTTGCCTCAGCATCTCTGATGTAGCCATTTCTGACTTGTTCAGAGATGTTCTTCAGTTTAAAAGCCTCAGAGGTCATCCAGCCAATGACTCTGTTCCAGTGTGTCCTTACAGAGTCAGGATCATCACTGACTTCAGAGTTAATGGTCAGAGACTTGACCTTTTATACTGAAGCCCCTGCGACCAGCATTATGGCTTCCTCAAGGGTAGGTACAGAAAGGTTAGGTTCAGAGGTTTGAGGTGAAGAGGTTGGAGGGCTGAGATTTAATGTTAGAGGTTCAGGTTCAGCTTCAGGTTCAGGTTCAGGTTTCAGCTGAGGTGTTTGGAGGGGTGATATCAGAGGTGTGGAGGTCAGAGGGTTGAGTTTCAGAAGGTTGGTCTTCAGAAGGGATGTTTGTTGTTTGTTCTGGGGGTGGTGAGGTGACTTCAGATTCAAGTGGAGGTTGTTGTGGTTGTTGAGAGTTTTGGTTTAGAGCCTGAAGTTGGGCTAAGGTTGGAGAGCTAGGGTCAGAGTGTTTTGGGTCAGAGGAGAGGATAAGGTATAGAGGTGATTCTGGGGCTGAAGATGAAGAGGAACTGGTTTGGTTCATTTCTTCAGCTTCAGATAAAGGTAGTGTTGTATGGGCAAGATTAAATTTGGGTAGAGGTTGTGAGGTTCTGGTTGTAGAAGGTGGGGTTTCAGAGGATGTGTATATAGGTGGTGTTGGGAGAGGATTAGAAGAAGCCATAAGTTGTTCAGAGGGAATAAAGGGAGCAGACATACCAGTAGTTTCTTGCAGAGGCGCTGGAGATCTGGTTCCAGAAGTTTCTCCTATTCTTGCTCTCTTTGCCTTTGAAGACTTATTCTTAGGGGGACCCTGTAGCACCTCAAATTTGCACCTTACCTTTGGTACATTCATTTCATATTAGGTCATTAACATAACATGGTCCACTGCATAACATTGCATTGTCCATTTGCCCAAGTGCAAGCCCACTGACAAATTAGGTCAAACTGGTCAGGAGAATCAGTCAAACAAGCAAGCATGTGCTGTTTCCATTGGAACAAAGCCCTATGATTGATTTATCAAGTTCATATGGTCTAAGGATCATTGTGAAGTGATTTGGACAAAGATTGGATGCTCAGAAGTCATCAGTCAAGCTGAATTTCAGCTGGAACCATAGAAAGTCAAATGTGGTCAACTGTGGTCAACTGTGCCTGATTTTATGGATTTGAAGGTGGGAGATGGTTTGAAAGGCTTCATTCATGTCCATATAGGTCTCATTTGACCTATCAAAGACCAAGGGTGAGGATTTGGAGGTCAGACAAGAAGTTTCCAAAAATGGCAGGTGACCTGTAATTTCAGCTGCCCAAAATGGAAAGTTTTTCTCCCCAAAATTACTTCATCATACAAGCTTCAAATGGAATTTTGTCCAACATGAAAGTTGAAGATCTTGATCTCACCATTCCAAAAAGTCCAAGAACTTGAAATTCTCATGTGTGGTTGGCAAGATATGGTCCATTCATTTTCAGAAAATGCCCAAAATCAAAGTAGAATAACTTTCACATGGAATGGCCAAATTGGATGGTTTTTCTTTGAGCAAACCAAATTTGATGTGTACTTTCATAATCCATCATCACATTTTGCCAAAAGTCTTCACATAAAAAGGTCAATTTTCAAGTGCACCAATTAAAAAGCAAGGGCAAAATGGTCCAAATCTCAAAATACTTGGAATTTTCACATGGGACTTTTTCCAACACTTCCAAAATATCATTTAGAACTTGCTTGAACCAAGTTTGGACAGAAAAACTAGTTGCATCATGAAAGGGCATATTGGACCTAACACTTGAAAATGCACTTAACACTAATCATCTCCATTTTGCTAATCATGATTAATTTTGGATTAAGGCATTGGTATATATTGTTAATTGTAACTGTTTTCAATGATCACTAATCATTTCTTCAGATCAAAACAGAAAATCACACCAATTCTCTCATTTTTTTCCACTTTGCATTTTCACATTTCTTCACAATTCATCAAGATTTCCTCCATTTTTTCGTGTTTTCTTTGGTGATTCTTCATTTGCAGGTGCTGTAGCAGTGCTGTTGAACAAGATCTTGTGGAAATCGTGCAAGAACACCAACTGTTGCAAGCTTGGATTTCCATGGCAGCTGCGAAAATCCATTGATTCGTGCACTTTTGAGCTGAGATTTCTTCATCAATCATCTTCATAGTCATTACACTACATCTGTTTCCGTGAATTAGAGCAAAACAAGCAAGGATTCCACAACTGCCATCATCCAAGGTTGGAATTCGACTCTAACCGTTTTCAAAATTGTGATGTGTATATTGTAGAACGTAGTTTGTAGAGTCCATTGCAAGTTGTAGAATCAAAATCATTAAGATTTGAGAGAGAGATCGTGATTTGAACTTTTGATGTCAAACCTTTTCTTGCTCGATCCGTTCGATACAGTAGGAATTAGGAAATTTCGTTTGCATATTGTTGATGTACGTACTCAGACGGTTCCAACCATATGCCATTTGTCCATTTTGGTTGAGAAATACGCATAACCGAATCTGGGCTCAAGAACGATGATGAAGCTTTGATTTTCTGGCAATTTTCGCGTGTAGATCTTGTTTCCTTGGCTTCGCGTTCAAATTCATGTTTGGCGCCAGATTGAGCGAATCACAGCATGCCACGCAATTTATTTAAGCTGTGCGTTTTGGTCCTTAGCTCACGTAATTACAAGTTTGCCATCAGATCCAATTTTAATTCATTTAAAAAACTAAATAAACATTTCAATATTTCAATTAACTTCAAAAAATCAAAACAAATCCAATTTTTATCCAATTTGAATGGGAATTTTTGTGTTAGATTCCAAATTTCATCTAGTTTTTTATAGGCATGGTAGTTCAAGTTGTGCCTGGAGAATTTTTGACTTTGCCTATTGATCTTGTTCATGTATGCATTTTGTGTATGTTTTACCATTTTTAACATGAAATGATCATGCATTATCCAAATTGAATGAAATTTCACATGCTTGTTCTTGACTCATTGCTGGTTATTTTGATGTATAGTTTGTGAATTTTGGATTCATGGTTTGCAAGTTATGATGTGTGCAAGTTGAGTGTGACAATTTGTGTCACACTAGGTTAGGTCAACTTCATGATTTTATTTGACATTCCTATGCTTTGCCAATTGACCTCAAATTTTTCATGTGATCTCCTCTGTATGTCTAGTTTTGCCATGAATTTTTGTAGGAATTGTTGAGCCATTTCCTATTTGATTGAGATTTTTGCTTGCTGTTTAGACATTTTAGGGTTTTGTTTGAGTGATTGACTTCTATGCCTTGTGAAATTGCCACACCTTATCATATGAATGTGAAATTTGATGGAGTGATTCATAACATGTTCATTGTTACTTTGACTTTGGTCCCATTCATTTCTTAATTGTTCTCACTGTTTTGCATTTGATTTAAGTTGATGCTTATTTTGCTACCATGTGTTGGCTTGCTTGGATTTCTATTGACTTTATGATTTTCATTGACCTACTTCCTTTTGTCCAAATGGAATGAAAATAGATATGTAGCTCATTGAATGTGTCCTGTTTAGGCTGGAATTTTTGTGGAATTTATTGAGCTGTTTAGGTATTTGTTTGAGTGAGATCATTCTGTTTGCTCATATATGATTCACATTTGCCTAGTTTGACTTAAATTGTGCATGAAATAAATTTAGTGCATAGTTTAGATGTGAGACCAATTGGATTCTCTTTGTATTTGGTTAATCTTGATTTTGGTCATGTTTCACTTGCTGTTTTGACTTTTTCACTTCTTTTTGACCCTAGGCTTGTCCTAGTGGTCTTGTATCTCATGTTTGAATGTGATTTTCAGGTTAAGAAGCAAAATACTTAAGGAAGTGGATTCACATTTGATTGAGATGTCATTTGATATTGTAAACTAACTTGGTTTGTGTTGTAGGATGCTTGGCTCCTTTGAGTTGACTTGCACTTTGGTGCATTGGATTGTGTTTGTCTGTGTATAGCTAATTGTGAACCATTTGCTGTTTAATTCTGTGATTGGTATACTGATGATATTTGATTGATTTCAGGTACATTAGTTGCTAATATTGCTTTGCTTTGCTTATTAAGCAATTTGCAATGAGGTATAACATTCTTGTCTCCATGTAGTCTGGAAGACCTGGCCTGTTACTTGGCCAGGCACCTGTCTGAAGTCCTCCTTAAGAGGCAATGTTTGTGCTTGTTTACTTTTGTCCCCAAGCAGGAAAAGTCCTTGATTAAGGCAATTGGTGGATCAAAGAGATATGCAATCTATCTCCCACTATTCTATTGAGTCGTCCCTCTGCTCACACCACTGTGTTGATGCATTGGGACACAAACCCAAGATCTTGTACAATGTACAGTTGTGTCAGAGTCTCGAGTGTAGAGGGGTTCCTCCTTTCTGAACCCACACTCCTTTGTCTGAAGCTCTCCCTGACCAGGGATAAGAGCTATGAAGTCTTATCTTCACTCTCCTTTCATCAGCTTCACCTTAGCCCCTCAATGGCAAGGTTAAGAGCTAACCATACCTCTGTACAGATGACTTGCTCTTGCAGTCTTACCCTTTGATTGAGCCCTTTTGTGTGCATATAGTGTGTGCTACTTGTGACTGCTTGATTTGCTGTTTATTTATGTTGAATAGGATAGGCTTTCTTCCTGTGCAAGTTAGCTAGAAACCTTGACTTAGGGACAATCTTGCATGATAACATCTAGGATCGAGTTAGTCTCCCTAGTTGTGTCTCCCTCTGTTATCTGGCTAGGCTAGTCCTGTGTCCCTTCGTAGGGGAACTACGTCGCCCTGATCCTCATACCAGATGAGGTACGTAGGCAGGAGATGAGCAGATCTCTCCGGGCGCCTGTGTCTTTGTTTTGTGGTGTTGTGTGCTTGGAAGCTGACGTAAGTCCATCGAGTGGCATTCGGGTTCCAGTGTGCGTGTGTTTGGTTCGGATGCTGATGTAAGTCCAGTGATTGGCATTCAGGCTCCACGTTTGCCTTTGCTTGTGTTTGTTTGTGTGCGTGTTAGCCGAGCTACGAATGCTCTGATTCTCCTTCGTCCAAAGGAGATACGTATGCATAGGATGCGATATCCTAGCGAGCATGTGTCGTTTCCCCAGTCCGAACTACTTTGACTCTGATGTCTATGCCTGATAGACTAAGTAGGCCCAGGACGCGATGTCCTGCCGAGTCAGTCTTGTTTGTTTTCTTGTGTCTCTTTCAGCCAGTGTGTGTGTGTTTGAGCAGTGTTTTAGCAACCATTTTCCTTCCTATTGTGCGTGGATCCCGTCGAGTACGACGGATGCGTAGGGGTGCTAATACCTTCTCTTCGCATAACCGACTCCCGATCCCATTCTCTTTGGTCGCGAGACCATGCTTTTTCCAGGTTTACTCTGAGCGTTTCCTTTCCCTCTTTTGGGATAAATAACGCACGGTGGCGGCTCTGTTGTTCTTGTTTTCCCGCCGGTTTTTCGCGTAATGCGACAGCTGGCGACTCTGCTGGGGATACTAGAGAAGTTGACCTGTGCTGGTCCTTCTTCCCTAAGCGAGTCTCTCTTAGCGCTCTCTAGGTTGGGGTTTTGGTTGCTTTGTGCTGTGTTATTTATTGCATTCATTATTTATTGTTTGCATTAATGTTTGCATTCATTCATATTCATCTGCTGTGCTGGCTATGTTCTCTCTGTTTGGGGGTGGGAGTTCTATGAGGTAAAAGGCCCAATACCCAGGCTATGAGTGCAATCTAGGAAACCTAGGAATAAAGTGATTCATGGGAAGCGGGTGGTATGCGCCACTTAGCGGAACATCGATATCACGAGCAGTTCAGACCCTGGTAGGATATCATCGTTACATACTTCAGGTGTGTATATGATGGTATTCTGCGAAAGGTTATTTATGCTGCGTTTCCTTCGACCTTACCCTGGCCTAGATGATACCCGTGAGTGGGGAGGGAATGATCATTTTAACAGGTACAGATGGTGACTGTTGGTGACCGGTTGGTGACCGTTGGTGACTCAGTGTGTTCCTGTTGGTGACTCAGTTTCTCAGATTGGGTTCAGATGACAGTTGACCAGTTGACTTTGGGCTGTGATCAGAGTTCGAGCCGAAGCTTCGATCCTGTGTTCAGAGATGCACAGCTTGCCAGTCGTGTCTGCATCATGTGCATCATAGCATGTTTATTTTTCAAAAGAAATGCAATAAAAAAAATGAAATGGAAAAAGAGAAAAAAGGAAAAAACTAATCCCTGCATGCATATCATTTCTCAGGTACATTCTAGAGCTTGATTCATTGATAGAGATGGCAACAGTCCCAGAGCCGAAGCGGAAGACCTGTTCTTATAGCTTTCATCGTGAGCCTCTGACGTCTCTGATTGAGTTGAGCAGTTTTGTGACCAGTGATCATCTGAGGGGGTTCATTGACCAGTATGGGGATCTGTTGACTCTGTTGAAGATGGTAGTCGACCCGGTGCCGTTGCAGACTCTTATTCAGTTTTATGATCCAAAGCTTAGGTGTTTCACTTTCCAGGACTATCAGTTGGCGCCTACTCTTGAGGAGTACTCCATCCTGTTGGGTGTCCCGATTCAGCATCAGATTCCTTTCTTGGACGTGCCAAAGGAAGTTGACTTCAGGGTTATTGCTAAGGCTTTGCATCTGAGTATCCGAGAGATCAGTGATAGTTGGAAGACCAGTGGGGATGTTGTGGGTCTACCTTTGAAGTTTCTGCTGAGAGTTGCCAGAGGAGAAGCAGAGAAGGGGAATTGGGAAGCTTATCATGCCCAGCTCGCTGTTATGACCTATGGGATCGTTCTGTTTCCTAGTATGCCTAATTTTATTGACTATGCTGCAGTCTGCATCTTCATTGGAGGGAATCCAGTCCCTACTCTGTTAGCTGACACTTACTATGCTATCCACAGTAGGCATGGTAAGGGTGGGGCTATCAGGTGTTGTCTCCCACTTTTGCTCAGATGGTTCATGTCTCTCCTCCCAGTCAGTGGGCCATTCGTCGACGCTCAGAATACTTATAGATGGACTCAGAGGGTGATGTCTCTCACTTCATATGACATCAGATGGCAGTCATACCGGATGGACGTACGGGATGTTATTATGAGTTGTGGAGAATTCCGGAACGTGCCACTTGTAGGGACTAGGGGTTGCATCAATTACAACCCAGTTCTTTCTCTTCGCCAGTTAGGGTTCATTATGAGTAGAAGACCACTTGAAGCTGAGATAGCTGAGAGTGTGTATTTTGAGAAGCGTACTGACCCTGGTAGATTGGAGCAGATTGGGAGAGCTTGGAGGTCTATAGGTGTCAGAGATGGATCCGTCTTAGGGAAGAAGTTTGCCATTGCTATGCCTGATTACACCGATTGGGTGAAGAAGAGAGTGGAAGCTTTGCTGTTGCCCTATGATAGGATGAATCCGTTGCAAGTGCAACCACCCTTGATTCTTGCTGATATTGTGCCTGCTGAGCAGTATAAGCAAGCTCTGATGGAGAATCGTCACCTGAAGGAGAAAGAGCAAGATGCCCAGATGGAGTTGTATCAAGCCAAAGCTGATAGGCTGAATCTGTCTCATCAACTCAGAGATGCCCAGAGTACAGGTGTTGGTGGGGTGAGGAGTAAGAAGAGATCTTATGCAGAGATGGAGAACTTGCTAGATGCCGAGCACAGAGAGTGTTTGAGATTGCAGAGATCTGAAGCCAGTTATCTGAAGAAGATCAGAGACTTGGAGAAGCAACTCAGAGACAAAGATATCCAGTTGAAGAAGGAAGTTGACCAGAGACTTGCATCAGAGACCCAGCTTGGGGCAGAAGTTGTCGAGCTTAGAAGACAGTTGAAGGAGAAGATCACTCCCTTGCCAGAATGTTCAGAGTGTGAACTGTTAATAGACCAGTGTCAATACTTGAAGACGCTCATTCCTGGAAGTAACTCGTCTTAGCTTGTATTTTCTGATGTTTATGTTGTGAATCACCCCCAGGCTTGTTGGGTGGGATTCCTTTGTTATACTTTGTTGGATATTTGGATCTTTGTTGTGTGATCCAGTTGCTCATTTATAGATGAGATTTTCTCTGTATTCCTTGCTCAGTTGTATGATGTTTTTGTATCTCCCTGTTGCTTTGTGTTGTTGCAGGTTGTCGTTTCTTGAGATGAATCAGGCTCTTTGAATGCCTGAGAGATGAACATTTCATGTGCATCATACGCATTAGCATCATAATCATGACATTTGCATAACAGGTGTTCTTGTGCCGACTTCTCACTCTGGGTCTCGTGTCAGGCAGGATAGCGGATCAGCGACCTCACCGGTATTCTACAAGACTTAATCAGCGCAGAAGCATGGATCAGGTCCAGACTGAATTAGCTGAGATGAGGGCGAACATGGCCCAGTTCTTGACAATGGTGAAAGGGGTTGCTCAGGGTCAGGAGGAGCTCCGTGCTTTGGTTCAGAGGCAAGAAACGGTTATTCAGGCGTCTAACCGTGGTTCACCTATTGCTCCACCTAGTTATGAAACTGTTAATGTTGCTGCTGCTCCCATTCATGGCTATGCTACGGGAGAAGAACTCCAAGGTATAAGAATCAATGGTCAGCCTCTTGCTGCAGAGGTCAATGCCAGAGCTACCCGGGCTCCGGTGCGTCATCCAGCTCCTATTGTCGACAGACAAGAGGACATGTTCATAATGCTGAGTGAAGATGATGGCGATGTTGGTAGAATGGAGGACAGGGATCGGAAGGTTGATGCCCTGGCTGAAAAGATAAGAGCAATGGAATGCCAGAACTCTCTCGGGTTCGATGTCACAAACATGGGGTTAGTTGAAGGTCTGAGAATCCCTCATAAATTCAAGGCACCCACCTTTGACAAGTACAACGGTACTTCTTGCCCTCGCACCCATGTGCAGGCCTACTATCGAAAGATCTCGGCATATACAGATGACGAGAAAATGTGGATGTATTTTTTCCAAGATAGCCTATCTGGGGCATCTTTGGATTGGTACATGGAGTTGAAACGAGATGCTATCCGATGTTGGAGGGATCTGGGAGAAGCTTTTCTCAGACAGTACAAGCACAACATGGACATGGCTCCGAGCCGGACTCAGCTGCAGAGTCTGTGCCAGAAAAATAACGAGAGCTTTAAAGAATACGCCCAGAGGTGGCGTGAGCTTGCTGCTAGAGTCCAACCCCCTATGCTGGAGAGAGAGTTGACTGATATGTTTATTGGCACGCTGCAAGGGGTATTCATGGACCGAATGGGGAGTTGCCCATTTGGAAGCTTTTCCGACGTAGTAATCTGTGGTGAAAGAACCGAGAGTTTGATCAAGGCTGGGAAGATCAATGATGTGGGTTCCTCTTCATCAAAGAAACCTTTCTCTGGGGCACCTCGCCGTAGAGAAGATGAAGCTAGTGCTGTTCAGCATCACCGAGGGCCGAATAGAAACCAGAATCAGTACAGACAGGTTGCTGCAGTGACCATTCCTGCACCTCAACAACGTCAACCTCCGCAACAACCGAGACAACAACAACAACAACAGCAGCGTCCTTATCAGCCGAGGCAGAGGCTGCAACCTGATAGACGTTTTGATCCCTTGCCCATGACCTACGCTGAGCTACTGCCTGAGTTGCTCAGATTGGGTTTTGTGGAATTAAGAACGATGGCTCCGCCAACTATTTTGCCACCAGGGTATGATGCGAATGTCCGGTGCGATTTCCACTCCGGTGCACTGGGACATAATATTGAGAAGTGTCGGGCTTTCCAGCATAAAGTCCAGGATTTGATCGATGCTAAGACGATCAACTTCGCCCCTGTGCCAAATGTCGTTAACAATCCCATGCCCGCGCATGGTGCTCATAGGGTGAATTGTATTGAAGGGGTTGAATCTGAGGACTTGGTGGTCAGCGTCGAAGAGATTCAAACCTCCCTACTGGTTGTCAAAGGTCATTTGCTGAATAGTGGTGTTCATCCGGGCTGTGATGGAGACTGTGTGGGCTGTGCAGAGGCTGAGAATGGGTGTGACCTGTTGAGGGCTGGTATCAAGGGTTTGATGGATCAAGGCTGTGTTCGGTTTGGTAGGGCTGACAACAGAGATCACGGGGCGGTGTCTACTGTCACAATCTTCTTCAAGCCGTCTGAAGGACGGGCGCCTACAACGAGTGGTAATCCAGTTACCATATCTGCACCAGTTGCTACCAACACTCCAACAACAATCATTGCTCCGGTAAGAAGGGCTGTGAACAGTAATGCTGTGCCTTGGAAGTATGACAATGCCTACCGAAGCAATAAAAGGGCTGAGAACAGGGTCAAGCCTTCAAATCAAGCGCCCGTAACTATTGGGGTGCCTGTCAGTAAAGCTCCTGCGGTTGTGAGTCCTGCTGTGGACAATGTGGGTGGACCAGGAGGCTTCACTCACAGTGGTCGGCTGTTTGCGCCTCAATCGTTGAGGGATGCCAATGCTGAGGCATCCGCTAGAGCTAAGGGCAAACAGGCCGCAGTTGATGAAACGCCTGCTCAAGCGAATGTGCCTGGTGGCTCATTTGAGAAGGATGTGGAGGAATTCATGCGCATAATCAAGAAGAGCGACTACAAGATTGTAGATCAGCTCAACCAAACTCCCTCCAAAATCTCTATCCTTTCCCTGCTGTTGTGCTCTGAGGCACATAGAGACGCCTTGCTGAAGATGTTAAATATGGCGTATGTACCTCAGGAGATTTCTGTCAATCAGCTTGAGGGTGTAATTGCTAATGTAAGTACCCGACACGGTGTTGGGTTCACAGATCTTGATTTGACGCCCGAGGGTCGGAATCACAACAAGGCCTTACACATCACCATGGAGTGTAAGGGGGCTGTGCTGTCTCATGTGTTGGTTGACACGGGTTCTTCGTTGAATGTGCTGCCGAAGCAGATATTGAAGAAGATACCTATTGAAGGGGTTGTGCTGACGCCAAGTGACCTGATTGTTCATGCTTTTGACGGATCCAAACGTTCCGTGTTTGGGGAAGTCACTTTGCCCATGAAGATTGGTCCGGAGGAGTTTGACATCGTCTTCTATGTCATGGACATCCGGCCTGCTTACAGTTGTCTTCTGGGACGTCCATGGATACATGCAGCAGGGGCAGTCTCGTCGACTCTCCATCAGAAGCTCAAATACGTCTGGAACGGTCAGATTGTGACCGTATGCGGTGAAGAGGACATCTTGGTGAGTCATCTGTCCTCGTTCAAGTATGTCGAGGTGGATGGCGAGATCCACGAAACTTTGTGCCAGGCGTTCGAGACGGTGGCTATTGAGAGGGTGGCGTATGCTGAGCAGAGGAAGCCAGGTGCTTCAATTACTTCTTACAAGCAGGCTAAGGAGGTAGTTGATTCCGGTAAGGCTGAAGGCTGGGGCAAGATGGTGGACTTGCCTGTCAAAGAAGATAAATTTGGCATTGGATACGAGCCTCTCCGAGCAGAACAGGGGGCAGCAGGTCCTAGTACCTTTACCAGCGCTGGGCTGATGAATCGTGGTGATGTCTTTGCTACTGAGGGTGGAGACAGTGACAGTGATTGTGATCTCGACTGCTGGGTTCGCCCGAGTGCACCAGGGGAAGTGATCAACAACTGGACTGCGGAGGATATAGTCCAAGTTACTCTTCAGACAGAGTAATTTTCTTTTGTTTTTTCATTCTGCACAAAACCCTACGTTCTGCCCAAGGCGTAGTGGTTCATTGTAGGGCCTCATGTTTTCAATTTTTATCATTAATAAAGGACGTTTTGCAAACAATTTTGTGATCCCTGTCTTTCTATTTTTGTTTTTCATTTTCAAAAAAATAAAAATGGCAATGTTTTTGTTTTTGTGACTTTCTTGAACTCTTTTTCTAAAATAAGGCATTAACATGCAGAATTGATCTTATGGCATCCACTATGAACGAATCTGTTATGGCTCAGTATGATTTCGACAATCCCATCTATCAAGCTGAAGAGGAGAGTGATGAAGACAGTGAACTCCCGAAAGAATTGGCTAGATTGTTGAAGCAAGAGGAAAGGGTCATCCAACCTCATCAGGAAGAGTTGGAGATAGTGAATCTTGGTACTGAGGACGCCAGAAGGGATATCAAGATCGGGGCTGCTTTGAAACCTGAGGTCAAGAGCAGATTGATTGAAATGCTGAGAGAGTACATGGAGATATTCGCCTGGTCTTATCAAGATATGCCTGGGCTGAATACTGATATTGTGGTTCATAGGCTACCTCTCAGAGATGATTGTCCTTCGGTCAAGCAGAAGCTTCGTAGAACAAGTCCTGATATGGCAGTGAAAATCAAGGAAGAGGTTCAGAAGCAATTCGATGCTGGTTTCTTGTCAGTAACGACTTACCCACCGTGGGTGGCCAACATCGTTCCTGTGCCGAAGAAGGATGGCAAAGTCAGAATGTGTGTCGACTACCGGGATTTGAACAGAGCAAGTTCGAAAGATGATTTCCCATTACCTCACATTGATGTATTGGTGGATAATACGGCTCAATCCTCGGTATTCTCTTTCATGGACGGTTTCTCGGGCTATAATCAGATTAAGATGGCGCCAGAGGACATGGAAAAGACGACATTCATTACACCTTGGGGCACATTCTGCTATAAAGTGATGCCATTTGGGCTGAAGAACGCCGGTGCTACCTATCAGAGGGCAATGACGACTCTCTTTCATGACATGATGCACAAAGAAATTGAAGTGTATGTAGATGACATGATTGCGATGTCGCGGACAGAAGAGGAGCACCTGGTTAATTTGCAGAAGTTGTTTGACAGATTGGTCAAATTCAAACTGAGGCTGAATCCGAACAAGTGTACGTTTGGGGTGAGATCAGGGAAGCTGTTAGGCTTCATTGTCAGTGAGAAAGGGATTGAGGTTGATCCAGCGAAAGTCAAAGCTATTCAGGAGATGCCTGAACCGAAAATGGAAAAGCAGGTTCGTGGGTTTTTAGGGAGATTGAATTACATTGCAAGATTTGTATCTCACCTAACTGCCACGTGTGAACCAATTTTCAAATTGCTTAGAAAGAATCAGGCGATCAAGTGGAATGATGATTGTCAGAAAGCCTTTGACAAGATTAAAGAGTATTTACAGAAACCTCCAATTCTGATCCCTCCAGTTCCAGGGAGACCATTGATAATGTACCTGTCAGTAACCGAGAACTCAATGGGGTGTGTATTGGGACAGCATGACGAGTCTGGTCGAAAAGAGCATGCCATATACTACCTTAGCAAAAAGTTTACCGACTGTGAAATCAAATATTCATAGCTTGAGAAAACTTGCTGTGCTTTGGCCTGGGCTGCTCGCCGACTGAGGCAGTATATGTTGAACCATACCACTTTGTTGATTTCTAAGATGGATCCAGTGAAATACATCTTTGAGAAGCCGGCTCTCACTGGACGTGTTGCCCGTTAGCAGATAATTTTAACCGAGTATGATATCCAGTACACGTCGCAGAAGGCTATCAAAGGTAGTGTATTGTCAGATTATCTCGCCGAACAACCAATCGACGACTATCAGCCGATGATGTTTGAATTCCCTGATGAAGACATCATATATCTTAAGGTGAAAGATTGTGAAGAGCCTCTTATCGAGGAAGGACCGGATCCTGATGACAAGTGGACATTGATGTTTGATGGGGTTGTGAATGTGAATGGTAATGGTGTTGGTGCAGTGCTGATCAATCCCAAAGGTGCTCATATACCTTTTTCTACCAGATTGACGTTTGATGTCACCAACAATGAAGCTGAGTATGAGGCTTGTATCATGGGAATAGAGGAAGCCATTGATTTGAGAATCAAAACTCTTGACATATTTGGAGATTCAGCTCTAGTGATCAATCAGGTCAATGGAGATTGGAATACGAACCAGCCGCATTTGATTCCGTATAGAGATTACACCAGAAGAATACTGACGTTCTTCAAGAAGGTGAAGTTGTATCATGTCCCTCGGGATGAGAATCAGATGGCTGATGCTTTAGCTACCTTATCTTCCATGATAAAAGTTCATTGGTGGAATCATGTGCCACATGTTGCGGTGAATCGACTCGAGAGGCCTGCGTATGTGTTTGCAGCCGAGTCTGTTGCGATTGATGAGAAGCCGTGGTATTATGACATCAAGAACTTCCTCAAGACTCAAGAGTATCCTGAAGGCGCGTCAAAGAATGATAAGAAAACCCTGAGAAGGCTAGCTGGAAGCTTTTATTTGAATCAGGATGATGTGTTGTATAAGAGGAACTTCGACATGGTCTTGCTCAGATGCGTGGATAGACACGAAGCAGACATGTTGATGCAAGAAGTGCACGAGGGTTCGTTTGGCACCCAAGCTGGCGGTCATGCAATGTCAAAGAAACTGCTGAGAGCCGGTTATTACTGGATGACTATAGAATCCGATTGCTTCAAGTATGCTTGGAAGTGCCATAAGTGTCAAATCTATGCTGATAAGGTGCATGTACCACCAAGCCCGCTGAATGTCATGAACTCGCCTTGGCCGTTTGCCATGTGGGGCATTGACATGATTGGGAAGATTGAGCCTACTGCTTCGAATGGACATCGCTTCATCCTGGTCGCGATTGACTACTTCACCAAATGGGTAGAAGCAGCTTCCTATGCTAATGTTACCAAACAAGTGGTTGCCCGGTTCATCAAGAAAGAGATCATCTGTCGTTATGGAGTCCCTGAGAGAATCATCACTGACAATGGTTCAAATCTCAATAACAAGATGATGAAAGAGCTTTGCAGAGATTTCAAGATTGAACATCACAATTCTTCTCCTTACAGACCAAAGATGAATGGTGCTGTAGAGGCGGCTAACAAGAATATCAAGAAGATTATGCAGAAGATGGTCGTTACGTACAAGGATTGGCATGAGATGCTGCCTTTCGCTTTGCATGGGTACCGCACCTCAGTGCGTACGTCGACCGGGGCAACCCCCTACTCCCTTGTGTATGGTATGGAAGCAGTCCTACCAGTTGAAGTGGAGATCCCTTCTCTGAGGGTATTGTTGGATGTTAAGCTGGACGAAGCCGAGTGGATTCGGACAAGGTTTAATGAGTTAAGCCTTATCGAAGAGAGACGGCTAGCAGCTGTGTGCCATGGGCAGTTATATCAGAGAAGGATGAAGCGAGCCTTTGATCAGAAAGTGCGTCCTCGGACATTTCAGACTGGTGATCTAGTTCTGAAGAGGATCCTTCCTCCCGGTACAGATAACAGGGGCAAGTGGACTCCTAATTACGAAGGTCCGTATGTTGTGAAGAAGGTCTTCTCCGGTGGAGCCTTGATGCTTACAACAATGGATGGTGAAGATTTTCCGTCCCCTGTTAACTCAGATGTAGTCAAAAAATACTTCGCATAAATTGACCCGCTGGACAAAAAGAATAAAAGAGTCCAGGCAAAAAAGGGCATCCCGACGAACCAAAAAACAGAAAGAAAAGGTTCGGGCAAAAATTAGGGATAAAGATGAAAAGAATGTGTACACCCGGTAAGTCGAAAACCCGCAAGGGCGGCTTAGGCAAAAATGGGTATCCCGGTGGATTGAAAACCCGAAAGGGCGATCCAGCCAAAAGAGGGATTAAAGCGAAGGCTACAGTCTGAGTTATCTGTACTTCATCGCGCTTCATTCGTCTGCCATCTCGAAAGATGTGATCGGTCCAGTCATTCTTCTCAGAAAGCAAGGAGTTGGGAGGAGAACTGATGATCTGTGAGTTATAACAGAATTGGGAAATAGTGGATGCCGTATTCACATTGCCATTAGGATAGTTTATTTTCCTTTTGTGCGCAATTACCTCTTTCTAGGAATTGCTTCCCAATGTATTTGCCTTTTCAGGCACGTTTTCACTCAATAAAAGTCGTTATTCAGATAAATAGCTCTCTTGTTTTTATTTTTACTGTTTTGTTTGCAAAAACGTCCGAATTTTTGATAAACATTGCGTAGAATAAAACATGAAGGCTGAACAATAACTTGCAAAAGGATAAAACATTTGAAAATCATTTTGAATGTTGAGGATACTTGAGTGTATCTTGTCCATGTATCCCCCGGGGCATTGTGTTTTGTTGTATTACAGGACGTCTTCTGTGATCATTTCCCCAGCAGATCCTTCTCAGAGCGAGTTTGATATCCGTCAGAGTTGTGTTCCCCTGCAGAGGTGTCTGTGGATGGTACCTTCTTTCCTCGGCAGATTTAAAGATTGCCTATCCTCGGCAGGCCGGTGTTTGCAGATTTCCTCAGCTAAGATCCCCGCTGAGTACCTGGTAGATGTTGTCCCCCAGGAGGGTTTCCCCAGCGAAGTTTGTCATGAAGATGTTGTTTCCCAGTAGTTGGGTTTGTGACGTTGTTATCCCCCGCATGGCCGTGAGTGCTCCTCCCCAGCAAGGTTGTGGAGGTTTATCTCCAGTGTGATAGGAGGTGTTATCATCCCCAACAGAGTTGGTATTCCCCCCCACCAGAGTTGTTCTCCTCATCAGGAAGGTGTGGGTTTTTCCTCAGCAAGTCCCCGAGTGGAGCGGGTTTTAATGAAATATTTCTCCAGCAGAGTCATCCCACCAGTGAATTGGACGAGTTCCTGTAGCAGAGTTGCATCCCCAGCTGAGTTTATTCCAACTTGTGGATTGTGTGGGTCATCCCCAGGGGAGTAGTAGTTATTCCCCGTAGCAGAGTGTGGCCTACTTGAGGATTGGTGGAATCTTCTCCAGCGAAGTTGCTTTATCATTCCCTGGTAAAGTTGTCTTGTTACTCCCTGGCGAGTACTATCCCCGAAGAGGCGCTTTGTTTACTCCCCCCAGCGGAGTATTATTTACTTCCCGAGCAGAGTCCTCAAGTGGATTTGGATTGTGAAGGATGTTCCCCAGCGGAGTTTATCCTGTTCCCGGCAACAGTTTTGTTCTCTCCAGCATGAGTGAGAAGTCGGTGCTTTCTCCGCAAAGCATTTCCCCGATAAGGCTCTCCCCGCAGAGTATTCTTCAAGCAGAGTCTTCCCGCAGGAGTTGGAGTATCTGATCAGTTTGGCTCCTTAGCCAGTTTTGCATCTTGCATGTAGTATTCATTGCATCCTCAAAAAGGCGTAGCATTTCCATTCGAAATAGAGCATTACGCCGTAGAAAAATTCAAACATATGCATTCATGTGTTCGAAACCTTCAAACCGTATCCCCGGCAGTGGCGGATTTTTGTTCAACCTGTACGGCACATTTGCTATAGTTGCTCCTATTGGCGTTCTGGATTAATCCCCACAGAGGTTTATTTCCTCATCCGTTGGTGAAAGGAAAGCCTACTTCTCCCCAGTGAGACCCCCTGTAAGTGTTCAAGCCTTGCCCTGTCATCTTGTAAATGTCAGTATTCCGTCAGCACCCGCATGTGTTGTTTCTTTGGTGTCGGTAAACGCCATCTTTCGGTGATTTCCAGTCATGCGTAGTGTCTGGTTTTCTTTGGTGTCGGTAAACACCATCTTTCAGTGATTTCCCAGTCATGCGTAGTGTCTGGTCTTCTTTGATGTCGGTAAACATCATCTTTCGATGTTCGTAACGTCGTCCTTCTTCCTTAGAGAAGATTCCTCCTCTCCGTTGGTGTCGATAAACGTCGAGTTTTTCCCGATCATCCGTTGATGATTTGGTTGTGTTCACTCTCCCCAGAAGAGTCCTCCTCTCCGTTGGTGTCGATAAACGTCGAGTTTTTCCTATGCGTCCGTTGGCGTATAGTTGATATCTTTCCCCACAGGGTCGTCCCCAGTTGATCCTCCTCTCCGTTGGTGTCGATAAACGTCGAGTTTTTCCTATGCGTTCGATGACGTATAGTTGCTTATTCCCCGCAGATCATTCATTAATGACTGTTGATTCCCCTCAGAGTTTCCTCCTCTCCGTTGGTGTCGATAAACGTCGAGTTTTTCCTATTCGTCCTATGACGTCTAGCTGTACCCTTCCCCATGCGGATTTACCTCTCCTTTGGTTTCGATAAACATCGAGTTTTTCTCATTCGTTCGATGACGTCTGATTGTATACCCTATTCCCAGTCATTCATTAATGTCTGGTTGATTTCCCAGCCAGAATCCCCAGTAGACGTCCTATTTGGTGTCCGATTGTGGTTTCCCTTTCGTCCGAGGACGTCTGGTTGAGTTTTCTCCTTCTCCGTTGGTGTCGATAAACGTTGAGTCTTCCATTTCGTTCGTTGACGTCTGGTCGAGTGTTCCTGGTCGTCCCAGTTGATTCTCCTTCTCCGTTGGTGTCGATAAACGTCGAGCTTCTCCCTTTCGTCCGATGACGTCTAATCGAGTCTTCCCAGTTCATCCGTCGTCCGTTGATGTCTGGTCTCCTTCTCCGTTGGTGTCGATAAACGTCGAGCGTCTCCCTTTCGTCCGATGACGTCTGGTCGAGTCTTCCCATTCATCCGATGATGTCTGGCTACCTCTCCGTTGGTCTTGGTAAACGTCGAGTTTTTCCTGGTCGTCCCAGCTGATTTACCTCTCCGTTGGTTTTGGTAAACGTCGAGTTTTTCCCACTATGTCCGTTGACATATGGTTGTGTCCTTTCCTGGTTATCCCCAGTAGAGTTGATCTACCTCTCCGTTGGTCTTGGTAAACGTTGAGTTTTTCCTAGTTGTCCGCTGGCATCTAGTTGAGATTGATGTTCCCATTCATCGTGTGTTGATGTCTGGATGTGGTTATGCCTCCGAAAAAAAAACAATAACAAAAACAAGAAAAGAAATTCCCAGCAGTGTGCAAATTTCTACGGCTCTTGGTATTCAATCCCTGTTTACCCTGAAAGTCTGACAGCCGTTGCTCTCATCCGTTCGGGTTCCCAGTTGATTGAATAGGGGCAGCTGTAGCACCTCAAATTTGCACCTTACCTTTGGTACATTCATTTCATATTAGGTCATTAACATAACATGGTCCACTGCATAACATTGCATTGTCCATTTTCCCAAGTGCAAGCCCACTGACAAATTAGGTCAAACTGGTCAGGAGAATCAGTCAAACAAGCAAGCATGTGCTATTTCCATTGGAACAAAGCCCTATGGTTGATTTATCAAGTTCATATGGTCTAAGGATCATTGTGAAGTGATTTGGACAAAGATTGGATGCTCAGAAGTCATCAGTCAAGCTGAATTTCAGCTGGAACCATAGAAAGTCAAATGTGGTCAACTGTGGTCAACTGTGCCTGATTTTATGGATTTGAAGGTGGGAGATGGTTTGAAAGGCTTCATTCATGTCCATATAGGTCTCATTTGACCTATCAAAGACCAAGGGTGAGGATTTGGAGGTCAGACAAGAAGTTTCCAAAAATGGCAGGTGACCTGTAATTTCAGCTGCCCAAAATGGAAAGTTTTTCTCCCCAAAATTACTTCATCATACAAGCTTCAAATGGAATTTTGTCCAACATGAAAGTTGAAGATCTTGATCTCACCATTCCAAAAAGTCCAAGAACTTGAAATTCTCATGTGTGGTTGGCAAGATATGGTCCATTCATTTTCAGAAAATGCCCAAAATCAAAGTAGCATAACTTTCACATGGAATGGCCAAATTGGATGGTTTTTCTTTGAGCAAACCACATTTGATGTGTACTTTCATAATCCATCATCACATTTTGCCAAAAGCCTTCACATAAAAAGGTCAATTTTCAAGTGCACCAATTAAAAAGCAAGGGCAAAATGGTCCAAATCTCAAAATACTTGGAATTTTCACATGGGACTTTTTCCAACACTTCCAAAATATCATTTAGAACTTGCTTGAACCAAGTTTGGACAGAAAAACTAGTTGCATCATGAAAGGGCATATTGGACCTAACACTTGAAAATGCACTTAACACTAATCATCTCCATTTTGCTAATCATGATTAATTTTGGTTTAAGGCATTGGTATATATTGTTAATTGTAACTGTTTTCAATGATCACTAATCATTTCTTCAGATCAAAACAGAAAATCACACCAATTCTCTCATTTTTTTCCACTTTGCATTTTCACATTTCTTCACAATTCATCAAGATTTCCTCCATTTTTTCGTGTTTTCTTTGGTGATTCTTCATTTGCAGGTGCTGTAGCAGTGCTGTTGAACAAGATCTTGTGGAAATCGTGCAAGAACACCAACTGTTGCAAGCTTGGATTTCCATGGCAGCTGCGAAAATCCATTGATTCGTGCACTTTTGAGCTGAGATTTCTTCATCAATCATCTTCATAGTCATTACACTACATCTGTTTCCGTGAATTAGAGCAAAACAAGCAAGGATTCCACAACTGCCATCATCCAAGGTTGGAATTCGACTCTAACCGTTTTCAAAATTGTGATGTGTATATTGTAGAACGTAGTTTGTAGAGTCCATTGCAAGTTGTAGAATCAAAATCATTAAGATTTGAGAGAGAGATCGTGATTTGAACTTTTGATGTCAAACCTTTTCTTGCTCGATCCGTTCGATACAGTAGGAATTAGGAAATTTCGTTTGCATATTGTTGATGTACGTACTCAGACGGTTCCAACCATATGCCATTTGTCCATTTTGGTTGAGAAATACGCATAACCGAATCTGGGCTCAAGAACGATGATGAAGCTTTGATTTTCTGGCAATTTTCGCGTGTAGATCTTGTTTCCTTGGCTTCGCGTTCAAATTCATGTTTGGCGCCAGATTGAGCGAATCACAGCATGCCACGCAATTTATTTAAGCTGTGCGTTTTGGTCCTTAGCTCACGTAATTACAAGTTTGCCATCAGATCCAATTTTAATTCATTTAAAAAACTAAATAAACATTTCAATATTTCAATTAACTTCAAAAAATCAAAACAAATCCAATTTTTATCCAATTTGAATGGGAATTTTTGTGTTAGATTCCAAATTTCATCTAGTTTTTTATAGGCATGGTAGTTCAAGTTGTGCCTGGAGAATTTTTGACTTTGCCTATTGATCTTGTTCATGTATGCATTTTGTGTATGTTTTACCATTTTTAACATGAAATGATCATGCATTATCCAAATTGAATGAAATTTCACATGCTTGTTCTTGACTCATTGCTGGTTATTTTGATGTATAGTTTGTGAATTTTGGATTCATGGTTTGCAAGTTATGATGTGTGCAAGTTGAGTGTGACAATTTGTGTCACACTAGGTTAGGTCAACTTCATGATTTTATTTGACATTCCTATGCTTTGCCAATTGACCTCAAATTTTTCATGTGATCTCCTCTGTATGTCTAGTTTTGCCATGAATTTTTGTAGGAATTGTTGAGCCATTTCCTATTTGATTGAGATTTTTGCTTGCTGTTTAGACATTTTAGGGTTTTGTTTGAGTGATTGACTTCTATGCCTTGTGAAATTGCCACACCTTATCATATGAATGTGAAATTTGATGGAGTGATTCATAACATGTTCATTGTTACTTTGACTTTGGTCCCATTCATTTCTTAATTGTTCTCACTGTTTTGCATTTGATTTAAGTTGATGCTTATTTTGCTACCATGTGTTGGCTTGCTTGGATTTCTGTTGACTTTATGATTTTCATTGACCTACTTCCTTTTGTCCAAATGGCATGAAAATAGATATGTAGCTCATTGAATGTGTCCTGTTTAGGCTGGAATGTTTGTGGAATTTATTGAGTTGTTTAGGTATTTGTTTGAGTGAGATCATTCTGTTTGCTCATATATGATTCACATTTGCCTAGTTTGACTTAAATTGTGCATGAAATAAATTTAGTGCATAGTTTAGATGTGAGACCAATTGGATTATCTTTGTATTTGGTTAATCTTGATTTTGGTCATGTTTCACTTCTTTTTGACCCTAGGCTTGTCCTAGTGGTCTTGTATCTCATGTTTGAATGTGATTTTCAGGTTAAGAAGCAAAATACTTAAGGAAGTGGATTCACATTTGATTGAGATGTCATTTGATATTGTAAACTAACTTGGTTTGTGTTGTAGGATGCTTGGCTCCTTTGAGTTGACTTGCACTTTGGTGCATTGGATTGTGTTTGTCTGTGTATAGCTAATTGTGAACCATTTGCTGTTTAATTCTGTGATTGGTATACTGATGATATTTGATTGATTTCAGGTACATTAGTTGCTAATATTGCTTTACTTTGCTTGATAAGCAATTTGCACTGAGGTATAATATTCTTGTCTCCATGTAGTCTGGAAGACCTGGCCTGTTACTTGGCCAGGCACCTGTCTGAAGTCCTCCTTAAGAGGCAATGTTTGTGCTTGTTTACTTTTGTCCCCAAGCAGGAAAAGTCCTTGATTAAGGCAATTGGTGGATCAAAGAGATATGCAATCTATCTCCCACTATTCTGTTGAGTCGTCCCTCTGCTCACACCACTGTGTTGATGCATTGGGACACAAACCCAAGATCTTGTACAATGTACAGTTGTGTCAGAGTCTCGAGTGTAGAGGGGTTCCTCCTTTCTGAACCCACACTCCTTTGTCTGAAGCTCTCCCTGACCAGGGATAAGAGTTGTGAAGTCTTATCTTCACTCTCCTTTCATCAGCTTCACCTTAGCCCCTCAATGGCAAGGTTAAGAGCTAACCATACCTCTGTACAGATGACTTGCTCTTGCAGTCTTACCCTTTGATTGAGCCCTTTTGTGTGCATATAGTGTGTGCTACTTGTGACTGCTTGATTTGCTGTTTATTTGTGTTGAATAGGATAGGCTTGCTTCCTGTGCAAGTTAGCTAGAAACCTTGACTTAGGGACAATCTTGCATGATAACATCTAGGCTCGAGTTAGTCTCCCTAGTTGTGTCTCCCTCTGTTATCTGGCTAGGCTAGTCCTGTGTCCCTTCGTAGGGGAACTACGTCGCCCTGATCCTCATACCAGATGAGGTACGTAGGCAGGAGATGAGCAGATCTCTCCGGGCGCCTGTGTCTTTGTTTTGTGGTGTTGTGTGCTTGGAAGCTGATGTAAGTCCATCGAGTGGCATTCGGGTTCCAGTGTGCGTGTGTTTGGTTCGGATGCTGATGTAAGTCCAGTGATTGGCATTCAGGCTCCATGTTTGCCTTTGCCTGTGTTTGTTTGTGTGCGTGTTAGTCGAGCTACGAATGCTCTGATTCTCCTTCGTCCAAAGGAGATACGTATGCATAGGATGCGATATCCTAGCGAGCATGTGTCGTTTCCCCAGTCCGAACTACTTTGACTCTAATGTCTATGCCTGATAGACTAAGTAGGCCCAGGACGCGATGTCCTGCCGAGTCAGTCTTGTTTGTTTTCTTGTGTCTCTTTCAGCCAGTGTGTGTGTGTGTGTTTGAGCAGTGTTTTAGCAACCATTTTCCTTCCTATTGTGCGTGGATCCCGTCGAGTACGACGGATGCGTAGGGGTGCTAATACCTTCCCTTCGCATAACCGACTCCCGATCCCATTCTCTTTGGTCGCGAGACCATGCTTTTTCCAGGTTTACTCTGAGCGTTTCCTTTCCCTCTTTTGGGATAAATAACGCACGGTGGCGGCTCTGTTGTTCTTGTTTTCCCGCCGGTTTTTCGCATAATGCGACAGACCCCTTTTGAACTTGACAAAATCTTCTTCTGAATCCAGACAATCGTCCAATCTGAAGTCAGAGATATCAACTCCTTCATCCTTCAGACGCTGCATGTAGTGGAGGATTGCATCTACGGGTTCATTCTTGAAGAACCTTGCAAGACCATGTGGCAGCTTCCTCTGATCTTTCAAGGCGTCCCAGGAGGTGTCCAGCGTGGGTCTGACTTGAATCTTTTTCAAGATTCCCATACTCTTGAGATTTCTGGCGTTCAAAGGTCTTCCAGTATCTATCGCCAGATCTTGCATCAGCCTATTCTTCTCCAGATGATCTACCAGCCCATTCTCGATGAAAACATCAGACAGAAGTCTTCCCAGAGGGATGTAGGCTCTGGGCTTCATGTTGTTTCTTGTCTCTCTCACAGAGTCTCTGAGATATCTGAAGAGTAGTGCAGGAAGGCAGAGCTTCAACCCCTTGTGAATGCAATACAGAATGCACTTCTGATCTGTATTGATGTAGTCAGAGGAGTTTGATGCTGGACGATGATGAATGGTTCCCAGAATGATCTTGAGCCATACTCTGAGGTTCTGATGAAGTTCTTTATTCTTTGATGGATTGCCTTCAGTGTTTTGTTTGAAAATGGTTGGATTTATTTCCTGAGCAACGCGCCTTGACCTAGGGTTGATGTTGTAAATCCTTATTCCTCCATCTTTCTCCATGTTCAGTAAAGAAGCAATTGACTTTTCAGTAATCACTATCTTTACCCCCAAAACATAGGAGACGATGAAATGGTCATCAGCGTCAGCAAATCTCCAGAATTCTTTGATGAGATTTGGGTAAACAGGGCCATAAAGCCTTTGGAAGTAATTTTCCCACCCTTGTAGACGGAGTTCTTCAGTAAGATCTACTCCATTTCTCTTCATATTGTCGAAGTCCACTAGAGTTTCACACAACACTTCCAGTCCCTCAAAGGGAGTTGCTAGGTTTATGTGGGGTTCACGATCAAGAACATGGGGTTCCTTGTACACTGGAGTAATGGAGACTCCAGTAACAGTTGGAGTTGGAATGCTTGAACTTTGGGCAGTGGTGTTGGATTCCATTTGTTGAGAAAAGTTGAAGACTTGTTGTTGTTGAGCATCCATAGTTGAAGACGAAGAAGAAGAAGATGAAGTGTTTGTAGAAATGCTTCAGAGAGGGTTTGAGAGTGAGTGAGAGTGATAAGTGTGTGAAATGTGAGAGAAGTGTTTAAATATCCTAAGCGAAAACACATGCAAAACGACACACATTTCAGCGTTAGCACAAGAATCAAGTTAGCACGCTTGGGGGAGACATGATTAAGGCTCATTAATGAGGGTCTAATCCCAACAGTATGCACACTGCTCGAGGAGATCTCAATCGTCTGACCTTTGAATTTCTTCTGGACAGCTGTCTAGAAGTTCTAAAGTTAGACGCTAAGTGCTCCACGTGTTTTGATGTATTTGATCTTCAGGAATACCAAAGGATTGGTTCCTAGAGATTTCTAACTCGGATATCTTCTTAACTTGGTAGAAGTATCAGAGTCAGAGGCAGAAACACATTTGTTTACGTCAGAGTCTCATTTTACATCTTCAGAGCCACACTTCATTCAGGGCAATTTTGAATGTTCAGATTTTCTAAGATAAAAAGAAATCTATCTTCAGCTAGAGGCTTAGTAAAGATATCTGCCCATTGATGATCTGTATCAATGAACTTCAATGTTACTATCCCTTTCTGAACATAGTCTCTGATAAAATGATGTTTTATTTCAATGTGTTTAGCTCTGGAATGTAGAATGGGATTCTTACTTAGACAGATGGCAGCAGTATTATCACAGAAGATAGGAATGTTACTCTCGAAGATTTGCAGATCTTCTAACTGATTCTTCATCCAGAGCATCTGAGTTGTGCACAGTGATGCTGAGATATATTCTGCTTCTGCAGTAGATAGAGCAATAGTTGACTGTCTCTTGCTAGCCCAGGATATCAGATTGTTTCCCAGAAGCTGGCAATTTCCAGATGTGCTTTTTCGTTCTAGTCTATCTCCTGCATAATCTGCATCACAGTAACCCGAAAGTCTATACTCTGATGTTTTCTCATACATCAGGCCCAGGTTAGGAGTTCCTTTCAGATACTTGAGAATTCTCTTAACTGCTGTTAAATGAGATTCTCTAGGATCTGATTGGAATCTGGCACAGAGGCAGACACTAAAGAGAATATCAGGACGAGTAGCAGTCAGATAGAGAAGAGAGCCTATCATACCTCGATAGAGCTTCTGACAAACCTTTTTGGTTACTTCATCCTTTTCAAGAATGCATGTTGGATGCATGGGAGTTTTTGCAGAGTTGCAGTCTGCCATGTCAAATTTCTTCAGAACATCTTTAATGTATTTGCTTTGATGAACGTATGTGACTTCTGAAGTTTGATTAATTTGAATTCCCAGAAAGAACTTTAGTTCTTGCATTAAGCTCATTTCAAATTCTGCCTGCATTAACTCAGAGAATTCTTGACAAACAGAGGCGTTAACTGAACCAAAAATAATATCATCAACGTATATCTGGCATATCATGAGATCATTGTTAAGGTTCTTACAGAAGAGTGTGGAGTCAACTTTCCCTCTGATAAAATTGTGTTCCAGAAGAAAATTGCTTAAACGTTCATACCAAGCTCTGGGAGCTTGTTTAAGTCCATATAAAGATTTTTTAAGTTTAAAAACATGTTCTGGAAAATTTGGATTTTCAAAACCTGGAGGTTGGTTGACATACACTTCTTCTGAAATATAACCATTAAGAAATGCGCTCTTGACATCCATTTGATATAATTTAATAGAATGATTAATAGCAAAAGATACAAGAAGACAAATAGATTCTAACCTTGCGACTGGAGCAAAGGTTTCATTATAGTCAATACCTTCTTGTTGACTGTAACCTTGAGCTACCAGTCGAGATTTGTTTTTGACGACTTCTCCTTTCTCATTTAGCTTGTTTCTGAATACCCATCTGGTTCCAATAACGTGAGTGCCTCTGGGTTTGGAACAAGATCCCAGACATCATTCTTTGTGAATTGATCTAATTCTTCTTGCATGGCTGAAACCCAGTCGTTATCTTGAAGTGCTTCATCACAGGACGTAGGCTCAATCAGAGACACTAGTCCCAGAGGAGTATCTTCAGAGGTCCTGAAGGTAGATCTGGTTCTGACAGGTTCGTCCTTGTTTCCCAGAATCAAATCTTCAGATACGTTGATACGACTTTTAACTTTCTTTGGGATTTCTGGGGATTTAATTTCTTCAGAGTTCTGAGTGACAGTTGCTTCTGGAGTTTTATCAGATCCTGCAAGAGTGATTTCTAAATCTGCAAAATTTTCAACTAGCTTTGACTTTTCAGGGTCAAGCTTATCATCAAATCTGACATGAATTGATTCTTCCACAATTTTGGTTTCTGTGTTGTATACTTTGTAGCCTTTAGAGCGTTCTGAGTATCCTAACATAATACCTTTCTGTGCTTTGGAATCGAACTTGTTCAGATATTCTTTAGTGTTTAAGATAAAGCAAGAACATCCAAAAGGATGAAAATATGAAATGTTTGGTTTTCTTCCTTTACACAGTTCATAGGGAGTCTTTTCCAGAATAGATCTTATAGAGATTCTATTCTGAATGTAACACGCTGTATTTACAGCTTCTGCCCAAAAGTGCTTTGCCACATTAGTTTCATTGATCATGGTTCTGGCCATCTCTTGGAGTGTCCTATTCTTCCTCTCTACAACTCCATTTTGTTGTGGAGTTCTAGGGCAAGAGAAATCATGGGATATTCCATTAGAGTCAAATAATTCCTCAAAATCTTTGTTTTCAAATTCCCCACCATGATCACTTCTGACTTTAATAATTTTAGAGTCAAATTCTTTTTGCACTTTGGAGCAGAAACTGGTGAATACAGAGTGAGACTCACTCTTGTGCTTTAGGAATTTCACCCATGTCCAGCGACTGTAATCATCAACAATGACTAGTAAATACTTCTTTCTATTGACTGATGCTGTTTTCACAGGACCAAATAAGTCAATGTGGAGAAGTTCCAGAGGCTTAGAGGTAGAAACAACATTTTTCTTTTTAAAGGATGTTTTTGAAAATTTTCCTTTCTGACATGCTTCACACAGAGCATCTGAAGAAAACTTCAGTTTAGGTAGGCCTCTGACTAACTCGAGTTTATTTAGCTGAGAAAGTTTCCTCATGCTAATGTGGCCCAAGCGTCTATGCCATACCCATTGCTCTTCATGAACAGTCATCAAACATTTAACAATTTGTTCTTTTAAATCAGAAAGATTAATTTTATAAATGTTGTTTTTCCTCTTGCCTGTGAAAAGGACTGAACCATTGTTCTGATTAATGGCCTTACATGTTTTTTGATTAAAGATTACATCATAACCGTTATCACTTAATTGACTTATGGATAACAAGTTATGCATTAATCCTTCTACGTAAAGGACATCAGATATAGAGGGAAGAGTACCATTACCAATAGTTCCGGAGCCTCTGATCCTTCCTTTCTGATCTCCTCCGAAGCCTACAAACCCAGCGTCTTTAAGTTCCAGACTTTGGAACATAGACTTTCTTCCCGTCATGTGTCGCGAGCATCCAGAGTCCAGGTACCATGATTGGTGTCTGAACTTTGCTGCATAGGATATCTGCAACATAAACAATCTTATCTTTCGGTACCCAGAATCTCTTGGGTCCTTTCTGATTAGTTTTCCCAGAGTTTCTTATAACTTTGGGTTTTCTAGCATTTTCAAATTTTTGTTCTTGTGTGTATGTATAGTGATACGAAAATGGAGATTTAAGTTGGTCACTAGTAGAAGTTTTATCTTCCTTAGGGTCATACCCAATTCCCTTTTTATTGTTCTGACTGACTCCATAAATCATGGATGCCATAATACTCCTACCTATTCCATTTTTCAGAAATTCTTGAAAGGCTTCTTCGTATTCATAAATTAATTTATTTGAAGTTTGTGGTGCTTGAGACAACGCTTCTTCTAATTCTAAGCTTTTTTCTTTTTGCTCCATTTCTTTCTAATGTTAAAGATCTGATTGTATCTTCCTGCGTTAGAATTGTCATCTCAAGCTTGCCACATTCTTCAAATTTTGCTTTAAGACAGCCTTTTATGTTTTTAAGCTTTTGTTTTAATTTCTGAGATGAGCTAAGAGTTTCTGACAAGCATGATTCTAGATCAGATCGAGAGAGTTCAGAAAATACCTCTTCAGATTCTTCATCTGAGCTGCTCCTGGATGTGGTAGCCATAAGTGCCACGTTGGCCTATTCATCAGAGTCAGATTCTGATGACCCAGATTCACTATCATCCCAGGTAGCCATTAATCCTTTCTTTGTCCTGAAGGTATTTTTCTTGAAGCTTTCTTTTCTAGAATTGTCTTTCTTTAGCTTGGGGCATTCATTCCTGTAGTGACCTGTTTCTTTACATTCATAACAAGTAATATCTTTGTTAGTTTTACCTTTTGAGGTTGATTCTGATCGATCCCCTCTGGGTCTTGGTCTTCTGAAGTTGTTGTTCCTCTTTTTCCAGAGTTGTTTAACTCTTCTGGTCAGGAGGGACAATTCTTCTTCATCATCAGAATCTTCTGGTTCAGAGTCATCAGTATCTTCAGTTTCTGCCTGAAGAGCTTTGGTTCTGTCAGGTTTGCGTCTTTCATATCTGGACTTTAATGCTACACACTTGTTCCTTTTCTGAGGCTCATCTTCCTCTAGTTCTATCTCATGGCTTCTGAGGGAACTGACAAGTTCTTCAAGACTGATATTGTTAAGATCTTTTGACAGCTTTAGAGCAGTAACCATGGGTCTCCATTTCTTTGGCAGACTTCTGACTATCTTTTTGACGTGGTCTGCAGTTGTGTATCCTTTGTCTAGAACCTTGAGACCTGCAATCAGAGTTTGGAATCTAGAGAACATTGCCTCTATGGCTTCATCATCTTCCATTTTGAAAGCTTCATATTTCTGGATAAGCGCCAGAGCCTTTGTCTCTTTGACCTGAGTGTTTCCTTCATGAGTCATCCTCAGAGAGTCAAGTATGTCTTTGGCTGTTTCTCTGTTGGTGATCTTTTCATACTCGTTGTAAGATATAACATTGAGGAGTATGGTTCTGGCCTTGTGATGATTTTTGAAAACTCGCTTCTGATCATCTGACATCTTACTTCTGGGAACTTCAGCTCCATCCTTTGTGACAGGAGGTTTGTATCCATCTGTGACAATGTCCCAGAGATCAGCATCATAGCCTAGAAAGAAACTTTCAATTCTATCTTTCCAGTAATCGAATTTCTCTCCATCAAAGACAGGAGGCTTAGCATTGTAACTATCCTTTTCATTTGTGTGGGCCATAGTTTTTCTCGTTCTGGATCTCTCTACACTGTTAAGTGTTTGATTAGAAAATCAATAACAGAGCCGGAGCTCTGATACCAATTAAAGGTGAGAAAAACAAGAAAGGGGGGGGGGGGGTTTGAATTGTTTGGAAAATAAGCGCTTTTTCAAAAAGAAAATCACACAAGGATTTTATACTGGTTCGCTTATAACACAAAGCTACTCCAGTCCACCCGGCCAAGGTGATTTCGCCTTCAACAAGGACTTAATCCACTAATCTTGAAAGATTGATTACAAACAACGTCTAAGAGAGAGATCTCTTAGTCCTCTCAAGTATACAGACTGCAAAGAGTCACTTGAGGAAATACAACAAAGATGAAAACTTATGTAATCTAAAGTGCTTCTAAGATAAGCAAATATTACAACAGTAAGAAAAATGTGTTTCACGTTTTAAGCAAAAGCTTTGTGAAGATTGAGAGAATAAAACGTTTTTGTGTTGATGTTTCAGTATACTCTTGTTGTGTTGTTGTACTTGTATGTCATACACGCAATGTTGATTTGCAGTCCTTTATATATAGGAGTGAAGTAGTCGTTGAAACTGATGGTCAATGCTTTGAATTAATGCCATAACTTATATAGCTTCTTACCAAAATGACTTTCTCTCCTTGAATGACTACTTTCCAAATATAGTTCCTTTTCATTTGAATTTGGAGTTTAACGTCTCTTTCTGTATTAGGAAATCCATTTCCAAAACTTTATTTGAAGTTAACGTTACTCTTCCTTATTTGGCAATTCCATAATCAGAGTCTTCGTGTTTCTGGAAATCTTGGAATCTTACTTCTGATGTTGATCTCTTTTGAGTTCTGATGGTTTCTTCAGATAGCGCTGATAGCTTCTGGAGTTTGACATACCGTAGTTCAGAGGCAGAAGTTCTAGAGCGTACTTCTCGTTCAGATGCTTCTGATATTTTGCTGTTTTGCTCAGAGTTAGACTTTCTTGAACGTGTTTCTACTTCAGATGCTTCTGGTCTTCTGATAATTTGTATCTGATATGATTATGTATCTGATGATTTCTTCCTTCTTTCCTTAGAACCCTGCACACTTAGAAACTTTTTGTTAGGGTGCCAATTTTGGTTTCATCCTTTGTTATCATCAAAATCATGGAATCTGTTGTAGAATAATTTTTGTTCTTACACGACCGACAAGAAAGGCATCGGGGTAGCAGGACTAGGTATGCAAAGATGACCAATCAAAAGGGAAAACCACAGACATTACCAACAAACGGTGAATGAAAGAGGACCCGCTGGGGATAAAGTTGCTGACTCGAAGCAAATATCCGAAAGGTGAAAAGGAATATCAATATCGACTGGATAATGATAACCACAAAGAGGGGATTACATCTACCGGTTTGTAGGTAGAAAACCACGGAACAGTAACCGTCATCACTAGGATGAGCACAAGGGTAGACTCCACAAAGGGGAGAAAAGAGGATTCACATCTACCGGTTAGTAGGTAGAAGACCACAAAGATAGGACTTACAACTGCTGGTTTGTAGGCAGAGGCCACCAAAATCTGTTGAGGATAAGATGAATGAGTGCCGGTTAGAGAGCAACTATTCATTTATACCACAGGGAAGCCAATTTAGGATCGATCCAAAAAGGCAAACTGAACCAAGACATCCTAATGAGGAAAGAACTCACTAGGGAAAACCCATCCCAAGGGGAGGGAACGGAAACATCCGTCATCCGCGAGGATACAACTCGTGGGGAGCGCAGAAGGAAATGACAGACATTTTCTGCTTAAGGGGTCGGCTCTATATGAAGAGATCAGACACACCCACATCTGCTAGGGGAAAAGATCCAAGATGGCGAGATGCTACCAATTGGGGAGTAACAATGCTGGGGATACCCACTCGACTAAAGAGTCGCTTGTTGGGGAAACACCTCTCTCAACCCTGCTGGGGAACCCAATCCTGAAATCGATCCAAGCGATGCTAAACTCTTTCCAACGGCCCATTCTCGGATGATCACCACGGCCTCGGGCTAATGGATGCGTTTGCAATGCTGATGCATGAGTTTTTTTTTAGCGTAATGCCCCATGATTATGGAAATGCTACGCACTAGTGATGCAATATGTTATGCTTATCTACATGATGAATGCATAAAAACACATCTCCTCCAGAGACAACACCGGGGAGCTCCAGGAACTGCGTTGAAGCTTTCATTACCACGTCCATTTCCACCCTGCTGGGGAAAGACAACCTTTGCTGGGGATGACCTCCATCGAACCCGAACTGCTTGGGATTACTCTGCTAGAGGAGGCAACCAATCCTTACCTCTACCGGGGATAGCCCCGCCAAACCCGATCCTCTTGGGGACCTTGCTGGGGGAAAACCATCAACACAACCTCTGCTGGGAAGACAGCTTCAGACTTGGAAAACAATCACAACTCCGCTGGGGATATGGTGACCTTCAGGCTTGCTGAGGAGGCACCGATCTCGAATCTGCTAGGGAGATGACACTCTCAAACCCATTGGGGAAATACAGCCTGTTGGACATGGACCGCCCGTCGTCTCATCGAACACTGGTGTTCACCATCCCACCACAGTGTTGACTTTCCACTTCTGAGAACTCCCAGACTCATCTGGACTTTTCTAATTCATCACCTTGTATTCCCGACTCCTCCGTACTCCATGGGGATCGAACTCCTGGGATTATACAAACTTCCCAGTCCTCAGACTTTGAAGAGTCTTCTTGATTAAACCTTCCAGGATCGTCGTCCTTCTTTCGTCGTCCTTTCATTGTTCGTCTATCCCTTGCCCCTGGTTGGACTCTGTGGGGATCTTTTGTCAAAAGGCTTCATATCACAACCTGCCAGTGAATGAAGATATCTAACAGCACCCGCACAAGAGATTGTTAGATAAAATCGTGCCCCGGGTGTGCCAACACTTCAACATATTGGTCACTCAAACTTCCGAATAAGATTTCCAGATTTCAATCTTATAAGCATGCATCGGAAGGGATCTCCATGTTTCAAAATGCAAATATTCTTATCAAAATAAACGGATGTTTTCGTAATCAAAGCGGTAATGAAAACAAAAACAAAATTATTTGACTAAACACGCATTTATTGACTGAAACAAAAAGGTGGCTCAGAACCGAGGAACACACAGGAAGCAAACCCTGAAAAGAGGTGATTGCGCATAAAAGTGAAAAATCTACCCTAATGGCAATGTGAAACCATGATCTCATCGGGTTCCAACTCGGTTACACCCCATATGTCCTCAAGACTTTCCGCCCTTTCTGTCTTCTGAACAAGACGCTTCCGATCGAGCTCTGTCGGAGATCATTCAAGTCATATCTTAAGCCCAAACGATCATGCTGGACGCAGTTGTTCGTTTCAATCCCTCTTTTGCCTGGACCGCTCTTTCGGGTTTCAGTCCACCGGGATACCCTTTTTTACCCAAGCCGCCCTTGTGAGGTTTTCGACTTGCCGGGTGTACAGTTCTTTTCTTTTATTATCCCTAACTTTTGCCCGAACCTTTTCTCTTTTTTTTTCTTCGGTTCGCCGGGATGCCTTTTTTTGCCTGGACTATTCTATTCTTTTGTCCAGCGGGTCAGCTTTTTCACGAAGTATCTTTTAACTGCGTCCGCGTTCCCAGGGGATGGAAAATCTTCGTCATCCGTGGTCGTCAACAACAAGGCTCTGTCAGAGAAACCTTTTTGACCACGAATGGACATCCATAACTGTGTGTCCACTTGCCCCACTGTCGTTGAAGAGGAAGGATCATTTTCAACACCATACTCACGATACCCACGAGGTCGCACTTCTTGGTTAACAACACGCTTCATTCACTGGGTACAACTGCCCCATGATAAGTAACTGTCAGCCTCTTGTCCTCAATCAGGCTCCACGCGTCATACCGAGTCCTTATCCACTCATCCTTTTCCAAGTCTACGTCCAACGGGACTCCATGACGAAACCTGAGTCTCAAATGGTATTACCACTTTCATCCCATACTTGAGTGAGAAAGGCGTTGCCCCAGTAGATGCACGCACCGCGGTTCGGTACCCAGGATGCCCACTTCGTACTCAACCACCATCGCTGGTGCATTCCAATGCTATCCGGGCAACAAAAGAATGTGGGATCTTTTTGGCGACACTAACTCATCTACGTTAACCCCATCAGACATCAGAATCCGTTCGGATTCAGGTCAGGCCCCTCCTCCGGGATCGGTCACTCTCAATCTTTCGATTAGAGCACCTCGAGATGTCCTCATCAGGGAACTCAAACTTCCTTGGTTGAGAATCATCAATGGGTTGCTGGGATAATCATACAGTACTCCTCTTGATTGCTTTCTGGGAGGTGTGCTGAATATCGTATCCAATCAACATCATTTGCCCTCTCGCAACCTGTCCGGTCATGCTGACTTCTCGAACATATACTTGATCAGATCCATCTTGGAAATCCACAAAGTGGTATGAACCAGCATATACTGTCTCATTCGGCGAGCAGCCTATGCCAAAGTACAGCAAGTTTTCTCGAGCAATGAGTGCATTGTTTCACAGTCTATGAACTTTTTGCTTAGGTAAATTGCATACTCTTTTCGACAAGACAAGTCATGTTGACCCAATACATACATCATAGACCCCTCGAGTGCTGTCAAGTACCAGATTAACAATTGTTTCTTCCATGGAAGGTATTAGAATCAGAGGTTCCTGCTACTCATTCTTTTATCTTTCCATGCCCCCTGGCAGTCATTATTCCACCTGACCATTTGATTTCTTTCTTTTTTTTGTTTGTTTTTGGTTCAGGCGTTTCTTGCATTGTTCTTTCTTTTCTTTTTTTTTTCTCTCTTTTTTTTTAGCAGGATCGACCTCGACTCCTCTTTCGTTCACAATAAGCCTCGGCAACTTACCGGACAGCACTCCACAAGTGCACTGGTTTGGACTCAACCTCAGTCTGAGTAGTTTCGATCCGGTCAAACAATTTGCCCCAGATCCACCGGATGCCCTCTTCGGCTTGGGACTTTGTCATCATGTCCTCAACATGGCATTCGCTTTCACGATGAATCATATCATGAAACAAAGTCACTCTGATACGTGGCACCGGTGTCCTGCTCCTCTAGAGGACAGTCTTCTCTCCATTGTAGCTTGTGTATAACGACATTGGTACCCAACCCTGGCATATCCTGATACGACCAGGCGAAGGTGTCCACATGCTCCTACCATTCTGTACTTAACTCGCCTCTGAAGCGGCCTCAATTTTCACTTTCTGACCTCGGCGGTGTCTGGAGTATCAATCTTGAATCGCTCCTCGTGCGGTTGAATCACCTTCTCCTCTTATCTTAACAACCTGGCTAATTCCAGCAGATCACAATCTTCTTCGCCTTATTCTTCGGCATGATAGAGCGGATTGTCGAAGTCATACAAAGGTGTAACCGAATTGTTATCAATGAGATCAGGAGGGTAACCACTTTTGAGGCCGGAACAAGACGAATCAAAAGGAAAGAGAAAGAAAAACATTGCCATTTTTATTTCTTAAAACTGCAAAAATAAGTGAAAAACAGGGAACACCGCTTTTAATCACAAAAACATCCATTTATTACTGATGCAAAATGTTGCACAATGAAACACATGAGATGGCCCTTACAATGGACCAGTACGTTTCGGGCAAAACGTATGGCTTTCATGCAAACAAAAATTGAAAAACAGAAATACTACTCTTCCGGATGAGCGACAGTGGTGATTATGGAGGCTTTCCAATTCCCTGGCACGCACGACTTTATCCACAACTCGAGTTCACGGTCACAGTCGATCTCTTCACTCACTGAACAAGCATGATCAGGATTCAACATTCCTGCACTAACAAAGATGTACGGTGGACGATGTCCTCTGCTTGGTCTAGACGACTCTTGATCTGGCCGATAACCGATCCCAAACATGTCTTCCTTTACCACTATGTCAATGATCCTGCCCCAGCCTTGGGTCTCTTGGTTCTTCACTACCTCTAGAGCTTGCTTATAAGAAGAAATGGACAGCTTCTTCTCTTTCTCAGCAACAAGAGCGCTCTCCACCTTGATGGTTTCGATCGCTTGACTGGGTGTTTCAACTTTCCCAATGTCCATTTCTACTTCCTTCATCCTCTGAGTCGTATCCCCCTTCAATACACACCCCTCTGTGGTGACGGCCGCACAACAATTATCAATACCAGGGAAAGCTCCATCTTGCATCAGAGGTTTTGGGACCACAGACATGGGAACCTTTAACTGATTCTCCTCAGTCACCTCTATTCCTTTCTTGTCCTTTTTCACCATCTTCACTTTTATAGGACCTTGCCTGGGTACGGGATTAACATCACCATTCATTATCTGTGCCAAGCTGATGGTCTTGGAGTCCACCATGTCTTGGACGACATGCTTGAAAGCCCTACAACCCTCAATACTGTGTCCGGGTGCCTCAGAATGGAACTCGCACCTGGCATTCTCATCATAGTGTGCAGGCCTCCGCTGCTCTTCTATAGGAATCAAAATCCTCGGCCGAACTAACCCCAGATCCCTTAACCTCTTGAACAGAAGAGTATAAGTCACACGCGGCTCATCAAACTGACGATCCTCCTTCTTCTTCTTCACTTGGCTCTTAGCTTTCAATACTTTCTGTTGAGGTGGTGGTTATTGCTGTGGTACCGGTGGATTATCAACAGGAGTGATTACAGCGGCAGCATAAGGGTGATAACGATCCTTACCGCGTTCCTTCTTTGTCTCCACACCTCCTGATTCAACCTCTTTTTTGAGTGGACCACTGCCAGAGGGTTTCTTTGCTATAGTGACAGAGGGATTTGTTACTTCGGATGACGGAGCCTTTCCCTGAACTTTCTCCACCATCAGCCACTTCTCAATCTTTTCCAATCTCTCAGCCATGGCTTTCTGCCCCAAGGCAAGCCCTTGCACAACACTGGACAACTCCCTCATCATCTCTTTTAGTTCGAGGATGTCGGCGTTGGGAGGATCCATCAACTTGGATTTGTTGAGTCGGACTGGATGTCTGAGCGGAAGAGCTATGCGCACTGGTTTGATACTGAAACCTACAAAACAGAAAATGGGTTAGTATGACTCACGCATGCAATGTCTATCCGTACTAGGAATATTCTGTCCTCCGATTCTGGCTTCATCGAGACAGATAATTTTTATCAATAACATTCTGACATCGAGATATCTCTCAACCAGAATCTTAATCAAAAACGGACCTTGAGTACGGATAGACATGGGTTGAATGCAGATGAATGCGAAATGGGATGATGCAAATGCATGAATGCAGGTCACTGTGCCACCAAGTCATCTGAAGACCCATTCTCTGAACCAATCACAATCATCGGGACTAAGTCACCATAAATCCGACTTGGGGAGTTCCGAAATAAACGGAACCGGAGACTACATCACTATCACAGGAACATCCACTGAACGGACGACAATCAGATCCTCTGAACGAGTACTCTCAAATTCAACCCGGGAATCCGAAATAAACGGAACCCGCTGATAAACCACGGACAGAACTCCGGCGTCTCAGAAATAAATGTCCATAATTCACAGTCACCACCAGTACTCAGAGTCACCAACAAGTCACCAACAAGTCACCAACTGTACCTGTAATAATGATCATCCCTCCCCACTCACGGGTGTCATCTAGGCCAGGGTAAGGTCGAGAGAAACGCAGGATAAACAACCCTTTCAAGAATATCATCCTGTGCACACCCGATGTATGCACCGATAATACCCCATCAGAGTCTGAACTGCTCGTGATATCAATGTTCCGCTAAGTGGCGCATACCACCCGCTTCCCATGAATCACTCGATCCTAGGTTTCCTAGATTTCACTCATAGCCTGGGTATTGGGCCTTTTACCTCAAGTAACTCCCACCCCAAACAGAGAAACACAGCACAGCCAACAGATGAATATGAATGGATGCAAAACATTAATGCAAACATAAATGCAAACAATGAATAAATGAATGCAATAAATAACAGCAAACAGCAACCAAAACCCTAACCTAGAGAGCGCTAGGAGAGACTCGCTTAGGGAAGATGGACCAGCAAGAGGTCAACTTCTCTATGTCCCCAGCAGAGTCGCCAGCTGTCGCATTACGCCAAAAACCGGCGGGAAACAAAAACAACAGAGCCGCCACCGTGCGTTATTTATCCCAAAAGAGGGAAAGGAAACGCTCAGAGTAAACCTGGAAAAAGCATGGTCTCGCGACCAAAGAGAATGGGATCGGGAGTCGGTTATGCGAAGGGAAGGTATTAGCACCCCTACGCATCCGTCGTACTTGACGGGATCCACGCACAATAGGAAGGAAAATGGTTGCTAAAAGACTGCTCATAAACAAACACACAACTGGCTGAAAGAGACACAAGAAAACAAACAAGACTGACTCGGCAGGATATCGCATCCTGGGCCTACTTAATCTATCAAGCATAGACATCAGAGTCAAAGTAGTTCGGACTGGGGGAAAACATGCTCGCTATGATGTCGCATCCTATGCATACGTATCTTCTCGGACGAAGAAGAATCAGAGCATTCGTAGCTCGGCTAACGCACACAAACAAAACAGACTCAGGCAAACGTGGAATCCGAATGCCAATCGCTGGACTTACATCGAATTCCGAACCAAAACGCACCCACACTGGAAACCAGATGCCACCTGATGGACTTATACCGGACTCCAAGCACACAACAAGAGGATACGGAATGCCAATCGCTGGGCTTACATCCATCTCCTAACACCAACACAGGAAGAAGAAGGGTCTCGATTGCAACTAGGGCAAGAGAAGGGGAAGGTCTCAATCGCAACGAGGGCGAGAGAAAAGAATTAGTGTTAGTCGTTAGTCAAACTCGACAAGACATCGCATCTCGTGCCAACGTATCTCATCTGGACATGAGAATCAGAGTTGCCGTAGTTCGGCTAAACTATTCCTGTTGGTTTGTATTTTTTAAGTGGACAACGTCACTACGCAATCTACCGGATGCTCGACCTTTGGAGACTTACTCACCTGTAGTAGAAGGAGTTGACGTATCCTTAAGAGGGGATAATGTTTGTTTGTGTTTTAGGAAAGCTCAAGCAAGAAAGGAAGTCCTATACGAAGGAACCGTGCTACCTTAATTGACATGCAAACGAGACTACACGGAGTCTAGCAAACCTAGGGGATACAATCGCACCATACAAACACATACAGCATGAAGTAAACACACCAACAAGGGGCTCAAACATCAAGGTTAGGCTTTAGTCGAGGGGTCATGTCAACCTCGACAAACAAGCCACTATATCAGGGTGAGGTTAGCTCTTAACCTTGACATTGAGAGCCAAGGTGAAGCTGATGAAAGGTGAGTGAAGATGAGACTTCACAGCTCTTATCCCTGGCCTGGGAGAGCTTTCAGACAAATGAAGTGTGGGTCCAGAAAGTGGGAACCCTTCTACACTTATGACACTGACTCAACTGATCTTGGGTTTTTACTCACTATGCATCAACACATGTGGTGTGAGCAAGGTGAGTGACTCATAGAATAGTAGGAGATAGGCTACATATCTCTTTTGTCTACCAATTGCCTCATATGAGGTCTTTTCCTGCTTGGGGACAAAGTTAAACAATCACAAACATTGCCTCTTAAGGAGGACTTCAGACAGGTGCCTGGCCAAGTAACAGGCCAGGTCTTCCAGACTACATGGAGACAAGAGATTCTACCTCAATGCTTAAGCAAAGCAAAGTAATAGCAAGTTCACAAAGGAACTAAAGCAACTATGGTACCTGAAATCAATCAAATATAATCAGTATTCAAGTCACAAAGTCAAAACAGACAAGCTAAGAACCAACAGTCCACACAATCAATCACATGTGCAAAGCACAAACCCAAAGCAAGTGAGCTAAGCATCCTACAAAATAGAACAAGTTAGTTCATAACAATCAACCAAACTCAATCAACTTGCATTAATCTCCTTAAAGCATTTGCTTCCTAACCTGAAAAGCAAACTCAAACATGAGAAACAAGACCACTAGGACAAGCCTAGGGTCAAAAGGAGGTGAAAAATTCAAAACAGCAAGTGAAAATTGATCAAAACCAAGATTAAACAATTAGGAATCCAATCCAAGTGGTTTCACATTCATATCATTCATCATTATCATTTCATGAAGGAAAAGGCACAAAACATGCAATCTAGAACCTCAAAGGACCAAACAGAATGATCACAATCAAATCAATACCAAAACATTTCAATAAATCCTCAAAAAATTCATGATCAAACAGCATTCATAACATGTCGGTCATACCAAATTTCAGCTCATTCGGACCAAGGGAAGCAAGTCAATGAAATTCATAATGTCAACACAAATTCAAGCAAGCTCATACATGGCATCAAAACATGCATCCACTTCAATCAATCATAAAACAGAAACCAAACATGATAAATGAATGAGACCAAAGCCAAGATGCACTTCAAAATGTCTACAATACACATGCCAAATTTCAAATCCATCCAATTAATAACCAGGATTTCACAGATCATACAAAAACATGTCTCCCAAAAATTCACCAACTGACTAAACAGCAAAGAAAATCCCAATCAAATAGGAAATGCATTCAAAAAATCCAGAAAAATCCACAAGCATTCTCAACATTCATAAGATCAACCATACAAATATCCAGCTCAATCCAAGTTCAATAAGCATTGCAAATAAAATCAAGAAGATGCACAAGGAATGGTGTCACACAAATTGTAACACCTCTAAAGATCATATCATAACTCTCAAGCCAGGAACTCAAAAATTACAAACCACATACCAAAAGGACCAGGAATGAGTCTAATTTAAGCACAAAAAATTTAATGAATTTCTAATGAAGCCTCATCATTTTATGAGCAAAAGAGTGAGCATGGTGCACAAAATGACATGTCAAAGCAAACCCTAAGTATTTTCAAAATCCATCGGTGCACAATATTATTAAAAATCACCAGAAAATCAAAGACATCATGAGGAACACATCAAAAAAAGAATCATGAAATTTGAATTAAAATTGAGTGAGTTATGATTTTTTAAGTGAGAAAGAAAATAAAACAAAACATGGAATGGCATGTGATACATGGTGAACATATGGATGAAAAATGCTAAAGGCCTAATGTGAGAAATATTCAGAGCGGAGGATCGAACCTCGCTCACTTTTGAATGTGGCGCCATCACGTGAAACGCAGAGTTTCACTAAATGACGTGGCGCCTTGCCATTGGACGCATGGAACTCTAATAGCTAAAAACATGCACAGCCAAGCGAAACGGATCAAACGCGTTTGGAAAGGATTTCTGGACAAATTCATCACGCGTTTCAAACTGTTCTTCATCCATTTCCAGGTTATGAACAAAACTTCACAGAAATTGACAAATGGCATACCGTTCAACTCGTCTCATCATGCACAACAACAATACAAACCTAATTTGTTCTAATTCTAACTATACAACATGAATCAATCAAAGTAAGTTTTGGTGTTCAAACTTTAAATCCAGATTTCTTCCTTAATATACAATGAAAACACACGATTCAACTTGCATTGTGCTCAGCAATAAGAGATCTATCAAATCCATAACCTAATTCTAGCAATTAAAAGATTCGAGATCCAACCTCTTGGAGATGCAGTTGCTCGATTTGATGGTTCCAAGGTTCCAATTGATGAAACAGATGTGGATTGATGCTCTAGGAGATGAATGAAGTAGGTCTTTTAGCTCAATTCTGCTCCAGCTCCAAGAATCTTCAAAATGCCATGTGAATGCAAGGTGATGACAGTTGCGATTCTTCAAGGATTTGGCCACGATTTTGTGCAACAGATGCTCAATATCCTCTGCAAATGATGATCAATGCAAAAAGAAGCAAAAAGAACGATGCAATTTGATGAAAAAGTGAGAAAAAGCTTGAACAAAATTGAGAGAATTTGGATGAATTTCGGTTTGGATCTGAAAAAGTGATTGTGATTATGTGATTTCTGTTACAATTAAGCATATATACTCCTCTTAATCCAATTGCTAAACATGATTAAGCCAAATCAAAGTGGATTAGCAAAATGCAATTTCATGTAACTTGGCCAAAATTCCCTTTTTCAATTAGAGCCAATGGAACAGTAAAAATGCAATTGAAGCAAGTCCAAATTTCAATTTTTGAGCTGTTGGAAGTGGTTTGGAGTGAAAATCATGTGTATTTTTCAAATTGACTATTTTTCCTACCAAAATGCAAAATGAACACTTGAAAAATGGACTTTTGATGTGATGATTTTTGATGAAATGTGATGATGAATCATGATAGTACATGTCAAATGTGGTTTGCTCAAAAAAAGATCACCCAATTTGGCCAAATGGTTCAAGAGTTATGCCACTTTGAATTTCAACTTTTCTTGAAAATGATTTGATCATAACTTGCCAACCACACATGAGAACTGAGTGTTCTTGGACTTTTTGGAAAGGTGAGAGCAAGATCTTCAACTTTCATGTTGGACAAAATTCCATTTGAAGCTTGTATGATGATGTAAATTTGAGGAGAAGAACTTTCCATTTTTGGCAGTTTCCAATTACAGGCTACTTACTATTTTTGGAAACTTTTCATCTGACCTCAAATTCTTCAATCTTGATCTTTGAAATGTCAAATGAGACTTGTATGGACATGAATGAAGCCTTTCAAACCATCTCCCACCTTCAAATCCATGAAATCAGGCACAGTTGACCACAGTTGACTACAGTTGACTTTCTAGGGTTTCAGATGAAATTCAGCTTGACTGATGACTTCTGAGCATCTAATCTTTGGCCAATCCACTTCAAAATGATCACATAATCATATGAACTTGATAAACCAACCCTAGGGCTTTGTTTCCTTGAGAAATGCACTTGCTTGCTTGTCTGACTGATTCTCCTGATCAGTTTGACCTAATCTTGTCTTATGACTTGCACTTGGGCAAATGGACAATGCAATGTTATACAGTGGACTATCAAAAGATTCCTATTAAGAGATAAATCAGAGATGGAAGCTTGATGGTGTTCATCATGAACTTGCTTGATTTTGAAAATTGAATACACAGCAATGATGCCTCTATGGAGAGGACTTCAGACAACACAATATCCAAGCAAATAGATCAAAGAATAGTGAGTTTCGAAGAAAAAACCAGTTGGAGAGAACCTTTGAATTGTGGTGATCTGAGCTTGCTTCCTTGCTTCCTTTGGCCAAACAGAAGTACAATGGACTATAGGATGAAGGTCTAGGAACTTTAGATCTAGAGATTCAACCAGATTTAGTTGAATTTCAGATCTGAAAAATTTGAATGAAAATGAAATAGTTCTTTTGGTGAGAGGTTTGGTTTTCAATTCAGCAGCATTTCAGGTTGATTCATGGATCCAAATTGAATGGAATGGTGCTTCTATTTATAGCCAAGCATGATGCAAGCAATGAGAAATCCGTGTGTGCATGGCAAGTGGATACTCTTTGCATGGGCTTGCATGATCATGTAAAAGGCCCAAATTTAATGCCAAATGCAATATGCAGTATAATTGAGCTGAAATGGACGTGTAATTGGCAATGCACAAGCTTGTGTAATGAGTTCCAACATGTTATGCACAATTATGCCTAAAACTTCTCCTCTTCGAAAATGCCATTTGCCAAATCCAAACATGAGCATGTGAGTAATGGTTGGAAAGGTCTTGATGTAAGGAACAAATATTATGTTAGGCAAAAATCCATTTGAAGTGTGGAAATTAGTGAATTTTGAGTTTAAAGTGTAAGGTGCAAAGCATGCGAAGGTGAGGTTTCCAAATTTGGCCAATGTTCAAGCCCCTCTGTTTTGATGATGAAAACCTCAAATGAAAAAACCTACAAAAGGCTAAAAGCAAACTCTAACATAGGACGGACATTCGACTCCGCAGTGGGGTATGAAACTTACTCAACTGGGGAAGAACAAAAGGCTTCGACCAAAGAGTGCATGAGGTATATTATCTATTACCGTCAGAACGTAGATAATATACTCGCATGGAAGATTATCCACAACCGGTTACTGGGTTAATAAAGGATAAATCGACCGACAAAGAAAGGCATCGGGATACCGAAACTAGGTATATAATGATGACAATTCAAGGGGAGCAACAACCGTTACCGGCAATCGGTATATGAAAGATGACTTGCTGGGGATAAACTGCCTAATCAGAGCAATTATCCAAGAGATATATCACCGGGGTGAAGGACTTATCAATACCGAATATTGGATAATGATAACCGTCAAGGAAGGGGATTACATCTACCGGATACTGGGTAGAAAACCACGAAAGAGTAACTGTCATCGATTAGGATGAGCAAGAGGTTAACTCTGCAAGAGGATGAAATAGGGTTTACAACTACCGCTATAAGGGTAGAAAATCACAGACTCCGCCGGGGATAAGATGAATGATTACTGATTACTGAGCAATTATTCATTTATACCACAGGGAAGCGCAGGAAACAGTCACAAGAAGCCAATCTAGGATCAAACTAAAGAGGCAAGCTGAATCAAGACTCGTCCCCGTGAGGATATAACTAAATAGGGAATCCTATCCCAAAATATGTGTTGGGAAGAAACAGAAACAACCATTATCCACGAGGATATAACTCGGTGGGGAATATGGAAGGAAAGATAAACACTTTCTGCTTAAGGGGCTGACTCTATATGGGGAAATCAGACACCGACATCCGCTTGGGGAAATGTATTACCAACTAGCAGGGGATAGCAAACAAAGATATATGGCAAAGAATGCAACATGAATATTATCAGTATGAACATATGCATGGTTTATGTATGATGAATGCTGACAAAAAGATGTTTCTAACATCAATAAGTCCAACGAACAAGTACAAGAGGCTCTACCGGGAAAGTAGGAGCAAAATTATGCATAGATGAACTCCGACGTAGGAGCAACTCTACCGGGAAAGTTATTAAGAAGGAGGATGGATCTCCAACACCCTGCTTGAGAAGAAAAACCACAAGAGGCTCCGGAGGAAGAGGACATGAGCATGCCAGGGGTATGAACAAACGCCTTATCCTGTCGAGAATCTTACCATCCTTGGGAGAGCACTGCAGGCATTCCTAGTATTCCTATGTCATTGTGAATGTTCACTTTGTTTAAAAACAACTTATGAAAAGTTTGATTATTTAAAACAATGATATATTTTTTCAATTAAAACATGCAAAACATTTGTTGAATAGAAACAAATAAGAGTGTGAATAATTGGATAAAGGCTCAAATTTATTTGATGGGATGGTAGTCTGCAAATGGCAAGACTCCATAGATCTTTACAAATTTGAGATTGGTGATGTATATTGGAAAAGGGCTACATTGAGCATAATGACCATTTCTCCACCAATTATGAATCTGATGTATTAGAAGCTTTGGTTGATGATGAATGATCGAGAATCTCTGACGGATAATAGTTGTAGAACAAAGTCTTGTCAGGATGCAGTTACTTGCCAAATTCCTATTTTTTGCCTAGATTTCCCCAGGGTGAGGTACTCAATCTAGCGGGATACATATATTCAATTTTTACATGTCTCTAATTTTTGCCTAGATCGCCCTTTCGGGTTTTCAATCCACCGAGACGCTCATTTTTGCCTAAGCCGCCCTTTCGGGTTTTCAACTTAGCGAGCTATTCTGTTTGTTTTTTTAAAATTTTTTTAGGCGAAGTATTTCTTGACTACATCTGAATTCACAGGACGAGTGAAATCCTCCCCATCCATAGTTGTAAGTATTAAAGCACCGCCTGAAAAGGCTCTCTTAACAACATATGGACCTTTATAGTTTGGAGTCCACTTGCCCCTGTGTCGCATTACGCGAAAAACCGGCGGGAAAACAAGACAACAGAGCCGCCACCGTGCGTTATTTATCCCAAAAGAGGGAAAGGAAACGCTCAGAGTAAAGCTGGAAAAGACATGGTCTCGCGACCAAAGAGAATGGGATCGGGAGTCGGTTATGCGAAGGGAAGGTATTAGCACCCCTACGTATCCGTCGTACTCGACGGGATCCACGCATAATAGAAAGGAAAATGGTTGCTAAAACACTGCTCAAACACACACACACAGGCTGAAAGAGACACAAGAAAACTGACTGAAACTGACTCGGCAGGATACCGCCTCCTGGGCCTACTTAGTCTATCAGGCATAGACATCAGAGTCGAAGTAGTTCGGACTGGGAAAACGACACATGCTCGCTAGGATATCGCATCCTATGCATACGTATCTTCTTGGACGAAGAAGAATCAGAGCATTCGTAGCTCGGCTAACACGCACACAAACAAACACAGGCAAAGGCAAACATGGAGCCTGAATGCCAATCACTGGACTTACATCAGCATCCGAACCAAAACACACGCAAGAAGGCAAACGTGGAGCCTGAATGCCAATCACTGGGCTTACATCAGCATCCGAACCAAAACACACACACTGGAACCCGAACGCCACTCGATGGACTTACATCAGCTTTCAAGCACACAACAACACAAAACAAAGACACAGGCGCCCGGAGAGATCTGCTCATCTTCTGCCTACGTACCTCTCTGGTATGAGGATCAGGGCGACGTAGTTCCCCTACGAAGGGACACAGGACTAGCCTAACCAGATAACAGAGGGAGACACAACTAGGGAGACTACGACTCGAGCCTAGATGTTATCATGCAAATTCATCCCTAAGTCAAGGTTTCTAGCTAACTTGCACAGGAAGCAAGCCTATCCTATTCAACACAGGTAAATAGCAAATCAAGCATTCACAAGTAGCACACACTATATGCACACAAATGGGGCTCAATCAAGGGGAAAGACTGCAAGAGCAAGTCATCTGTACAGGGGTAGTATTAGCTCTTAACCTTGCCATTGAGGGGCTAAGGTGAAGCTGATGAAAGGAGAGTGAAGATAAGACTTCACAGCTCTTATCCCTGGTCAGGGAGAGCTTCAGACAAAGGAGCGTGGATTCAGAATGTGGGAACCCTTCTACACTCGAGACTCTGACACAACTGTACATTGTACAAGATCTTGGGTTTGTGTCCCAATGCATCAACACAGTGGTGTGAGCAGAGGGACGACTCAATAGAATAGCGGGGGATAGATTGCATATCCCTTGGGTTCCGCCAATTGCCTCATAGAGGTCTTTACCTGCTTGGGGACAAAAGTAAACAATCACAAACATTGCCTCTTAAGGAGGACTTCAGACAGGTGTCTGGCCAAGTAACAGGCCAGGTCTTCCAGACTACATGGAGACAAGAATGTTATACCTCAGTGCAAATTGCTTATCAAGCAAAGAAAAGCAATATTAGCAACTTAATGTACCTGAAATCAATCAAGTATCATCAGTATACCAATCACAGAACTAAACAGCAAATGGTTCACAATTAACTATACATAGACAAACACAATCCAATGCACCAAAGTGCAAGCAACTCAAAGGAGCCAAACATCCTACAAGATAAAACAAGTTAGTTTACAATGTCAAATGATATCTCAATCAAATGTGAATCCACCTCCTTAAGGTATTTTGCTTCTTAACCTGAAAATCACATTCAAACATGAGATACAAGACCACTAGGACAAGCCTAGGGTCAAAAAGAAGTGAAAAAGTCAAAACAGCAAGTGAAACATGACCAACATCAACATAAGTCAATTACAAAGAGAATCCAATTGGTCTCACATCTAAACTATGCACCAAGCTCATTTCATGCACAATTTAAGTCAAGCTAGGCAAATGTGAATCATATAGGAGCAAACAGAATGATATCACTCAAACAAATACCTAAACAGCTCAATAAATTCCACAAAATTTCCAGCCTAAACAGGACACATTCAATGAGCTACATATCAATTTTCATGCCATTTGGACAACAGGAAGTAGGTCAATGAAAATCATAAAGTCGGTAGAAATCCAAACAAGTCAACACATGGTAGCAAAATAAGCATCAACTTCAATCAAATGCCAAACAGTGAAAACAATTAAGAAATGAATGGGACCAAAGCCAAATTACATCTAAACATGTTATGAATCACTCCATCAAATTTCACATTCATATGATATGGTATGAGCATTTCACATAACATGGAAGACAATCACTCAAATAAAACCCTAAAATGTCTAAACAGCAAACAAAAATCCCAATCAAATAGGAAATGGCTCAACAATTCCTACAAGAATTCATGGCAAAACTAGACATACAGAGGAGGTCACATGCAAAATTTGAAGTCAATTAGCAAAGCATAGGCATATCAAATAAAATCATGAAGTTGACCTAACCTAGTGTGACACACATTGTCACACTCAACTTGCACACATCATAATTTGCAAACCATAAATCCAAAATTCACAAACTACACATCAAAATCACCAGCAATGAGTCAAGAATCAGCATGCGAAATTTCATTCAATTTGGAGGATGCATGATCATTTTATGAATTAAATGGTGAAACATACACAAAATATACACATGAACAAGATCAATAGGCAAAGTCAAAAATCCACCAAGCACAACTTGAGTTACTATGCCTATAAAAAACTAGATTAAATTTGGAATCTAACAAAAAAATCCTCACTCAAATTGGATTAAAATTGGATTTGTTTTGATTTTTTGAAGTTTAATGAAATATTGAAATGATTATTTAAACTATTAAAATGTTTTAATTAATTCTGAATGGCATTCTCGTAATTCCTATACGCTACAGCCAAAACGCACAGCTTAATTTAATGCGGTGGCACATTTCCATTGGTCCGTCTTGGCGGCAAACAGAATTTCGAATTGGCATTGTAGGAAGCAAGATCTACAGCGCTTACTTTCCAGATTCTGGACGTGTTCTTCCTCGTTCTTCATGAGTTCATCGTCCAGATTCGGTTACGAGCTATCCTCGACCAAAATACGCAAACTCTATATGGATAGAAAGGTCTAAGCATGTACATCACGAATATCACCATTAAATCATTCAGAAGTTCATACACAAGGCGAATCGATTGAAAGAAGTTTTTGCATCTAAACTTTGATTCAAGATTTATCATCCAATAATCAATGAAAACGCATGATACAAGCTTTATGCTACTCTACAATGAACACTCTATCAAATCCCTATCCTAATTGAAGCGATTATTGAGTTCGATTTCCAACCTTGATCGAGGTGCAGTTATGGAATTGTTGAATTCAGGCTTTGGAAATCAAAAACAGATGCGTGTTGAGGTGTGGAGAAGATGACAGAGTCCACTTTTCAGCTCGAAACAGCTCCAATTCTCGGCAATCTTCAACTGTTATGCCTTGGAGTGAGCTTGGTCAGTGTGATTTTGATGGATTTCAGCTTCAATTGATGCAAACAGTTCTTTATCAACACCTGCACATGAAGATTCAACAACCAAAGGCCACGAATATTGATGAATTGTTGATGAAAAAATGAAAAAAGTGTATGTGAAGTTATGAGAAATTGAGAGAATGCTTGTGATTTTTCTGTTTGGATCTTGAAGAAATGATTAGTGATGATGCAAAACAGTTATAATTAGCAATATATACCAATCCCTTAATCCAAAATTAATCAAGATTAGCAATATGGGATGATTAGTACTAATGTGCATTTTCAAGCTTTGGCCAAAATGCCCTTTCATGATGCAGTCCATTTTTCTGTCCAACCTTGGTTCAAACAAGTCAAAAATGCCATTTGTGAGGTGTTGGAAAAAGTCTCATGTGAAAATTCCCAGTATTTTGAGATTTGGACCATTTTGCCCTTGGTTTTTAATTAGTGCACTTAAAAAATGACCTTTTTATGTGAAGGCTTTTGGAAAAATGTGATGATAGATTATGAAAGTACACATCAAATGTGGTTTGCTCAAAGAAAAACCATCCAATTTGGCCATTCCATGTGAAAGTTATGCCACTTTGATTTCGGGCATTTTTGGAAAATGATTGGACCATATCTTGCCAACCACACATGGGAATTTCAAGTTCTTGGACTTTTTGGAATGATGAGATCAAGATCTTCAACTTTCATGTTGGACAAAATTCAATTTGAAGCTTGTATGATGAAGTAATTTTGGGAAGAAAAACTTTCCATTTTGGGCAGCTGAAATTACAGGTCACCTGCCATTTTAGGAAACTTCTTGTCTGACCTCCAATTCTTCAACCTTGGTCTTTGATATGTCAAATGAGACCTATATGGACATGAATGAGGCCTTTCAAACCATCTCACACCTTCCAATCCATAAAATCAGGCACAGTTGACCACAGTTGACCACAATTGACTTTCTAGGGTTCCAGCTGAAATTCAGCTTGACTGATGACTTCTGAGCATCCAATCTTTGTCCAAATCACTTCACAATGATCCTTAGACCATATGAACTTGATAAATCAACCCTAAGGCCTTGTTCCAATGAAAATAGCACATGCTTGCTGGTTTGACTGATTCTCCTGACCAGTTTGACCTAATTCTTCTGAATGGCTTGCACCTGGGCAAATGGACAATGCAATGTTATGCAGTGGCCTATGTTATGCTATGACCTAATATGAAATGAATGTACAAAAGGTAGGGTGCAAATTTGAGGTGCTACACCCTGGAATCGGGCGCGAAAGACAAGACTTTCTTGAGCACAAGGTCACCCTCTCGGAACACACGAGGCTTGACCTTCTTATCAAAAGCTTTCTTCATTCTTTGTTGATATAATTGACCATGGCACATGGCAGTCAATCTCTTTTCTTCTATCAAATTCAACTGGTCATAACGACTCTGGACCCATTCAGCATCAGTCAACTTGGCTTCCATCAAGACTCTCATTGATGGGATCTCCACCTCTACTGGGAGCACAGCCTCCATGCCATAAACGAGAGAGAAAGGGGTTGCCCCTGTTGAAGTTCGAACAGATGTGCGATATCCATGTAAAGCAAACGGCAGCATCTCATGCTAATCTTTATACCTGACAACCATCTTCTGGATAATCTTCTTGATATTCTTATTAGCAGCTTCAACGGCCCCATTCTTCTTGGGTCTGTAAGGGGAAGAATTATGATGCGCAATCTTGAACTCGCTACATAGCTCTTTCATCATCTTGTTGTTCAGGTTAGATCCATTGTCAGTAATGATCTTATCTGGCACACCATATCGGCATATGAGTTGATTCTTGATAAACCTTACGACCATTTGCCTGGTCACATTAGCATATGATGCTGCTTCAACCCACTTAGTGAAGTAATCAATTGCTACGAGAATAAATCTGTGTCCATTGGACGCTTTTGGTTCTATCATGCCAATCATGTCAATTCCCCACATGGAGAAAGGCCATGGTGATGAAATCTTATTCAGAAGTGTCGGGGGAATATGAATCTTATCCGCATAAATCTGACACTTATGGCATTTCTTCATATATTTGCAACAGTCAAACTCCATTGTCAACCAATAGTAGCCCGTTCTCAACATCTTTCTAGCCATGGCATGTCCATTGGAATGAGTACCAAATGAACCTTCGTGGACCTCAGTCGTTAACAGGTCTGCTTCGTGTCTATTCACGCATCTGAGCAGCACCATGTCAAATTTTTTCTTATAAAGCACATCACCATTGAGGTAGAAACTGCCCGCCAATCTCCTCAAAGTCTTCCTATCTTTCACAGATGCCCCAAGTGGGTAAATCTGGCTATGAAGGAAACACTTGATATCATAATACCACGGCTTATCATCTTTCACTTCTTCAACTACAAACACATGAGTTGGTCTGTCCAAGCGCATTACAGTGATATTGGGAACTTCATTCCAAAGTCTAACCACAATCATCGAAGCAAGTGTAGCAAGAGCGTCTGCCATCCGATTCTCGTCTCGAGGAATATGATGGAAGTCAATCTTAGTAAAGAACGTTGAAATCCTCCTCGCATAATCCCTATATGGAATGAGGCCAGGCTGATTCGTTTCCCATTCACCCTTAATCTGATTAACAACGAGGGCTGAATCACCATATACATCAAGATGCTTGATCCTTAGATCAATGCACTCTTCCAATCCCATAATACAGGCCTCATACTCAACCATATTATTCGTGCATTTGAAAGTTAGCCTTGCTGTAAAAGGAATATGTGTGCCCTGAGGAGTAATAATTACTGCCCCAATACCATTTCCATATTGATTTACAACACCATCAAATACCATGCTCCAACGGGGATCAGGCTCTGGCCCTTCATCGAGCGTAGGCTCATCACAATCTTTCATTTTCAAATACAGAATCTCCTCATCCGGGAAGTCATACTGAACAGTACGATAATCATCGATCGGCTGATGTGCCAAGTGGTCAGCCAAGATACTACCTTTAATAGCCTTCTGAGCTCGATACTCAATATCATACTCAGATAACAACATCTGCCAACGGGCAATTCTCCATGTTAAAGCAGTCTTCTCGAAGATATACTTGATTGGATCCATTCTGGATATCAACCAAGTCGTATGATTTAACATATACTGGCGTAAGCGCTTAGCAGCCCAAGCCAAAGCACATCATGTCTTCTCGAGCATTGAGTATCGAGACTCACAATCAGTGAACTTCTTGCTCAAGTAGTAAATAACATATTCTTTCTTTCCTGATTCGTCTTGCTGACCAAGGGCTCAACCCATTGAGTCCTCAAGCACAGTCAGATACATAATCAAGGGTCTCCCTTCCACAGGCGGAGACAGGATCGGAGGCTCAGACAAATATTCTCTAATACTGTCAAAAGCTTTATGGCAATTCTCGGTCCAATCATGGGACTGATCTTTCCGGAGGAGCTTGAATATTGGTGCACATGTGGCAGTCATGTGGGATATGAATCTGGAAATGTAATTCAAGCGGCCAAGAAAACCTCGGACTTGCTTCTCAGTTCTGGGCGCAGGCATCTCTTGTATTGCTTTGACCTTTGCAGGATCAACCTCAATACCTCTTTCACTAACAATAAAGCCCAATAACTTGCCGGAACGGACTCCAAATGTACACTTGTTGGGATACAGGCGAAGCTGATACTTCCTCAAACGCTGAAAAAGCTTCAACAGGTGTTCTACATGTTCAACTTCCGTTCTTGACTTAGCGATCATGTCGTCAACATATACCTCGATTTCCTTGTGCATCATATCATGAAACAAGGTGGTCATAGCTCGTTGGTACGTGGCTCCGGCGTTCTTCAAACCGAAGGGCATCACTCGATAACAGAATGTTCCCTAAGGTGTGATGAATGTCGTCTTCTCCATATCCTCGGGTGCCATTTTGATCTGATTATATCCGGAAAATCCGTCCATAAATGAGAAGACCTTGAATTTAGGTGTATTATCTACCAACATGTCTATGTGTGGTAGTGGGAAATCATCTTTCGGGCTAGCCTTATTCAAGTCTCTATAGTCCACACACATTCAGACTTTTCCATCTTTCTTAGGCACGGGAACAATATTGGCCACCCATTGAGGATATGTAGAAGTCACCAGAAACCCCGCATCAATTTGCTTCTGAACTTCCTCTTTGATCTTTACTTCCATATCAGGATGAGTTCTTCTGAGCTTCTGCTTCATAGGCACGCACTCAGGCTTCAAAGGTAGGAAATGTTGCACAATATCAGTATCTAGACCAGGCATGTCTTCATATGACCAGGCAAAGACGTCAACATATTCTCGTAGCAATTCAATCAACCCCTTCTTAACAGACTCTTCCAGGAGTGCCCCAATCTTTACTTCTCGCACACAATCCTCAGACCCCAAGTTGACTGTTTCCAGATTCTCAAGATGCGGCTGAATGATCTTCTCTTCATGCTCAAGTAGACGGGTAATCTCATCAGGAATCTCTTCGACATCATCTTCTTCCGCCTCAAATACAGGGAATTCAAAGTTGGGAGATGGTGTAAGATCATTATGTTCAATGGGTTTGATCAACCTGCATAATGTTTTTTGGATATAAAGAGCTTTAGAATTCAAACAAGGCAAATCATTATGCAGATGAAAAGATTGATTTTATTCTATTTTTAAGGTTTTATGTGATCACCAATTTCATGCAAAAGCGAAAAGGAAAAATAATGGGAAAAACAAACATTTAACATGAATCTATTGAATGAAAATATCATTGTATTTAGGCGCCAACAATGTCATCACTCCTCCTTTTGGCATGGGAGAAGGGTTTTTAAACACAATGAACATTACTTTGACTTATGGATAACTGTTGGAATATCCACAATGACCCAATTATTGCAGATCCCTCCAGGGATGACGAAGTTGCCAGAATCCTCTTCGTCCTCTTCCAAAACGGCAGCAGCCTCTTCGTCTCGACCGGTGTGGATGAATCCTCCACTCTTGAACAAACCTTACGTATTGGGAACCCCAGAAGAATAACATATGCCAGCCCGGGACTTGTTCTCTTTTAACTCAATCATTCGCCCCAAACCAGCAGTTGCGCCATGCTCAATGGCCAACTTCGCATCTTTGTAGGAAGCAAATGAAGAAGTTCCCTTCTTAATCGGCTCAGCAGTAGATAAAGCTTGGAACAGAGTTCCAACTTCATCCTCAGCATCTATATAAGAGAAGGAAGACAAATGGCTAACTAGGAGAGCCTTTTCTCCCCCTACCACTACCAGCTTCTTATTCTTTACAAACTTTAATTTCTGGTGTAGGGTGGATGTCACGGCGCCTGCCACGTGAATCCATGGTCTGCCCAAAAGACAGCTATACGATGGGTGAATATCCATAACCTGGAAGGTAATCTGGAAATCACTGGGTCCGATTTTGACTGGGAGATCAACCTCGCCAATCACAGTTTTGCGAGACCCATCGAAAGCCTTCACAACTACTCCACTCTGCCTCATGGGAGGCCCTTGATATGACAGCTTCGCAAGAGTGGATTTTGGCAATACATTCAATGAGGACCCAGTGTCCACCAACACATTGGACATGGCGTCGTCTTTGCCGCTCATAGATATATGTAATGCCAAGTTGTGATCTCTTCCCTCCTCGGGGAGATTAGCGTCACTAAAACTCAAATTGTTACACGCAGTGATGTTTGCAATAATGCTATCAAATTGTTCTATCGTGACATCGTGATCCACGTACGCCACATCCAACACCTTCTGCAGAGCTTCTCGGTGTGGTTCTGAATTCAAAAGCAGTGATAACACAAATATTTTGGATGGCGTTTGTAGAAGCTGGTCTACAACATTGTACTCGCTCTTTTTGATGAGCCTTAGCATCTCATCACAATCTTCTTTCATATTGCCACTCGGGCCAGCGGAAGCAGGAGTTTTCAATACGGAGGAGCGCTTAACAACAAGTGCCGGATTTGGAGTGCTCACAGCGTTTCCAATCAGGCGTTCAACAAAACCAGTATCAACACTTCCTCGATTTTCAGATTGAGGCTTCAACGGTGCTGAAAATACACGACCGCTTCGGGTCAACCCACTGACATCAACAATCTTAACAACATATGAAGAGGGCAAGGACACCTCTTTCCCACTCTCTATTGCTACAGCATTGTAGCGATAGGGAACCGCTTTCTCAGAAGAGTACGGTACAGGACCGACAGGCTTGATAGTCAGAACTGGAGAAACCTTCTGCTTTCTACCATCATACTTGATAACAACAGGCTCAGGTATCCGAAATACCGGGGAAATTATATTGACTTCGAGCTCATCTTCGTCAACATTTCTATTTTGAAGGATCTCAATGAATCCTTCGTCCAACATCTCTTGCACATCTTTGCGCACCTGGCGACATCCTCTCTGATTGACAGAACAGACTCTGCATCTATCATGGTCATGCTCATAATGGCTATAGTCACACAGCAATCTATGCATCTCAACCAGCGATTGTCGGATATGACTGACATATTTAACCTTGTACTTGCCAGGGCAACCATGGACCATATTGACAGACTTCCCATGCTCGGGCAATGGGTTCTTCTTCACGTTCGGACCTACGTCCTCGAAAAATAGAATCCCACTTCTCACAAGGTCTTGCACCTTGGTCTTCAGGGGATAACAATTCTCTACGTCGTGTCCGGGAGCACCGGAATGATACACACAATGAAGTTTAGGCTTGTACCACCACTGGGGGTTAGCAGGTACAGCGGGAGGGTCTCGCGGAGTGATCAACTTTCTATCGATCAGATATGGATAGAGTTCGGCATAAGTCATCGGGATCGGATCAAAGGTGACCCTCTTCCTCTCGTAGCTGGTGCTGTCATTGTTGTTGTTATTTCGAGGCTGGTAGGCCTGCTGTTGTGGACGTTGTTGTTGTTGATGATACTGCTGAGTTTGCGGTTGTTGATAATGTTGAGCTTCCCTGAAAATAGGTGCTATATGAGCCACCTGATTCTGATTGTTGACTGGGCGATCCATCTTCCTCTTCATAGAGGGTCTTCTTTTGTCATGGGAAGACACAACATGTGCCTCTCCCTCCTTATTCTTCGCAAAGCTTCCATATCTCTTTGCTGAAAAGCCTTCCTCCCGAGTTAAGCGTCCTTCACGGACCCCTTCTTCCAATCTCATCCCCATATTTACCATCTCGGTGAAATCTGAGGGAGCACTGGCTATCATCCTCTCGTAGTAAAACGAGCTCAAGGTCTTTAAGAAGATCTTGGTCATCTCTTTCTCCTCTAGGGGTGGCACTATCTGAGCTACTAATTCGCGCCACCTCTGGGCGTATTCTTTGAAGGTCTCTTTCTCTTTCTGGGACATCGCCCTCAACTAGTCCCTATCAGGAGCCATATCCACATTGTAATTATATTGCTTGACGAAGGCCTCGCCAAGATCATTGAAAGATCGGATGTTCGAACTCTCCAAACCCATGTACCACCGAAGAGCGGCACCGGACAGACTGTCTTGGAAATAATGGATGAGCAGTTGGTCATTATCAGTCTGCGTTGACATCTTGCGAGCATACATCACAAGATGGCTGAGAGGGCATGTGTTTCCCTTATACTTCTCAAAGTCAGGCACTTTGAATTTAATAGGGATCTTCACATTGGGCACAAGGCACAACTCAGCAACACTTTTACCAAAGAGGTCCTTCCCCCTCTAAGTCTTCAGTTCCTTGCGAAGCTCAAGGAATTGGTCCTTCATATCATCCATCTTTTCATAAACGTCTGGGCCCTCAGATGGCTCAGAGTGGTAAATGGTATCTTTGACCCTTGGTAAAGTGTGCATGACGGGAGGTGGCACTGAAAGGACCGGGCTAGATGCCGGCAGAGAAGCAAGGGTAGGTGCGAAACCCTCTGGCACAAAGTTGGGGGGCATTCCCCAAGGGAACCCGGCTGGCATAGATGGTGCGAAGTGAGCCATTGCAGTAGGTACAGTAGAAGTCACGATCTCAAAAATGACCGTCCTCTGGGGAGGAGTTAAGGGCGTTGGAGAAGATTGGCTCTGAGCGGCCAAGAATGACTCCATCAAGGCAGTCAACCTGGCTACTTCTTCCTTCAGTTCGCGGTTTTCTTGTTCTAGGTGATCCATCAGTCTTGAAGAATTGGCTCTAGTGTAGTACCGGTGAGTCAGCTTGTCTTTAAAATAAATAAAGAATACAGAGTTAGACCATAGGACAAGAAGTCAGGAACAAAACCTGCTTATAGACATGATGTATGCAATGCTCGTGCATATGATTTGTTTTTTATTTCAAAGGAACTTTTAGAGTTCTATTTGCAAGAATTTGGGAAAAATTACATTTGTATCACATATGGAAATATCTCAATCAATAATATCTGGAAAATAATTTTTTTTAGCAAAGAAGTACAACATTGGTAACCAAGATACATGAGAAAAGGACAATGATCATCCTATGGATCCCTAGAAACAATCATCTAAAGCTCGGGATACGGGAAGATAAGACGCACGAAGCCTCTTCACCTCCTCCTCATAGGCTGCCTCCATATCTGCTTTCTCTTTGGCGAGTCGGTCGTACTTCCTCTTCCAGAACTTAGAAGACTGAGGAAGTAGAGAAGTCCATGCATCTTTAGGATCATCAATAACCTGATGCTCGAGGAACTCGATCAAAGCATCCTTTTCCTTAATCTGCTGAAGCAACTCTTCTCGTTCACGGACCCAGGCACGTGAACGGTCTTCGTCTCTCAACTCCTCTACTCCTTGGTCAGGGAGGGTTGAAGGCCCAACCATAACCAAAGGTGTAGGTCTTGGATACTCGTACGACATGAGATACTCCGACGCTCTCTTCCTAACCCAAGAAGTGTAAGGCTCCAAAGCGACACAGTTCTTAGGACCCAACTCATTCCTTCCTTTCCTATGAATCTTGTGCCAAGCGCGGACCATCCTAGCTTTCAAGCCTTGGGGATCTTTACCCTCCTGAAAGAACACACCCTCTAACAGAATGTTATTAGGTTTATCCTTTAGGGGGAACCCAAGCTGACGTCGTGCCAAAATAGGGTTGTAGTTAATCCCACCACATGTACCGAGAAGAGGTACATTGGAGAATTCACCACAAGAGTCGACAATCTGCACACCATCATACACACGATTGTACCAAGAGATATCATCATTAGTGAGAGACATAAGTCTTGTGGACCACCGTAGACATCCTTTGTTCTCCTTGAAAGCGGTCGTCTGCGGTAAGTGAGAAATAAACCACTTATACAACAGAGGCAAACAACACACAATGGCACCACCACCCTTTGCATTCCTCATATGCATAGAGAAATAAGCATCACCCAACAGAGTCGGAACGGGATTAAGAGTAGAGAAAATCTTAATAGCGTTCACATCCACAAACTTGTCGATGTTGGGGAATAACACTAACCCATAGATGAGAAGTACAAATATAGCTTCAAAGGCATTTGTATTAGGAACAAATGTTATGTTGGACAAAAACTCATTTGGAGTGTGGAAATTTATGAAATTTGGATTTAAAGTGTGATGTGCAAAACATGTCAATGCAAAGTTTCTAAAATTGGCCAACTTTCAAGCCCTTCTGTTTTGATGATGCAAGCTTCAAATGGAAAAACCTCCAACATAAAAGTTGTAGATATTTTCAAGACAATAAAAATGGACTTAAGTTTTGCATCATTTGGATTTTTGATGAAGAAGGTATGGGCACTTGAAATTGGATTTTTTTGACTTTTAATGCCTTTGACCCAAAAGGACCTATAATGTATTGCATTATCACATGCATTTCCTTTGAGATTTTGAAATTTTTTTCAACATAACATTTGAATTAGACATCTCAAGCTTTCCAATGAATTTGATCCCACCTCAAAATCATAACAAATGAATGAGTTATGTCCTTGGGAAGTTAACCTAAAATTAGGGTTTCAATCAAAGTGACCTATAATGTATTGGAATGGCAGATGGTTTTCCAAGCTTAAAATAAAATTTTGATGAACATGAAAGTTGTTCATATTGTCCTTAAGAACATTTTTTCTTTTGGAACCATCTCCATTTGAACAACACATAAAAATTTAGGTCTCAGTGCATTTCAAAATAGTCAGATGAATTGACTGATCAACTTTTCAAGTCCACAACTCATACCTTGATGAATTGATGATTGAGGATACTCAAATAAGTTCAAATATGCATGAAATGAAGAGTTAAAGAACTTCCCTTGATTGTATTTGACCATGGGCTGAGGTTGCTTCATGAGCAAGGCATTGTGGTGCACAGATGGATTAGGGTTTCTTTTGAAGAACAAGGCCTCAAACCCATTGACTTGCTTTGATCAAAATGATGAATTAAGATGCTAGGGAGGCATATTTGATGGATGAGAGCTTTGGGAACCATTACCATGCTTGCTTTCATCTTCTCTTGGGTATGTCTTTGTACCAATGACCTCCTAGAAGCTTTTGACCTTGTGATTGCTCAAGCTACAAACAAAAGATGTTAGTGACATATTTTTGTGCTTTTGGTTAGTAAACAAAATAAGAAAAGCAATGATATACAATTCAAGCATGCTTGGTGATCTCAAACCACTCACAAGGAGTCCCACCCAAAGGCAAGGGCCCAAGATGTTCAATGATCCTTGAGGCTATGCAATGCAATGTTATGATGCCATGAGGGATCTTAGGGAAAAAATTGGGGTCTTACAGATGCCCCTATTTAAGGTCATTATAGCCGGAGGGAGGAGGGAAGGTTAAAATCTTCGTCTCGACGAGGTAGAATGGGCTTAAATAATATCAAAGAGACGAATTTTGGTCCCTAAGAGACCTCATGATGCAAATATACGTATGCAAAATGGTAACACTCTGCGGGGGTATGTGTCCACAAAGGAGTAAAGACAAACAGGAGACACTAACAATCCACATGAGTGATACCTCCCATGGGTCAAAAAACCTGGGGACTCTTATGGGGATAAGAAAGAAATGCGTGAGCAGGGCACGACTCAAAGTTTGGGGAGGAGAATTCCAAAGGGAAAAAAACCAATGGAAAGACATCGAGCTGACTCGAAGACGCCCGTATTGGGGGATATGCCAACACAGCGGAACTATCCACAATGGATACTTCGGATAGAAATCCGGACGAAAACAATCCACTAAGGGACCTCGCTGGGGATGTCTAGAAGGACTCTCCTGGGGAAGCAACGAGATGAGGTGTTACCGATTACTGGGTAACAAGCTCAATGAAACATGTGATCTGAACACCGACATAAGGGTCAGATATACAACATGCTCGGGAAGAAATGAATATCTAAGACCGGTATAAAGGTGAGAGATATCAAAACTTCAAAACATCTGAGGAAGACCTAAAAGGTATATTTCAACTCAGGAAAAATCTGACTCCACAGGGGACAAAAGTCATAATAGAGAGCAGAAAGGAAGGAACACCAGGGATACCGGTTACTGGGCATATAATAGGTGACCAACCAAGGCGTGAATTGGGGAATATTCCCAAGACACTCATCATCCGAAAGAGGGCTAAAAGCAAACTCGATTAGGATGGACATTCGATTCCAAAACAGGGATACGAATCTTACTCAACTGGGGAAGAACAAAAGGCTTCGACCAAAGAGTGCATGAGATATATTATCTATTACCGTCAGAACGTAGACAATACACTCGCATGGAAGATTATCCACAACCGGTTACTGGGTTAATAAAGGATAAATCGACCGAAAAGAAGAGGCATCGGGATACCAAAACTAGGTATATAATGATGACCAATCCAAGGGAGAAACAATCGTCATCAACAACAAAGGGTAGACGAGAGATGACTCGCTGGGGATAAATTGCGTAAACAGGGCAATTATCCAGGCAAAAGAGGGAATATCAACATCGAATATTGGATGAAGATAACCGCCAAGGAGGGGATTACATCTACCGGATACTGGGTAGAGAACCACGGAAGAGTAACCGTCATCGGTTAGGATGAACAAGAAGGTTACCTCTGCAAAGGGCAGAAAATAGGGTTTACAACTACCAGTATAAGGGTAGAAAACCACAGACTCCGCCGAGGATAAGATGAATGATTACCGATTGCTGAGCAATTATTCATTTATACCACGGAGAAACACAAGAAGCAGTCTCAAGAGGCCAATTTAGGATCAAACCAAAGAGGCAAATTGAATCAAGACTCGTCCTAATGTGGATATAACTCAATAGGGAAGCCCATCCCAATATATGTGTTGGGGGGGAAATAGAAACAACCATTATCCACGAGGACATAGCTCGGTGGGGAATATGGAAGAAAGGATAAACGCTTTCTGCCTATGGAGCTGACTCTATATGGAGAGATCAGACACACACATCTGCTTGGGGAGATCTATATCACCGATTAGCAGGAGACAACAAACAAACGCTATATGGCAAAGAATGCAACATGAATATCTGAATGTTATGATTTATGCATGCATATGCGTGGTTTATGTATGATGAATGCTGACAAACAGACATATCTAACACACACAGGATCCAGGAATCAACCACCCGGTACTACCCCTCAAGAGGGAAAACCAAAATCACTAGAGAGCAAGTGATCTGCCGGAGCTCGGAGATACCAGGAAACAACAAAATCTCTGCAGGGGAGGAATCAATAGTCAACCCGGCTGGGGATAGGAGTTACAATGAGACCACATCCACCACATGAGCAACTCTACTGGGGAGTCTATCCGATGGATACAGGGATTCTAGAGAATCAACCTGTTGGAGATCAAACCACCCTTAGGAGAGCACTGAGGATCTCTTAAGTACCCTTTCGTCATTGTGAATGTTCACTTTGTTTAAAAACAATTTATAAAAAAATTGATTGTTTAAAACAATGATATTTTCTCAATTAAAGCATGTGAAACATTTTGTTGAATAGAAACAAATAAGAGTGCCGACAATTGGATAACAGGCTCAAATTTATTTGATGGAATGGTAGTCTGCAAATGGCAGGACTCCATATATCTTTACAAGTTTGAAATTGGTGATATATATTGGAAAAGGGCAACATTGAACATAATGACCATTTCTCCACCAATTCCGAATCCGATGTATTTGAAGCTTCAATTGATGATGACTGAGCGAGCATCTCTGATGGATGACGGTTGTAGAACAAAGTCTTGTCAGGATGCAGTTACTTGCCAAATCCCTAATTTTTGCCTAGATTGCCCCAGGATGAGGTACTCAATCTAGCGGGATACATATATATTTCTTATGTCTCTAACTTTTTCCTGGACCGCCCTTTCGGGTTTTCAATCCACCGAGACGCTCATTTTTGCCTAAGCCGCCCTTTCGGGTTTTCAACTTAGCGAGCTATTATGTTTTTATTTTTAGGCAAAGTATTTCTTGGCTGCATCTGAATTCACAGGACGAGTGAAATCCTACCCATCCATAGTTGTAAGTATCAAAGCACCGCCTGAAAAGGCTCTCTTAACAACATATGGACCTTCATAGTTTGGAGTCCACTTGCCCCTGGAATCGGGCGCGAAAGCCAAGACTTTCTTGAGCACAAGGTCACCTTGTCGGAACACACGAGGCTTGACCTTCTTATCAAAAGCTTTCTTCATTCTCTGCTGATATAACTGACCATGGCACATGGCAGTCAACCTCTTCTCTTCAATCAAATTCAGCTGGTCATAACGACTCTGAACCCATGCAGCATCAGTTAACTTGGCTTCCATCAAGACTCTCATTGATGGGATCTCCACCTCTACTGGGAGTACAACCTCCATGCCATAAACAAGAGAGAAAGGGGTTGCCCCTGTTGAAGTGCGGACAGATGTACAATATCCATGTAAAGCAAATGGCAACATCTCATGCCAATCTTTGTACGTAACCACTATCTTCTGGATAATCTTCTTGATGTTCTTGTTAGCAGCTTCAACAACCCCATTCATCTTGGGTCTGTAAGGAGAAGAATTATGATGCGTTATCTTGAACTCACTACACAGCTCTTTCATCATCTTATTGTTCAAGTTAGATCCATTATCAGTAATGATCTTGTCTGGCACACCATACCGGCATATGAGTTGATTCTTGATAAACTTTACGACCACCTGCCTGGTCACACTTGCATATAACGCCGCTTCAACCCACTTGGTGAAGTAATCAATTGCTACGAGAATAAATCTGTGTCCATTGGACGCTTTCGGCTCAATCATGCCAATCATGTCAATTCCCCACATGGAGAAAGGCCATGGTGATGAAATCACATTTAGAAGTGTCTGAGGGATATGAATCTTATCCGCGTAAATCTGACACTTGTGGCATTTCTTCACATATTTGTAGTAGTCAGACTCCATTGTCAGCCAATAGTAGCCTGCTCTCAACATCTTTCTAGCCATGGCATGTCCATTGGAATGAGTACCAAATGAACCTTCATGGACCTCGGTCATCAACAGGTCTGCTTCGTGTCTATCCACGCATCTGAGCAGAACCATGTCAAAATTTCTTTTATAAAGCACATCACCATTGAGGTAGAAACTTCTTGATAATCTTCTCAGAGTCTTCTTATCTTTCACAGATGCCCCAGGTGGGTAAATCTGGCTCTGAAGGAAACACTTGATATCATAATACCAAGGCTTATCATCTTTCACTTCTTCAACTGCAAACACATGAGTTGGCCTATCCAGGCGCATCACGGTAATATTAGGGACTTCATTCAAATGCTTCACCACAATCATTGAAGCTAGCGTAGCAAGAGCATTAGCCATCCGATTCTCATCTCGAGGAATATGATGGAAGTCAACCTCAGTAAAGAACGTTGAAATCCTCCTCACATAATCTCTGTATGGAATGAGACCAGGATGATTCATTTCCCATTCACCCTTAATCTGATTAATCACAAGGGCCGAATCGCCATAAACATCAAGATGCTTGATCCTTAGATCAATGCATTCCTCCAATCCTATAATGCAGGCCTCATACTCTGCCATATTATTCGTGCATTTGAAGGTTAGCCTTGCTGTGAAAGGAATATGTGTGCCCTGAGGAGTAATGATTACTACCCCAATACCATTCCCATACTGATTTACAGTGCCATCAAACACCATACTCTATCTGGAACCAGGCTCTGGCCCTTCATCGAGTGTAGGTTCATCGCAATCTTTCATTTTCAAATACAAAATTTCCTCATCCGGGAAGTCATACTGAACTGACTGATAATCCTCGATCGGCTGGTGTGCCAAGTGGTCAGCCAAGATACTACCTTTGATAGCCTTTTACGCTCGATACTCAATATCATACTCCGATAACAACATCTGCCAACGGGCAATCCTCCCAGTTAAAGCAGGCTTCTCAAATATATACTTGATTGGATCCATTCGGGATATCAACCAAGTCGTATGATTTATCATATACTGGCGTAAGCGCTTAGCAGCCCAAGCTAAAGCACATCATGTCTTCTCAAGCATTGAGTATCGAGACTCACAATCAGTGAACTTCTTACTCAAGTAGTAGATAGCGTACTCTTTCTTTCCTGATTCATCTTGCTGACCCAGGACACAACCCATTGAATCTTCAAGAACAGTCAGGTACATAATCAATGGTCTTCCTTCCACAGGCGGAGACAGGATCGGAGGCTCAGACAGATACTCTTTAATACTGTCAAAGGCTTTCTGGCAATCCTCGGTCCAATCATGAGACTGATCTTTCCGGAGGAGCTTGAATATTGGTGCACATGTGGCAGTCATGTTGGATATGAATCTGGAAATATAATTCAAGCGACCAAGAAAACCTCGGACTTGCTTCTCAGTTCTGGGCGCATGCATCTCTTGTATTGCTATGACCTTTGCAGGATCAACCTCAATACCTCTTTCACTGACAATGAAACCCAATAACTTGCCAGAACGGACTCCAAATGTACACTTGTTGGGATTCAGGCGAAGCTTAAACTTTCTCAAACGTTGAAAAAGCTTTAACAGGTGCTCTACATGTTCAACTTCCGTTCTTGACTTAGCAATCATATCATCGACATATACCTCAATCTCCTTGTGCATCATATCATGAAACAAGGTAGTCATAGCTCGTTGATACGTGGCTCCGGCGTTCTTCAAACCAAAGGGCATCACTCGATAACAGAATGTTCCCCAAGGTGTGATTAATGTTGTCTTCTCCATATCCTCGGGTGCCATCTTAATCTGATTATATCCGGAAAATCCATCCATAAATGAGAAGACTTTGAATTTAGTTGTATTGTCTACCAACATATCAATATGTGGTAAAGGGAAATCATCTTTCGGACTAGCTTTATTCAAATCTCTATAGTCCACACACATCCGAACTTTTCCATCTTTCTTAGGCACAGGCACAATATTGGCCACCCATGTAGGATACATAGAAGTCACCAGAAACCCCGCATCAATTTGCTTATGAACTTCCTCTTTGATCTTCACTGCCATATCGGGATGAGTTCTTCTGAGCTTCTGCTTTACAGGCACGCACTTAGGTTTCAAAGGTAGGAAATGTTGCACAATATCAGTGTCTAGACCAGGCATGTCTTCATATGACCAGGTAAAGACGTCGACATATTCTCGTAGCAATTCAATCAACCCCTTCTTAATAGATTCTTCCAGGAGTGCCCCAATCTTCACTTCACGAACACAATCCTCAGATCCCAAGTTGACTGTTTCCAGATTCTCAAGATGCGGCTGAATGATTTTCTCTTCGTGCTCAAGTAGCCGGGTGATCTCGTCAGGAATCTCTTCAACATCATCTTACTCTGCCTCAAATACAGGGAATTCAAAATTGGGAGATGGTGTTGGATCATTATGTTCAATGGGTCTAGAAATCAACCTGCATAATGATTTTGGATATGAAAAGTTTTAGAATTCAAACAAGGCACATCATTATGCAGATGAAAAGATTGATTTTATTCTATTTTTTAGGGTTTTATGTGATCACCAATTTCATGCAAAAAAGCGAAAAGGGAAAATAATTTGGAAAAACAAACATTTAACATGAATTTAATGAATGAAAATATCACTGTATTTATGTTGCCAACAATGTCATCACTCCTCCTTTTGGCATGGGAGAAGGGTTTTTAAACAAAGTGATCATTACGTTGACTTGTGGATAACTGCAGGAATATCCACAGCGATCCAATTGTTGTTGATCCCTCCAGGGATAATGAAATTGCCAGAATCCTCTGTATCTTCTTCCATGACAGCAACAGCTTCTTCATCTTGACCAGCGTGGATAAAACCTCCACTTTTGAACAATCCTTGCGCGTTGAAGACCCTAGAAGAAAAGCCAATGCCAGCCCGAGACTTATTGTCTTCTAACTTGATCATCTTTCCTAAACCAGCAGTTGCACCACACTCGATGGCCAACTTTGCATCTTTGTTGGAAGCAAATGAAGGAATTCTCTTCTCAACAGGCTCAGCTATAGATAAAGCTTGGAAAGGAGTTCCAACTTCATCCTCAGCATCTATATACGAGAAGGAAGACAAGTGGCTAACCAGGAGAGCCTTTTCTCCCCCTACCACTACCAGTTTCTTATTCTTCATGAATTTCAACTTCTGGTGTAGGGTGGATGTCACGGCGCCAGCCTCGTGAATCCATGGTTTGCCTAAGAGACAGTTGTACGATGGGTGAATGTCCATAACCTGGAAGGTAATCTGGAAATCACTTGGTCAATTTTTGACTAGGAGATCAACTTCCCCAATCATAGTTTTACGCGACCCATCGAAGGCCTTCACAACTACTCCACTCTGCCTCATGGGAGGCCCTTGATATGATAGTCTTGAAAGAGTGGTCTTTGGCAATACATTCAGGGATGACCAAGTGTCCACCAACACATTGGACATGGCGTCGTCTTTGCAATTCATGGATATGTGTAATGCCAAGTTGTGGTCTCTTCCCTCCTCAGGAAGATCAGAGTCACAGAAACTCAAATTGTTACAAGCGGTAATGTTTGCAACAATGCTATCGAATTTCTCTATTGTGACATCATGATCTACATATGCCATATCCAAAACTTTCTGCAGAGCCTCTCTATGTGGTTCTGAATTCAGAAGTAATGATAACACGGATATCTTGGATGGCGTTTGTAGAAGCTGGTCTACAACATTGTACTCACTCTTCTTGATGAGCCTCAACATCTCATCACAGTCTTCTTTCTCATTTCCCCTAGGGCCAACAGAAGTAGGAGCTTTTAGTAAAGAGGAGGGTTTAACAGCAAGTGCCGGATTCGGAGAATTCACCGCATTCCCAATCGGGCGTTCAACAAAATCAGCATTAGCCTGCGGTTTCGGTGTTGCTGAAAACACACGACCACTACGGGTCAAACCACTTACATCAGCAATATTCACCACAAATGAAGAAGGCAAACGCACTTCTTTCTCTCCTTCTACAGCAACAACGTTGTAACGAAAGGGAATCACTTTTTCAGATGAGTATGGTACAGGACCGGCAGACTTAATGATCAGAGAAGGAGAAACCTTCTGCTTTCTACCATCATACTTAATGGTAACAGGCTCGGGCATCCGGAACACCGGGGAAATTACATTGACCTCTGGCTCATCTTCGTCAACATTCTTATTCTGAAGAATCTCAATAACTCCTTCGTCCAGCATTTCCTGAAGATCTTTACGCACTTGGAGACAACCCAATCGGTTAACAGGGCATATTCGACATCTATCATGATCGTGCTCATAGTGACTGTACTCGCATAGCAAACGATGCATCTCAACCAGAGATTGTCGAATATGACTGACATATTTGACCTTGTATTTGCCAGGGCAACCCTGGACCATGTTGACAGATTTCCCATGCTCGGGCAATGGGTTCTTCTTCACATTAGGACCCACGTCCTCAAAACACAGAATGCCACACCTTACAAGGTCTTGAACCTTGGTCTTCAAAGGATAGCAATTCTCCACGTCGTGGCCGGGAGCACCAGAATAGTATACACAATGTAATTCAGGCTTATACCACCACTGAGGGTTAGCAGGTATAGCCAGTGGGTCTCTCGGAGTAATCATCTTCCTTTCTATCAAAGAGGGATATAGTTCTGCGTACGTCATTGGAATAGGATCAAAGGTGACCCTTTTCCTCTCGTAACTCGTGCTGGTTTGATTACTGTTTCGAGGCTGGTAGGTCTGCTGTTGTGGACGATGTTGTTGTTGCTGATATTGCTGAAGTGGTTGCTAATTGTTGCTATGTTGGTGATACTGCTGATTGTCTCTGAAAACAGGTGCTATATGAGCCACCTGGTGCTGGTTACTGGCGGGACGCACAGTCTTCCTCCTCACAGAGGGTCTTCTTGGTTTCACATGGGAGGTCACAGCATGTGCCTCTCCATCTTTCTTCTTCGCAAATTCCCCATAACGTTTGGCAGAAGAGCCTTCTTCTCTGGTTAGACGCCCTTCTCTAAGCCCTTCTTCTAGACGCATCCCCATATTCACCATCTCGGTGAAATCCGAAGGAGCGCTAGCAATCATCCGCTCATAATAGAATGAACTCAAGGTCTTCAGAAAGATCTTGGTCATTTCCTTCTCTTCTAGCGGAGGCACGATCTGTGCTGCCACTTTTCGCCACCTCTGGGCATACTCTTTAAATGTTTCTTTGTCCTTCTGGGACATGGCCCTTAATTGATCCCTATCGGGAGCCATATCCACATTATACTTATATTGCTTGACGAAGGCCTCGCCAAGATCATTGAAGGATCGGATGTTCGCACTGTCTAACCCCATGTACCATCTCAGGGCAGCACCGGACAGACTGTCCTTAAAGTAGTGGATGAGCAACTGGTCGTTATCGGTCTGAGTTGACATCTTCCTGGCGTACATGACCAGGTGGCTGAGAGGACAAGTATTCCCTTTGTATTTTTCAAAGTCAGGGACCTTGAATTTCACAGGAATCTTCACGTTTGGGACCAAGCACAGTTCGGCAGCAGACTTGCCAAAAAGATCCTTTCCTCTAAGAGTTTTCAATTCCTTGCGAAGCTCAGGAAATTGATCATTCATAGTGTCCATCTTTTCATAGACATCTGGGCCTTCTGATGGCTCAGAATGATAGATGGTGTCGTCTACCCTGGGCATAGTATGCACGACAGGAGGAGGAACGGCAAGGACCGGGCTAGATGCCGGCATAGAAGCAAAAGTAGGAGCAGGACCCTCAGGCATGAAATTAGGAGGCATCCCCCACGGAAACCCGGTTGGCATGTGTTGCACCCCAAAATTTGCCCTCTATTTTTAACTCTAACCAATTTTTTGTTTCACATTCATTTGCATCATCTTCATAGCATAACATTTTTTTTCTGTCTTAATATTAGCCGGAATAATTTCTCGGAATTTACAAACAGACTGGTCAAATTAACTTTTTAACTGTGCCTAAAATTAGTCAACGAAAAAATGTCAAGTGTAAGTTTGCAAATGTCGGTAACATTAATCTGCGGTTCACGTGGTTTAATTTGACATGCTAAAAATATTTTTACGACTATTTTTGGTCATATGTTGATCAGTCTGAGCGGTTTAAACGGTCATAATTTTTATTTCAAAATCCGACCAAACGCTGTATTTTTCCGAGTCATTTATTTCGCGCTGATTATTTTGACGTGTTCATTTTATTTTTTCGAGCATTTTGGTGCCCGACTTTTATTTTTTTTTGAGTCTATTTATTTTTATATTGGGTCTAGAATAAATAAATAGGTTAATTAGTTTTTATTTTAATTTTAACTATTTTAATTATTTAACTTTATTCAGTTTTTAATTTAATATTGGGTTTCAAAATAAACTTAGGCCCATTATCATTAACCTAATTTGTTCCTATATATATTTACTAGCATGACTGATAGAGGGAGGCCAAAAAGACAGAACAAAGAAGAGAGACTAAGAGAAGAGCTGACAGAGTTCAGAGCAACCTCCAGAGGCAAACCCTCAGATCGCTCTGCAAACCTCACGGGTGCAACTCAATTTCAATCGATCCTCCCCAATCAGGTTTGCCTTATATCCATCATCTTTATGCCTTCAATTTGAATTTTCTGAATATATGAGGTATTATGGGTGAATTTCATACCCTTTTGATGCATGTGTTTGACATTACATTTTGATTTGGGGGCAACCCTTGATTACCCTATTTTTTTTCTCTAACCTGTTTGTTGAGTTTCTTTTTTGTGAGGGCTCACATGACTCTTGCAGAGATGGTTTGCGTGGTTTTCCACATTATTTGTGGGATACCACCTGGAGGTTTCTTCCGATTACCTGTGCTTAATGGCTTGAGATATTTGTTTGTGACTGCTTATTCCAAAGGATGAGAGCTACTTGGATCATCAATATGATCTCAAGAGGGGAACTCCCAATGTGGTTTTATTTTCTTTTCCCTTATCTCTTGTATGTTTAGGAATTTAGCCCTTTTTTTTTCTCTCCATTCTAACCCAAGCCAAAACTTTTTGTGCAAACAATAACTTTTGTTTTCAACATTAGAAACCTAAGCCTTATGCTTTTGATTTTCAAACTTATTTTTTATAACACTTATTTTAAATTGAACCTTTTAATCCACTTTAACCGTGTTGTTTCCTTTAAACCATAAACCTTTTCTTAAACCTTAACAAACCTTATTATTATTTCCTATTTTCGCTCTTATTTATGTTATTCATACACTGTAACTGCTTCGCCTTTGTAATATTTTAAGTTTTAACTTGTAATATTTTCAGTTTTACTTTTTGCCATATTTATTATGTAACTGCACCAAAGCGTTGTAATAATTAGGGTTTTATTTTCTGCCATTTATTTTCTGCCATTTTATTTTTCTGCCATTTATTTTTCTGCCATTTAAATTCCTGTCATTGATCCTATATTAACTGCGTGGTTTAGTAATGTAGGGCATGAAAACCTACTAAATTAATTATTTAATATTTTTCTATAACCTTTATATTTTTTATAAATAAATAATAAATACTAACTATTTTAATAACTTTTTTTTATTACTTACTTATAATAATAAACCCTTATATATTTTGTAAATAAAATCTAATTGACCATTTTTCTAATCGAATAATAATAATAAACCTATTAATCTAATAATTTGGTATTTTCTATAATCTTTATTTATTTTGTAAATAACTAACTTAATATTTTTCATATAACTCTTTTATTTTATAATTTGTATATTAATATATTTTAAATTCTTTTATTATTACTAATTTATTTTAAACTCATATTTTTCTAATAACTTCTAAAAAAATCTAACTTGTTTAACTTAAAATAATTTCTTTTAAAATTCTAACCTTTTTATTATCACTTTATTATTATTGTTATTTTATTATTGCTTTATTACCACTGTTTATTTATTATTTTATTATTATTTGTTTTTATCTATTCTATTTTTGCTTCATTATTTTCTTTATTTTAATTTTGTTTTATTTATAATATTAGGAACAAATGTATAGGTTATAAATTTATTCTTTCTCGCCTGATTATTATGTATCTGTCCCATAGCTATGTAATAGTTTAGGAATTTATTTTTCTTGCTTTTATTTTTGTAAATATTTATTGCGTGGTTAGTAATTTAGGGAGTGCAAAAAACTAACTGTAAATAATTGAACTTAGAAAATTAAATTCAAGACAAATATCTGAAAAATAACACTCACACACGTAAGTCGATCTTTGATCGCCATCTGTACTTCCTAGGGTATTCCTCTTGGTTGCCTTCTTTAAATGGTCAAGTCCCTCGAAAATAGGGGTGTCTTAAGCAAAGTCCCTTCAAACAGAAAAATCATCAAGTCCCTATAAACTTAAAAGATCAAGTCCCTACGAGGTTGCCTACGATATAATGATCTTGTCCCTTCGGTAAATATGATGATAGTCCCTACGAGTTGCTAAAGACACCCCTTATGTTGCCTTCATTGACCATACGATGACCCTACGCCCGTCCCTTAAACACATCCAAGGCAATGACCACCTATTCCTTAATAATAGGGACAGTCTTACCATTGAAAGAATATACAAGAACACGAAAGACTTAATCTAGGGTAGGTATCTCATAGTTACTTGCTCACACTTTTCAAAATTACTGTTACACCTCACAATTTCTAAACTAGGCTTTGTATACACCCATACGAGGGTCATTACAAAGTACTTAAAGAAATTTTTCTAATCACACACTACACTCTTGCAAACAAACAAAGTGAGCTAAGTAACTAAGAGCCCATGGATAACCATGGATATAAAGGGTGCTAATACCTTCCCTTTGTATAACCTACCCCCCGAACTCAAAATCTTTTTAAGGTCTTTCCTGTTCTTTTATGTCCTTTCCTTTTGGATAAAATAAAAGTCGGTGGCGACTCTTGCTATCCGCAACATTTAACTAAAGTCAGTTCTCCCACCGTGTTACAGCATGGCTGTAGGAGCAAAGTATGCACTGGCTGCAGGCACAGTTGAGGAGACAATCTCAGAGATGACTGTCCTCTGGGAAGGAGTTGAAGGCGTTGGAGAAGATTGGCTCTGGGCAGCCAAGAACGATTCCATCAAAGCACTTAGTCTGGCCACTTCTTCCTTGAGTTCACGGTTCCCTTGTTCTAGTTGATCCATCAGTCTTACAGAGTTGGCTCTAGTGTAGTACCGGCGAGTCAGCTTGTCTTCAAAATAAATGAAGAGCACAGAGTTAGACCACAGGACAAGAGGCCGAAAACAAAACCTGCTTATGCACATGATGCATGCAATGCTTGTGCACATGATTTGTTTTTATATTTTAAAGGAACTCTAGGGTTTTATTTGCAAATTTTTGGAATCATTTAACATTTATCGCATATAGAAATATCTCATAAAATAATATCAGGGAAAAGAAGTACAACATTGTCAATTATGTACAAGAGGAAAGGAAAATAATCATCCTATGGATCCCTAGAAATAATCATCTAATGCTCGGGACACAGGAAGATAGGATGCGCGAAGCCTCTTCACCTCCCTCTCATAGGTTGCCTCCATATCTGCCTTCTCTTTGGCGAGTTGATCGTACTTCCTCTTCCAGAACTGGGAAGACTGAGGAAGTAGAGAAGTCCATGCATCATTAGGATCATCAATAAGTTGATGCTCAAGGAACTCTATCAAAGCATCCTTCTCCTTAATCTGCTGAAGCAACTCTTCACGTTCACGGATCCAGGCACGTGATAGATCTTCATCTCTCAACTCCTCTACTCCTTGATTAGGGAGGGTTGACGGCCCAGCCACAATCATAGGTGTAGGTCTCGGATACTCGTAAGGCATGAGATATTCAGAAGCTCTCCTCCTTACCCAAGCAGTGTAAGGCTCCAAGGCGATACAATTGTTAGGACCCAACTCCTTCCTTCCTTTCTTATGAATCTTGCGCCAAGCGCGGACCATCCTAGCTTTCAAGCCTTGGGGATCTTTACCCTCCTGAAAGAACACACCCTCTAACAAAATGTTATTAGGTTTATCCTTTAGGGGGAACCCAAGCTGACGACGTGCCAAAACAGGGTTGTAGTTAATCCCACCACATGTACCAAGAAGAGGCACATTGGAGAATTCACCATAAGAGTCGATAATCTGCACACCATCATACACACGGTTGTACCAAGAGATATCATCATTAGTGAGAGACATAAGTCTCATGGATCACCGTAGACATCCCTTGTTCTCCTTGAAAGCGACCGTCTGAGGTAAGTGAAAAATAAACCACTTATACAACAGAGGCAAACAACACACAATGGCACCACCACCCTTTGCATTCCTCATATGCAAAGAGAAATAGGCATCACCCAACAGGGTAGGAACGGGATTAAGAGCAGAAAAGATCATAATAGCGTTCACATCCACAAACTTGTCGATGTTGGGGAACAATACCAATCCATAGATGAGAAGTACAAATATGGCCTCAAAGGCATCCTCACTCATGGCCTTCCCATAAACAGTAGCTTGAGCAATGAGAAACTCAGAAGGGAGACCTTGAATTCCACCTTTGGTAGTCATATGAGCACCAACCAGAGATTCATCTATGTGCAACATGTCAGCTATCTCTTGAGAAGTAGGAATACTCTCTAAGACACTGAACGGCAACTGATCCAGGATAGGTATACCCACAAGATAAGCATACTCCTCAAGGGTAGGCAAAAGCTGAAAGTCCGGGAACGTGAAGCAACGGTACAAGGGATCATAAAATTGTACCAGTACACTCATCAACCCTTCATCCACCTGAGTAGTCAGAAGAGGAAGAAGTTTCCCAAAACGAGCTTTGAAACCCAAAGGATCTAGTATATAGGATGTCAGATTCCTTAACTCTTTCAAATCTGGTTGTCTGAAGCTGTACTTCTTTGTATTCCTTCTTTGTCTTTCCATGTCTGAAAATTTTGAAAATAAACCCCTTAAGTTCCTTGATAATTTTCTTCATTAATGATGATAATCTACACACCATCATACACACGGTTGTACCAAAAGATATCATCATTAGTGAGAGACATAAGTCTCGTGGACCACCGTAGACATCCTTTATTCTCTTTGAAGGCGACCGTCTGCGGCAAGTGAGAAATAAACCATTTGTACAACAGAGGCAAACAGCACACAATGGCACCACCACCCTTTGCATTCCTCATATGCAAAGAAAAGTAAGTGTCGCCCAACAAAGTCGGAACGGGATTAAGAGTAGAGAAAATCTTAATAGCGTTCACATCCACAAACTTGTCGATGTTGGGGAATAACACTAGCCTATAGATGAGATTGCATTCCTCATATGCAAAGAAAAGTAAGTGTCTCCCAACAAAGTCGGAACGGGATTAAGAGTAGAGAAAATCTTAATAGCGTTCACATCCACAAACTTGTCGATGTTGGGGAATAACACTAGCCTATAGATGAGAAGTATAAATATGGCCTCAATGGCATCCTCACTCATGGCCTTCCCATACATAGTAGCTTGAGTAATGAGGAACTCAGAAGGGAGACCTTGAATTCCACCTTTGGTAGTCATATGTGCACCAGCCATAGATTCATCTATATGCAACATGTCAGTTATCTCTTGAGAAGTAGGAACACTCTCTAAACCACTGAATGGCAACTGTTCTAGAATAGGTATACCCACAAGGTAGGCATACTCCTCAAGCGTAGGCAAAAGCTGGAAATCTGGGAAAGTGAAGCAACGGTACAAGGGATCATAAAACTGCACCAATACACTCATCAATCCTTCGTCCATTTGAATAGTTAGAAGAGAAAGAAGCTTCCCAAAACGAGCCTTGAAACCCAAGGGATCTAGTACATAGGATGTCAAATTCCTTAACTCTTTCAAGCCGGGCTGTCTGAAACTGTACTTCTTTGTATACTTTCTTTGTCTTTCCATGTCTGAAAATTTGCAAATAGACCTCTTAAGTTCCTTGAAAATTTTCTTATTATTGATGATATGGATGCAAATGGGTGCATGAATGCATGAATGCAACAATCACACTCAAGGATCAAGCAAAGCACATCAAACAAAGGTCATGGGATGGATCATGTCATCCTTAATATCAATCATCCATTTTGGTGGATTATGGTTTACACCTTATCAACACCCAAGTTCCATTGATATTAAGGATATATGAACGGATCAACCATGAATCAAAGGTTTGTTGCAAGTCACGAGCATGGAGTCTCGGTTAAGAACCACCTAAAGGGAGTGTACTAGGGTATAAACCTGCCAAGCATGTTCTACAAGAGGTTCCCATAGTCATCATCCCATCTTTCGGATATTATCGGAGAAACGACTACTCGTATTCCAAAAATATTCTCAAGAGAGACTCTTATGAGTGTAGTATTGCGTAACAATCGTATCAAATCTTACACTTGAACGACTTTCGCACTACATCCTAAAACTAGGCCAAGATGGGCTTGGTAAACTAAGGTCCTTGGCTTCTAAGGTCTATATTGGAAAGAGTAATGTCTAACCACAACTTACTTGTGTGACATTATTGATCCCAACATGACCTCCACCAAGTGAATGGACTTGCAAGTCAACTTGCTAAGGAATAACTCCACACAAGTCAACAAGACTACGCCGTTCTCCTATCCTAAGTGCACTCGAGTCCGGGAATAGAACTCATCTCACAAAGATCACCAAGCATACAAAGAATTAATATCAAGCAAATCAATCATTACATACAATATAGTAATCCCAAATTTCACAAAAATATGTCACAAAACAATACAATACAACAAGCATGAAAAGTTGGCAAAACCCACTAGGCACAAGTTTATCCCCAGCAGAGTCGCCACTTTTCTGTAGCGGGGTATTCGTTACCATTAGAGATATTGACTAAATCCAAGGTAAACCATACAAGTCGAGTCGCCACCGCACTTCTATTTATCCAAAGGAATGGTTAGAAAGCGAACAAAAACCTAATAGTTTTAACAAAAACTACTAAAAGAAACAGAGATCTGGGTAAGGGGGTTGGTTATGTAATGGGAGGGTGTTAGGCACCCAAAACATCCTAGGTACTCCTAGGGAGCCCTTTTCATACTTGTGAAGGTTGTTGTCTTGTGAAAATTTGTTTGTGCAAACATGATTGAAGAGATGAGAAGAGAATGTACAAGTTTATTTATATTTTTGTGTTTGGATGGATAAATCCATTGCCTACGTACCATCTTATAAAAAGATTAGGATCAAAACCTCGTAGTTCGGGGTAAAAATCTCAAAACAAGTTGGTGAATTGATTGGTCCAAAAGCCTTAAGGTCTTTGGTTATCAAAGGGAGAAAACTCAACCAAACCACAAATCCACCATGTGAGGATAGCTTCAACATGCTAGTGAGGGGTTAACCCTATAATAAGCATGGAAGACTCATTGTCCATCACTAAGGATATAGGTGAGTATTATATCTACCACAAGGATAACTCAAACCTAATAGCTAAAGGTTGTGAAAGATTTTAATTAAGAAGTGGCCATTGGAACCACAAAAAGAAATTTGAATGGGTTATATTTACCAATTAGAAGTATATACAAAAATGATCAAAGTGGATTAAAAGGTTCAATTCAAAATGAGTATTATGAAAAGGAGGTTTGAACATCAAAAGCATAAGGCTTAGGTTTCTAATGTTGAAAACAAAGGTTAAATGTTTGCACAAAAGTTTTGGCTTGGGTTAGAGTGGAGAGAAGAAGAAGAAGGGCTAAGTCCTAAGTAAAGCAAAAGAGAAAGGGAAAGAAATGAACCACATTAGGAGTTCCTCTCTTGAGATCATATTGATGATCCAAGTAGCTTCCATCCTTTGGAACAAAGCAACCACAAAGCAAATATTTCAAGCAATCAAACACAAGGTCATGCATCTCTTTCTTTAGATGAACATGGCAATGGTCCTCCAATTAAGCTCAAATGGAAACTTCTAGCACAAAAGCACACACATCAAAAGTTCCATGAAGTAAAACAAGAATGGACAAGAGTGAGTTTAGAGATTTGGTCCTCCTAATCCATCTTCACCATTAAGATCTTTTTATTCCAATTTTTGCATAAGGAAAGGTCCTAGAATCTAAGTCCAATTCTCCATTTCTTTGCATAGGGAAAGTCCTAGAAACTAAGTCCATTTCTTTGCATTTGGTCCACAACAATCAAAACAAAACACAAGCATAATAGTATATACATAATTATGTGCTCAAGTGAGCAAAAGGCAAATGGCATTAACATAAACATGTGCTCAAGTGAGCAAAGAGAAAAGCAAATGGATAATATGTGCAAGAATAGTAAATTACATAAAGTAAATGTTAATTGTCAATAGTTAGTGTTAGTAGTTAGTGTGTCATAAGGCAAATTTAGCGCTATGTTAAGCAATCGTAATTGGACTTATGTAGAAGTCACAACTATCTGAGGCCGGTCAATAACAATGTAGGCAACAAACACAAGTTAGGAGTCTTGGTTAGTGAACCAAGTCCCAACAACTTGCCATGTCAAAAAGAAAATGAGAATTGATCTTGTATTGGTTTAAGCCTTTCGCATGATTTAAAAGACAACCTATCCTTAATGCAAAGCCATTCACTTGATCAATTGATCAAGATGAATTAGATTTGAATCAAGAAAGGTTAAATCCCTCTAATCAATGCTAACTTATCAACCTTCAACTCATTGATCAAAAAGAAAAAGAAGAAGAAGAAGAAGGAGATGAATAATGGAGAATGGAAATGGCAAAATTAAAATGCATTAAATGAAATACAATGTAGCAATCCTCATATGTTGACCAATGACATTGAAAGTCAAAGTCAAACAATCAAAAACCAGAAGTGAGATGAAGATTGGGAGTCAAGAAAAGAATAAAATATTTTTGGCATTTTTTAATATTAAAAATAAACTTGAATTAAAATATTAAAGAAAGGTCAAACTTCAAAATCACTTCAAACCCACCTTGAAAGATCCAAGTGATTTATCCTAAGTTCAACAAGGTCAAACAAAGTTTGACAAAAAATTTCAGCATTTTTAAAAGTCAGAAACTATTTTTAATCGATTAAAAATGAATAAAAATAACCTAATTGAACTAAAATCTCAAATAAATCTCAAATCAATTCAAAAATTGATGAGAATATTTTTCATAGATCCATCATCATTCAAGTAGGTTAGGAAAATATTTATTTTTTTGAATATCAAAAACTATTTAAAATGAATTAAAAATAAACAGAAAAGAGAAAATTCACAAAAAATATCAAATTATGAAATAAAAAATATTAAAAATCAGAAATAGAAACTAGAATTTATTTGGGAAATAATGCAATTGGTCCCATAATTTTTGGATTAAAAATGAAAGAGATATGATTTTTTGAAATAAAAGGAATTTAAAAAATAAAAACAGAAATTATAAAAATGCAAAAAAAGGAGGAGCGTTGGATCTGAGCTCATTAATTGAGCTGGCAGATCACACGCTCCTAAGGAGCGCGCCTATGGTGATCCACAGTCAATGCGTGGACATGTGAAACAATTAAAAGTCATAACAATGAACGGTCCTGATTGCATCTGGAAATTAGATCACACGGTCCAGATTTAAACTGGACATGATGAAGCCACCGGAGCCACCGTCTTCTCCAGTGAGCTTCCAGATTCCGGCCAAAATGCAGAAACTCAAAAGGCAACCAAAATGTGCGATCTATACATCAATAGAAAGCTGGGATGATGTACATCATCCCTATACCATCCATTTTCATTCTAGATCTCTATGATTTGAGAAATCAGAAGTTGAAAAATCTGGTGTTCATCATGAACTCAATGAATTGCAAAAATTGAAAGCATAAACATGATGCCTCTATTGAGAGGACTTCAGCCAACACAAAATCACAGCCAATAGGTCAAAGGATTAGGAGAATCGAAGAAAATACCAGTTGGAGTGTGTGCTTGAATTCTGGTAGCTTGAGCTTGTAACCTTGCTTGCTTTATCAAAACAGAAGTTCAATGGAGTGTATGATGAAGGTCTAGAAGCATTAGATCTAAGAATACAACCAGATGAAGCTGAATTCTAGATCTGAATTTTTTTTTGAAGAAAATGCAATTGCTTCTTTAGTGATGGTTAGGGAACGATTTCAGCAGCATTTCAGGTTGAAATTAGGGTGTGAAATGGAGGGAATGAGGCCTCTATTTATAGAGAAAGTGGCAAGGAAAGTGTGGAATGATCCGTGTGCATGGCATGTGAGGCTTCATTGCATGGGCTTGCATGATCATGCACAAGGCCCAAAAACAATGCCAAATGAACTCTGAGCAATAACCAAAGGGAAATGGACGTGTAGCTTGCAAGGCAATGGCTCATGTAGCAAGATTTCAAGTGAATTCTCCAATTGTACCTAAACAAACATCCCTTCGAAAGTACCATTTAGCAAATCCAAGCATAGGCATATAGGTAATGGTTGGAAAGGTATTTGTATGAGGAACAAATGTTATGTTGGGCAAAAACTCATTTGGAGTGTGGAAATTTATGAAATTTGGATTTAAAGTGTGATGTGCAAAACATGTCAATGCAAAGTTTCTAAAATTGGCCAACTTTCAAGCCCTTCTGTTTTGATGATGCAAGCTTCAAATGGAAAAACCTCCAACATAAAAGTTGTATATATTTTCAAGACAATAAAAATGGACTTAAATTTTGCATCATTTGGATTTTTGATGAAGAAGTTATGGGCACTTGAAATTAGATTTTTTTGACTTTTAATGCCTTTCACCCAAAAGGACCTATAATGTCTTGCATTATCACATGTATTTCCTTTGAGATTTTGAAATTTTGTTCAACATAACATTTAAAGTAGACATCTCAAGCTTTCCAATGCATTTGCTCCCACCTCAAAATCATAAAAAATGAATGAGTTATGTTCTTGGGAAGTTGACCCAAAATTAGGGTTTCAGTCAAAATGACCTATAATGTATTGGAATGGAAGATGGTTTTCCAAGCTTCAAATAAAATTTTTATGAACATGAAAGTTGTTCATATTGTCCTTAAGAACATTTTTTTCTTTTGTAACCATCTCCATTTGACCAACACATAGAAAGTTAGGTCTCAGTGCATTTCAAAATAGTCAGATGAATTGACTGATCAACTTTTCAAGTCCACAACTCATACCTTGATGAATTGATGATTGAGGATACTCAAATAAGTTCAAATATGCATGAAATGAAGATTTAAAGAACTTCCCTTGATTGTATATGACCATGGGCTGAGGTTGCTTCATGAGCAAGGCATTGTGGTGCACAGATGGATTAGGGTTTCTTTTGAAGAACAAGGCCTCAAACCCATTGACTTGGTTTGATCAAAATTATGAATTGAGATGCTAGGGAGGCATATTTGATGGATGAGAGCTTTGGGAACCATTACCATTCTTGCTTTCATCTTCTCTTGGGTATGTCTTTGTACCAATGACCTCCTAGAAGCTTTTGACCTTGTGTTTGCTCAAGCTACAAACAAAAGATGTTAGTGACATATTTTTGTGTTTTTGGTTAGTAAACAAAATAAGAAAAGCAATGATATACAATTCAAGCATGCTTGGTGATCTCAAACCACTCACAAGGAGTCCCACCCAAAGGCAAGGGACCGAGATGCTCAATGATCCTTGAGGCTATGCAATGCAATGTTATGATGTCATGAGGGATCTTAGGGACAAAATTGGGGTCTTACACTTTGGAATAAGCAAACACATAAGCATAAAATCAAGAAATCAACAATCAAATGAACTCTTGGAAGATCCCTCTCTCTTAGAAGCTCATGGCAATGGTTCCTCAATTTGGCTCAATGTTGGAATCCCTAGCACAAAAACACACACATCAAAAGGTTCTATTAACAATCAAAGAATGGACAAGAGGGAGTTTAGAATATAGTCCTTTCAATGTCCATCCTTAAGCTTTAAGCATTCTAAAGGCATGAGGCCTAGTTGCTCTTTGACATTTAAGCATTCTAAAGGCATGAGGCCTAGTTGCTCTTCAAACTCCATTTGCTTGGGTAAAGTCCTAAAGTCTAAGTCCATTTTGTCCAATTCTTTGCATTTGGTTCACAACAAACAGACAAACACAAGCACAAAAGATATATATACAATTATATGCTCAAGTGAGCAAAAGGCAAATGGCATTAACATAAACATGTGCTCCAATGAGCAAAGGAAAAAGCAAATGGATAATATGTACAAGAATAATAAATTGCATAAATGTAAAGTGCACAAAGTAAGTGTTAATGGTTAATGGTTAATGTTAGTAGTTAGTGTGCCATAAGGAAAATTTAGCGCTATGTTAAGCAATCGTAATTGGACTTATGTAGAAGTCACAACTATCTGAGGCCGGTCAATAATAATGTAGGCAACAACACAAGTTAGAAGTCTTGATTAGTGAACCAAGTTCCAACAACTTGCCATGCCAAAAGAAAAAAAGAGAATTGATCTTGTATTGGTTTAAGTCTTTTGCATGATTTAGGAAGCAACCTATCCTTAATGCAAAGCCATTCACTTGATCATTTGATCAAGATGAATTAGATTTGAATCAAGGAAGATTAAACCTCCTTAATCAATGCTAACTTATCAACCTCTAACTCATTGATCAAAAAGAAAAAAAGAAGAAAGAAGAAGAAAGAGATGAATAATGGATTATGAAATGGAAAGATTAAAATGCACAAGGTGAAATAAAATGTACCAATCCATGTGTGTTGACCAAATGACATTGAAAGTCAAAGTCAAACAATGAGAAACCAGAAATGGGATGAAGATTGGAGGTCAAACAATAAGCAAAATATTTTTGGCATTTTTTAATATCAAAATAAACTTGAATTAAAAATAAAAGAAAGGTCAAACTTCAAAATCACTTCAAATCAACCTTGAAAGGTCCAAGTGATTTATCCAAAGTTCAACAAGGTCAAACAAAGTTTGACAAAAAATTTCAGCATTTTTAAAAGTCAGAAACTATTTTTAGTCAATTAAAAATGAATAAAAATAACCTAATTGAACTAAAATCTCAAATAAATCTCAAATCAATTAAAAAATTGATGAGAATATTTTTCATAGAACCATCATCATTCAAATAGGTTAGGAAAATATTTTTGTATTTTTTGAATATCAAAAACTATTTAAAATGAATTTAAAATAACCAAAAAAGAGAAAATTCACAAAAAATATCAAATGATAAAATAAAAAATATTAAAAATCATTTTTAGAAACTAGAAATTATTTGGAGAAGAATGCAATTGGTCCCATATTTTTTGGAATAAAAATGAAGAAGTTATGAATTTTTGAAATAAAAGGGAATAAAAGAAATAAAATCAGAAAAATAGAAAAATAAAAAAAAACAAGGAGCGTCTGATCAAGCCTCATTAATTGACGTGGCTGATCAAACGCTCCACATGCGCGCTTCCATGGTAGGCTTCAGTCCACGCGTAACACAATGAATTATTAAAAGTCATAAGAAGCAAAGGCCAGGATTAGATCTGGAAATAAGAATGGATGGCCACGATTGGATCTGGAGACCAGACGGTGGCCAGCGCCACCGTCTTCTCCGACTAGCTCCGGTGAGAGCTCAAATTTGCAGAAGAGCAAATGTGCACCAAAACACACGATTCAGGCATCAATCGAAAGAGGAAGTGATGTACATCACTCCTATACCACTCACTTCCTCTAGATTCCTATTAAGAGAGAAATCAGAGATGGAAGCTTGATGGTGTTCATCACGAACTTGCTTGATTTTGAAAATTGAATACACAGCAATGATGCCTCTATAGAGAGGACTTCAGACAACACAATATCCAAGCAAATAGATCAAAGAATAGTGAGTTTCGAAGAAAAAACCAGTTGGAGAGAACCTTTGAATTGTGGTGATCTGAGCTTGCTTCCTTGCTTCCTTTGGCCAAACAGAAGTACAATGGACTATAGGATGAAGGTCTAGGAACTTTAGATCTAGAGATTCAACCAGATTTAGTTGAATTTCAGATCTGAAAAATTTGAATGAAAATGAAATAGTTCCTTTGGTGAGAGGTTTGGTTTTCAATTCAGCAGCATTTCAGATTGATTCATGGATCCAAATTGAATGGAATGGTGCTTCTATTTATAGCCAAGCATGGTGCAAGCAATGAGAAATCCGTGTGTGCATGGCAAGCGGATACTCTTTGCATGGGCTTGCATGATCATGTAAAAGGCCCAAATTTAATGCCAAATGCAATCTGCAGTATAATTGAGCTGAAATGGACGTGTAATTGGCAATGCACAAGCTTGTGTAATGAGTTCCAACATGTTATGCACAATTATGCCTAAAACTTCTCCTCTTCGAAAATGCCATTTGCCAAATCCAAACATGAGCATGTGAGTAATGGTTGGAAAGGTCTTGATGTAAGGAACAAATGTTATGTTGGGAAAAAATCCATTTGAAGTGTGGAAATTAGTGAATTTTGAGTTTAAAGTGTAAGGTGCAAAGCATGCGAAGGTGAGGTTTCCAAATTTGGCCAATGTTCAAGCCCCTCTGTCTTGATGATGAAAACCTCAAATGAAAAAACCTCCAACATCAAAGTTTTATATATTTTCAAGAAAATAAAAATGGACTTAAATTTTGCATCATTTGGATTTTTGATGAAAGAGTTATGGGTACTTGAAGTTGGACTTTTTTGCCTTTCAATGCATTTGGTCCAAAGTGACCTATAATGTTTTGCATTATCACATGTATTTCCTTTGCGAATTTGAAATTTTGTTCAACATAACATTTGAAGTAGACATCTTAATCTTTCCAATTAATTTGATCCCACTTAAAAAACATAAAAAATGAACGAGTTATGTTCTTGGGAAGTTGACCCAAAATTAGGGTTTCAGTCAAAATGACCTATAATGTCTTGGAATGGATGATGACCTTCCAAGATTCAAATCAATTTTTGATGAACATGAAAGTTGTTCATACTGTCCTTAAGAACATTTTTTCTGTTGGGATAATCTCCATTTGACCAACACATAAAAATTTAGGTCTCAGTGCATTTCAAAATAGTCAGATGAATTGACTGATCAACTTCTCAAGTCCATAACTCATAACTTGATGAATTGATGATTGAGGGCACTAAAATAAGTTCCAATATGCATGAAATGATGAATTAAAGAACTTCCCTTGATTGTATTTTATCATGGGCTGAGGTTGCTTCAGGAGCAAGGCATTGTGGTACACAGATGAATTAGGGTTTCTTTGGGAAACAAACCTCAAACTCTTGACTTGCTTTGATAAAAATGATGAATTGAGATACTTGGGAGGCATATTTGATGGGTAAGAGCTTTGGGAACCATTGCCATGCTTGTTTTCATCTTCTCTTGACCATATCTTTGCACAAAGGACCTCCTTGAAGCTCTTGACCTTGTGATTGCTCAAGCTACAAACAAAAGATGTTAGTGACATATTTTTATGCTTTTGGTTGGTCAATAAAGATGATAAGAGCAATAATATACAATTCAAGCATACTTGGTGATCTCAAACCACTCACAAGAGGTCCCACCCAAAGGCAATGGGAACCAAGATGCTTATGATCCTTGAGGCTATGCAAATGAAATGTTATGATGCCATGAGGGATCTTAGGGTCAAAATTAGGGTCTTACAAGGCTGTTTTTATTGATCATAGTCCTTCCGAGCTCTTCTAAAATTCGGTTTTTACGTTCCACAACTCAATTTTGTTGTGGAGTTCTTGGAGCAGAAAAATTATGATCAATGCAGTTTGTTTCACAAAATTCTTCAAAGAGGTGGTTTTCAAATTCACCTCTGTGATCACTTCGAATAGTAACTATGCTAGTGTTTAATTTGTTTTGAGAAAGCTTGGCAAACTTTTCAAAAAGAGAAAAAGTGTTAATTTTACTTGCTAAGAAGATGGTCCAACAAAATCTAGAGTAGTCATCTGCTATAACAAAACCATAGTATTTTCCACCTAGACTTTTAATTCTAGATGGCCCAAAAAGGTTCATATGGAGAAGTTCAAGGGGTCTCGTTGTGGAAACAATATTTTTAGATTTAAAAAAGATCCTTGTTTGCTTTCCCATTTGGCATGCATCACATAAGTGATCTTTTGAAAATTTGATTTTGGGAAGACCAACTACTAGATCTTTTACTATTACTTTATTTAGCAAGTCAAAGTTGACATGCGCTAATCTCCAATGCCAAAGCCAAGAGTCTTCACTCATGGAGACGATACATTTAGCGCTAGTCAGAGATACTTCATTCAAGTCAAGCATGTATACATTATTTTCCCTCTAGCCCTTAAGCACATCATTCTTTTTACATTATGTTCAATCATGCAACAATCTTTTGAAAATGATACTTTATATCCTTTGTCACATAATTGGCTAATACTAATGAGATTGTGCTTAAGGACTTTAACTAAAATGACGTCTGAGATAGTAGTAGATGAGGGATTACCTACACTACCTTTTCCGAGTATAGCTCCCTTGTTATTATCATCGTAGGTTACAAACCCTTTCTTCTTAGCCACAAAGCTAAAGAACAAGGAAATGTCACCCGTCATGTGTCTTGAGCATCCACTATCGAGAATCCATGTTCTCTCCGTATTCTCAAGACATTCCACCTACAAATTTAAACAAGGGAAGGAGGTACCCAATTTTCATTGGGTCCTAGTGTGTGAGTGAAACTTTGGTTGCGTTTGGGCAACCATTGAAAAATGCCTTTAGGAACCAAAAATCTCCTAAATTGGTATTTAGCAATAGTATATCCCCTTTTGCAACAATATAGACAATTTAAGTTCGGATGAGAGTTGCTTTTGCTAACTTGATCCTTTACCACATAAGTGTATTTTTTATAAGGATTATTCATGTTACTTCTAAAATGTGATTGATCAATAGCAAAGGTAACTTTAGGTTGTAAAGCCTTGTCTAATTTAGCTTGAAGAGTTCTAACCTCTCTTTGCCAAATGTGACAAGTTTCACATCCAGACCATCTAAACCAAAATCCCTTATCATCTTCAGTTTTGCCTTTAGTAACCTCTATCATAGATTTCTTAAGAGTTTCTAATTCCTTTTCAGAATCAGAAATCTTCTTTTCTAAATAATAGAAAATTTTCTTATTTGAGGCTAGGCGTTTGAAAGCTTCCTTGGCCTTATTGTGTAGAGCACTAAAGACATTTTGCAAATCACAATAAGACATTTTATCAACATGATCATATTTAAAATGACTTACATTTTTTTCTTCTTTTGATGAGCTGTAAGACAAAGTTTGGCCTTTTCTTCTTCATCACTTGAGTTATCATTGCTTGAGGACTCACTATCACTCTCCGATACAATGTATGTTTTTCTAGATTTGCTAGATTTATTATGAAGTTTGTCTCTTCCTTTGTCTTTCTTCAACAGGGGACAGTCCGACTTATAGTGACCGACCTTTCGGCAATTGAAGCATGACCCTTTTTACTTCGTTGTCTTCCCTTCCTCTTGATTCGAGAATTTTGATTGTCTTCTATAGTTGACAAGATTTTTATCCGAATGTTGAACTTCATTCTTTCTAAGGTATCAATTATACCTCCTTATGAACAACTCTATGTCTTCACTCAAATCTTTATCATCATCACTTGATTCACTCTCACACACATCATTGGTGGATGACTTATATCTTGAAGCCTTTAAAGCGATAGACTTCCTTTAGGTTTCTTTAGCTTTATCCTTATTTTCCTTCTTTTGACTCTTCTCATGTTTCTCAAGGTTCATGAGCTCTTTCTCATGCTCTTGAAGCTTACCAAACAATGTTGTCATGTCCAATGTTCTTAGATCATTGGCTTCCTTAATCGCAGTGACCTTTGGTAGTCAATCCCTGTTATGACATCTTAAGATTTTATTAGTAGCAACATCATTAGGGGTAGTTCTATCAAGAGCATTTAACTGATTGATTAGATGATAAAATTGCTTTTGCATATCGACAATGGTTTCACCATCCTCCATATGAAAAAGGTCTAATTCTTGAGTTAAAGTGTTGATTCTAGCTAGTTTGGCATCATTGGTTCCCTCACGGGTAATTTGAAATGAGTCCCACATATCTTTAGCACTAGTATAATGGGAAAGCCTATAATACTCATCAACACCTAAGGTGGTGATGAGTATTTTTCTGGCTTTCGAATCATAGCTGCACTTTTTCTCATCTTTTTCATTCCATTGTGCGTGAGGTTTAGGTATTGTTAATACCTCAGGATTGTCATTAATTTTAGAAAACAAATAATGTAATCACCTCTGTTGTTGTAATATGTTGGGTTGAAGAAATTCAACATCTGGACCAACATGTCATGTACGATGTCACGACATCAGGTCTGTGACATCGCACATGTGTAGGAAACTGAATTAATTAGTTCAGTATATGTCATGGGATCAGCAAGGATATCTGGTGAATATCCTAACTCCCATGTGGAGGTCTTGAAGACTCAATCAGAAGATATATAGGCTCAAAATATGGAGATATATATGGAGAGATTCTAGGATTGAAGACCTTGTTTGTAGCAGAATTTTTCTGCTGAAGTTGTAACAGCCAAGAACAAGTCTGCTGCAATTTCTGAAGGCCCAAATCCAGTTGGGTGATTAGGTTATAAATAGCTGATTGTAATCTAGTTTTTGTAAGCCTCTTAGAATGTATTTTCAGGGGTGTGTGTAAGGTAAACCTCCCAATCTGTGGGAAGGTTACCATGTGTTTCTCAGTGGTAAAACCTGAGAGTGTTTGTAACTCGAAGCCTGTAGGCAAGAGTGATTTTGTTCTTGAATGAAGCTGTGAAGCAAGTTCAAGGTGTGGTAACATTACATTGTATTTGTAGTGATAGGAATGAAAACTGGAGGTTTCTATCTAGGAGTTCCTAGGTATAGATTGCATTGGGTAGGGATTAAGTGAGGAGTTGTAAACGGGTGAGTTTAACTCTGAATTGATACTGCTAATAGTGGATCTTCTTCCTGGCTTGGTAGCCCCCAGATGTAGGTCATGTTGGACTGAACTGGGTTAACAATTTCCTGTGTTTGTTTTCCTTCTGTATGATATAATCATGTATGCCATAACTAAGCATGTATTCCAGTCTGTTCATCAAGATAATAGCAGACCTGATACATAGCCTTCTGTTGGAATGTCAATCAGAATGTTTTGACATTCATCAACAACAACACATACTGTTTAATAAGCTGATGATTTCAGTTCAGTATGTAGTGAAGTCTGGAGTTCAAAAGCACAACAGACCTGGCCAAAAGATCATTGTGAAACTGTCAAACTGGATGTCTTGACAGTTCTTCCAGTAAGCTGATACTGAAGTAGAGACTGGTTGGTCTTTTACAGTACAGCAAATTTAGCACAATCTGTTTTCAGGAACCAAGCAGACTTAGCATATGGTTCTGGACTTGGATGTCAAACGGAATGTTGTGACATTCACTCCTGACTGCATATGCTAAATTGTTGGATGGTTAGTTTTTCTGTTTCAGGATTTTTCTCAGGCTATTCTTCAGGAATCCACCAGCTGATCTAAAATCTAGGAAACTAACAACTAAGCTACAATTAATGAACCTGGCAAATAATCTATTTGTTAGCTCCTTAATAAGTGGAGATTAGTTTAACTTGTTACAACCTTTAATTTAGGAAATACAAGTACATGACCAACAAACTGGAACAATGTAACAGATAATGTCCAAAACAGGATTGAGACATCTTGCTGATATCTGTGTAGGAAAACAACAGAAGTGAATGATAAGGTGCACATAACTAGGTGTCCCTCCATTCTAGGATGACATAGAAGGAGAGGTCGTGACACTGTGAAAAGGTGTACATCAGTACAGAGTGTAATAACTGTCTTGCTGTAATAGGTACAATGTTAGATCAGATGTCATGACTTGGAGTAGAACATCTGAATACTGACTACGCCAGAATTTCAATTGGTATCAGAGCAGGCATCCTGTTCTGTCTCTGGATGAGATCCATGGGTGATACTTTCTGGCAGCTGGCAAGGAGTATGTTAGTACTGATGCTGGAACCTGTGTAAGGTTCTGTACTTCCCTGAATGGTCCCTTGAAGTAGGTGGATGGACTGTTCATGACAGGAATGGTGTGTACCTGTCTCTGGAGGTTGGCAATTGGCCTGTGTGTGGGACAGCTGTGCCAGTACTAAATCACATTCAAACCTGGTATGGTCTTGGAGGCCAATCTGGTGAAGTGTGTGTTCATAGGTTGAGTTGTATTATGATTTCCGCTGCATAATACCTGGCAAAACTCAAACTCTGATGTAGTTTCCCCTCATGTGGATGAAAGGCTGCTGTGTTCAAGATCTCATCATAATCTACTGAAGATGTCAAAGATACTTGAGTCTCCTCAAGTCCACTCATCATGACTTTCTCACTTCAGGATGGTAAGAGTCACTTAATCACTGATTCTCTTACTCTCTTGAGTAGTGTATATGAAGACCTTGAAGACCTTCAAGGAAGGTTTGTTCCAAGGAGGTGGAACCAATGTTCTATGTGATGTTAGAACATGTTGTTCAACAAGTATGCAGCTACTGGTTGAAGAGCAGATGTTTTTAGGGTTCAAACAAAGGGATAATTCTGTTTGGAACCTACTCCTGACCTGGAAGAGGAGACATCTGTGTGTGCTAAGTTGACAAGAGAAGGGTCAACTGGGTGTGTGCTCAAGAAGGTCATCCCTAGAAGTTGAGCTGGTTGAGATGTGACATTGTGCAATCTCCTGCTGTTAGGCATCTTCCTACAGTTTGATCAGGATTGGATAGTTGTTCCCTGAAGTACTATGGAGTGTTGGAAGACAAGTCTCCTGGATGTTAGCAGTCAATAATGGGGTAACCTGATTGTGATATCATTTAGGGGGGTTGGAACCATGAATCTTGTTATTCAAACACCACGTTCAGAAGTGGCAGTTCTTACTAGGAGTGAGAATATGAAGATTCAGAGGTTGGTTGAGGTAATATGCTCTGGCAATGCATATCTACTATTGACTGGTGTTGTTTGTCTCACTAGTACTTATGGTCAGCTGAAGTCTGATTGGTGTGATTGGAGGAGTTAGTTGCCACTGGTTAGGGATGGTGGATGTCATGTTGAGACATTTGTGTACAATGCATGGATATTGGTGTGGAGTTTCCATGATTGTTAAGTTGAGGGGGAGTCTTGGTTAACCTCCTCAAGTCTGGTCAGCCTAGGGTCTGGTTGGCTGTTAACCTGTGTCACATGGGTTCTGGTGGTTGTGTGACACATTTGCAAGGAAGAATTCATCTCTCTCATTCCTAAGGGTGAATTTAATCTGGGAAGACTTTCAAAATTATCTAGGTGCTTGCAAGCAGAAGATGTTGACACAAGAAGAGTACTTTCAAAGTATTCTTATGGTGGAAGTATCTGAAAGGAAAATTGGGAAAGGATTTAAGATCAATGTCTGCTTGTGCCAAGTACAAGTGTGTAATTGATTATCCTTGGAGCTCAAGATAACGGATGTTCTTAAAGATGTTGGAACATCACTTCTTCAAGACCCTGTGCAAAATCACAGGAAGGATAGTACATTGGCTTATGATCTATCTCTTTGGTGGCAGCAAAAGCATATGATCTCTGAAAAGGTTTCCTGGCAAGAAACTTGATTCAGCCTTGGTATGTACAAGAAGAAGAAGACATCATAGTCTTGATGGTGGTTACTTGGATCAGTTTATTTCTGATCTAGGTAAGGAAGTGCATTAGCTTATGCACACTGTGGAGTCAAGAACAAGTGGCAGCAATCTTGACATCATGGAGACAGCCTTGCCTTAGGATGTGAAATCCTTGGTAGAGCTGAAGGGTTAGTGACTAACTGGTCCTTCTGAAGACTCATACATCAGAGTGTTTGATGTCTTTGGAGAAGAAGCAGGGATTCATCAAGGTGTGAGCTTGGATGACTTAACTGCAAACCAGCAGGATGGAGGTTGTTTACTCAAACTTGGTTCCACAATCAAGTCTATGAGAACATTGAACTCTTGTTCTGTGAAGGGAGGAAGTTCTTTCAAGTGGCAGAAGAAGGAGCTGAATTCAACAGCTAGATGTCAAAACACAATGTTGTGACATTTGGTTCAACATCAGACTCTTAGTTGGTGAAGTGGCACATCAACTTGAGATAGAAAGGTCTACAGGGCTGTAGATTGGATACTTCAAAAACTTGAAGTTCTAGTCTCACTTGCAAGGTCAGAATATCTTTGGGAGAAGTCTGATAAACTCGGGGAGGTCAAAAAGCAGCATTTGACCTTTTCATATGAGAATTCATGAAGGAGGTAATCAACCAGTGGCAGTTGGTCTATCTCAGAAGTGAGTTCGAAGAATCAAGATAATCAACATAAGGCAGCTGGTTATTCTTGAGGAAAGTCTGAGACAAATTACTTTTGAGCAGAAAAGTAGCAAGTTGAAGACTAAAGGAGGTGTCTTCTCTTCATCCCTTGGAGCTTGTGGTAGGAGTTCTGAGCTATCCATGGAAGACTGTCTCTGGTAATGGGATGAGAGTGTATATATCCCAATGTATGTCTGGGTTCCTCTGGCCCAAGCCTGTGACTCAGCAATATCTGAAGTCTATCAGATAGTGCTCCTTGTAATGCTGTGAAGGATGTCCCAGCTGAGGTTAAAACATCTTGTGAAGTGATCTTCTGTTCTGGTTAGAAGAGAGATGGACACAGAGTGTGGATGTGTTCAGCCAAGAGGGTTGGACAGAGGGTGCGCTCTTGAAGACATGAAGATACGTCTTATGTTTTCCTTTCATCAAGTGGTCTGGAATCTCTTTGAATCAGGAAGTATGTGAAGGTCCAACCTTGGGGTGTTGGATATGATCATGTGTGACCTCCAAGAGAGTAGGTTGTCCATGACAGGGGGAGTGTGTCCGTGTGCTGCAAGTAATCACCAAGCTTGTGGTCTATGTGCTCTCAGATAACGGGGTATGGCAACCTGTTAGTTTTCAGGATGCTGTGATGTGTGGCAAGGCTGAGTGAGCAGAAGAATGTCTGACCGGATGTCATGACATTGCCCTGGACAATGCTGTTAATTCCTTCTGAATCTTAAGTCATTAGGAATTATGAGGGTGATGTGGCTAAGTCTGATAAACCAGAATAAGCCTGATGGCTACAGCTGTGTGGTACAGGGGGAGTAACCATCAACTGAAGTGTGAAAAGTTGGCTGTAGCAGTGTTAGGTGTCAAGTCTCTACTGGAGGTATGACAGAGGTCTTGGGAAATGTTGAATACTGGCTGAATGCAGGAATGTTAAGACATCGCGTGCAACGTGTCTGACTGCATATATGGAATGGTCTCCATGCACTGGAACGGCTGTTTTGGAAAAGAAACAGTCAAGAGCTATAAAAGGTATTCAAAGATAGTCTGAGATTTTGCTGGTGATTCTCTGACTGTTTCTCAGCAAAAATAAATGCATTTTGACCAAGCATTTATTTCTACCGGAAATTCCTAAGCACGGGCTGGACTATTTAAAGGATGTAAGAGCCCTCTTCTCCTCACAACAGAAACACTACATTCTCAGAATCATGGGGTATGTTAAGGTCTGGGTAAGCTGCGCCTGGATCTGGTTTTGTGAGGGGTGCCTTTACAAATGTTTAGCTAAAAAGGGGGAGAGAAATATAGTCCTGGGGTTGAGAATGTATCAGAAGCAAGCAGATCACTGTGGTAGCAAACTGAAAGTTGGGGTTAAACACAAAATCCACCAACTGGATATACCACTTGTGTCTTGTGATCTGAGTTAAGAGGACAGTTGTGTCTTGTAATCTGAGTTACATCTTTTGAGTACTCAGCATTACATATTCTTCCGGAAGCTCTCCTGTTGAGGGGAAGGGTTCTGGTACAACTGATCCGTGTACCTCTTCTTCCTCATGTACACCAACATTGGTGTTCATGGTGGGGGAGATAATAACAGAGGATTATTTGTTTTAGCTAAAATTTGCCAAAGGGGGAGATTGTTAATACCTCAGGATTGGCATTAATTTTAGAAAACAAATAATGTAATCACCTCTGTTGTTGTAATATGTTGGGTTGAAGAAATTCAACATCTGGACCAACATGTCATGTACGATGTCACGACATCAGGTTTGTGACATCGCACATGTGTAGGAAACTGAATTAATTAGTTCAGTATATGTCATGGGATCAGCAAGGATATCTGGTGAATATCCTAACTCCCATGTGGAGGTCTTGAAGACTCAATCAGAAGATATATAGGCTCAAAATATGGAGATATATATGGAGAGATTCTAGGATTGAAGACCTTGTTTGTAGCAGAATTTTTCTGCTGAAGTTGTAACAGCCAAGAACAAGTCTGCTGCAATTTCTGAAGGCCCAAATCCAGTTGGGTGATTAGGTTATAAATAGCTGATTGTAATCTAGTTTTTGTAAGCCTCTTAGAATGTATTTTTAGGGGTGTGTGTAAGGTAAACCTCCCAATCTGTGGGAAGGTTACCATGTGTTTCTCAGTGGTAAAACCTGAGAGTGTTTGTAACTCGAAGCCTGTAGGCAAGAGTGATTTTGTTCTTGAATGAAGCTGTGAAGCAAGTTCAAGGTGTGGTAACATTACATTGTATTTGTAGTGATAGGAATGGAAACTGGAGGTTTCTATCTAGGAGTTCCTAGGTATAGATTGCATTGGGTAGGGATTAAGTGAGGAGTTGTAAACGGGTGAGTTTAACTCTGAATTGATACTGCTAATAGTGGATCTTCTTCCTGGCTTGGTAGCCCCCAGATGTAGGTCATGTTGGAATGAACTGGGTTAACAATTTCCTGTGTCTGTTTTCCTTCTGTATGATATAATCATGTATGCCATAACTAAGCATGTATTCCAGTCTGTTCATCAAGATAATAGCAGACCTGATACATAGCCTTCTGTTGGAATGTCAATCAGAATGTTTTGACATTCATCAACAACAACACATACTGTTTAATAAGCTGATGATTTCAGTTCAGTATGTAGTGAAGTCTGGAGTTCAAAAGCACAACAGACCTGGCCAAAAGATCATTGTGAAACTATCAAACTGGATGTCTTGACAGTTCTTCCAGTAAGCTGATACTGAAGTAGAGACTGGTTGGTCTTTTACAGTACAGCAAATTTAGCACAGTCTGTTTTCAGGAACCAAGCAGACTTAGCATATGGTTCTGGACTTGGATGTCAAACGGAATGTTGTGACATTCACTCCTGACTGCATATGCTAAATTGTTGGATGGTTAGTTTTTCTGTTTTAGGATTTTTCTCAGGCTATTCTTCAGGAATCCACCAGCTGATCTAAAATCTAGGAAACTAACAACTAAGCTACAATTAATGAACCTGGCAAATAATCTATTTGTTAGCTCCTTAATAAGTGGAGATTAGTTTAACTTGTTACAACCTTTAATTTAGGAAATACAAGTACATGACCAACAAACTGGAACAATGTAACAGATAATGTCCAAAACAGGATTGAGACATCTTGCTGATATCTGTGTAGGAAAACAACAGAAGTGAATGATAAGGTGCACATAACTAGGTGTCCCTCCATTCTAGGATGACATAGAAGGAGAGGTCGTGACACTGTGAAAAGGTGTACATCAGTACAGAGTGTAATAACTGTCTTGCTGTAATAGGTACAATGTTAGATCAGATGTCATGACTTGGAGTAGAACATCTGAATACTGACTACGCCAGAATTTCAGGTATAACAACACCATTCGCATTGGTCATGGTAATTTCCATAGGACCATCTTGGATGACTTTCCATACCTTCTTATCAATAGAGTTGATATAGATACACATACAATCTTTCCAATAACTGTAATTTTCACCGATAAAAATAAGCGCCCTATTGTACGCCCCTTTAGGATCGTTACTCATTTTCTAAAAATTTATATGCTAAGCACTAGATGAACCGGCGCTCGTGATACCACTTGTTAGACGATAGTAATGATCTAGAAGGGGGTTGAATAGACTAGTATTTGAAATTTAGCGCTTTTTAAAATTGTTTTCAACGGTTGCGAAAGCTCCCTAGATTACAATCCTCTAAATAATCCGTTAATGGAAAGATCGGATATGCGTGAAACCGAATGGAATAACTAAGATAGAGATAATCAACCACTACCTAAATCAATCAATTAATTACTAGAATCCTTGATATGGTTGCCTCTAATGATGAGTTAACACAACAAGAGAACAAGTAAAATATTAATAGATTTATGTGAGATTAGTTTTATCAAATACATGGTGTGCACTCCACACCAAGTATAAATTTCACTCAAATTGAATATGCAGAATTTTACTCAGTTGCAATCAAAGTAATTTCACCAATTTATCGAACAACTACTATGCACAACAATTGAGCGATATTGATTTTACTATTAATTTCACACAAAACTTAATTTAAAGAAATTAGAGAAAGAGAGAACAAGACCAGATTTGTTGAGGCAGTTCCCCTATCGTCCTCGCTTAGGGTACGTCTGCCCTTAATTCTAAATCTAGAATTGAGATGTTTTTATTAACAAGTTGCAAATTTAGTACAAGAGAAGTAATGATCACCACCAACCAATCCCTAGTGTTGTTGCAGATCCTATTCGCTTTTCTCCCCTTGATTCGAGTTGAACCAAGTCCTTCAAACGCTTCGAACAAACCTCCGGTTACAGCTACCTTATTGCAAGAACACCATATTCTCCAAAACTTCAGCTCAGCTGATTTTGATCGCAAGTCACTTGAATCCTAAGCTTTCTTCACAATCCTCCGGTTACCGTTACTTGTTTGACCGAACCCATCGTTCTTCAAACTTTTCACTCTGCTGAATCTGTGAAGCAAATGTTAGTGCAAAAACCCCCAATTCTTGGAGGACAAACCCCCAATAGTTTTATTCAAGAAAAACCCACACAAAGCCTCAACCCAAACTAAGATTACACAATCCTATTTGGACGTTATCACCACAACAATGCACAATGATCAACAAAAATTGTTATGTGTATTTATTGAAAAATGCAATGGAGAATGAAGATGAAGAGCACTTTGGTGTATATCTTTCACATTTCTTGTTTTTTTTGTTTGTTGAAAAAGAGACTCTAGAATATTTATATGATGCATGGACCAAATAACAAACATAATAAGATTATTTTGCAAAATTACACAGTAGAAAATTTAGTCCAAGCAGCGACCACTCAACCTGTTCATACAGGTCACTCGACCTGTATGGACCCGAGGCAAAATTATTCAAGTGAAATAGGCGATGAGTCGACTCAAACAGGGATGAGTCGACTCAAACAAAGTTTTTCCAGGGTTGAGTCGACCTATGACTCAACCTCTTCAGACCTATGGCTACATGGTTCAAATGGAAATAGACAATGAATCGACACAACATGTGGATGAGTCAACTCATTCAGTTTTCCCAGGATTGAGTCGACTTGTGACTCGACCTGTTTAGGCCTGAGAGTTACGCTCCGAGTCATGAGTCGACTCACAGTTCTTAAACTCTAAAAAATGAGTTTTGAGATGTATTTTGATCAATTTAAACCAATCTCTTATGAACTTATGGTATTAACGGTGATCAAGTGCATGATTCACATCTATGATATGCTCCTATATTCCTGGACACGTTGAACTTATATTTTGAACATGTTAGAGGATGAATGCAGTATATGATTTGATGACAACGTCCAAAGCACATGTTATGGGCGACTAGAAAGGTTTAACATCATTAAAATAAGAATTAGACATATTTTACCTCACAACTCCGACCACCTTTCAAACATTCCGACCACCCTATAACACCGCCTAAACCACCACTTTCCATCGTCTAAGCCACCACCTCCAACCGGTGTTCATCAAGATGATGAACACCAAACCCAGAAACCTAGACAAACTCAGGAACCCTAGGTTAACACATGAACCCTAACCCTTTAACACGGACCCTAACCCTTCAATCATGAACCCTAAGCCAATAACGTGAACCCTAACCCTTACTCAAAGAACCCTAACTACCCATAAGCATATCTTGATTATGTTCACCATGATGAACATGAATCCTCATCCTCATCCTCACCTCCAAATCTAAATCCTCCTAGAAACCACATTAAACCAACCAGATCAACATCAGACCGCCCCCAAACCTTAGACTGGACCCCTATTAACCCTAATCCAACCCTTAAACACAAATCAAACAGAAACTTTCAAACAAAAAAAAAACATTTCTTCAGTCTAACCACAACCGAACCTAACCTTAACCCCAAATCACTTCAAAACCAACCAACACAATTATATACAAAAACCTCTTTTCAAACAGACACACACAACCATGGTTCAAAAATTGCAAAGCAGCAAAAGAGGTTTAATTATGTAAAGTATGAAACCGACCTACAGGATCGTGGCTTTCCCCGGTATGCAAACAGATAAATTTCTCTTATTTTCTGTTAGGACCTTGATTTTTCTTCTTTTAATCCGCCTTCTGCCATCTTCTTCTTGTTTTAACCTTTTGTTTGTTTTTATTATTGTTGCGAGGTATTTCCTGGGGAGAAAAGACTTCAAGAAGGCTCAAGCTTTTAGGGTTTAGGATTGTTGTTCTTCAGTGTGAAGAACAACAACTTTTAGGTATCTGATTTATAGATCGTGAATGCCAATATTATAACTTAGGGTTTCATTTGCATAATGTAAAAATATGTTCGAATTTTTAGATTAGATCTATTAGTTTAGGAAGTTTGGATTTGATTTGTGCAATACTTAATTGTAACCGAAAATCAAAGTAATTCAAAGATTTCTTTTCTGTTTTTGGCTCTATATTTGATTTGATTCACCTTGATTCAATTTTTTCAAGCATTTGGTGTTTTTGTGATTTTTTAGACTTTTAGGCTTTGGTTGACTTAGCCCTAGGATTTGACCAGGTTCATCCTTAAAACAAAATTTAAAAATAATAAAAATAATAATAATACTATAATAACCGCTATAACTCCTAATCAAGTTTAATAAAAAAAGTCGGATAATAATGATAATTAATAAACTTTTAAGTAATATGAGTAACTAAATAATAATATTTTAATAATACTAATAAATACTTAATAATACTAAAATACTAATATTTTAATAATACTCTAATAATAATGACGTAAATAAATACTTAATAATAATAATCCAACACTAATATTTTAATAAGTAATAATAATAAAATTACTAATTTTACTACATAATTTAAAGATAATACTTAATACTAATAGATACTAACTTAATAATATAAAATTAATAATCTAATGTTAATAATAAGTGAAAATATCTAAAAGAAATGATAAACCTAATAATAGCAACAAAAAATAAAAACATTTTTAATAACTGCAAAATAATATAAATAGACTACTAAAAGGACAAAAGTCAAATTGGTCCTCCATTGACTTTTTGATCATTGGAGTTGAACAGTCGACTTACACATGCCGGACTCCGATGGAACATGGCCTTAGATGATAACTCAGTTGGACTGAGCTTGACCCAAGACACTCAGATACTGGACATAACTTAATGCAGACTGTGGTTTTAAGGGATTGAGATGGATAAAGTAATATGGTCAAAATTTGGGGTATGCCAATCATTCACTAAACATATAATCTTTAAATATAATTTTAAAAATATAATATAAGATATTAAATTCTATTAGAGGAATAAGTTACACTAATCAATGTTGTACAAGCTTTATGCAGTCCATAACTCACATTTCGCTCTTTAACGTTTAAACATTGTTTCAATGCTTCTAGTTCTTCAACCACCCATTCTTTCACCTCTAGGTCATTTTGAAAAATATTATTTACTTTACAAATAAAATTAGAGGTGAAGAAATGGATAGTTGAAGAACTAGAAGCATTAAAGCAAATTCTAACCGTTAAAGAGACAAATATGGACAATGAGCTGAAGAAATCTTGTATAACATTGATAAGTGTAATTTATTTTCTAATATAACTTAATATCTCATATTATATTTTTCTATTTCAATTTGAAAGTTTATATATTCGGTAAGGAGTTGGAAAAACACTCAAACCACATACGACATAATAAACTCATCTTTTATGACTTTTTAACTAAACATAATGAAGCTTCAATTTAGAAGGTATATCACTAAAAAAATCTTAACAAGAACATACATCAACAATAAACATTAAACAACATACAATATACAAGTTTTATTAAGAAAAAAAATCATCAACAACATACCTTAACAACATACAACTTTTATTCAAAAAAATAAAATCATCAACACTATAACTTAAACAACACCCAACATACAAATTTTATTACCAATAACATACCTTAAATAAAATACAACATACAACATACCATAAACAACTTACAACATACATTACCAATAACACACAACTTTTATAAACAACAACATACAACTTTCAGCATACCATAAAAAACTTACAACATACATTACCAACAACAACATGCCTTAAACAAGATACAATATATATCAACAAACAAAATCATCAACAACATACCTTAAACAAGATACGATATACAACTTTTATTATCAGCAACATACAAATTTTATCAATAACAACATACATTAACAACAACATACAACATATATAAACAAAAACAAAATCATCAACAACATACAATTTTTATCAACAATGACATACCTTAAACAAGATACAACATATATAAACAAAAATAAAATCAACAACATAAAATGTACCTAAATTATGAAGGGTAAGTGAAAGAAATGAGTTTCGTGTAACACTTTTCCTTGATTCATAAAAGATGAAAAAGATATGTTGGAATTTTGTGAAGATGTGGTATGCAACCGTTCATAGAGTTATGATTAGGCGTGAGAGAGTTATGGTTTCGTTTTGAGTGAGGAAAATGCGTTATGTCCTGAATGAGCAAATTTTTACTTAAATATATGTCATACTTTTCATCACGGTTATTATAAATGACCATAATAACATGTATGTACATTTAACAACAGTTTCTTTTATGGACCATTGTGAAAGGTATTTGAGTTTTAATATAAATATTATGATTACAAGCGACACACCTATTTTGTAACCAAAAAAAGAAAAACTATTGGTGCTGGGATTCAAAGCATGTATGACTTAACATATCACTATCGTTACTAATATGGATCATAATTAAATATATTTTAATAAAATAAATAAATTTACAGGCGCCTGGTTAAGAGCTCTTACTTCTATTGGCTTAATGACCGAGGTAATAACATGTTACTTTAGGTGCTTTTTTTAGTAGTGATTACAAGTGAAGGAAAAGTGAAAAATTACTAAAAAATTAGTATAAAAGAGTGGTGGTTTAGCTAATAAAATGTAGTGAGACAAAGTCAAAAATATAATAAAAAATAAAAGTCTAAGACATAATTAAGGGAAATAAATTGTGAATCCTAGTTAGTTAGGTATACCAAATATGGTGAGTATACGATTGATATTGGTTATGTGAGAATCAATTGTAATACATGTAAGCGATGTTGAGACTTTATGTGTGTGCCAAATGTATAACTTATAATCAGACAGGTCAATCCTTGAAAAATGGTAGGTCGTGCCGTAAAACCAAACTTCACGAAATGACTAGTAGGATGCCACAAATTTCATAAAACTAGGCTTGATATGAGAATAACTAGTAGGCAGTTGACAATTTTGCAAAACTAGATGCCTCCTGAGATGTACATGGACGTTAGAGAAGGCGTATAGACATTACCATATTGTATGAGATTGATTATGCCTTAATCCTCCTTTACTCTCTTTAAAACACGTGAGTGTTATATCCTTGCAGATGTAGAACTCCACTAAGATGTTTTATCTCACCCTATGTTGTTTCCTATATTTTCCAGATGAATTTCTGGAAAAGGGGAAAGCAAGATGACTTGATGGATGTTAGGCGACTTTCCTTTTTATTTTAATTTTTTTTTGTATAATATAGTATTATATATTATGACATTTTGTATTTTGTTTGCATATTCGATGTATCGTATGTGACTTCATGTACTTATGTCATTTTTAGGCTACTTTGATGTATTAGTACCACTATTTTAATATCTTAAGTATGATATTCTAGATTCTATATGGTTGAAGTATTACAATTCAAATTTAATGTTATGAAAATTATTCAATTATATTGCTTACATTTAATAATAAATTATGTTTCTCTTCAAAGACAAAAAGTAATTTTTAAAAAAACATTCAAGTACTACAAAATGATAATATCTTCATAGGATTGAAAATAAAAATTCGTAATTTAATAAGAAAAAGCAACATGATTCTTATTATCAAACAATGGAAAAACTTTAAAAATCAATAATTCATTAATGAAATTATTCTAAATTGTATAAATTGTATAGTCAACTCTTTGGATGATAAGTTCGTAAACGGAATAATTGTTCTATACAAAAGAGATCTAGGAATCTCAGAATCCTTTAAGAGGAATGGAATGGATATTAGAACAAAGTCATGGTGACTTTGGCATCCCAAAGTCACTGAAACATATCCCCCTTTAGGATAGGTGTTGTTGGTGTCTTAATGTAAGGATAAACTTTTAATATGACACTCTTTTTTTCCTTTGCCAATGTGTTTTCTTCAATTAAAAGATGTCACAAAAATGCATACTTATATATGGTCTACAAGGTATTAAGTGAAAGTTTCATATACACAAACAATAATTTTAAAAATCACTTATCTACAATTTATGATATTTTTAATTTATAGTTTTCCAATTGCAGACCAATGAGTTAAAAGATAATTTGATACTCATTGGTGTCTTTTTTCATCCAGGGGCTCAAACAACGCTACACCCAAAATTGTGAAGGTTATTTTCTCTATCAAAATAAATTTAATTTAATCCTATCATTTTAAAATGATTATCATTTTTTATTTATTTAATATTGTAGCCTGACTTAATTGTGCATGGAGTTGATATCATAGCTAGAAGGTCTCCGATTTATGATATTCTTGGTGACACCAAAAAGTTGATGTTCAATATTATATCAGGAACATCAATGGTATGTCCTTGTGTATCTATTGCAGCCGCATACATAAAACCATTCCATCCCACATAGTCACATGTTTCTATTCATTCAGCTCTTATGACAACAGTATGTAGAAATGAATATTGTCACATAATATACAATAATAAGATGCATAATTAAAACTATATTTATAGGATTTGCTTCATTTCTTTTAAACACATTCAAAGTGGTGTGAATGTTTTTTCCCTCTATTTTTATGGTTGATATTGTTTATGTATATACTTTTAGCTCATGTTAACTACAAACTAATAAATATTAAACACAATGTTTTGTAAAAAAACTTTAAATTTGATATTTAAAATATTGGAAACCATATTATATTATTTAAAGTTATAAAATTAATGATAAATTGTTCTGAATTATAAATATTTTTTTGATATTTGTTGGGTTGTAGCTGCACATATCAATTCAAAAAATAGTCCAGATGCAAAATTTGCATATCGAGCAAGTCATTTTGACCAAACCAAAACTATTAATCCTAATCTAATATATGATGGTGATAAAGTGGACTAAGTTAGATTTTTATGTGAACAAGAATTCAATACAACTAGCATACAACAAATCACATGGGATGACAATATCTACTCTACCACAACTAATCTATCTGCAAGGGATTTAAACTACCCCTCATTTACACTAAAAGTCCAAAGTTTCAAACACCATTCTAGATAAAGCATCCCTAAAAGCATCAAATTCTATATACATAACAAATGCTACGGCACTTAAAAGACTTCATATTTAAGTAAATCATACACTTTTAAAATTCACTTCAATGGGAGAAAGACACATGTGTCCTCACTATAGATGGAAAAATGAAAAAGTATATTGTGTCAGTTTCTTTGATTTGGGATGCTGATAATTTTAAAGTGATGAATCCAATAATCGTTATTGATGAAATTATATAACCGGATTTTATTTTATATAAAGTGAGTTGAATAAAAAATTTAAGTCTTAAAATTATGTAGGTTAAAATATAATATATTTTAATTTCAAATAAAATAAATTGTTTAGACAAAATCAACTCAATTGAAAAATTTATGTATTAAAATCAGTTTTAACTGAATTTTATTATGAAAGTCACATGTTCGAGAATCGAGTAGAATGTGACTTTAAATCTAATGACTGGAGTCCACCTTATTAAAGATGAACAATTGGGATGTCGTAGATCCAAACATGCGCTCATTTGGTCGATGTCCTGATACATCTATCAACCGAGTTGTCTTAATGGGACTCTAATGACTTAATTTAATTATACACCAAAGTCCTATAAATTATTCTCACCTGCAATAATTGATATTAAAATAATTAAACAAAAAGTATGATAATATATCAAAATATAAGTAGAAAAAAAGACATAGTCATAGGAAGTCAGGTCAAATGGGTGTTTATGTTTTTTAATATCTTAGAACAGTACCCCATTTTAATGTAGATAAAATAAATAAAAAGTATATATATATATATATATATATATATATATATATATATATATATATATATATATATATATGTGTGTGGTGTGTGTGTGTGTTTGTGTGCGCGCGTGCACATGTGTATATATGAGTAATAATAGTTTATATATACAACATAAATAATGGCCAGGAATTTAATTAGTACGACAAGCGTGTTAGGCCTTGCACAAGGAACCATCGGAGGAAGAGTTCGGTCAACATACTTTGCTTTATATAAGGTATGTTAGTTTTATGGATGCAATGATTCAAATATTCTTGTCAAATTTGATGATGCAATTGATGACAAAGTTAACATATTATTTACATCAATTAGTGGAAGAGATTCGACAAATAATGTAAATTTCAAACATCCATTATAAATTGGATCTTTTCATGCCATTACACACGGTGTCTTGATAATATTTTCACCGGGGAAGACAGGTCGATATCCTAAGTTCATACAAAACTATCAACACAATTGTTGTTGGTAATAGTGCCTTGGATAAGAAGTTTATTACCAAGGTTAAAACATGAAACAATAGAATTCATGAGATACATTTTTTTTGCTCTTTTTTTTCATATGCATTCCTTAATTCATTATTATTGACTTTAAAGTATTGAGACACATAATGACTTCATTTTTTTGAATTTAATATAAACTTACTCACTTTATTAATTATAAACTATCTTGAACATATTTGATCTTCAAGCTAAACTTATTCAATTATTCATATTAGGGATGCGGAAAATAGAGGAGTAGGATTGAAAAATAATATCTTTATAGGATTGAAAATAAAAACTTTTAATTTAATAAAAAAATTAACATATTTAAATTAATATTGTAAACAATATATGTGAACTCTGAAATGACCATTATTAAAATATGGAAAAAAAATTCAAAATCAATAATTCATTAATAAAATTATTCTAAATTCTAGGAATTGTCTCACCATGTCTTTGGATGATAAATTGGTGAAAGAAAAAATTACTCTACGTGAAGGAAACATAGGAGTCTCAAAGCTTTTAGGATACGTGTTGTAGGTGTCTAGATACATGGGAAAGCTTTTGATATTGCAATCTCTTATCCTTTACCGGCATATTATCTTTAATCAAAAGATGCCACAAAAGTACATACATACTTTTATCAAGGGGAAGTTTCATATACACTAACAATAATTTTAAAAATCATATTTATCTAAAATTCATGATATTTTTTAATTTACGTCTTTTTAGCTGCAACTATTTTAAGACCACTGAGATAAAAGATAGTTTAAAACTTGCCTCTTTTTCATCAATGGGATTCAAACACCACTATATAAGAAATTCAGAAGGTTCATTTCTCCATTTTAATAAATTAAATGTAACTCTATGATTTTAACAATAATTGTCATTAACTTTTTTTATTTGTTTAATACGGTAGCCTGATTTTCTATAAGCAAACTTTATTAATATATAGTATAAGGGGTACTCTTGTCCATTACATGAAGAACAAATTACATTGCAACCTTACAAGGTGATCATCAAAGCTTGAGATAATCTAAAACAACTACATAAAACTCATAAAATTTACAATTGATATTTGATGTAGATCCTATTACATTCCACATCCACACCATAAGTTTTATTAAAAATATTATGTCTTCTATTGACTTAATGACCGAGGTGATAACGTCTTACGTTAGAGGGTTTTTCTAGTGGCATTTACAAGTGAAGAAAAAGTGGAAAATTACTAAAAAATTAGTACAAAAGAGTGGTGGTTTAACTAATAAAATGTAGTGAGACAAAGTCAAAACTATAATAAAAAATAAAACTCTAAGAAATAATTAAGGAAAATCAATTGTGAATCCTAGTTAGTTCGGTATACCAAATGATGTTAAGTATACGATTGATATTGGTTATGTGAGAATCAATTGTAATACATGTAAGCGATGTTGAGACTTTTTGTGCATGCCAAATGTATAACTTGTAATTATACATGTCAATCCAGGAAATGTGGTAGGTCGCGTCGTAAAACCAAACTTCACAAAAGGACTAGTAGGATGCCACAGATTTCGTAAAACTAGATTTGATATGAGAAAAACTAGTAGGAAGTTGACGATTTTGCAAAGCTAGATGCCTTAGAGGGTGTACATGGATGTTAGTGAAGGCGTATAGACATTACCATATTGTATGAGGTTGATTATGCATCAATCCTCCTTTACTCTATTTAAAACACGTGGATGTTATATCCTTGTAGATACTTGTGGTTTTAATAGAACTCCACTGAGATATTTTTATCTCAGCCCATGTTGTTTTCTATATTTTCAGATGACCAGGTTTCCGAAAAGGGAGAAGGTAAGATGACTTGATGGATGCTAGGTGACTTTCCTTTATTTATTTATTTTTGTTGCATAATTTAGTATTATGTATTATGACATCTTATATTTTGTGTGCATATTCGATGTATCATATAAGACTTCATGTACTTATGTCAGATTTAGGCTACTTTAATGTATTAGTACCACTATTTTAATATCCTAAGTATGATATTCTAGATTATATCATGTTAGAGTATTACAATTCAAATTTAATGTTATAAAAATTATTCAATTGTATTGCTTACATTTAATAATAAATTATGTTCCTCTCGAAAGACAAAACCTACTTTTTAAAAAAATATTCAAGTACTACAAATTGATGATATCTTCGTAGGATTGAAAATAAAAACTCGTAATTTAATAAGAAAAAGAACAAGATTCTCATTATTAAACAATGGAAAAAATTTCAAAATCAATAATTCATTAATGAAAGTATTCTAAATTGTAGGAATTGTATAATGAACTCTTTGGATGATAAGTTGATAAAAAGAATAATTATTCTATGCGATAGAGACCTAGGAATCTCATAAGCCTTTAGGCGGAATGGATTGTGTGACTTTGGTCCCCATAAATTTGGATAACTTTAGGCTATTTTGTGAAAAAGGGATTATATAGGAAGTGTTTATGGGAGATATAGCAACAAAGTACTTTGGCATTCCAAAGTCACTCAAATCTATCCCCCTTTAGAGTAGGTGTTATTGGTGTCTTAATGCAAGGACAAACTTTTAATATGACACTCTTTTCCTTTGCCAACATGTTTTCTTAAATAAAAAGATTTCACAAAAATGCATACTTATATAGGTTCTACATGGTATCAAGTGAAACTTTGATATGCACAAACAATAATTTTAAAAATCACTTATCTAAAATTTATTATATTTTTAATATATAGTTTTCCAATTGCAGCCATATTTAAGACCAATTTGTTAAAATATAATTTGGTAATTGTTGATGCCTCTTTTCACCCCGGGGTTCAAACACCCAAAATTTTGAAGGTTATTTTCTCTATCAGAATAAATTTAATTTTGTCCTATTATTTTAAACTAATCGTCATTTTTTATTTTTTTTTAATATTGTAGTCCGACTTGATTGCTCTTGGAGTTGATATCACAGCTAGCATGTATCTAATTTATGATATTTTTGGTGACACCAGAAAGCTTATGTTCAATATTATATCAGAAACATCAATGTATATGCCCTCATGTATCTATTATAGTCACATACATAAAACCATTTCATCTCACATAGTCACATGTTTCTATTTGCTCAAATCTTATGACAACAGTTTCTAGAAATGAATAGTGTCACATATTATTCAATAATAAGATGCATAATTAAAACTATACTTATTGGATTTGCTTCATTTCTTTTGAACACATTGAAAGTGGTGTGTATGTTTTTTTCTCTCTCTATTTTAATGGCTGATATTGTTTATGTATATAATTTTGAACTCATATTATAACAACCCGTATAATATATATCTAGAATAATATCATACAAGTGTTATTAATTGGTACTTACATAACATAAGTGCCTAATGACATCATTATATACACGTGTCCAAGTAAAAACATCAATGGGACATGCTATACAATAATGCCTAAAAATGAAAATCTAAGAACTATGTACAATGTCTTCATTATACACAACTCCACAACAGAAGATCAAAATAACTGCATTCCTTGAAACATCAGTAGACAGCTTCTCTTGAATTCAATTAGCAAGGAATACCTGAAAAATAACAACAATAATGGGATGAGATAATAATCTCAATGAGTTCTCCTATCCTATGGGTCCGCTCGGCTCTACAGGGTTTCTACTCAATTCTAACTCAACAGTTCACCCTCCGTTACTTCTGCATCACTCACACCATATAACTAGGACTTGAGTAACTAAGGGATAATCGCAATGTATGGAAACATGTCACTTGTGCATCCACTCAACAAATCACTATCCGAATTCACGAAACATCAATCCCTAAACGGACTTACGTCTAAGCCAGGCCTGGTTCATGCATGCTCGTATGATTCAACTTTCAAGGTGGATATCGGGTCCTCTATGAGGCTTAATCCCCAGTTCAAGCGATCGTCACCCGTATGGGACTCTAACCCACTTAGGGTATCTTTCACCGTATGGGACTCTAGCCCACTTAGGTGTCCATCTTTCCCCCATGTCCGCCATGGTTGGGACTCAAACCCAATTGAGGCACAAATCATTGGTGCCACATCCTCATTTTCTGTTTTACATAAGCCTCTCAAATGGTATGTGCACAATCATAAATAATTCCGAATATGTGATTAGTTCTCAATAACAAATAGGACTTTTGAAACAAAGTTTCCTCACCAAAAATAGGACTATTGGAACAAAGGTTCCTCACTAAAATGTCAATAAATTCTCATTATATCATATCAATTCTCATGGCATCATAACATGATCCATCTTATTACATAAAAACACACATGTTCCATACAAAGCATATTGATTCGTTTATCAGGTGAATACTTGTCCACGATACACACCTAGGTACCGTTGTGCCCAAGCATCACGATATACCAATTTCCATAACCTAGATTATCTTTCCAAGTTATTAATCAAGTTATTCCCCTAAGTTTCCTTACTCATCTTCATAAGGTTTTAAAACATGTTATTTCTAATTCAGCACAACAACAATGTTTAACATTCATCATAATATGATTCAGAGCATTTGTAAGGCACATAATATACTATAACAGGGCACAAGAATTATATTATTTTACGTCATCTTTCTAACGCATCCGTCCGCGTCCAAAGTGGAGCTATAACATTCAAATAATCTAACAAACTAACTTAATCAAGAATATAGGTTAACACTTATTCCTTGCATAAATATTCAACAAAAAGAGCTTAGCTTAGTGGTAAGGCTTGTTCCATACGAAGGAGGTCTCGGGTTCAAACCCTATTGGTGGCATATTTTAATTTATCAAGGAATTAAGTCATTTCAATTGATTGATTAAATGAAACATTCGAGAATGTGGGAAGCCAATGGATTGATCATTGAATAAATTCCAATCTACCATTTTCACATAACATGATTCTTCAACAACAATATCTAAATATATAATATTATATTATGTAATGATACAAAATATCTCAAATGATATTTTGTCTCCCAGTACCAATTAACCAATTATTATTGGTACCAAAATGTCCCCTCTTGTACTTATTAATAATGGTGATCCTCTTTTAATAATAATTGGTCTCTTCTGAGTCCACTTGTTACTCTATTGGTCCCAACTGAAAACTTTTAGAGCACATTGGAGCTCAAATTATCTTAACTAACAACAAATAGAGTACATAGGAACTCAGTTGGTCTCAACTGATAACCATTAAGCATTTAAGGGAATATGGGATATTATACTTTCCCCACTTAAATTTAAATTCGCCCCCGAATTTCTTCCACTCAGGTCAACACTTAACTTTGCTTCAGTTCAATCCTCTATCATACTCGAATCTCCCAATTTATTCACTAGCAAGCTTCATTCTTCCAATACTTATCCAACTTCTTGATATGATAAAACCTCTATTTCAAATCCTTTTCCACTTAATTCTCCTGATATGTCGTTGTAAACCACTTGTTCACAAATCCCTATATAATCCACAACTTCCCCTTTTTTGCACTGAGCTAAACAAAATCATAACCACGATACCTTATTCTGAAAGGATACCTAACATTCTTAAATATCTGTGGGGTTAACCAATGATCCATACTTGCAACAAGACTGATGAATCCTTCCTTATAAGTTTTTCAACACTTGCAACAAGTCTTACAATCTGCATATTGATATTCTTATTAACTTCACTTGACCTGGTACCATATACTACAATCGTCTACACCCTGTGCTTCACTTCTCTCGTGCCATTCTAGTAAAATAACAAACTTGGTTTCCCCTGGGACGGAAGGATTCGAACCTCCAAATCACGGGACCAAAACCCGCCGCCTTACCACTTGGCCACGCCCCATTTTCTATTCTATATATTATCAGTTGGTCTCAACTGATAACCATTAAGCATTTAAGGGAATATGGGATATTATACTTTCCCCCCTTAAATTGAAATTCGCCCCCGAATTTCTTCCACTCAGGTCAACACTTAACTTTGCTTCAGTTAAATCGTCTATCATACTCGAATCTCCCAATTTATTCACTAGCAAGCTTCATTCTTCCAATACTTCTCCAACTTCTTGATATGATAACACCTCTATTTCAAATCCTTTTCCACTTAATTCTCCTGATATGTCGTTGTAAACCACTTGTTCACAAATCCCTCTATAATCCACAACTTCCCCTTTTTTGCACTGAGCTAAACAAAATCATAACCACGATACCTTATTCTGAAAGGATACCTAACATTCTTGAATATCTGTGGGGTTAACCAATGATCCATACTTGCAACAAGACTAATGAATCCTTCCTTATAAGTTTTTCAACACTTGCAACAAGTCTTACAATCTGCATATTGATATTCTTATTAACTTCACTTGACCTGGTACCATATACTACAATCGTCTACACCCTGTGCTTCACTTCTCTCGTGCCATTCTAGTAAAATAACACACTTGGTTTCCCCTGGGACGGAAGGATTCGAACCTCCGAATAACGGGACCAAAACCCACCACCTTACCACTTGGCCACGCCCCATTTTCTATTCTATATCTTATCAGTTGGTCTCTACTGATAACCATTAAGCATTTAAGGGAATATGGGATATTACACTTTCCCCCCTTAAATTGAAATTCGCCCCTGAATTTCTTCCACTCAGGCCAACACTTAACTTTGCTTCAGTTAAATCCTCTATCATACTCGAATCTCCCAATTTATTCACTAGCAAGCTTCATTCTTCCAATACTTATCCAACTTCTTGATATGATAACACCTCTATTTCAAATCCTTTTTGTAGCACCTCAAATTTGCACCTATCATTATGCATACATTTTCATAATAGGTCATAGCATATCATGATCCATTGCATAGCATTTGCATTGCCCTCAGTTGCCTCAAGAGCAAGCAATCAGGAATTAGGTCAAACTAATCTCCTGATCAGTCAACCAAGCAAGCAAAAGAATTTCTCATTGAATCAAGGCCTTGGGGTTTGTCCAACAAGTTCACATGGCTTAGAGGTCTATTTGAAGTATTTTGGTCAAGGGTTAAGGGCTCAGAGGTCAGCAGTTCATGCCTAGACAGTCAAAAACCCAAAAAAAGTCAACTGTTGGTCAACTGTCCATTTAATCAGTGATTGGATGATTGGAATTGGTTTGTGAGAGTTCATTCATGTCCAAATAGTCATCATACATCATGCCAAACACCATCATGGAAGAATTTGAAGCCAGATCAAAATTTCCAAAAAGTAGAAACTGGGCCTGTAACTGAAACTTACCATAAATGGAAAGTCTTGATCCTCAAGCCTACATTTTGATACAAGCCTCAAATGAATTTTTGCCCAACATGAAAGTTGAAGATCTTGTTCTCCCATTTCCAAAAAGTCCTAGAACTCTCAATTCCCATGTGTGGTTGGCAAGTTATGATCGAATCGATTTCAGAAAATCTTGAACTTCAAAGGGCCATATCTCCCAAACCGTTTGGCCAATTTTGGTGGGGTTTTTTCCTACAAGTCACATTTGATCCCCTCTTTCCAAAAATATAAATTTCATGAGCCAAAACTTCACCAATCAAAATGGCATATTTTGACCTTTTTCATTTAAATGAAAGTTTGACCAAGAGTTGACTTTTTGATTTAAACATTTTTTCAACATTTGGCCAATTGGAACAGCTCATAAATGTCATTTAGAATGTGTTTGCAAAGTCAAAATATGCAGTACATGAAGCCATTGCTTGGTTGCTTGGAATTTGCAAAAAAAGGACACTTTCATCATACTAAACCATGCTACCTCATGCCTTGCCTTGTACCTCAAAAGGACAGCAATTATGCAGCATTTCCTCTGTCAATTAAGCACATTTTTAGCAACATAAAACCACAGAAGAGCCATGCCTTAGCTGCTTGAAGGGTGGAGAAACAAGTACATGATTTCATGAAATCCATCTCACAAATCCAAGAACCATGCTTGGCACTCAGAAAAACAGTAGGGCACCATCATTTTTCTGTCATAAGCAGCCACATTTTGACAGCAAAAGGGGAGAACTTGATTCATTTTCAAAAAGGATCATCTTACTTGCACTTCAGGAGGGCTGTCAAAAAACAGAAAAAAAAACCAGAAGAACTTCTAACAGCAGCCTTGTCCATCATTACAAAACTTGGCCAACCTAACCAAAACAACACACTGCATACTTGACTCATCCACTTGGCTTTGGCATTCTTGCAAAAAAAACCTGTAAAACTCAAAAGAACCAAACACATTGCAGAACCAGCAACAAAACAGCAGGGTTTTTTTTCATCTTTTTGCTGTCATTTTTGAAACACAATTAACACCACAAAGCAACATAGGACAGCAAAATTGAAGCACCATTTTTCCTGTCATTAGAAAACATATAGCAGCAGCACAGCAGAGAAAAACCAATAGAGCTTCATTCATTCAAACTCACCTTCTTGCATTTTCAAATTTGCTGTCAAAACTTAAAACCAAAAGCATCCATCCAACAGTAGAAGCATGTTTCCTTCATCCTAAAACAAATCCCTCTCACTTGCATCTACAAAATCATTCCAAACTTCCAAAAAAAAGAACTTAAACCTGGCCCTGCTATTTCACTATCCATTTCATCATGGAAAACCACTAGTTGCAGCCATCAAACAAGAACCTCATTCATTTTCTAAAACATCATCTCATTTGCAACTCTGTCCAAAACATCAGAGTTACCAAGCCTTGCCCTATCACTAACAACATCAAACAACACTTTTGAACAATCATTCTCTGTCAAAAGAAACAGCAGTAGCAACCATAACACTGCAGAATTCACTCATTCTAAAAAGGTCATCTTTTACACTTCAGCTAAAAAAAAACCAGTCAAGAAACTTTAAAGGAATCGAGCCTGGCCATGATTGTTTCTTCATTCAAGCAACATTGTGAACTGTTTTAAGACTCCAAACATCAACTGTAAGCACCAGAAAAGCTGCTGTTACAACAACCTTCACTAATGGCAGACTTCGATTTGTACTGCTCCAAACATCATTGAACTAAAAGTATCCAATCATCCATCTCCTAGAAGCTTGAGGCACACCTGTTTTGAGCCCCAAATCATCAAATGACAACTGTATCACCATTGCCCTGCTGATTTGGTGAGTTTTTCGAGTTCCACCATTCCTGAAACTATTGCATGCTTTAGTTAGATCACACCATGCTAATCATTTTGAAATTTGAATCACATAAAATGGTTGAGTATGCTGGGAGATTTCTTGTTTTGAAAACTGATGTATGAATGTATTTGTCTTCGATTCATGATGGTTATTGTGTTTTAAGGAAAACAATGCTTGGATTATTAATGTATGTTGCATGCTGATGAGATTGGTGTACTCAATTTCTGTTTCTGGTTGAATTTTTTGTGGTCGATGATGATGCTCTGCTGTTTATGAACCCTAATTTGCCCAGAACTGCTTTCTCTCACGTGTTACTGTGCCATTCCCCACTGGCCAATGAAAACATTTTATTTTCAGGGCCAAAACGGCAGTGTTTGGATAAGTGAATCAGAATATTACCAAAATGCCATTTTCTCCATATTAATTCAATTAATTTCTTCACTTTGATTACCAATCTTCCAAAATTCATAACTTGCTCATTTTTGATCCAAATTGAATGGGATTTTTTGTGTTGTGTTCATCATGATCTCTACTTTTTTATCATAATTTTTCCAGAATTTTTGGATGAGTGGTTTTTAAATGGCCTTAGGGTTTGTGACATGTGACCAAATTTTGTACACTTTGCCAAATCAATTGTGAAATGATGAGAATGTATCCAATGGCTCCCAAATTTTTTGTGCTTAAACTAGACACACTCATGGTGATTTTGGTGTAGAGTTTGTGAATTTATCATTTGTGGTTTGTGAGTTATGATTTTTTGAATTAGGGTGTGACAATTTGTGTCACACCATTGATGTCCAACTTCATGATTTTCATTACCATGTTTCTTGACCTCCAAATGGATTGAAATTCTGCATGAGCCTACTCTTGTATGTCTAGTTGACTTGTGAATTTTCTTGGATTTAATTGAACTATTTTCCATTTGTTTGAAATTTTTCTTCCCTGCCTAGTCAAATGTTGACTTTGTGTGACGCATGTTCCCATTTCATTTGTGAAATTCTCATACTTTATTAGATGGACATGAAATTTTACATGAGATAACTAGATATCCTCATCTTTTCCATGGTTTTGATCCCATTCATTTATCATATGCCATCTCTGATTTATGAATTTTCTAAGTTGATACATGTTTGGTTGACCTCATTGAGCATGTTCAAAATTACTTTGACTTTCTGATTTTCATTGACTGCCTTCCACTTGTCCAAATGGGATGAAATTTGACATGCTTACCATGCTATGTGTTAGGTTTGATCATGATTTATTTGGTGATTTTTGGAAAATGTTTAGATTGCTTTTGGGTTAAGTCTTTCTGTTGACTTCTATGAGCTTCTGTTTGCCATGTTTTGACCTAAATGGTTCATGAAATGATGATGATGATTGATATGAGTGTGAACCCAATTGGTTGTGTTTCCTAATTGTTTGAACATGATTTTGGATACTTACCCCTTGCTGTTTGAACTTTCTCATTCATTTTTGACCCTAGGCTTGCCCTAGTGGTCTTGTTACTCACCCTTGAGTTTCATTGTTTCAGGTTAAGCCACAAATGCTTCAATAAGACCAATACAAATTGATTGAGTGTGCTTTGTTTATCATGACTAACATGCTTGTCTTGTAGGTTGCTTGGCTCACATGCCTTGAACCTTATGCAATGCACATTCATCTGCTTGTGTTGACTGTTAACCTTTGTTTCATTCTGATTTAACTTCGACTTGCATACTAACATCTGCTTGACTGATTTCAGGTACTTTAGTTGCTTGTAGTTCATTGTGAACTTTGCTTTGCTTTGCTTTATAGCAATTTGCATTGAGGTATGCTTTCCTTACTTCATGTAGTCTGGAAGACCTGGCCTGTTATTTGGCCAGGCAACTGTCTGAAGTCCTCCTTAAGAGGCAATGTTTGTGGATGTTTAACTTTGTCCTTGCATAGAGTCAAAGTCCTCCTAAGTGAAGAGGCAATTGGCAGAACCCAAGGGATATGCAACCTATCCCCTGCTATTCAGTGTGTCATCTGCTTTGCTCACACCACTGTGTTGATGCATTGCAGATACAAACCCAAGATCTTGTACAACTGTACAGTTGAGTCAGTATTAAATGTGTAGCAGGGTTCCCACTTTCTGAACCCACACATTCTTGTCTTAAGCTCTCCCAGGCCAGGGATAAGAGCTGTGAAGTCTTATCTTCACCCACCTTTCATCTGCTTCACCTTAGCCCCCCAATGGCAAGGTTAAGAGCAACACTCACCCCATTCCAGAGGTTTGTTTGTTGAGGTTGATATGACCCCTCGACTAAAACCTGACCCTTGTTTGAGCCACTTGCTTGTGTATAGTGTGTGCTATCTGTGTTTGACTTGCTTCCTGTGCAAGTTAGGATAGTTTGACTTGCTTCCTGTGCAAGTTAGGATTAGTTTAGACTTGCTTCCTGTGCAAGTTAGGTTTTGCTTGGCTTGCTTCCTGTGCAAGTTAAGTGTGTGTGGCTTGCTTCCTGTGTGAGCCATACTTAGGATAGGTTGGCCCTTGTGCCATTTAGCTAGAAACCATAACTTAGGGTTGACTTTGCATGACAATATCTAGGCTCGAGTCGTAGTCTCCCTAGAGTTGTGTCTCCCTCTGTTATCTGGTTAGGCTAGATCCTTGTCCCTGCGTAGGGGAACTACATCGCCCTGATCTTCATACCAGATGAAGTATGTAGGCAGGAGATTGAGCTGATCTCTCCGGGCGCCTTTTTTCTTTTTTTGTGTGTGTTTGGCAACTATTAGGCTCGAGCTCTAGTCTCCCTATTAGTTTGTCCTTTCAACCTTTGTGTTCCTTCTGACGTCTCAGCGTCTCTTTTTGTTTGCGTGGCAACTATTAGGCTCGAGCTCTAGTCTCCCTTTTAGTTTGTTTGTTCGCCCTTTTCTTTTTTTTGTGTGTGTTGTCTGACCTTTGCTAGGCTCGAGTCCGTGACTCCTTAGCATTTGCTGTCTGTTTGTTTGAGTGTGTGCTTTACAGTTATAGGCTCGAGTCCCCGACTCCCTATTAACCTGTTGTGTTGTTGTGTGCTTGGAAGCCGATGTAAGTCCATCGAGTGGCATTTGGGTTCCAGTGTGCGTGTGTTTAGGTTCGGATGCTGATGTAAGTCCAGTGATTGGCATTTGGGCTCCACGTTTGCCTCTTTGCGTGTGTTTTGGTTCGGATGCTGACATAAGTCCAGTGATTGGCAGTCAGGCTCCATGTTTGCCTTTGCCTTTGCTTGTTTGTGTGCGTGTCAGCCGAGCTACGAATGCTCTGATTCTTCTCTCGTCCGAGAAGATACGTATGCATAGGATGCGATGTCCTAGCGAGCATGTGTCCTTTCCCCAATCCGAACTACTTCGACTCTGATGTCTATGCCTAATAGACTAAGTAGGCCCAGGATGCGACATCCTGCCGAGTCAGTTTCAGTCAGTTTCTTTTGTCTCTTTCAGCCAGTATGTGTGAGTATTTGAGCAGTGTTTAGCAACCAATTTCCTTCCTTTTGTGCGTGGATCCCGTAGAGTACTACGGATGCGTAGGGGTGCTAATACCTTCCCTCCGCATAACCGACTCCCGAACCCATTCTCTTTGGTCGCGAGACCATGTTCTTTTCCAGGTTTACTCTGAGCGTTTCCTTTCCCTCTTTTGGGATAAATAACGCACGGTGGCGGCTCTGTTGTTCTTCTTTTCCCGCCGGTTTTTCGCGCGATGCGACAGCTGGCGACTCTGCTGGGGACAATAGAGAAGTTGACCTATGCTGGTCCATCTTCCCTGAGCGAGTCTCTCCTAGCGCTCTCTAGGTTAGGGTTTTGGTTGCTTTGTGCTGTGTTTATTTATTGCATTCATTATTTATTGTTTGCATTCATCGTCTATTGTTTGCATTTATGTTTGCATTAATGTTTGCATTTATTCATCTGTTCACTTGGCTGGTTGTCTGTTTCTCTCTGTGTGGGGGGAAGAGTCAGTTGAGGTAAAAGGTCCAATACCCAGACCATGAGTGAAAATCTAGGATGATTAGGAATAGAGTGATTCATGGGAAGCGGGTGGTATGGCGCCACTTAGCGGAACATTGATATCACGAGCAGTTCAGACCCTGGTGGGGCATTATCGTTACATACTTTGGGTGTGTATATGATGATGTTCTGCGAAAGGTTATTTATGCTGCGTTTCTCTCGACCTTACCCTGGCCTAGACTACACCCGTGAGTGGGGAGGGAATGATCATTATTACAGGTACCGTTGGTGACTCGGTTCTGTTGGTGACTTGGTTCTGTTGGTGACTCTAGGTCAGACAACAGTTTTCGGTTGACCTTAAGTTGGATTTATGTTCTGATTTTGACTGAAGCTTCGACCTAGTGATCAGAGATTGCACAACCAGCCAGTCCCGTCTGCATCATGTGCATCATAGCATATTTATTTTTCAAAAGAAACGCAATGAAAAAAAATCCAAAAAAAAAAAATCAAAAAAAAAGAGAAGAAAGAAAAAACTAATCTCTGCATGCATATCATTTCTCAGGTACATTCCAGAGTCTGTCTACTGATAGAGATGGCAACAGTTCCAGAGTTGAAGCGGAAGACCTGTTCCTACAGTTTCCACCGTGAGCCGTTGACTCCGCTAGTTGAGTTGGGTAGCCTCGCGACAGACGATCGACTGAAGAGTTTTGTCGGGCGGTATGGAGATATCTTGACAGTATTGAAGACGGTAGTGGATCCAGTGCCTCTGCAGACACTACTTCAGTTTTATGACCCAGAGCTCAGGTGCTTTACGTTCCAGGATTACCAGTTAGCACCTACTCTTGAGGAGTACTCTATCCTGTTGAGTATCCCTATTCAGCATCAGACTCCCTTCTTGGACGTCCCAAAGGAGGTCGACTTCAGATTGATTGCCAGAGCTCTCCGTATGAGTGCTGAGGAGGTTAGTAAGAGTTGGAAGTCCAGTGGGGATGTTGTAGGTTTGCCTTTGAAGTTTCTATTGAGGGTAGCTAGAGAAGAAGCAGAGAAGGGGAATTGGGAAGTTTTTCACGCACAGCTAGCTGTCATGATCTATGGGATCATCCTATTTCCCAGTATGCCAAATTTCATTGACTTCACTGCTATCAGCATTTTCATCAGAGGGAATCCAATCCCTACTCTTCTAGCAGATACTTACTATGCCATTCACAGCAGGCATGGTAAGGGAGGAGCCATCAGGTGTTGCCTACCTCTTCTGTTCAAATGGTTCATGTCTCTTCTGCCAGCCAGTGGACCATTTGTGGATACCCAGAGCACTCTTAAGTGGACTCAGAGGGTCATGTCGCTTACTTCCTACGACATCAGGTGGCAGTCGTACCGGATGGATGTGAAGGATGTCATCATAAGTTGTGGTGAATTCCGGGGCGTGCCACTCATAGGGACCAAAGGTTGCATCAATTACAACCCAGTTCTTTCTCTTCGCCAGCTAGGGTTTGTTATGAGCGAAAGACCGCTCGAAGCAGAGATAGCTGAGAGTTTTTGTTTTGAGAAGAAAGATGACCCTGTTAGGTTGGGGCAGATAGGGAGAGCCTGGAGAGATGTGGGAGTGAAGGATGGATCCGTCTTGGGGAAGAAGTTTGCCGTTGCTATGCCCGATTACACCGATTGGGTAAAGAAGAGAGTAGAAACTTTGATGTTACCCTATGATAGGATGGAGCCGTTGCAGGAGCAACCACCTTTGATCCTTGCTGATAGTGTGTCTGCTGAACACTATAAGCAAGCCCTAATGGAGAGTCGTCGGTTGAGGGAGAAGGAGCAAGATACCCAGATGGAGTTGTATAAAGCTCAGGCTGATAAGCTGCACTTGGCCCATCAACTCAGGGAGGTGCAAGGAGAGGATGCTAGCAGACTGAGAAGCAAGAAGAGATCCCATGAGGAGATGGAAAGCATGTTAGATGCAGAACATCGGGAGCGCTTGAGGCTGCAGAGAGCAGAGGCCAGCTATCAGAAGAAGATCAGAGACTTGGAGAAGCAACTCAGAGATAAAGACATCCAGTTGAAGAAGGAAGTAGACTTGAGACAAGCGTCAGAGAACCACCTTGGGGGAGAAGTCTTAGAGCTTAGAAGACAGTTGAAGGAGAAGATTACCCCTCTACCAGATTGTGCAGAATGCTCACTGTTGATCGACCAGTGCCATTACCTGAAGACCCTCATTCCGGAAGACCGTCTGTCTTAGTTTGTATCTCTGATTGTATTTTGTTGAGAATCACCTCCAGGCTTGTTGGATGGGATTCATTTGCGTGTAAGCCGTCTCTTGGATCTTTTTGTTGAGAATCACCTCCAGGCTTGTTGGATGGGATTCTTTTTCTTTGTACGTTGTTTATCCAGATATTCTGTTGACATTGGTTGTATGCCTTTTACCCTTATGTATGTATAAGGATGTCAGCATTCCCTTGTATCTATTTGTTCTCTTGTTGCTGCAGGTTGCCATCTTTTCAGGATGGGTCAGGCTCTTTGAATGCCTGAGAAATGAGCATATCATGTGCATCATACGCATCATTTGCATCATACTCATATCATTTTTGCATAACAGGTGTTCTTGGTCGTGACTTCTCACTCTTGGTTCCTGTTCAGGCAGGATAGCTGATCAACGTCCGCACCGCTACTCAACAAGACTGAATCAACAGAGAAGTATGGATCAATTTCAAGCTGAATTGGCTGAGATGAAGGCAAGCATGGCCCAATTTATGAATATGATGCAAGGGGTTGCGCAAGGTCAAGAAGAACTTCGAGCTATGGTTCAGAGACAAGAGGCTGCGAATCCACCGATCAACCATGCTCCGCCAGAGGGAGGCCCGGTCAATGATAACAATGTTGCTGCTGCTGTACCCGTCAACAACTATGCTGTAGGTGATGAGTTGGGGGGTATTCGAATCAATGGTCAACCTATTGTTCCAGATGCCGCTAATGCCAGAGTAGTCCGTGCTCCGGCCCGTAATCCTGTTCCGATTGTTGACAGACAAGAAGATATGTTCTCTCTGCTCAGTGAAGACGAAGACGTTCTGGGAAGGGTTAATGAGAGAGATCGCAAAGTTGAGGCTCTTGCTGAGAAGATCCGTGCTATGGAAAGTCAGAACTCTCTCGGTTTTGATGTTACTAATATGGGATTGGTTGAAGGTTTGAGAATCCCTCACAAGTTCAAAGCGCCGTCCTTCGACAAATACAATGGTACTTCTTGCCCTCGCACCCATGTGCAAGCTTATTATCGAAAAATCTCTGCGTACACTGATGATGAAAAGATGTGGATGTATTTTTTCCAAGATAGTCTATCTGGGGCTTCTTTGGACTGGTACATGGAATTGAAGAGAGATTCGATCCGATGCTGGAGAGATCTGGGTGAGGCCTTTTTGAGGCAATACAAACACAACATGGACATGGCACCGAGCCGGGCTCAGCTGCAGAGTCTTTGTCAGAAATCCAATGAAAGCTTCAAGGAGTACGCTCAGAGGTGGCGTGAACTGGCTGCTAGAGTTCAACCCCCTATGCTGGAGAGGGAGTTGACAGACATGTTTATTGGTACTCTTCAAGGTGTGTTTATGGACCGGATGGGGAGCTGCCCGTTCGGTAGTTTTTCTGATGTTGTCATTTGTGGAGAGAGGACTGAGAGCTTGATCAAAACTGGGAAGATTCAAGATGCTGGTTCCTCTTCTTCTAGGAAGCCATTTGTTGGGGCACCTCGTCGAAGAGAGGGTGAAACTAATGCTGTTCAACACCGCAGAGATCAGAACAGAATTGAATACCGTCAAGCTGCTGCAGTAACCATTCCGACACCTCAACCTCGTCAACAACAACAAAGAGTTCAACAACCGCAACAACATCAACAACCACAGCAGCGTCCTTTCCAGCCTAGGCAGAAGTTATAGGCTGATAGAAAATTTGATCCTCTGCCTATGTCTTACGCAGAGCTACTACCCGAACTACTCAGGTTGGGGATGATTGAGTTGCGTACAATGGCTCCGCCTACAGTATTGCCTCCTGGATACGACGCCAACGCCCGTTGTGACTTTCATTCTGGGGCACCAGGCCACCATACTGAGAAGTGTCGAGCTCTCCAGCACAAGGTTCAAGATTTGATCGATGCCAAGGCAATCAACTTCGCTCCAGTGCCTAACGTCGTAAACAACCCTATGCCTCAGCATGGTGGACATAGAGTGAACAATATTGAAGGGAAAGAAGCTGAAGATCTGGTTGTTAATGTTGATGATGTTCAGACTTCTCTGCTAGTTGTGAAGTGCCGTCTGCTGAATGGGGGTGTCTACCCGGGCTGTGATGAGAACTGTTTGGGCTGTGCAGAATCTGAGAATGGTTGCGACCAGTTGAGGACCGGTATCCAGGGTATGATGGATGAAGGTTGTTTGCAATTCAGTAGGGCTGTAAAAGATCGTGGAACAGCATCAACTATCACCATTTACTTTAAACCGTCTGAAGAACGTGGACAAAGGGTCGTCAGTACACCTGCAGCAAATGGTACCCCAGTTACCATTCCCGTGCCTGTAACCATCAGTGTTCCAACTACTACCGCTGCATCTGGAAGAAGGGCTGTTGAGAATAGTAGAGTTGTGCCGTGGAAGTATGATAATGCTCACCGCAGTTACAGAAGGGCTGAAAGTCAGACGAGACCAGTGAATCAAACTCCAGTGACAATTGGTTTACCTAATAGAGTTCCTGCAACTGTTGGTCCGGCTGTGGATAACGTAGGAGGTCCAGGAGGTTTTACCAGAAGCGGTCGTCTGTTCGCACCGCAGCCTTTGAGGGACAACAATGCTGAAGCTCTCGCCAAAGCAAAGGGTAAGCAAGCTGTGGTTGAGGAAGAGCCTGTTCAGAAAGAAGCGCCCGAGGGGTCATTTGAGAAAGACGTGGAGGAGTTTATGAAGATAATCAAGAAGAGTGACTACAAGATTGTGGATCAGTTGAATCAGACTCCGTCCAAGATTTCTATACTTTCACTATTGATGTGCTCTGAGGCACACCGTAATGCCTTGCTGAAGATGTTGAATTTGGCTTACGTGCCTCAGGAGATTTCTGTCAATCAACTGGAGGGTGTGATGGCCAATGTGAGCACCAGACATGGTGTAGGTTTCACCAACCTGGACTTACCACCTGAAGGGCGAAACCATAACAAAGCCTTGCACATCACCATGGAGTGCAAGGGGGCAGTGTTGTCTCACGTATTGGTAGACACCGGGTCGTCGCTGAATGTGTTGCCTAAGCAGATTCTGAGGAAGATTGATGCGGAAGGGTTTGTGCTTAATCCCAGTGACCTGATTGTTCGTGCTTTCGACGGATCCAAACGCTCTGTGTGTGGAGAAGTTACCTTGCCTGTGAAGATAGGTCCTGAGGTTTTTGATATCATCTTCTATGTTATGGACATCCAGCCTGCCTATAGTTGTTTGTTGGGGCGTCCATGGATTCATGCAGCAGGGGCAGTCTCGTCGACTCTCCATCAAAAGCTCAAGTATGTCTGGAACGGTCAGATTGTGACTGTGTGCGGTGAAGAAGAGATTCTGGTGAGTCATCTATCCTCGTTCAAGTATGTTGAGGTGGATGGCGAGATCCACGAAACCTTATGCCAGGCGTTTGAGACTGTGGCTCTTGAGAAAGTGGCGTACGCTGAGCAGAGGAAGCGGGTGTCTCAATCACTTCTTACAAGCAGGCTAAGGAGGTTGTTGATTCTGGCAAAGCTGAAGGCTGGGGCAAGATGGTGGATTTGCCTGTTAAAGAAGACAAATTTGGCGTTGGTTATGAGCCTCTCCAAGCAGAGCAGAATGGTCAAGCGGGTCCGAGTACCTTTACCAGCGCTGGGCTGATGAATCATGGCGACGTCTCTGCAACCGGTAGTGAAGACTGTGACAGTGATTGTGATTTGGACAACTGGGTTCGCCCGTGTGCACCAGGGGGGTCTATCAACAACTGGACGGCTGAAGAAGTGGTTCAAGTTACTCTTCTGACAGAGTAATTTTCTGTTGTTTTGTCATTTTGCATGAAAATCCTACGTTCTGCCCAAGGCGTAGTGATTCATTTTTGTAGGGCCTCATCATGTTTTAATGATTATCATTAATGAAGGACATTTTTTGAACAAATTTGTGATCCCTGTCTTTCTGTTTTTGTTTTCACTTTTTTTCAAAACAATAAAAATGGCAATGTTTTTGTTTTTGTGACTTTATTGAACTCTTTTTCTAAAACAAAGCATCAAACATGCAGAAGCGACTTATGGCATTCACTATGAACAGTTCTGTTATGGCTCAGTATGATTTCGATAATCCCATCTACCAAGCTGAAGAGGAGAGTGAGGAAGACTGTGAACTCCCTGCAGAATTGGCCAGATTACTGAAGCAGGAGGAAAGGGTCATCCAACCTCATCAGGAGGAGTTGGAAACTATTAATTGGGTACTGAGGACGAAAAGAGAAATCAAGATTGGGGCTGCTTTAGAGGACTCTGTCAAGAGGAGGCTGATTGAGATGCTGAGAGAATATGTGGAGGTATTCGCCTGGTCATATCAAGATATGCCTGGTTTAGATACAGACATTGTGATGCACCGATTACCTCTTAGAGAAGGATGTCCTTCGGTCAAGCAGAAGCTTCGTAGAACAAGTCCTGACATGGCAACTAAGATCAAGGAAGAGGTTCAGAAGCAGTGGGATGCAGGTTTTCTGGCTGTTACCAGTTATCCACCGTGGGTGGCCAACATCGTTCCTGTGCCGAAGAAGGATGGTAAAGTCAGAATGTGTGTCGATTACCGGGATTTGAATAGAGCGAGTCCGAAAGATGATTTCCCATTACCTCACATTGATGTATTGGTTGATAATACGGCTCAATCCTCGGTATTCTCTTTCATGGATGGTTTCTCCGGATATAATCAGATCAAGATGGCGCCAGAGGACATGGAAAAGACGACATTCATTACACCTTGGGGCACGTTCTGCTATAAGGTGATGCCATTTGGGCTGAAGAATGCTGGTGCTACCTATCAGAGGGCAATGACGACTCTCTTTCATGACATGATGCACAAAGAAATTGAAGTGTACGTGGACGATATGATTGCGAAGTCGCAGACAGAAGAGGAGCACCTGGTTAATTTGCAGAAGCTGTTTGACCGGTTGAGAAAGTTCAAGCTGAGGTTGAATCCGAACAAGTGTACGTTTGGGGTGAGATCAGGGAAGCTCTTAGGCTTCATTGTCAGTGAGAAAGGGATTGAGGTTGATCCAGCTAAAGTCAAAGCTATTCAAGAGATGCCTGAACCGAAAACGGAGAAGCAAGTCCGTGGGTTTTTAGGGAGGTTGAACTACATTGCAAGGTTTATATCTCATCTAACGGCTACATGTGAACCTATTTTCAAACTGCTTAGAAAGAATCAAGCGATCAAGTGGAATGATGATTGTCAGAAAGCTTTTGACAAGATTAAAGAGTATTTACAGAAACCTCCAATCCTTATACCTCCAGTTCCAGGGAGACCTCTGATAATGTACCTGTCAGTAACTGAGAACTCGATGGGGTGTGTATTGGGACAGCATGACGAGTCTGGTCGAAAAGAGCATGCCATATACTACCTTAGCAAAAAGTTTACCGACTGTGAAACAAGATATTCACTGCTCGAGAAAACTTGCTGTGCTTTGGCCTGGGCTGCTCGCCGACTAAGGCAGTATATGTTGAACCATACTACCTTATTGATTTCTAAGATGGATCCAGTAAAGTACATCTTTGAGAAACCAGCTCTCACCGGACGAGTTGCCCGTTGGCAGATGATTCTAACAGAGTATGACCTTCAGTACACGTCACAGAAGGCCATCAAAGGTAGTATTCTGTCAGACTACCTCGCCGAACAACCGATTGAAGATTATCAGCCTATGATGTTTGAATTCCCTGATGAGGACATCATGTATCTGAAGATGAAAGATTGTGAAGAGCCTCTTGTCGAGGAAGGACCGGACCCGGATGACAAATGGACACTGATGTTTGATGGGGCTGTGAATATGAATGGTAACGGTGTTGGGGCAGTATTGATCAATCCTAAAGGTGCTCATATACCTTTTTCTGCCAGATTGACGTTTGACGTCACCAACAACGAAGCTGAGTATGAGGCTTGTATCATGGGGATAGAAGAAGCCATTGATCTGAGGATCAAAACTTGATATATTTGGAGATTCAGCTCTAGTGATCAACCAGGTCAACGGAGATTGGAATACGAATCAGCCGCATTTGATTCCGTATAGAGATTACACCAGAAGAATACTGACGTTCTTCAAGAAAGTGAAGTTGTATCATGTCCCCCGGGATGAGAATCAAATGGCTGATGCCTTGGCTACTTTGTCGTCTATGATCAAAGTTCATTGGTGGAATCATGTGCCACATGTTGCGGTGAATCGACTGGAGAGGCCTGCGTATGTGTTTGCAGCCGAGTCTGTTGCGATTGATGAGAAGCCGTGGTATTATGACATCAAGAATTTCCTCAAGACTCAGGAGTATCCTGAAGGTGCGTCGAAGAATGACAAGAAAACCTGAGGAGGCTAGCTGGAAGCTTCTATTTGAATCAGGATGATGTGCTATATAAAAGGAACTTTGACATGGTCTTGCTCAGATGCGTGGACAGACCCGAGGCAGACATGTTAATGCAAGAAGTTCATGAGGGTTCCTTGGTACTCATGCCGGCGGACATGCAATGGCTAAGAAATTGTGAGAGCTGGTTATTACTGGATGACTATGGAATCCGATTGTTTCAAGTATGCTCGGAAGTGCCATAAGTGTCAAATCTATGCTGATAAGGTGCATGTACCACCAAGCCCTCTGAATATCATGAATTCGCCTTGGCCGTTTGCCATGTGGGGCATTGATATGATTGGGAAGATTGAGCCTACTGCTTCAAATGGACATCGCTTCATCTTGGTTGCGATTGACTATTTCACCAAGTGGGTGGAAGCAGCTTCCTATGCTAACGTTACCAAACAAGTGGTTACCCGGTTCATCAAGAAAGAAATCATATGTCGTTATGGAGTTCCTGAGAGAATCATCACTGACAATGGTTCGAATCTCAACAACAAGATGATGAAGGAGCTTTGTAAAGATTTCAAGATTGAACATCACAATTCTTCTCCCTACAGACCGAAGATGAATGGTGCTGTAGAAGCGGCAAACAAGAATATCAAGAAGATTGTGCAGAAGATGGTCGTTACGTACAAGGATTGGCATGAGATGCTGCCTTTCGCTTTGCATGGGTACCGTACCTCAGTACGTACGTCGACCGGGGCAACCCCTTACTCCCTTGTGTATGGTATGGAAGCTGTCCTACCTGTTGAAGTGGAGATTCCTTCTCTGAGAGTTTTATTGGATGTCAAGCTGGACGAAGCCGAGTGGATTCGAACAAGGTTTAACGAGTTGAGCCTTATCGAGGAGAGACGGCTAGCAGCTGTATGTCATGGACAGTTGTATCAGCGAAGGATGAAGCGAGCCTTTGATCAGAAAGTGCGTCCTCAAAGCTATCAGACTGGTGATTTAGTTTTGAAGAGGATCCTCCCTCCCGGTACAGATAACAGGGGCAAGTGGACTCCTAATTATGAAGGTCCGTATGTTGTGAAGAAGGTCTTCTCCGGTGGAGCCTTGATGCTTACAACTATGGATGGTGAAGATTTTCCGTCTCCTGTCAACTCAGATGTAGTCAAAAAATACTTCGCATAAATTGACCCGCTGGACAAAAAGAATAAAAGAGTCCAGGCAAAAAATGGGCATCCCGGCGAACCAAAAAAAAACAGAAAGAAAGGTTCGGGCAAAAATTAGGGATAAAATGAAAAAAATTTGTACACCCGGTAAGTCGAAAACCCGCAAGGGCGGCTTAGGCAAAAATGGGTATCCCGGTGGATTGAAAACCCGAAAGGGCGATCCAGGCAAAAATTAGGGATTAAAGCGAAGACTACAGTCTGAGTTATCTGTACTTCATCAAGCTTTGTTGTCTGCCATCTCGAAAGATGTGATCCGTCCAGTCATTCTTCTCAGAAAGCAAGGAGTTGGGAGGAAAACTGATGATCTGTGAGATATAACAGAATTGGGAAATAGTGGATGCCGTGTTCACGTTGCCATTAGAATAGATTTTTCCTTTTGTGCGCAATTACCTCTTTCTAGGAATTGCTTCCCAATGTATTTGCCTCTTCAGGCACATTTTCAATCAATAAAAGTCGTTATTCAGATAAATAGCTTCTGTTTTTTTTTACTGTTTTGTTTGCAAAATGTCCGAATTTTTGATAAGCATTGCATAATAAGAACATGAAGGCTACACAATAACGTGCAGAAAGATGAAACATTTGAAAATCATTTTGAATGTTGAGGACACTTGAGCGTATCTTGTCCATGTACCCCCTGGGGCATTTTGTTGTGCTGTTTTCAGATTGGCATCTGTGAGGACGTTTCCTCAGCAGATATTTTCCCCAAGCAAGTTTGGAAGCTACCAGAGCTATGTTCCCCTGCAAAGACGTCTGTGGATAGTGTTTTCTATTCCCCAACAGATCTAAGGATTGTCTATCCCCAGCAGGCCTGTATTTATCGATTTCCTCCCCGAGTGAGGCAGGTTCATTGAAATTTATCTCCAACATTGATTCTACCTATGGACTGCATGGGTTATCCCCAGCGGATTAACAGATTTTCTCCAAGCAGAATTTACCATTCCCCAAGCAGAATTCCCCGCAGAGTATTTCCCCAAGAGAAGTCTCCCCACAGAGTCAGAGTATCTGATCATTTCGGCTCCCTAGCCAGGGTTCATTTGCATTTCGCATGTAGTGATCATTGCATCCTCAAAAATCGCGTAGCATTCCCATTCCTAAATGGAGCATTACGCCATAGAAAAATTCAAACATGTGCATTCATGTGTTAACTTCACCAGACCGTATCCCCGGCAGAGGCGGATCATTTCATTCAACATCAGCACAACACGTCTGCTACAGTTGCTTCGACAGCATTCAGAATTGGTTATCCCCACAGAGGTTTATTTCCTCACCCGTTGGTGACAGAAAGTTTGTTTCTCCCCAGTGAGACCCCCTGCAAGTGGTCAACCTTGCCCTGATGTATCTAAGATGTTGATACCAGTAAGTGTCATGTCAACACCCGCGCGTGTTTCTCATTTTTGGTGTCGGTAAACACCATTGTTTCGGTGTCGGTAAACATCGAGTCTCACCCAGTCATCAGTAAATGTCTGGTCATTTTTTTTGGTGTCAGTAAACACCATTGTTTCGGTGTCTGTAAACATCGAGTCTTTCCTTCAGTCGTCGGTAAACGTCTGATAATTCCCAGCTAGAAATCCCCAGTAGAGTCATCGGTAAATGTCCTATCTGGTCTCCAGTTGCAAATAGTTGTATCTCCCCAATAAATTTCTCACACCCAGTCATCGGTAAATGTCTGGCCATTTCTTTGGATGTCGGTAAACATCATCTTTCGATGTCTGTAAACATCGAGTCTCACCCAGTCATCGGTAAATGTCTGGTCATTTTTTTTGGTGTCAGTAAACACCATTGTTTCGGTGTCTGTAAACATCGAGTCTTTCCTTCAGTCATCGGTAAATGTCTGATAATTCCCCAACTAGAAATCCCCAGTAGAGTCATCTGTAAATGTCCTACCCGGTTTCCTGTTGCAAATATTTGTATCTCCCCAATAAATTTCTCAATCCCAGTCATCGGTAAATGTCTGGTCATTTCTTTTGATGTCGGTAAACATCATCTTTCGATGTCGGTAAACATCGAGTCTCATCCCAGTCATCGGTAAATGTCTGGTCAATAAAATCAAAATCCCCAGAAGTCGTCGGTAAACGTCTTGTCTGATTCCCCAAGTGGAGATGCCATCGGTAAATGGCCCCGTATTTCTTCGATATCGGTAAATGTCGAATTCCCAGTTACAGTAGCCATCGGTAAATGGCCAGTTTGAAGTTGACATCGGTAAATGTCAAGTTTCTTTGAAGCCACCATCGGTAAATGGTCTTGCTTCCTTTCAACATCGAATCTGTTTTCCCAGCAGCCATCGGTAAATGGTCTGGCTGAAGTTGATATCGGTAAATATCAAGTTCTAACCATCGGTAAATGGTTTTGCTTTTCAGAAGTTTGTTTTTCCCCAGCCGCCATCGGTAAATGGTCGTGCTGAAGTTGATATCGGTAAATATCAAAGTTCCAGTTCTTCAACCATCGGTAAATGGTTTTGCTTTTCTGAAGCTGTCATGCAGTTTTGTCATCGGTAAATGACGTGGTTCTTTTGTATTATATCCAGTCTGTGCAAATTCTACGGTCCTTTGGTATTCAATCCCTGTTTACCCTGAAAGTCTGACAGCCGTTGCTATCATCCGTTCGGGTTCCCAGCTGATTGAATAGGGGCAGCTGTAGCACCTCAAATTTGCACCTATCATTATGCATACATTTTCATAATAGGTCATAGCATATCATGATCCATTGCATAGCATTTGCATTGCCCTCAGTTGCCTCAAGAGCAAGCAATCAGGAATTAGGTCAAACTAATCTCCTGATCAGTCAACCAAGCAAGCAAAAGAATTTCTCATTGAATCAAGGCCTTGGGGTTTGTCCAACAAGTTCACATGGCTTAGAGGTCTATTTGAAGTATTTTGGTCAAGGGTTAAGGGCTCAGAGGTCAGCAGTTCATGCCCAGACAGTCAAAAACCCAAAAAAAGTCAACTGTTGGTCAACTGTCCATTTAATCAGTGATTGGATGATTGGAATTGGTTTGTGAGAGTTCATTCATGTCCAAATAGTCATCATACATCATGCCAAACACCATCATGGAAGAATTTGAAGCCAGATCAAAATTTCCAAAAGTAGAAACTTCCCCTTTTTTGCACTGAGCTAAACAAAATCATAACCACGATACCTTATTCTGATAGGATACCTAACATTCTTGAATATCGTGGGGTTAACCAATGATACATACTTCAACAAGACTGATGAATCCTTCCTTATAAGTTTTTCAACACTTGCAACAAATCTTACAATGTGCATATTGATAGTCTTATTAACATTCACTGAACTGGTACCATATACTCAATCGTCTACACCCTGTGTTCACTTCTCTCGGGCCATTCTAGTAAATAACACACTTGGTTTCCCTGGGACGGAAGGATTCGAACCTTCCGAATAACGGGCACAAACCGCGCCTTACCGCTTGCCAACGCCCATTTTCATTCTATATATATCAGTGGTCTCTACTGATAACCATTAAGCATTTAAGGGAATATGGGATATTACACTTTCCCCCCTTAAATGGAATTCGCCCCGAATTTCTTCACTCAGGTCAACATTTAACTTTGCTTCAGTTTCAATCCTCTATCATACTCGAATCTCCCATTTCTTCATTAACAAGCTTCATTCTTCCAATACTATCCAACTTCTGATATGATAAACCTCTATTTCAAATCCTTTTCCACTTAATTCTCCATATGTCGTTATAGACCACTTGTTCACAAATCCCTCTATAATACACAACTTCCCCTTTTTTTGCACTGAGTAAACAAAATCATAACCACGATACCTTATTCTGATAGGATACTAACATTCTTGAATATCTGTGGGGTTAACCAATGATCCATACTTGCAACACAAGATGATGAATCTTCCTTATAAGTTTTTCAACACTTGCAAACAATCTTACAATCTGCATATTGATATTCTTATTAACTTCACTTGACCTGGTACCATATACTACAATCGTCTACACCCTGTGCTTCAATTCCTCGGGCCATTCTAGTAAAATAACACACTTGGTTTCCCCTGGGACGGAAGGATTCGAACCTACCGAATAACGGGGACCAAAAACCCGCCGCCGACCGTTTGGCCACGCCCCATTTTCTATTCTATATATTATCAGTTGGTGTCTACTGATAACCAATAGCATTTAAGGGAATATGGGATATTACACTTTCCCCCTTTAATTGAAATTCGCCCCCGAATTTCGTCCACTCAGGTCAACATTTAACTTTGCTTCAGTTCAATCCTCTATCATACTCGAATCTCCCAATTTTTCACTAACAAGTTCATTCTTCAAAACTTATCAACTTCTTGATATGATAACACCTCTATTTCAAATCCTTTTCCACTTAATTCTCCGATATGTCGGTTATACCACTTGTTCAGAAATCCCTCTATAACCCACCACTCCCCTTTTTTGCACTGAGCTAAACAAAATCATAACCACGATACCTTATTCTGATAGGATACCTAACATTCTTGAATATCTGTGGGGTTAACAATGATCCATACTTGCAACAAAGACTGATGAATCCTTCCTTATAAGTTTTCAACACTTGCAACAAATCTTACAATCTGCATATTGATATTTCTATAACTTCACTTGAACTGGTACCTATACACAATCGTCTACACCCTGTGCTTCACTTCTCTCGGGCATTCTAGTACAATAACACACTTGGTTTCCCCTGGGACGGAAGGATTCGAACCTCCGAATAACGGGACCAAACCCGCCGCCTTACCGCTGGGCCACGCCCCATTTTCTATTCTATATATTATCAGTTGGTCTCTACTGATAACCATTAAGCATTTAAGGGAATATGGATATTCACTTTCCCCCCTAATTGAAATTCGCCCCCGAATTTCTTCCACTCAGGTCAACATTGAACTTTGCTTCAGTTCAATCCTCTATCATACTCGAATCTCCCAATTTCTTCATTAACAAGCTTCATCTTCCGATACTTATCCAAATCTTGATATGATAACACCTCTATTTCAAATCCTTTCCACCTTAATTCTCCTGATATGTCGTATAAACCACTTGTTCACAAATCCCTCTATAATACACAATTCCCCTTTTTGCACTGAGCTAAACAAAATCATAACCACGATACCTTATTCTGATAGGATACCTAACATTCTTGAATATTGTGTGGGTAAACCAATGATCCATACTTGCAACAAGACTGATGAATCCTTCCTTATAGTTGTTGAACACTTGCAACAATTACAATCTGCAATATGATATTCTTATTAACTTCACTTGACCTGGTACCATATACTACATCATCTACACCCTGTGCTTCACTTCTCTCGGGCCATTCTAGTAAAAATAACACCACTTGGTTTCCCCTGGGACGGAAGGATTCGAACCTCCGATATCACGGGACCAAAACCCGCCGTCCTTACCGCTTGGCCACGCCCATTTTCTATTTATATACTATCAGTGGTCTCTACTGATAACCATTAAGCATTTAAGGGGAATATGGGATATTACACTTTCCCCCCTAAATTGAAATTCGCCCCTGAATTTCTTCCACTCAGGTCAACATTTAACTTTGCTTCAGTTCAATCCTCTATCATACTCGAATCTCCAATTTCTTCACTAACAAGCTTCATTTTTCCAATACTTATCCAAACTTCTTGATATGATAACACCTATATTTCAAATCCTTTTCCATTTAATTCTCCTGATATGTCGTTATAAACCACTTGTTCAGAAATCCCTCTATAACACACAACTTCCCCTTTTTTTGCACTGAGCTAAACAAAATCATAACCACGATACCTTATTTGATAGGATACCTAACATTCTTGAATATCTGTGGGGTTAACCAATGATCCATACTTGCAACAAGACTGATGAATCCTTCCTTATAAGTTTTCAAACACTTGCAACAAATCTTACAATCTGCATATTGTTATTCTTATTAACTTCACTTGACCTGGTACCATATACTACAATCGTCTACACCCTGTGCTTCACTTCTCTCGGGCCATTCTAGTAAAATAACACACTGGTTTCCCCTGGGACGGAAGGATTCGAACCTCCGAATAACGGGACCAAAACCGCCGCCTTACCGCTTGGCCACGCCCCATTTCTATTCTATATATTATAAGTTGGTCTATACTGATAAACCATTAGCATTTAAGGGAATATGGGATATTACACTTTCCCCCCTTAAATTGAAATCGCCCCCGAATTCTTCCACTCAGGTCAACATTTAACTTTGCTTCAGTTCAATCCTCTATCATACTCGAATCTCCCAATTTCTTCACTAACAAGTTTCATTCTTCCAATACTTATCCAACTTCTTGATATGATAACACCTCTATTTCAAATCCTTTTCACTTAATTCTCCTGATAGTTCGTTATAAACCACTTGTTCACAATCCCTCTATAATACACAACTTCCTTTTTTGCACTGAGCTAAACAAAATCATAACCACGATACCTTATTCTGATAGGATACCTAACATTCTTGAATATCTGTGGGGTTAACCAATGATCCATACTTGCAACAAGACTGATGAATCCTTCCTTATAAGTTTTTGAACACTTGCAACAAATCTTACAATCTGCATATTGATATTCTTATTAACTTCACTTGACCTGGTACCATTACTACAATCATACACCCTGTGCTTCACTTCTCTCGGCCATTCTAGTAAAATAACACACTTGGTTTCCCCTGGGACGGAAGGATTCGAACCTCCGAATCACGGGGACCAAAACCCGCCGTCTTACCGCTTGGCCACGCCCCATTTTCTATTCTATATACTATCAGTGGTCTCTACTGATAACCATTAAGCATTTAAGGGAATATGGGATATTACACTTTCCCCCCTTAAATTGAAATTCGCCCCTGAATTTCTTCCACTCAGGTCAAACATTTAACTTTGCTTCAGTTCAATCCTCTATCATACTCGAATCTCCCAATTTCTTCACTAACAAGCTTCATTCTTCCAATACTTATCCAACTTCGATATGATAACCTCTATTTCAAATCCTTTTCCATTAATTCTCCTGATATGTCGTTATAAACATGTCAGAAATCCCTCTATAACCCACAACTTCCCCTTTTTGCACTGAGCTAAAAAATCATAACCACGATACCTTATTCTGATAGGATACCTAACATTTGAATATCTGGGGGTTAACCAATGATCCATACTTGCAACAAGACTGATGAATCCTTCCTTATAAGTTTTTCAACACTTGCAACAAATCTTACAATCTGCATATTGATATTCTTATTAACTTCACTTGACCTGGTACCATATACTACAATCGTCTACACCCTGTGCTTCACTTCTCTCGGGCCATTCTAGTAAAATAACACACTTGGTTTCCCCTGGGACGGAAGGATTCGAACCTCCGAATAACGGGACCAAAACCTGCCGCCTTACCGCTTGGCCACGCCCCATTTTCTATTCTATATATTATCAGTTGGTCTCTATGAAACCATTAAGCATTTAAGGGAATATGGGATATTACACTTTCCCCCTTAAATGGAAATTCGTCCCGAATTTCTTCCACTCAGGTCAACATTTAACTTTGCTTCAGTTCAATCCTCTATCATACTCGAATCTCCCAATTTCTTCACTAACAAGCTTCATTCTTCCAATACTTATCCAACTCTTGATATGATAACACCTCTATTTCAAATCCTTTCCACTTAATTCTCCTGATATGTTCGTTATAAACCATTGTTCACAAATCCCTCTATAATAAACAACTTCCCCTTTTTTGCACTAGCTAAACAAAATCATAACCCGATACCTTAATCTTTAGGATACCTAACATTCTTGAATATCGTGGGGTAACCAATGATCCATACTTGCAACAAGACTGATGAATCCTTCCTATAAGTTTTTCAACACTTGCAACAAATCTTACAATCTGCATATGTTATTCTTATTAACTTCACTTGACCTGGTACCATATACTACAATCGTCTACACCCTGTGCTTCACTTCTCTCGGGCCATTCTAGTAAAAATAACACACTTGGTTTCCCCTGGGACGGAAGGATTCGAACCTCCGAATCACGGGACCAAAACCCGCCGCCTTACCGCTTGGCCACGCCCCATTTTCTATTCTATATACTATCAGTGGTCTCTACTGATAACCATTAAGCATTTAAGTGAATATGGGATATTACACTTTCCCCCCTTAAATTGAAATTCGCCCCTGAATTTCTCCACCAGGTCAACATTTAACTTTGCTTCAGTTCAATCCTCTATCATACTCGAATCACCCAATTTCTTCACTAACAAGCTTCATTCTTCAATACTTATCCAACTTCTTGATATGATAACACCTCTATTTTAAATCCTTTTCCACTTAATTCTCCTGATATGGTCGTTATAAACCACTTGTTCAGAAATCCCTCTATAACCACACTTCCCCTTTTTTGCACTGAGCTAAACAAAATCATAACCACGATTTATTCTGATAGGATACCTAACATTCTTGAATATTTGTGGGGTTAACCAATGATCCATACTTGCAACAAGACTGATGAATCCTTCCTTATAAGTTTTTCAACACTTGCAACAAATCTTACAATTTGCATATTGATACTCTTATTAAACTTCACTTGACCTGGTACCATATACTACAATCGTCTACACCTGTGCTTCACTTCTCTCGGGCCATTCTAGTAAAATAACACACTTGGTTTCCCTGGGACGGAAGGATTCGAACCTCCGAATAACGGGACCAAAACCCGCCGCCTTACCGCTTGCCACGCCCATTTTCTATTCTATATATTATCAGTTGGTCTCTACTGATAACCATTAAGCATTAAGGGAATATGGGATATTACACTTTCCCCCTTAAATGAAATTCGCCCCGAATTTCTTCCACTCAGGTCAACATTTAACTTTGCTTCAGTTCAATCCTCTATCATACTCGAATCTCCCAATTCTTCACTAACAAGCTTCATTCTTCCAATACTTATCCAACTTCTTGATATGATAACACCTCTATTTCAAATCCTTTTCCACTTAATTCTCTGATATGTCGTTATAAACCACTTGTTCACAAATCCCTCTATAATACACAACTTCCCCTTTTTTGCACGAGCTAAACAAAATCATAACCACGATACCTTAATCTTATAGGATACCTAACATTCTTGAATATCTGTGGGGTTAACCAATGATCCATACTTGCAACAAGACTGATGAATCCTTCCTTATAAGTTTTTAACACTTGCAACAAATCTTACAATCTGCATATTGATATTCTTATAACTTCACTTGACCTGGTACCATATACTACAATCGTCTACACCCTGTGCTTTCACTTCTCTCGGGCCATTCTAGTAAAATAACACACTTGGTTTCCCCTGGGACGGAAGGATTCGAACCTCCGAATCGGGACCAAAACCCACCGCCTTACCGCTTGGCCACGCCCCATTTTCTATTCTATATATATTAGTTAGTTCTATTGATAACCATTAAGCATTTAAGGGAATATGGGATATTACACTTTCCCCCTTAAATTGAAATCGCGCCCTGAATTTCTTCCACTCAGGTCAACATTTAACTTTGCTTCAGTTCAATCCTCTATCATACTCGAATCTCCCAATTTCTTCACTAACAAGCTTCATTCTTCCAATACTTATCCAACTTCCTTATATGATATCACCTCTATTTTTCAAATCCTTTTCCACTTAATTCTCCTGATATGTCGTTATAAACCACTTGTTCACAAATCCCTCTATAATCCACAACTTCCCCTTTTTTGCACTGAGCTAAACAAAATCATAACCACGATACCTTATTCTGATAGGATACCTAACATTCTTGAATATCTGTGGGGTTAACCAATGATCCATACTTGCAACAAGACTGATGAATCCTTCCTTATAAGTTTTTCAACACTTGCAACAAATCTTACAATCTGCATATTGATATTCTTATTAACTTCACTTGACCTGGTACCATATACTACAATCGTCTACACCCTGTGCTTCACTTCTCTCGGGCCATTCTAGTAAAATAACACACTTGGTTTCCCCTGGGACGGAAGGATTCGAACCTCCGAATCACGGGACCAAAACCCGCCGCCTTACCGCTTGGCCACGCCCCATTTTCTATTCTATATACTATTAGTTAGTCTCTATTGATAACCATTAAGCATTTAAGGGAATATGGGATATTACACTTTCCCCCCTTAAATTGAAATTCGCCCCTGAATTTCTTCCACTCAGGTCAACATTTAACTTTGCTTCAGTTCAATCCTCTATCATACTCGAATCTCCCAATTTCTTCACTAACAAGCTTCATTCTTCCAATACTTATCCAACTTCCTTATATGATATCACCTCTATTTCAAATCCTTTTCCACTTAATTCTCCTGATATGTCGTTATAAACCACTTGTTCACAAATCCCTCTATAATCCACAACTTCCCCTTTTTTGCACTGAGCTAAACAAAATCATAACCACGATACCTTATTCTGATAGGATACCTAACATTCTTGAATATCTGTGGGGTTAACCAATGATCCATACTTGCAACAAGACTGATGAATCCTTCCTTATAAGTTTTTCAACACTTGCAACAAATCTTACAATCTGCATATTGATATTCTTATTAACTTCACTTGACCTGGTACCATATACTACAATCGTCTACACCCTGTGCTTCACTTCTCTCGGGCCATTCTAGTAAAATAACACACTTGGTTTCCCCTGGGACGGAAGGATTCGAACCTCCGAATCACGGGACCAAAACCCGCCGCCTTACCGCTTGGCCACGCCCCATTTTCTATTCTATATACTATTAGTTAGTCTCTACTGATAACCATTAAGCATTTAAGGGAATATGGGATATTACACTTTCCCCCCTTAAATTGAAATTCGCCCCTGAATTTCTCCACTCAGGTCAACATTTAACTTTGCTTCAGTTCAATCCTCTATCATACTCGAATCTCCCAATTTCTTCACTAACAAGCTTCATTCTTCCCATACTTATCCAACTTCCTTATATGATATCACCTCTATTTCAAATCCTTTTCCACTTAATTCTCCTGATATGTCGTTATAAACCACTTGTTCCAAAATCCCTCTATCGGGGGGGGAGGGGGAAGAGGGGGGGGGGGGGGGGGGGGAAGGGGGGGAAGAGAAAAGAGAAGCAGGAAGAATCCACAACTTCCCCTTTTTTGCACTGAGCTAAACAAAATCATAACCACGATACCTTATTCTGATAGGATACCTAACATTCTTGAATATCTGTGGGGTTAACCAATGATCCATACTTGCAACAAGACTGATGAATCCTTCCTTATAAGTTTTTCAACACTTGCAACAAATCTTACAGTCTGCATATTGATATTCTTATTAACTTCACTTGACCTGGTACCATATACTACAATCGTCTACACCCTGTGCTTCACTTCTCTCGGGCCATTCTAGTAAAATAACACACTTGGTTTCCCCTGGGACGGAAGGATTCGAACCTCCGAATCACGGGACCAAAACCCGCCGCCTTACCGCTTGGCCACGCCCCATTTTCTATTCTATATATTATCAGTTGGTCTCTACTGATAACCATTAAGCATTTAAGGGAATATGGGATATTTCACTTTCCCCCCTTAAATTGAAATTCGCCCCTGAATTTCTTCCACTCAGGTCAACATTTAACTTTTCTTCAGTTCAATCCTCTATCATACTCGAATCTCCCAATTTCTTCACTAACAAGCTTCATTCTTCCAATACTTATCCAACTTCCTTATATGATATCACCTCTATTTCAAATCCTTTTCCACTTAATTCTCCTGATATGTCGTTATAAACCACTTGTTCACAAATCCCTCTATAATCCACAACTTCCCCTTTTTTGCACTGAGCTAAACAAAATCATAACCACGATACCTTATTCTGATAGGATACCTAACATTCTTGAATATCTGTGGGGTTAACCAATGATCCATACTTGCAACAAGACTGATGAATCCTTCCTTATAAGTTTTTCAACACTTGCAACAAATCTTACAATCTGCATATTGATATTCTTATTAACTTCACATGACCTGGTACCATATACTACAATCGTCTACACCCTGTGCTTCACTTCTCTCGGGCCATTCTAGTTAAATAACACACTTGGTTTCCCCTGGGACGGAAGGATTCGAACCTCCGAATCACGGGACCGAAACTCGCCGCCTTACCGCTTGGCCACGCCCCATTTTATATTCTATATAATATCAGTTGGTCTCTACTGATAACCATTAAGCATTTATGGGAATTCGGGATATTACACTTTCCCCCCTTAAATTGAAATTCGCCCCCGAATTTCTTCCACTCAGGTCAACATTTAACTTTGCTTCAGTTCAATCCTCTATCATACTCGAATCTCCCAATTTCTTCACTAACAAGCTTCATTCTTCCAATACTTATCCAACTTCTTGATATGATAACACCTCTATTTCAAATCCTTTTCCACTTAATTCTCCTGATATGTATTTATAAACCACTTGTTCACAAATCCCTCTATAATACACAACTTCCCCTTTTTTGCACTGAGCTAAACAAAATCATAACCACGATACCTTATTCTGATAGGATACCTAACATTCTTGAATATCTGTGGGGTTAACCAATGATCCATACTTGCAACAAGACTGATGAATCCTTCCTTATAAGTTTTTCAACACTTGCAACAAATCTTACAATCTGCATATTGATAATCTTATTAACTTCACTAGACCTGGTACCATATACTACAATCGTCTACACCCTGTGCTTCACTTCTCTCGGGCCATTCTAGTAAAATAACACACTTGGTTTCCCCTGGGACGGAAGGATTCGAACCTCCGAATAACCGGACCAAAACCCGCCGCTTACCGCTTGGCCACCCATTCGCCCATTTTCTATTATATATTATCAGTTGGTCTCTACTGATAACCATTAAGCATTTAAGGGAATATGGGATATTACACTTTCCCCCCTTAAATTGAAATTCGCCCCCGAATTTCTTCCACTCAGGTCAACATTTAACTTTGCTTCAGTTCAATCCTCTATCATACTCGAATCTCCCAATTTCTTCACTAACAATCTTCATTCTTCCAATACTTATCCAACTTCTTGATATGATAACACCTCTATTTCAAATCCTTTTCCACTTAATTCTCCTGATATGTATTTATAAACCACTTGTTCACAAATCCCTCTATAATACACAACTTCCCCTTTTTTGCACTGAGCTAAACAAAATCATAACCACGATACCTTATTCTGATAGGATACCTAACATTCTTGAATATCTGTGGGGTAACCAATGATCCATACTTGCAACAAGACTGATGAATCCTTCCTTATAAGTTTTTCAACACTTGCAACAAATCTTACAATCTGCATATTGATATTCTTATTAACTTCACTTGACCTGGTACCATATACTACAATCGTGTACACCCTGTGCTTCACTTCTCTCGGGCCATTCTAGTTAAATAACACACTTGGTTTCCCCTGGGACGGAAGGATTCGAACCTCCGAATCACGGGACCGAAACTCGCCGCCTTACCGCTTGGCCACGCCCCATTTTATATTCTATATAATATCAGTTGGTCTCTACTGATAACCATTAAGCATTTAAGGGAATTCGGGATATTACACTTTCCCCCCTTAAATTGAAATTCGCCCCCGAATTTCTTCCACTCAGGTCAACATTTAACTTTGCTTCAGTTCAATCCTCTATCATACTCGAATCTCCGAATTTCTTCACTAACAAGCTTCATTCTTCCAATACTTATCCAAATTCTTGATATAAACACCTCTATTTCAAATCCTTTTCCACTTAATTCTCCTGATATGTATTTATAAACCACTTGTTCACAAATCCCTCTATAATACACAACTTCCCCTTTTTTGCACTGAGCTAAACAAAATCATAACCACGATACCTTATTCTGATAGGATACCTAACATTCTTGAATATCTGTGGGGTTAACCAATGATCCATACTTGCAACAAGACTGATGAATCCTTCCTTATAAGTTTTTCAACACTTGTAACAAATCTTACAATCTGCATATTGATATTCTTATTAACTTCACTAGACCTGGTACCATATACTACAATCGTCTACACCCTGTGCTTCACTTCTCTCGGGCCATTCTAGTAAAATAACACACTTGGTTTCCCCTGGGACGGAAGGATTCGAACCTCCGAATAACGGGACCAAAACCCGCCGCCTTACCGCTTGGCCACGCCCCATTTTCTATTCTATATATTATCAGTTGGTCTCTACTGATAACAATTAAGCATTTAAGGGAATATGGGATATTACACTTTCCCCCCTTAAATTGAAATTCGCCCCCGAATTTCTTCCACTCAGGTCAACATTTAACTTTGCTTCAGTTCAATCCTCTATCATACTCGAATCTCCCAATTTCTTCACTAACAATCTTCATTCTTCCAATACTTATCCAACTTCTTGATATGATAACACCTCTATTTCAAATCCTTTTCCACTTAATTCTCCTGATATGTATTTATAAACCACTTGTTCACAAATCCCTCTATAATACACAACTTCCCCTTTTTTGCACTGAGCTAAACAAAATCATAACCACGATACCTTATTCTGATAGGATACCTAACATTCTTGAATATCTGTGGGGTTAACCAATGATCCATACTTGCAACAAGACTGATGAATCCTTCCTTATAAGTTTTTCAACACTTGCAACAAATCCTACAATCTGCATATTGATATTCTTATTAACTTCACTTGACCTGGTACCATACACTACAATCGTGTACACCCTGTGCTTCACTTCTCTCGGGCCATTCTAGTTAAATAACACACTTGGTTTCCCCTGGGACGGAAGGATTCGAACCTCCGAATCATGGGACCGAAACTCGCCGCCTTACCGCTTGGCCACGCCCCATTTTATATTCTATATAATATCAGTTGGTCTCTACTGATAACCATTAAGCATTTAAGGGAATTCGGGATATTACACTTTCCCCCCTTAAATTGAAATTCGCCCCCGAATTTCTTCCACTCAGGTCAACATTTAACTTTGCTTCAGTTCAATCCTCTATCATACTCGAATCTCCGAATTTCTTCACTAACAAGCTTCATTCTTCCAATACTTATCCAACTTCTTGATATGATAACACCTCTATTTCAAATCCTTTTCCACTTAATTCTCCTGATATGTATTTATAAACCACTTGTTCACAAATCCCTCTATAATACACAACTTCCCCTTTTTGCACTGAGCTAAACAAAATCATAACCACGATACCTTATTCTGATAGGATACCTAACATTCTTGAATATCTGTGGGGTTAACCAATGATCCATACTTGCAACAAGACTGATGAATCCTTCCTTATAAGTTTTTCAACACTTGCAACAAATCTTACAATCTGCATATTGATATTCTTATTAACTTCACTAGACCTGGTACCATATACTACAATCGTCTACACCCTGTGCTTCACTTCTCTCGGGCCATTCTAGTAAAATAACACACTTGGTTTCCCCTGGGACGGAAGGATTCGAACCTCCGAATAACGGGACCAAAACCCGCCGCCTTACCGCTTGGCCACGCCCCATTTTCTATTCTATATTATCAGTTGGTCTCTACTGATAACCATTAAGCATTTAAGGGAATATGGGATATTACACTTTCCCCCCTTAAATTGAAATTCGCCCCCGAATTTCTTCCACTCAGGTCAACATTTAACTTTGCTTCAGTTCAATCCTCTATCATACTCGAATCTCCCAATTTCTTCACTAACAATCTTCATTCTTCCAATACTTATCCAACTTCTTGATATGATAACACCTCTATTTCAAATCCTTTTCCACTTAATTCTCCTGATATGTATTTATAAACCACTTGTTCACAAATCCCTCTATAATACACAACTTCCCCTTTTTTGCACTGAGCTAAACAAAATCATAACCACGATACCTTAATCTTATAGGATACCTAACATTCTTGAATATCTGTGGGGTTAACCAATGATCCATACTTGCAACAAGACTGATGAATCCTTCGTTATAAGTTTTTCAACACTTGCAACAAATCTTACAATCTGCATATTGATATTCTTATTAACTTCACTTGACCTGGTACCATATACTACAATCGTCTACACCCTGTGCTTCACTTCTCTCGGGCCATTCTAGTAAAATAACACACTTGGTTTCCCCTGGGACGGAAGGATTCGAACCTCCGAATCACAGGACCAAAACCCGCCGCCTTACCGCTTGGCCACGCCCCATTTTCTATTCTATATATTATCAGTTGGTCTCCACTGATAACCATTAAGCATTTAAGGGAATATGGGATATTACACTTTCCCCCCTTAAATTGAAATTCTCCCCCGAATTTCTTCCACTCAGGTCAACATTTAACTTTGCTTCAGTTCAATCCTCTATCATACTCGAATCTCCCAATTCTTCACTAACAAGCTTCATTCTTGCCAATACTTATCCAACTTCTTGATATGATAACACCTCTATTTCAAATCCTTTTCCACTTAATTCTCCTGATATGTATTTATAAACCACTTGTTCACAAATCCCTCTATAATACACAACTTCCCCTTTTTTGCACTGAGCTAAACAAAATCATAACCACGATACCTTATTCTGATAGGATACCTAACATTCTTGAATATCTGTGGGGTTAACCAATGATCCATACTTGCAACAAGACTGATGAATCCTTCCTTATAAGTTTTTCAACACTTGCAACAAATCTTACAATCTGCATATTGATATTCTTATTAACTTCACTTGACCTGGTACCATATACTACAATCGTCTACACCCTGTGCTTCACTTCTCTCGGGCCATTCTAGTAAAATAACACACTTGGTTTCCCCTGGGACGGAAGGATTCGAACCTCCGAATCACGGGACCAAAACTCGCCGCCTTACCGCTTGGCCACGCCCCATTTTATATTCTATATAATATCAGTTGGTCTCTACTGATAACCATTAAGCATTTAAGGGAATTCGGGATATTACACTTTCCCCCCTTAAATTGAAATTCGCCCCCGAATTTCTTCCACTCAGGTCAACATTTAACTTTGCTTCAGTTCAATCCTCTATCATACTCGAATCTCCCAATTTCTTCACTAACAAGCTTCATTCTTCCAATACTTATCCAACTTCTTGATATGATAACACCTCTATTTCAAATCCTTTTCCACTTAATTCTCCTGATATGTCGTTATAAACCACTTGTTCACAAATCCCTCTATAATACACAACTTCCCCTTTTTTGCACTGAGCTAAACAAAATCATAACCACGATACCTTATTCTGATAGGATACCTAACATTCTTGAATATCTGTGGGGTTAACCAATGATCCATACTTGCAACAAGACTGATGAATCCTTCCTTATAAGTTTTTCAACACTTGCAACAAATCTTACAATCTGCATATTGATATTCTTATTAACTTCACTTGACCTGGTACCATATACTACAATCGTCTACACCCTGTGCTTCACTTCTCTCGGGCCATTCTAGTAAAATAACACACTTGGTTTCCCCTGGGACGGAAGGATTCGAACCTCCGAATCACGGGACCAAAACCCGCCGCCTTACCGCTTGGCCACGCCCCATTTTCTATTCTATATATTATCAGTTGGTCTCTACTGATAACCATTAAGCATTTAAGGGAATATGGGATATTACACTTTCCCCCTTAAATTGAAATTCGCCCCCGAATTTCTTCCACTCAGGTCAACATTTAACTTTGCTTCAGTTCAATCCTCTATCATACTCGAATCTCCCAATTTCTTCACTAACAAGCTTCATTCTTCCAATACTTATCCAACTTCTTGATATGATAACACCTCTATTTCAAATCCTTTTCCACTTAATTCTCCTGATATGTCGTTATAAACCACTTGTTCACAAATCCCTCTATAATACACAACTTCCCTTTTTTGCACTGAGCTAAACAAAATCATAACCACGATACCTTATTCTGATAGGATACCTAACATTCTTGAATATCTGTGGGGTTAACCAATGATCCATACTTGCAACAAGACTGATGAATCCTTCCTTATAAGTTTTTCAACACTTGCAACAAATCTTACAATCTGCATATTGATATTCTTATTAACTTCACTTGACCTGGTACCATATACTACAATCGTCTACACCCTGTGCTTCACTTCTCTCGGGCCATTCTAGTAAAATAACACACTTGGTTTCCCCTGGGACGGAAGGATTCGAACCTCCGAATCACGGGACCAAAACCCGCCGCCTTACCGCTTGGCCACGCCCCATTTTCTATTCTATATACTATCAGTTGGTCTCTACTGATAACCATTAAGCATTTAAGGGAATATGGGATATTACACTTTCCCCCCTTAAATTGAAATTCGCCCCTGAATTTCTTCCACTCAGGTCAACATTTAACTTTGCTTCAGTTCAATCCTCTATCATACTCGAATCTCCCAATTTCTTCACTAACAAGCTTCATTCTTCCAATACTTATCCAACTTCTTGATATGATAACACCTCTATTTCAAATCCTTTTCCACTTAATTCTCCTGATATGTCGTTATAAACCACTTGTTCACAAATCCCTCTATAATACACAACTTCCCCTTTTTTGCACTGAGCTAAACAAAATCATAACCACGATACCTTATTCTGATAGGATACCTAACATTCTTGAATATCTGTGGGGTTAACCAATGATCCATACTTGCAACAAGACTGATGAATCCTTCCTTATAAGTTTTTCAACACTTGCAACAAATCTTACAATCTGCATATTGATATTCTTATTAACTTCACTTGACCTGGTACCATATACTACAATCGTCTACACCCTGTGCTTCACTTCTCTCGGGCCATTCTAGTAAAATAACACACTTGGTTTCCCCTGGGACGGAAGGATTCGAACCTCCGAATCACGGGACCAAAACCCGCCGCCTTACCGCTTGGCCACGCCCCATTTTCTATTCTATATATTATCAGTTGGTCTCTACTGATAACCATTAAGCATTTAAGGGAATATGGGATATTACACTTTCCCCCCTTAAATTGAAATTCGCCCCGAATTTCTTCCACTCAGGTCAACATTTAACTTTGCTTCAGTTCAATCCTCTATCATACTCGAATCTCCCAATTTCTTCACTAACAAGCTTCATTCTTCCAATACTTATCCAACTTCTTGATATGATAACACCTCTATTTCAAATCCTTTTCCACTTAATTCTCCTGATATGTCGTTATAAACCACTTGTTCACAAATCCCTCTATAATACACAACTTCCCCTTTTTTGCACTGAGCTAAACAAAATCATAACCACGATACCTTATTCTGATAGGATACCTAACATTCTTGAATATCTGTGGGGTTAACCAATGATCCATACTTGCAACAAGACTGATGAATCCTTCCTTATAAGTTTTTCAACACTTGCAACAAATCTTACAATCTGCATATTGATATTCTTATTAACTTCACTTGACCTGGTACCATATACTACAATCGTCTACACCCTGTGCTTCACTTCTCTCGGGCCATTCTAGTAAAATAACACACTTGGTTTCCCCTGGGACGGAAGGATTCGAACCTCCGAATCACGGGACCAAAACCCGCCGCCTTACCGCTTGGCCACGCCCCATTTTCTATTCTATATACTATCAGTTGGTCTCTACTGATAACCATTAAGCATTTAAGGGAATATGGGATATTACACTTTCCCCCCTTAAATTGAAATTCGCCCCTGAATTTCTTCCACTCAGGTCAACATTTAACTTTGCTTCAGTTCAATCCTCTATCATACTCGAATCTCCCAATTTCTTCACTAACAAGCTTCATTCTTCCAATACTTATCCAACTTCTTGATATGATAACACCTCTATTTCAAATCCTTTTCCACTTAATTCTCCTGATATGTCGTTATAAACCACTTGTTCACAAATCCCTCTATAATACACAACTTCCCCTTTTTTGCACTGAGCTAAACAAAATCATAACCACGATACCTTATTCTGATAGGATACCTAACATTCTTGAATATCTGTGGGGTTAACCAATGATCCATACTTGCAACAAGACTGATGAATCCTTCCTTATAAGTTTTTCAACACTTGCAACAAATCTTACAATCTGCATATTGATATTCTTATTAACTTCACTTGACCTGGTACCATATACTACAATCGTCTACACCCTGTGCTTCACTTCTCTCGGGCCATTCTAGTAAAATAACACACTTGGTTTCCCCTGGGACGGAAGGATTCGAACCTCCGAATCACGGGACCAAAACCCGCCGCCTTACCGCTTGGCCACGCCCCATTTTCTATTCTATATATTATCAGTTGGTCTCTACTGATAACCATTAAGCATTTAAGGGAATATGGGATATTACACTTTCCCCCCTTAAATTGAAATTCGCCCCCGAATTTCTTCCACTCAGGTCAACATTTAACTTTGCTTCAGTTCAATCCTCTATCATACTCGAATCTCCCAATTTCTTCACTAACAAGCTTCATTCTTCCAATACTTATCCAACTTCTTGATATGATAACACCTCTATTTCAAATCCTTTTCCACTTAATTCTCCTGATATGTCGTTATAAACCACTTGTTCACAAATCCCTCTATAATACACAACTTCCCTTTTTTGCACTGAGCTAAACAAAATCATAACCACGATACCTTATTCTGATAGGATACCTAACATTCTTGAATATCTGTGGGGTTAACCAATGATCCATACTTGCAACAAGACTGATGAATCCTTCCTTATAAGTTTTTCAACACTTGCAACAAATCTTACAATCTGCATATTGATATTCTTATTAACTTCACTTGACCTGGTACCATATACTACAATCGTCTACACCCTGTGCTTCACTTCTCTCGGGCCATTCTAGTAAAATAACACACTTGGTTTCCCCTGGGACGGAAGGATTCGAACCTCCGAATCACGGGACCAAAACCCGCCGCCTTACCGCTTGGCCACGCCCCATTTTCTATTCTATATATTATCAGTTGGTCTCTACTGATAACCATTAAGCATTTAAGGGAATATGGGATATTACACTTTCCCCCCTTAAATTGAAATTCGCCCCCGAATTTCTTCCACTCAGGTCAACATTTAACTTTGCTTCAGTTCAATCCTCTATCATACTCGAATCTCCCAATTTCTTCACTAACAAGCTTCATTCTTCCAATACTTATCCAACTTCTTGATATGATAACACCTCTATTTCAAATCCTTTTCCACTTAATTCTCCTGATATGTCGTTATAAACCACTTGTTCACAAATCCCTCTATAATACACAACTTCCCTTTTTTGCACTGAGCTAAACAAAATCATAACCACGATACCTTATTCTGATAGGATACCTAACATTCTTGAATATCTGTGGGGTTAACCAATGATCCATACTTGCAACAAGACTGATGAATCCTTCCTTATAAGTTTTTCAACACTTGCAACAAATCTTACAATCTGCATATTGATATTCTTATTAACTTCACTTGACCTGGTACCATATACTACAATCGTCTACACCCTGTGCTTCACTTCTCTCGGGCCATTCTAGTAAAATAACACACTTGGTTTCCCCTGGGACGGAAGGATTCGAACCTCCGAATCACGGGACCAAAACCCGCCGCCTTACCGCTTGGCCACGCCCCATTTTCTATTCTATATACTATCAGTTGGTCTCTACTGATAACCATTAAGCATTTAAGGGAATATGGGATATTACACTTTCCCCCCTTAAATTGAAATTCGCCCCTGAATTTCTTCCACTCAGGTCAACATTTAACTTTGCTTCAGTTCAATCCTCTATCATACTCGAATCTCCCAATTTCTTCACTAACAAGCTTCATTCTTCCAATACTTATCCAACTTCTTGATATGATAACACCTCTATTTCAAATCCTTTTCCACTTAATTCTCCTGATATGTCGTTATAAACCACTTGTTCAGAAATCCCTCTATAACCACAACTTCCCCTTTTTTGCACTGAGCTAAACAAAATCATAACCACGATACCTTATTCTGATAGGATACCTAACATTCTTGAATATCTGTGGGGTTAACCAATGATCCATACTTGCAACAAGACTGATGAATCCTTCCTTATAAGTTTTTCAACACTTGCAACAAATCTTACAATCTGCATATTGATATTCTTATTAACTTCACTTGACCTGGTACCATATACTACAATCGTCTACACCCTGTGCTTCACTTCTCTCGGGCCATTCTAGTAAAATAACACACTTGGTTTCCCCTGGGACGGAAGGATTCGAACCTCCGAATCACGGGACCAAAACCCGCCGCCTTACCGCTTGGCCACGCCCCATTTTCTATTCTATATATTATCAGTTGGTCTCTACTGATAACCATTAAGCATTTAAGGGAATATGGGATATTACACTTTCCCCCCTTAAATTGAAATTCGCCCCGAATTTCTTCCACTCAGGTCAACATTTAACTTTGCTTCAGTTCAATCCTCTATCATACTCGAATCTCCCAATTTCTTCACTAACAAGCTTCATTCTTCCAATACTTATCCAACTTCTTGATATGATAACACCTCTATTTCAAATCCTTTTCCACTTAATTCTCCTGATATGTCGTTATAAACCACTTGTTCACAAATCCCTCTATAATACACAACTTCCCCTTTTTTGCACTGAGCTAAACAAAATCATAACCACGATACCTTATTCTGATAGGATACCTAACATTCTTGAATATCTGTGGGGTTAACCAATGATCCATACTTGCAACAAGACTGATGAATCCTTCCTTATAAGTTTTTCAACACTTGCAACAAATCTTACAATCTGCATATTGATATTCTTATTAACTTCACTTGACCTGGTACCATATACTACAATCGTCTACACCCTGTGCTTCACTTCTCTCGGGCCATTCTAGTAAAATAACACACTTGGTTTCCCCTGGGACGGAAGGATTCGAACCTCCGAATCACGGGACCAAAACCCGCCGCCTTACCGCTTGGCCACGCCCCATTTTCTATTCTATATACTATCAGTTGGTCTCTACTGATAACCATTAAGCATTTAAGGGAATATGGGATATTACACTTTCCCCCCTTAAATTGAAATTCGCCCCTGAATTTCTTCCACTCAGGTCAACATTTAACTTTGCTTCAGTTCAATCCTCTATCATACTCGAATCTCCCAATTTCTTCACTAACAAGCTTCATTCTTCCAATACTTATCCAACTTCTTGATATGATAACACCTCTATTTCAAATCCTTTTCCACTTAATTCTCCTGATATGTCGTTATAAACCACTTGTTCACAAATCCCTCTATAATACACAACTTCCCCTTTTTTGCACTGAGCTAAACAAAATCATAACCACGATACCTTATTCTGATAGGATACCTAACATTCTTGAATATCTGTGGGGTTAACCAATGATCCATACTTGCAACAAGACTGATGAATCCTTCCTTATAAGTTTTTCAACACTTGCAACAAATCTTACAATCTGCATATTGATATTCTTATTAACTTCACTTGACCTGGTACCATATACTACAATCGTCTACACCCTGTGCTTCACTTCTCTCGGGCCATTCTAGTAAAATAACACACTTGGTTTCCCCTGGGACGGAAGGATTCGAACCTCCGAATCACGGGACCAAAACCCGCCGCCTTACCGCTTGGCCACGCCCCATTTTCTATTCTATATACTATCAGTTGGTCTCTACTGATAACCATTAAGCATTTAAGGGAATATGGGATATTACACTTTCCCCCCTTAAATTGAAATTCGCCCCTGAATTTCTTCCACTCAGGTCAACATTTAACTTTGCTTCAGTTCAATCCTCTATCATACTCGAATCTCCCAATTTCTTCACTAACAAGCTTCATTCTTCCAATACTTATCCAACTTCTTGATATGATAACACCTCTATTTCAAATCCTTTTCCACTTAATTCTCCTGATATGTCGTTATAAACCACTTGTTCACAAATCCCTCTATAATCCACAACTTCCCCTTTTTTGCACTGAGCTAAACAAAATCATAACCACGATACCTTATTCTGATAGGATACCTAACATTCTTGAATATCTGTGGGGTTAACCAATGATCCATACTTGCAACAAGACTGATGAATCCTTCCTTATAAGTTTTTCAACACTTGCAACAAATCTTACAATCTGCATATTGATATTCTTATTAACTTCACTTGACCTGGTACCATATACTACAATCGTCTACACCCTGTGCTTCACTTCTCTCGGGCCATTCTAGTAAAATAACACACTTGGTTTCCCCTGGGACGGAAGGATTCGAACCTCCGAATCACGGGACCAAAACCCGCCGCCTTACCGCTTGGCCACGCCCCATTTTCTATTCTATATATTATCAGTTGGTCTCTACTGATAACCATTAAGCATTTAAGGGAATATGGGATATTACACTTTCCCCCCTTAAATTGAAATTCGCCCCGAATTTCTTCCACTCAGGTCAACATTTAACTTTGCTTCAGTTCAATCCTCTATCATACTCGAATCTCCCAATTTCTTCACTAACAAGCTTCATTCTTCCAATACTTATCCAACTTCTTGATATGATAACACCTCTATTTCAAATCCTTTTCCACTTAATTCTCCTGATATGTCGTTATAAACCACTTGTTCACAAATCCCTCTATAATACACAACTTCCCCTTTTTTGCACTGAGCTAAACAAAATCATAACCACGATACCTTATTCTGATAGGATACCTAACATTCTTGAATATCTGTGGGGTTAACCAATGATCCATACTTGCAACAAGACTGATGAATCCTTCCTTATAAGTTTTTCAACACTTGCAACAAATCTTACAATCTGCATATTGATATTCTTATTAACTTCACTTGACCTGGTACCATATACTACAATCGTCTACACCCTGTGCTTCACTTCTCTCGGGCCATTCTAGTAAAATAACACACTTGGTTTCCCCTGGGACGGAAGGATTCGAACCTCCGAATCACGGGACCAAAACCCGCCGCCTTACCGCTTGGCCACGCCCCATTTTCTATTCTATATACTATCAGTTGGTCTCTACTGATAACCATTAAGCATTTAAGGGAATATGGGATATTACACTTTCCCCCCTTAAATTGAAATTCGCCCCTGAATTTCTTCCACTCAGGTCAACATTTAACTTTGCTTCAGTTCAATCCTCTATCATACTCGAATCTCCCAATTTCTTCACTAACAAGCTTCATTCTTCCAATACTTATCCAACTTCTTGATATGATAACACCTCTATTTCAAATCCTTTTCCACTTAATTCTCCTGATATGTCGTTATAAACCACTTGTTCACAAATCCCTCTATAACCACAACTTCCCCTTTTTTGCACTGAGCTAAACAAAATCATAACCACGATACCTTATTCTGATAGGATACCTAACATTCTTGAATATCTGTGGGGTTAACCAATGATCCATACTTGCAACAAGACTGATGAATCCTTCCTTATAAGTTTTTCAACACTTGCAACAAATCTTACAATCTGCATATTGATATTCTTATTAACTTCACTTGACCTGGTACCATATACTACAATCGTCTACACCCTGTGCTTCACTTCTCTCGGGCCATTCTAGTAAAATAACACACTTGGTTTCCCCTGGGACGGAAGGATTCGAACCTCCGAATAACGGGACCAAAACCCGCCGCCTTACCGCTTGGCCACGCCCCATTTTCTATTCTATATATTATCAGTTGGTCTCTACTGATAACCATTAAGCATTTAAGGGAATATGGGATATTACACTTTCCCCCCTTAAATTGAAATTCGCCCCCGAATTTCTTCCACTCAGGTCAACATTTAACTTTGCTTCAGTTCAATCCTCTATCATACTCGAATCTCCCAATTTCTTCACTAACAAGCTTCATTCTTCCAATACTTATCCAACTTCTTGATATGATAACACCTCTATTTCAAATCCTTTTCCACTTAATTCTCCTGATATGTCGTTATAAACCACTTGTTCACAAATCCCTCTATAATACACAACTTCCCCTTTTTTGCACTGAGCTAAACAAAATCATAACCACGATACCTTATTCTGATAGGATACCTAACATTCTTGAATATCTGTGGGGTTAACCAATGATCCATACTTGCAACAAGACTGATGAATCCTTCCTTATAAGTTTTTCAACACTTGCAACAAATCTTACAATCTGCATATTGATATTCTTATTAACTTCACTTGACCTGGTACCATATACTACAATCGTCTACACCCTGTGCTTCACTTCTCTCGGGCCATTCTAGTAAAATAACACACTTGGTTTCCCCTGGGACGGAAGGATTCGAACCTCCGAATCACGGGACCAAAACCCGCCGCCTTACCGCTTGGCCACGCCCCATTTTCTATTCTATATATTATCAGTTGGTCTCTACTGATAACCATTAAGCATTTAAGGGAATATGGGATATTACACTTTCCCCCCTTAAATTGAAATTCGCCCCTGAATTTCTTCCACTCAGGTCAACATTTAACTTTGCTTCAGTTCAATCCTCTATCATACTCGAATCTCCCAATTTCTTCACTAACAAGCTTCATTCTTCCAATACTTATCCAACTTCTTGATATGATAACACCTCTATTTCAAATCCTTTTCCACTTAATTCTCCTGATATGTCGTTATAAACCACTTGTTCACAAATCCCTCTATAATACACAACTTCCCCTTTTTTGCACTGAGCTAAACAAAATCATAACCACGATACCTTATTCTGATAGGATACCTAACATTCTTGAATATCTGTGGGGTTAACCAATGATCCATACTTGCAACAAGACTGATGAATCCTTCCTTATAAGTTTTTCAACACTTGCAACAAATCTTACAATCTGCATATTGATATTCTTATTAACTTCACTTGACCTGGTACCATATACTACAATCGTCTACACCCTGTGCTTCACTTCTCTCGGGCCATTCTAGTAAAATAACACACTTGGTTTCCCCTGGGACGGAAGGATTCGAACCTCCGAATCACGGGACCAAAACCCGCCGCCTTACCGCTTGGCCACGCCCCATTTTCTATTCTATATACTATCAGTTGGTCTCTACTGATAACCATTAAGCATTTAAGGGAATATGGGATATTACACTTTCCCCCCTTAAATTGAAATTCGCCCCTGAATTTCTTCCACTCAGGTCAACATTTAACTTTGCTTCAGTTCAATCCTCTATCATACTCGAATCTCCCAATTTCTTCACTAACAAGCTTCATTCTTCCAATACTTATCCAACTTCTTGATATGATAACACCTCTATTTCAAATCCTTTTCCACTTAATTCTCCTGATATGTCGTTATAAACCACTTGTTCAGAAATCCCTCTATAACCCACAACTTCCCCTTTTTTGCACTGAGCTAAACAAAATCATAACCACGATACCTTATTCTGATAGGATACCTAACATTCTTGAATATCTGTGGGGTTAACCAATGATCCATACTTGCAACAAGACTGATGAATCCTTCCTTATAAGTTTTTCAACACTTGCAACAAATCTTACAATCTGCATATTGATATTCTTATTAACTTCACTTGACCTGGTACCATATACTACAATCGTCTACACCCTGTGCTTCACTTCTCTCGGGCCATTCTAGTAAAATAACACACTTGGTTTCCCCTGGGACGGAAGGATTCGAACCTCCGAATCACGGGACCAAAACCCGCCGCCTTACCGCTTGGCCACGCCCCATTTTCTATTCTATATATTATCAGTTGGTCTCTACTGATAACCATTAAGCATTTAAGGGAATATGGGATATTACACTTTCCCCCCTTAAATTGAAATTCGCCCCTGAATTTCTTCCACTCAGGTCAACATTTAACTTTGCTTCAGTTCAATCCTCTATCATACTCGAATCTCCCAATTTCTTCACTAACAAGCTTCATTCTTCCAATACTTATCCAACTTCTTGATATGATAACACCTCTATTTCAAATCCTTTTCCACTTAATTCTCCTGATATGTCGTTATAAACCACTTGTTCACAAATCCCTCTATAATACACAACTTCCCCTTTTTTGCACTGAGCTAAACAAAATCATAACCACGATACCTTATTCTGATAGGATACCTAACATTCTTGAATATCTGTGGGGTTAACCAATGATCCATACTTGCAACAAGACTGATGAATCCTTCCTTATAAGTTTTTCAACACTTGCAACAAATCTTACAATCTGCATATTGATATTCTTATTAACTTCACTTGACCTGGTACCATATACTACAATCGTCTACACCCTGTGCTTCACTTCTCTCGGGCCATTCTAGTAAAATAACACACTTGGTTTCCCCTGGGACGGAAGGATTCGAACCTCCGAATCACGGGACCAAAACCCGCCGCCTTACCGCTTGGCCACGCCCCATTTTCTATTCTATATACTATCAGTTGGTCTCTACTGATAACCATTAAGCATTTAAGGGAATATGGGATATTACACTTTCCCCCCTTAAATTGAAATTCGCCCCTGAATTTCTTCCACTCAGGTCAACATTTAACTTTGCTTCAGTTCAATCCTCTATCATACTCGAATCTCCCAATTTCTTCACTAACAAGCTTCATTCTTCCAATACTTATCCAACTTCTTGATATGATAACACCTCTATTTCAAATCCTTTTCCACTTAATTCTCCTGATATGTCGTTATAAACCACTTGTTCACAAATCCCTCTATAATACACAACTTCCCCTTTTTTGCACTGAGCTAAACAAAATCATAACCACGATACCTTATTCTGATAGGATACCTAACATTCTTGAATATCTGTGGGGTTAACCAATGATCCATACTTGCAACAAGACTGATGAATCCTTCCTTATAAGTTTTTCAACACTTGCAACAAATCTTACAATCTGCATATTGATATTCTTATTAACTTCACTTGACCTGGTACCATATACTACAATCGTCTACACCCTGTGCTTCACTTCTCTCGGGCCATTCTAGTAAAATAACACACTTGGTTTCCCCTGGGACGGAAGGATTCGAACCTCCGAATCACGGGACCAAAACCCGCCGCCTTACCGCTTGGCCACGCCCCATTTTCTATTCTATATATTATCAGTTGGTCTCTACTGATAACCATTAAGCATTTAAGGGAATATGGGATATTACACTTTCCCCCCTTAAATTGAAATTCGCCCCTGAATTTCTTCCACTCAGGTCAACATTTAACTTTGCTTCAGTTCAATCCTCTATCATACTCGAATCTCCCAATTTCTTCACTAACAAGCTTCATTCTTCCAATACTTATCCAACTTCTTGATATGATAACACCTCTATTTCAAATCCTTTTCCACTTAATTCTCCTGATATGTCGTTATAAACCACTTGTTCACAAATCCCTCTATAATCCACAACTTCCCCTTTTTTGCACTGAGCTAAACAAAATCATAACCACGATACCTTATTCTGATAGGATACCTAACATTCTTGAATATCTGTGGGGTTAACCAATGATCCATACTTGCAACAAGACTGATGAATCCTTCCTTATAAGTTTTTCAACACTTGCAACAAATCTTACAATCTGCATATTGATATTCTTATTAACTTCACTTGACCTGGTACCATATACTACAATCGTCTACACCCTGTGCTTCACTTCTCTCGGGCCATTCTAGTAAAATAACACACTTGGTTTCCCCTGGGACGGAAGGATTCGAACCTCCGAATCACGGGACCAAAACCCGCCGCCTTACCGCTTGGCCACGCCCCATTTTCTATTCTATATATTATCAGTTGGTCTCTACTGATAACCATTAAGCATTTAAGGGAATATGGGATATTACACTTTCCCCCCTTAAATTGAAATTCGCCCCCGAATTTCTTCCACTCAGGTCAACATTTAACTTTGCTTCAGTTCAATCCTCTATCATACTCGAATCTCCCAATTTCTTCACTAACAAGCTTCATTCTTCCAATACTTATCCAACTTCTTGATATGATAACACCTCTATTTCAAATCCTTTTCCACTTAATTCTCCTGATATGTCGTTATAAACCACTTGTTCACAAATCCCTCTATAATACACAACTTCCCTTTTTTGCACTGAGCTAAACAAAATCATAACCACGATACCTTATTCTGATAGGATACCTAACATTCTTGAATATCTGTGGGGTTAACCAATGATCCATACTTGCAACAAGACTGATGAATCCTTCCTTATAAGTTTTTCAACACTTGCAACAAATCTTACAATCTGCATATTGATATTCTTATTAACTTCACTTGACCTGGTACCATATACTACAATCGTCTACACCCTGTGCTTCACTTCTCTCGGGCCATTCTAGTAAAATAACACACTTGGTTTCCCCTGGGACGGAAGGATTCGAACCTCCGAATCACGGGACCAAAACCCGCCGCCTTACCGCTTGGCCACGCCCCATTTTCTATTCTATATACTATCAGTTGGTCTCTACTGATAACCATTAAGCATTTAAGGGAATATGGGATATTACACTTTCCCCCCTTAAATTGAAATTCGCCCCTGAATTTCTTCCACTCAGGTCAACATTTAACTTTGCTTCAGTTCAATCCTCTATCATACTCGAATCTCCCAATTTCTTCACTAACAAGCTTCATTCTTCCAATACTTATCCAACTTCTTGATATGATAACACCTCTATTTCAAATCCTTTTCCACTTAATTCTCCTGATATGTCGTTATAAACCACTTGTTCAGAAATCCCTCTATAACCCACAACTTCCCCTTTTTTGCACTGAGCTAAACAAAATCATAACCACGATACCTTATTCTGATAGGATACCTAACATTCTTGAATATCTGTGGGGTTAACCAATGATCCATACTTGCAACAAGACTGATGAATCCTTCCTTATAAGTTTTTCAACACTTGCAACAAATCTTACAATCTGCATATTGATATTCTTATTAACTTCACTTGACCTGGTACCATATACTACAATCGTCTACACCCTGTGCTTCACTTCTCTCGGGCCATTCTAGTAAAATAACACACTTGGTTTCCCCTGGGACGGAAGGATTCGAACCTCCGAATCACGGGACCAAAACCCGCCGCCTTACCGCTTGGCCACGCCCCATTTTCTATTCTATATATTATCAGTTGGTCTCTACTGATAACCATTAAGCATTTAAGGGAATTCGGGATATTACACTTCCCCCCTTAAATTGAAATTCGCCCCCGAATTTCTTCCACTCAGGTCAACATTTAACTTTGCTTCAGTTCAATCCTCTATCATACTCGAATCTCCCAATTTCTTCACTAACAAGCTTCATTCTTCCAATACTTATCCAACTTCTTGATATGATAACACCTCTATTTCAAATCCTTTTCCACTTAATTCTCCTGATATGTCGTTATAAACCACTTGTTCACAAATCCCTCTATAATACACAACTTCCCCTTTTTTGCACTGAGCTAAACAAAATCATAACCACGATACCTTATTCTGATAGGATACCTAACATTCTTGAATATCTGTGGGGTTAACCAATGATCCATACTTGCAACAAGACTGATGAATCCTTCCTTATAAGTTTTTCAACACTTGCAACAAATCTTACAATCTGCATATTGATATTCTTATTAACTTCACTTGACCTGGTACCATATACTACAATCGTCTACACCCTGTGCTTCACTTCTCTCGGGCCATTCTAGTAAAATAACACACTTGGTTTCCCCTGGGACGGAAGGATTCGAACCTCCGAATCACGGGACCAAAACCCGCCGCCTTACCGCTTGGCCACGCCCCATTTTCTATTCTATATATTATCAGTTGGTCTCTACTGATAACCATTAAGCATTTAAGGGAATATGGGATATTACACTTTCCCCCCTTAAATTGAAATTCGCCCCTGAATTTCTTCCACTCAGGTCAACATTTAACTTTGCTTCAGTTCAATCCTCTATCATACTCGAATCTCCCAATTTCTTCACTAACAAGCTTCATTCTTCCAATACTTATCCAACTTCTTGATATGATAACACCTCTATTTCAAATCCTTTTCCACTTAATTCTCCTGATATGTCGTTATAAACCACTTGTTCACAAATCCCTCTATAATCCACAACTTCCCCTTTTTTGCACTGAGCTAAACAAAATCATAACCACGATACCTTATTCTGATAGGATACCTAACATTCTTGAATATCTGTGGGGTTAACCAATGATCCATACTTGCAACAAGACTGATGAATCCTTCCTTATAAGTTTTTCAACACTTGCAACAAATCTTACAATCTGCATATTGATATTCTTATTAACTTCACTTGACCTGGTACCATATACTACAATCGTCTACACCCTGTGCTTCACTTCTCTCGGGCCATTCTAGTAAAATAACACACTTGGTTTCCCCTGGGACGGAAGGATTCGAACCTCCGAATCACGGGACCAAAACCCGCCGCCTTACCGCTTGGCCACGCCCCATTTTATATTCTATATAATATCAGTTGGTCTCTACTGATAACCATTAAGCATTTAAGGGAATTCGGGATATTACACTTTCCCCCCTTAAATTGAAATTCGCCCCTGAATTTCTTCCACTCAGGTCAACATTTAACTTTGCTTCAGTTCAATCCTCTATCATACTCGAATCTCCCAATTTCTTCACTAACAAGCTTCATTCTTCCAATACTTATCCAACTTCTTGATATGATAACACCTCTATTTCAAATCCTTTTCCACTTAATTCTCCTGATATGTCGTTATAAACCACTTGTTCACAAATCCCTCTATAAACACAACTTCCCCTTTTTTGCACTGAGCTAAACAAAATCATAACCACGATACCTTATTCTGATAGGATACCTAACATTCTTGAATATCTGTGGGGTTAACCAATGATCCATACTTGCAACAAGACTGATGAATCCTTCCTTATAAGTTTTTCAACACTTGCAACAAATCTTACAATCTGCATATTGATATTCTTATTAACTTCACTTGACCTGGTACCATATACTACAATCGTCTACACCCTGTGCTTCACTTCTCTCGGGCCATTCTAGTAAAATAACACACTTGGTTTCCCCTGGGACGGAAGGATTCGAACCTCCGAATCACGGGACCAAAACCCGCCGCCTTACCGCTTGGCCACGCCCCATTTTCTATTCTATATATTATCAGTTGGTCTCTACTGATAACCATTAAGCATTTAAGGGAATATGGGATATTACACTTTCCCCCCTTAAATTGAAATTCGCCCCTGAATTTCTTCCACTCAGGTCAACATTTAACTTTGCTTCAGTTCAATCCTCTATCATACTCGAATCTCCCAATTTCTTCACTAACAAGCTTCATTCTTCCAATACTTATCCAACTTCTTGATATGATAACACCTCTATTTCAAATCCTTTTCCACTTAATTCTCCTGATATGTCGTTATAAACCACTTGTTCACAAATCCCTCTATAACCACAACTTCCCCTTTTTTGCACTGAGCTAAACAAAATCATAACCACGATACCTTATTCTGATAGGATACCTAACATTCTTGAATATCTGTGGGGTTAACCAATGATCCATACTTGCAACAAGACTGATGAATCCTTCCTTATAAGTTTTTCAACACTTGCAACAAATCTTACAATCTGCATATTGATATTCTTATTAACTTCACTTGACCTGGTACCATATACTACAATCGTCTACACCCTGTGCTTCACTTCTCTCGGGCCATTCTAGTAAAATAACACACTTGGTTTCCCCTGGGACGGAAGGATTCGAACCTCCGAATCACGGGACCAAAACCCGCCGCCTTACCGCTTGGCCACGCCCCATTTTCTATTCTATATACTATCAGTTGGTCTCTACTGATAACCATTAAGCATTTAAGGGAATATGGGATATTACACTTTCCCCCCTTAAATTGAAATTCGCCCCTGAATTTCTTCCACTCAGGTCAACATTTAACTTTGCTTCAGTTCAATCCTCTATCATACTCGAATCTCCCAATTTCTTCACTAACAAGCTTCATTCTTCCAATACTTATCCAACTTCTTGATATGATAACACCTCTATTTCAAATCCTTTTCCACTTAATTCTCCTGATATGTCGTTATAAACCACTTGTTCACAAATCCCTCTATAATCCACAACTTCCCCTTTTTTGCACTGAGCTAAACAAAATCATAACCACGATACCTTATTCTGATAGGATACCTAACATTCTTGAATATTTGTGGGGTTAACCAATGATCCATACTTGCAACAAGACTGATGAATCCTTCCTTATAAGTTTTTCAACACTTGCAACAAATCTTACAATCTGCATATTGATATTCTTATTAACTTCACTTGACCTGGTACCATATACTACAATCGTCTACACCCTGTGCTTCACTTCTCTCGGGCCATTCTAGTAAAATAACACACTTGGTTTCCCCTGGGACGGAAGGATTCGAACCTCCGAATCACGGGACCAAAACCCGCCGCCTTACCGCTTGGCCACGCCCCATTTTCTATTCTATATATTATCAGTTGGTCTCTACTGATAACCATTAAGCATTTAAGGGAATATGGGATATTACACTTTCCCCCTTAAATTGAAATCCGCCCCTGAATTTCTTCCACTCAGGTCAACATTTAACTTTGCTTCAGTTCAATCCTCTATCATACTCGAATCTCCCAATTTCTTCACTAACAAGCTTCATTCTTCCAATACTTATCCAACTTCTTGATATGATAACACCTCTATTTCAAATCCTTTTCCACTTAATTCTCCTGATATGTCGTTATAAACCACTTGTTCACAAATCCCTCTATAATCCACAACTTCCCCTTTTTTGCACTGAGCTAAACAAAATCATAACCACGATACCTTATTCTGATAGGATACCTAACATTCTTGAATATTGTGGGGTTAACCAATGATCCATACTTGCAACAAGACTGATGAATCCTTCCTTATAAGTTTTTCAACACTTGCAACAAATCTTACAATCTGCATATTGATATTCTTATTAACTTCACTTGACCTGGTACCATATACTACAATCGTCTACACCCTGTGCTTCACTTCTCTCGGGCCATTCTAGTAAAATAACACACTTGGTTTCCCCTGGGACGGAAGGATTCGAACCTCCGAATCACGGGACCAAAACCCGCCGCCTTACCGCTTGGCCACGCCCCATTTTCTATTCTATATATTATCAGTTGGTCTCTACTGATAACCATTAAGCATTTAAGGGAATATGGGATATTACACTTTCCCCCCTTAAATTGAAATTCGCCCCTGAATTTCTTCCACTCAGGTCAACATTTAACTTTGCTTCAGTTCAATCCTCTATCATACTCGAATCTCCCAATTTCTTCACTAACAAGCTTCATTCTTCCAATACTTATCCAACTTCTTGATATGATAACACCTCTATTTCAAATCCTTTTCCACTTAATTCTCCTGATATGTCGTTATAAACCACTTGTTCACAAATCCCTCTATAATCCACAACTTCCCCTTTTTTGCACTGAGCTAAACAAAATCATAACCACGATACCTTATTCTGATAGGATACCTAACATTCTTGAATATCTGTGGGGTTAACCAATGATCCATACTTGCAACAAGACTGATGAATCCTTCCTTATAAGTTTTTCAACACTTGCAACAAATCTTACAATCTGCATATTGATATTCTTATTAACTTCACTTGACCTGGTACCATATACTACAATCGTCTACACCCTGTGCTTCACTTCTCTCGGGCCATTCTAGTAAAATAACACACTTGGTTTCCCCTGGGACGGAAGGATTCGAACCTCCGAATCACGGGACCAAAACCCGCCGCCTTACCGCTTGGCCACGCCCCATTTTCTATTCTATATATTATCAGTTGGTCTCTACTGATAACCATTAAGCATTTAAGGGAATATGGGATATTACACTTTCCCCCCTTAAATTGAAATTCGCCCCTGAATTTCTTCCACTCAGGTCAACATTTAACTTTGCTTCAGTTCAATCCTCTATCATACTCGAATCTCCCAATTTCTTCACTAACAAGCTTCATTCTTCCAATACTTATCCAACTTCTTGATATGATAACACCTCTATTTCAAATCCTTTTCCACTTAATTCTCCTGATATGTCGTTATAAACCACTTGTTCACAAATCCCTCTATAATCCACAACTTCCCCTTTTTTGCACTGAGCTAAACAAAATCATAACCACGATACCTTATTCTGATAGGATACCTAACATTCTTGAATATCTGTGGGGTTAACCAATGATCCATACTTGCAACAAGACTGATGAATCCTTCCTTATAAGTTTTTCAACACTTGCAACAAATCTTACAATCTGCATATTGATATTCTTATTAACTTCACTTGACCTGGTACCATATACTACAATCGTCTACACCCTGTGCTTCACTTCTCTCGGGCCATTCTAGTAAAATAACACACTTGGTTTCCCCTGGGACGGAAGGATTCGAACCTCCGAATCACGGGACCAAAACCCGCCGCCTTACCGCTTGGCCACGCCCCATTTTCTATTCTATATATATCAGTTGGTCTCTACTGATAACCATTAAGCATTTAAGGGAATATGGGATATTACACTTTCCCCCCTTAAATTGAAATTCGCCCCTGAATTTCTTCCACTCAGGTCAACATTTAACTTTGCTTCAGTTCAATCCTCTATCATACTCGAATCTCCCAATTTCTTCACTAACAAGCTTCATTCTTCCAATACTTATCCAACTTCTTGATATGATAACACCTCTATTTCAAATCCTTTTCCACTTAATTCTCCTGATATGTCGTTATAAACCACTTGTTCACAAATCCCTCTATAATCCACAACTTCCCCTTTTTTGCACTGAGCTAAACAAAATCATAACCACGATACCTTATTCTGATAGGATACCTAACATTCTTGAATATCTGTGGGGTTAACCAATGATCCATACTTGCAACAAGACTGATGAATCCTTCCTTATAAGTTTTTCAACACTTGCAACAAATCTTACAATCTGCATATTGATATTCTTATTAACTTCACTTGACCTGGTACCATATACTACAATCGTCTACACCCTGTGCTTCACTTCTCTCGGGCCATTCTAGTAAAATAACACACTTGGTTTCCCCTGGGACGGAAGGATTCGAACCTCCGAATCACGGGACCAAAACCCGCCGCCTTACCGCTTGGCCACGCCCCATTTTCTATTCTATATATTATCAGTTGGTCTCTACTGATAACCATTAAGCATTTAAGGGAATATGGGATATTACACTTTCCCCCTTAAATTGAAATTCGCCCCTGAATTTCTTCCACTCAGGTCAACATTTAACTTTGCTTCAGTTCAATCCTCTATCATACTCGAATCTCCCAATTTCTTCACTAACAAGCTTCATTCTTCCAATACTTATCCAACTTCTTGATATGATAACACCTCTATTTCAAATCCTTTTCCACTTAATTCTCCTGATATGTCGTTATAAACCACTTGGTCACAAATCCCTCTATAATCCACAACTTCCCCTTTTTTGCACTGAGCTAAACAAAATCATAACCACGATACCTTATTCTGATAGGATACCTAACATTCTTGAATATCTGTGGGGTTAACCAATGATCCATACTTGCAACAAGACTGATGAATCCTTCCTTATAAGTTTTTCAACACTTGCAACAAATCTTACAATCTGCATATTGATATTCTTATTAACTTCACTTGACCTGGTACCATATACTACAATCGTCTACACCCTGTGCTTCACTTCTCTCGGGCCATTCTAGTAAAATAACACACTTGGTTTCCCCTGGGACGGAAGGATTCGAACCTCCGAATCACGGGACCAAAACCCGCCGCCTTACCGCTTGGCCACACCCCATTTTCTATTCTATATATTATCAGTTGGTCTCTATTGATAACCATTAAGCATTTAAGGGAATATGGGATATTACACTTTCCCCCCTTAAATTGAAATTCGCCCCTGAATTTCTTCCACTCAGGTCAACATTTAACTTTGCTTCAGTTCAATCCTCTATCATACTCGAATCTCCCAATTTCTTCACTAACAAGCTTCATTCTTCCAATACTTATCCAACTTCCTTATATGATAACACCTCTATTTCAAATCCTTTTCCACTTAATTCTCTTGATATGTCGTTATAAACCACTTGTTCACAAATCCCTCTATAATCCACAACTTCCCCTTTTTTGCACTGAGCTAAACAAAATCATAACCACGATACCTTATTCTGATAGGATACCTAACATTCTTGAATATCTGTGGGGTTAACCAATGATCCATACTTGCAACAAGACTGATGAATCCTTCCTTATAAGTTTTTCAACACTTGCAACAAATCTTACAATCTGCATATTGATATTCTTATTAACTTCACTTGACCTGGTACCATATACTACAATCGTCTACACCCTGTGCTTCACTTCTCTCGGGCCATTCTAGTAAATAACACACTTGGTTTCCCCTGGGACGGAAGGATTCGAACCTCCGAATCACGGGACCAAAACTCGCCGCCTTACCGCTTGGCCACGCCCCATTTTATATTCTATATAATATCAGTTGGTCTCTACTGATAACCATTAAGCATTTAAGGGAATATGGGATATTACACTTTCCCCCCTTAAATTGAAATTCGCCCCTGAATTTCTTCCACTCAGGTCAACATTTAACTTTGCTTCAGTTCAATCCTCTATCATACTCGAATCTCCCAATTTCTTCACTAACAAGCTTCATTCTTCCAATACTTATCCAACTTCTTGATATGATAACACCTCTATTTCAAATCCTTTTCCACTTAATTCTCCTGATATGTCGTTATAAACCACTTGTTCACAAATCCCTCTATAATCCACAACTTCCCCTTTTTTGCACTGAGCTAAACAAAATCATAACCACGATACCTTATTCTGATAGGATACCTAACATTCTTGAATATCTGTGGGGTTAACCAATGATCCATACTTGCAACAAGACTGATGAATCCTTCCTTATAAGTTTTTCAACACTTGCAACAAATCTTACAATCTGCATATTGATATTCTTATTAACTTCACTTGACCTGGTACCATATACTACAATCGTCTACACCCTGTGCTTCACTTCTCTCGGGCCATTCTAGTAAAATAACACACTTGGTTTCCCCTGGGACGGAAGGATTCGAACCTCCGAATCACGGGACCAAAACCCGCCGCCTTACCGCTTGGCCACGCCCCATTTTCTATTCTATATACTATCAGTTGGTCTCTACTGATAACCATTAAGCATTTAAGGGAATATGGGATATTACACTTTCCCCCCTTAAATTGAAATTCGCCCTGAATTTCTTCCACTCAGGTCAACATTTAACTTTGCTTCAGTTCAATCCTCTATCATACTCGAATCTCCCAATTTCTTCACTAACAAGCTTCATTCTTCCAATACTTATCCAACTTCTTGATATGATAACACCTCTATTTCAAATCCTTTTCCACTTAATTCTCCTGATATGTCGTTATAAACCACTTGTTCACAAATCCCTCTATAATCCACAACTTCCCCTTTTTTGCACTGAGCTAAACAAAATCATAACCACGATACCTTATTCTAATAGGATACCTAACATTCTTGAATATTTGTGGGGTTAACCAATGATCCATACTTGCAAAAATACTGATGAATCCTTCCTTATAAGTTTTTCAACACTTGCAACAAGTCTTACAATCTGCATATTGATATTCTAATTAACTTCACTTGACCTGGTACCATATACTACAATCGTCTACACACTGTGCTTCACTTCTTTCGGGCCATTCTAGTTAAATAACACACTTGGTTTCCCCTGGGACGGAAGGATTCGAACCTCCGAATCACGGGACCAAAACTCGCCGCCTTACCGCTTGGCCACGCCCCATTTTATATTCTATATAATATCAGTTGGTCTCTACTGATAACCATTAAGCATTTAAGGAAATTCGGGATATTACACTTTCCCCCCTTAAATTGAAATTCGCCCTTGAATTTCTTCCACTCAGGTCAACATTTAACTTTGCTTCAGTTCAATCCTCTATCATACTCGAATCTCCCAATTTCTTCACTAACAAGCTTCATTCTTCCAATACTTATCCAACTTCTTGATATGATAACACCTCTATTTCAAATCCTTTTCCACTTAATTCTCCTGATATGTCGTTATAAACCACTTGTTCATAAATCCCTCTATAATCCACAACTTCCCCTTTTTTGCATTGAGCTAAACAAAATCATAACCACGATACCTTATTCTAATAGGATACCTAACATTCTTGAATATTTGTGGGGTTAACCAATGATCCATACTTGCAAAAATACTGATGAATCCTTCCTTATAAGTTTTTCAACACTTGCAACAAGTCTTACAATCTGCATATTGATATTCTAATTAACTTCACTTGACCTGGTACCATATACTACAATCGTCTACACACTGTGCTTCACTTCTTTCGGGCCATTCTAGTTAAATAACACACTTGGTTTCCCCTGGGACGGAAGGATTCGAACCTCCGAATCACGGGACCAAAACTCGCCGCCTTACCGCTTGGCCACGCCCCATTTTATATTCTATATAATATCAGTTGGTCTCTACTGATAACCATTAAGCATTTAAGGAAATTCGGGATATTACACTTTCCCCCCTTAAATTGAAATTCGCCCTTGAATTTCTTCCACTCAGGTCAACATTTAACTTTGCTTCAGTTCAATCCTCTATCATACTCGAATCTCCCAATTTCTTCACTAACAAGCTTCATTCTTCCAATACTTATCCAACTTCTTGATATGATAACACCTCTATTTCAAATCCTTTTCCACTTAATTCTCCTTATAAGTCGTTATAAACCACTTGTTCACAAATCCCTCTATAATCCACAACTTCCCCTTTTTTGCACTGAGCTAAACAAAATCATAACCACGATACCTTATTCTCATAGGATACCTAACATTCTTGAATATTTGTGGGGTTAACCAATGATCCATACTTGCAACAATACTGATGAATCCTTCCTTATAAGTTTTTCAACGCTTGCAACAAGTCTTACAATCTGCATATTGATATTCTTATTAACTTCACTTGACCTGGTACCATATACTACAATCGTCTACACCCTGTGCTTCACTTTTCTCGGGCCATTCTAGTAAAATAACACACTTGGTTTCCCCTGGGACGGAAGGATTCGAACCTCCGAATCACGGGACCAAAACCCGCCGCCTTACCGCTTGGCCACGCCCCATTTTCTATTCTATATATTATCAGTTGGTCTCTACTGATAACCATTAAGCATTTAAGGGAATATGGGATATTACACTTTCCCCCCTTAAATTGAAATTCGCCCCCGAATTTCTTCCACTCAGGTCAACATTTAACTTTGCTTCAGTTCAATCCTCTATCATACTCGAATCTCCCAATTTCTTCACTAACAAGCTTCATTCTTCCAATACTTATCCAACTTCTTGATATGATAACACCTCTATTTCAAATCCTTTTCCACTTAATTCTCCTGATATGTCGTTATAAACCACTTGTTCACAAATCCCTCTATAATCCATAACTTCCCCTTTTTTGCATTGAGCTAAACAAAATCATAACCACGATACCTTATTCTAATAGGATACCTAACATTCTTGAATATTTGTGGGGTTAACCAATGATCCATACTTGCAAAAATACTGATGAATCCTTCCTTATAAGTTTTTCAACACTTGCAACAAGTCTTACAATCTGCATATTGATATTCTAATTAACTTCACTTGACCTGGTACCATATACTACAATCGTCTACACACTGTGCTTCACTTCTTTCGGGCCATTCTAGTTAAATAACACACTTGGTTTCCCCTGGGACGGAAGGATTCGAACCTCCGAATCACGGGACCAAAACTCGCCGCCTTACTGCTTGGCCACGCCCCATTTTATATTCTATATAATATCAGTTGGTCTCTACTGATAACCATTAAGCATTTAAGGAAATTCGGGATATTAGACTTTCCCCCCTTAAATTTAAATTCGCCCTTGAATTTCTTCCACTCAGGTCAACATTTAACTTTGCTTCAGTTCAATCCTCTATCATACTCGAATCTCCCAATTTCTTCACTAACAAGCTTCATTCTTCCAATACTTATCCAACTTCTTGATATGATAACACCTTTATTTCAAATCCTTTTCCACTTAATTCTCCTGATATGTCGTTATAAACCACTTGTTCACAAATCCCTCTATAATCCACAACTTCCCCTTTTTTGCATTGATCTAAACAAAATCATAACCACGATACCTTACTCTGATAGGATACCTAACATTCTTGAATATTTGTGGGGTTAACCAATGATCCGTACTTGCAACAATACTGATGAATCCTTCCTTATAAGTTTTTCAACGCATGCAACAAGTCTTACAATCTGCATATTGATATTCTTATTAACTTCACTTGACCTGGTACCATATATTACAATCGTCTACACCCTGTGCTTCACTTTTCTCGGGCCATTATAGTAAAATAACACACTTGGTTTCCCCTGGGACGGAAGGATTCGAACCTCCGAATCACGGGACCAAAACCCGTCGCCTTACCGCTTGGCCACGCCCCATTTTCTATTCTATATATTATCAGTTGGTCTATACTGATAACCATTAAGCATTTAAGGGAATATGGGATATTACACTTTCCCCCCTTAAATTGAAATTCGCCCCCGAATGTCTTCCACTCAGGTCAACATTTAACTTTGCTTCAGTTCAATCCTCTATCATACTCGAATCTCCCAATTTCTTCACTAACAAGCTTCATTCTTCCAATACTTATCCAACTTCTTGATATGATAACACCTCTATTTCAAATCCTTTTCCACTTAATTCTCCTGATATGTCGTTATAAACCACTTGTTCACAAATCCCTCTATAATCCACAACTTCCCCGTTTTTGCACTGAGCTAAACAAAATCATAACCACGATACCTTACTCTGATAGGATACCTAACATTCTTGAATATTTGTGGGGTTAACCAATGATCCGTACTTGCAACAATACTGATGAATCCTTCCTTATAAGTTTTTCAACGCTTGCAACAAGTCTTACAATCTGCATATTGATATTCTTATTAACTTCACTTGACCTGGTACCATATACTACAATCGTCTACACCCTGTGCTTCACTTCTCTTGGGCCATTCTAGTAAAATAGCACACTTGGTTTCCCCTGGGACGAAAGGATTCGAACCTCCGAATCACGGGACCAAAACCAGCCGCCTTACCGCTTGGCCACGCCCCATTTTCTATTGTATATATTATCAGTTGGTCTCTACTGATAACCATTAAGCATTTAAGGGAATATGGGATATTACACTTTCCCCCCTTAAATTGAAATTCGTCCCCGAATTTCTTCCACTCAGGTCAACATTTAACTTTGCTTCAGTTCAATCCTCTATCATACTCGAATCTCCCAATTTCTTCACTAACAAGCTTCATTCTTCCAATACTTATCCAACTTCTTGATATGATAACACCTCTGTTTCAAATCCTTTTCCACTTAATTCTCCTGATATGTCGTTATAAACCACTTGTTCACAAATCCCTCTATAATCCACAACTTCCCCTTTTTTGCACTGAGCTAACCAAAATCATAACCACGATACCTTATTCTGATAGGATACCTAACATTCTTGAATATTTGTGGGGTTAACCAATGATCCATACTTGCAACAATACTGATGAATCCTTCCTTATAAGTTTTTCAACGCTTGCAACAAGTCTTACAATCTGCATATTGATATTCTTATTAACTTCACTTGACCTGGTACCATATACTACAATCGTGTACACCCTGTGCGTCACTTCTCTCGGGCCATTCTAGTAAAATAGCACACATGGTTTCCCCTGGGACGAAAGGATTCGAACCTCCGAATCACAGGACCAAAACCAGCCGCCTTACCGCTTGGCCACGCCCCATTTTCTATTCTATATATTATCAGTTGGTCTCTACTGATAACCATTAAGCATTTAAGGGAATATGGGATATTACACTTTCCCCCCTTAAATTGAAATTCGTCCCCGAATTTCTTCCACTCAGGTCAACATTTAACTTTGCTTCAGTTCAATCCTCTATCATACTCGAATCTCCCAATTTCTTCACTAACAAGCTTCATTCTTCCAATACTTATCCAACTTCTTGATATGATAACACCTCTGTTTCAAATCCTTTTCCACTTAATTCTCCTGATATGTCGTTATAAACCACTTGTTCACAAATCCCTCTATAATCCACAACTTCCCCTTTTTTGCACTGAGCTAAACAAAATCATAACCACGATACCTTATTCTGATAGGATACCTAACATTCTTGAATATTTGTGGGGTTAACCAATGATCCATACTTGCAACAATACTGATGAATCCTTCCTTATAAGTTTTTCAACGCTTGCAACAAGTCTTACAATCTGCATATTGATATTCTTATTAACTTCACTTGACCTGGTACCATATACTACAGTCGTGTACACCCTGTGCGTCACTTCTCTCGGGCCATTCTAGTAAAATAGCACACATGGTTTCCCCTGGGACGGAAGGATTCGAACCTCCGAATCACGGGACCAAAACCCGCCGCCTTACCGCTTGGCCACGCCCCATTTTCTATTCTATATATTATCAGTTGGTCTCTACTGATAACCATTAAGCATTTAAGGGAATATGACATATTACACTTTCCCCCCTTAAATTGAAATTCGCCCCCGAATTTCTTCCACTCAGGTCAACATTTAACTTTGCTTCAGTTCAATCCTCTATCATACTCGAATCTCCTAATTTCTTCACTAACAAGCTTCATTCTTCCAATACTTATCCAACTTCTTGATATGATAACACCTCTATTTCAAATCCTTTTCCACTTAATTCTCCTGATATGTCGTTATAAACCACTTGTTCACAAATCCCTCTATAATCCACAACTTCCCCTTTTTTGCACTGAGCTAAACAAAATCATAACCACGATACCTTATTCTGATAGGATACCTAACATTCTTGAATATTTGTGGGTTTAACCAATGATCCATACTTGCCATAATACTGATGAATCCTTCCTTATAAGTTTTTCAACGCTTGCAACAAGTCTTACAATCTGCATATTGATATTCTTATTAACTTCACTTGACCTGGTACCATGTACTACAATTGTCAACACCCTGTGCTTCACTTTTCTCGGGCCATTCTAGTAAAATAACACACTTGGTTTCCCCTGGGACGGAAGGATTCGAACCTCCGAATCACGGGACCAAAACCCGCCGCCTTACCGCTTGGCCACGCCCCATTTTCTATTCTATATATTATTAGTTGGTCTCTACTGATAACCATTAAGCATTTAAGGGAATATGGGATATTACACTTTCCCCCCTTAAATTGAAATTCGCCCCCAAATTTCTTCCACTCAGGTCAACATTTAACTTTGCTTCAGTTCAATCCTCTATCATACTCGAATCTCCCAATTTCTTCACTAACAAGTATCATTCTTCCAATACTTATCCAACTTCTTGATATGATAACACCTCTATTTCAAATCCTTTTCCACTTAATTCTCCTGATATGTCGTTATAAACCACTTGTTCACAAATCCCTCTATAATCCACAACTTCCCCTTTTTTGCACTGAGCTAAACAAAATCATAACCACGATACCTTATTCTGATAGGATACCTAACATTCTTGAATATTTGTGGGGTTAACCAATGATACATACTTGCAACAATACTGATGAATCCTTCCTTATAAGTTTTTCAACGCTTGCAACAAGTCTTACAATCTGCATATTGATATTCTTATTAACTTCACTTGACCTGGTACCATATACTACAATTGTCTACACCCTGTGCTTCACTTCTCTCGGACCATTCTAGTAAAATAGCACACTTGGTTTCCCCTGGGACGGAAGGATTCGAACCTCCGAATCACGGGACCAAAACCCGCCGCCTTACCGCTTGGCCACGCCCCATTTTCGATTCTATATATTATCAGTTGGTCTCTACTGATAACCATTAAGCATTTAAGGGAATATGAGATATTACACTTTCCCCCCTTAAATTGAAATTCGCCCCCGAATTTCTTCCACTCAGGTCAACATTTAACTTTGCTTCAGTTCAATCCTCTATCATACTCGAATCTCCCAATTTCTTCACTAACAAGCTTCATTCTTCCAATACTTATCCAACTTCTTGATATGATAACACCTCTGTTTCAAATCCTTTTCCACTTAATTCTCCTGATATGTCGTTATAAACCACTTGTTCACAAATCCCTCTATAATCCACAACTTCCCCTTTTTTGCACTGAGCTAAACAAAATCATAACCACGATACCTTATTCTGATAGGATACCTAACATTCTTGAATATTTGTGGGGTTAACCAATGATCCATACTTGCAACAATACTGATGAATCCTTCCTTATAAGTTTTTCAACGCTTGCAACAAGTCTTACAATCTGCATATTGATATTCTTATTAACTTCACTTGACCTGGTACCATATACTACAATCGTGTACACCCTGTGCGTCACTTCTCTCGGGCCATTCTAGTAAAATAGCACACATGGTTTCCCCTGGGACGGAAGGATTCGAACCTCCGAATCACGGGACCAAAACCCGCCGCCTTACCGCTTGGCCACGCCCCATTTTCTATTCTATATATTATCAGTTGGTCTCTACTGATAACCATTAAGCATTTAAGGGAATATGAGATATTACACTTTCCCCCCTTAAATTGAAATTCGCCCCCGAATTTCTTCCACTCAGGTCAACATTTAACTTTGCTTCAGTTCAATCCTCTATCATACTCGAATCTCCTAATTTCTTCACTAACAAGCTTCATTCTTCCAATACTTATCCAACTTCTTGATATGATAACACCTCTATTTCAAATCCTTTTCCACTTAATTCTCTTGATATGTCGTTATAAACCACTTGTTCACAAATCCCTCTATAATCCACAACTTCCCCTTTTTTGCACTGAGCTAAACAAAATCATAACCACGATACCTTATTCTGATAGGATACCTAACATTCTTGAATATTTGTGGGTTTAACCAATGATCCATACTTGCCATAATACTGATGAATCCTTCCTTATAAGTTTTTCAACGCTTGCAACAAGTCTTACAATCTGCATATTGATATTCTTATTAACTTCACTTGACCTGGTACCATGTACTACAATTGTCAACACCCTGTGCTTCACTTTTCTCGGGCCATTCTAGTAAAATAACACACTTGGTTTCCCCTGGGACGGAAGGATTCGAACCTCCGAATCACGGGACCAAAACCCGCCGCCTTACCGCTTGGCCACGCCCCATTTTCTATTCTATATATTATCAGTTGGTCTCTACTGATAACCATTAAGCATTTAAGGGAATATGGGATATTACACTTTCCCCCCTTAAATTGAAATTCGCCCCCGAATTTCTTCCACTCAGGTCAACATTTAACTTTGCTTCAGTTCAATCCTCTATCATACTCGAATCTCCCAATTTCTTCACTAACAAGTATCATTCTTCCAATACTTATCCAACTTCTTGATATGATAACACCTCTATTTCAAATCCTTTTCCACTTAATTCTCCTGATATGTCGTTATAAACCACTTGTTCAAAAATCCCTCTATAATCCACAACTTCCCCTTTTTTGCACTGAGCTAAACAAAATCATAACCACGATACCTTATTCTGATAGGATACCTAACATTCTTGAATATTTGTGGGGTTAACCAATGATACATACTTGCAACAATACTGATGAATCCTTCCTTATAAGTTTTTCAACGCTTGCAACAAGTCTTACAATCTGCATATTGATATTCTTATTAACTTCACTTGACCTGGTACCATATACTACAATTGTCTACACCCTGTGCTTCACTTCTCTCGGACCATTCTAGTAAAATAGCACACTTGGTTTCCCCTGGGACAGAAGGATTCGAACCTCCGAATCACGGGACCAAAACCCGCCGCCTTACCGCTTGGCCACGCCCCATTTTCGATTCTATATATTATCAGTTGGTCTCTACTGATAACCATTAAGCATTTAAGGGAATATGAGATATTACACTTTCCCCCCTTAAATTGAAAATCGCCCCCGAATTTCTTCCACTCAGGTCAACATTTAACTTTGCTTCAGTTCAATCCTCTATCATACTCGAATCTCCCAATTTGTTCACTAACAAGCTTCATTCTTCCAATACTTATCCAACTTCTTGATATGATAACACCTCTATTTCAAATCCTTTTCCACTTAATTCTCCTGATATGTCGTTATAAACCACTTGTTCACAAATCCCTCTATAATCCACAACTTCCCCTTTTTTGCACTGAGCTAAACAAAATCATAACCACGATACCTTATTCTAATAGGATACCTAACATTCTTGAATATTTGTGGGGTTAACCAATGATCCATACTTGCAACAATACTGATGAATCCTTCCTTATAAGTTTTTCAACGCTTGCAACAAGTCTTACAATCTGCATATTGATATTCTTATTAACTTCACTTGACCTGGTACCATATACTACAATCGTCTACACCTTGTGCTTCACTTTGCTCGGGCCATTCTAGTAAAATAACACACTTGGTTTCCCCTGGGACTGAAGGATTTGAACCTCCGAATCACGGGACCAAAACCCGCCGCCTTACCGCTTGGCCACGCCCCATTTTCTATTCTATATATTATCAGTTGGTCTCTACTGATAACCATTAAGCATTTAAGGGAATATGGGATATTACACATTCCCCCCTTAAATTGAAATTCACCCCCGAATTTCTTCCACTCAGGTCAACATTTAACTTTGCTTCAGTTCAATCCTCTATCATACTCGAATCTCCCAATTTCTTCACTAACAAGCTTCATTCTTCCAATACTTATCCAACTTCTTGATATGATAACACCTCTATTTCAAATCCTTTTCCACTTAATTCTCCTGATATGTCGTTATAAACCATATGTTCACAAATCCCTCTATAATCCACAACTTCCCCTTTTTTGCACTGAGCTAAACAAAGTCATAACCACGATACCTTATTCTGATAGGATACCTAACATTCTTGAATATTTGTGGGGTTAACCAATGATCCATACTTGCAACAATACTGATGAATCCTTCCTTATAAGTTTTTCAACGCTTGCAACAAGTCTTACAATCTGCATATTGATATTCTTATTAACTTCACTTGACCTGGTACCATATACTACAATCGTCTACACCCTGTGCTTCACTTCTCTCGGGCCATTCTAGTAAAATAGCACACTTGGTTTCCCCTGGGACGGAAGGATTCGAACCTCCGAATCACGGGACCAAAACCCGCCGCCTTACCGCTTGGCCACGCCCCATTTTCTATTCTATATATTATCAGTTGGTCTCTACTGATAACCATTAAGCATTTAAGGGAATATGAGATATTACACTTTCCCCCCTTAAATTGAAATTCGCCCCCGAATTTCTTCCACTCAGGTCAACATTTAACTTTGCTTCAGTTCAATCCTCTATCATACTCGAATCTCCCAATTTCTTCACTAACAAGCTTCATTCTTCCAATACTTATCCAACTTCTTGATATGATAACACCTCTATTTCAAATCCTTTTCCACTTAATTCTCCTGATATGTCGTTATAAACCACTTGTTCACAAATCCCTCTATAATCCACAACTTCCCCTTTTTTGCCTTGAGCTAAACAAAATCATAACCACGATACCTTATTCTAATAGGATACCTAACATTCTTGAATATTTGTGGGGTTAACCAATGATCCATACTTGCAACAATACTGATGAATCCTTCCTTATAAGTTTTTCAACGCTTGCAACAAGTCTTACAATCTGCATATTGATATTCTTATTAACTTCACTTGACCTTGTACCATATACTACAATCGTCTACACCCTGTGCTTCACTTCTCTCGGGCCATTCTAGTAAAATAACACACTTGGTTTCCCCTGGGACGGAAGGATTCGAACCTCCGAATCACGGGACCAAAACCCGCCGCCTTACCGCTTGGCCACGCCCCATTTTCTATTCTATATATTATCAGTTGGTCTCTACTGATAACCATTAAGCATTTAAGGGAATATGAGATATTACACTTTCCCCCCTGAAATTGAAATTCGCCCCCGAATGTCTTCCACTCAGGTCAACATTTAACTTTGCTTCAGTTCAATCCTCTATCATACTCGAATCTCCCAATTTCTTCACTAACAAGCTTCATTCTTCCAATACTTATCCAACTTCTTGATATGATAACACCTCTATTTCAAATCCTTTTCCACTTAATTCTCCTGATATGTCGTTATAAACCACTTGTTCACAAATCCCTCTATAATCCACAACTTCCTCTTTTTTGCATTGAGCTAAACAAAATCATAACCACGATACCTTATTCTAATAGGATACCTAACATTCTTGAATATTTGTGGGGTTAACCAATGATCCATACTTGCAAAAATACTGATGAATCCTTCCTTATAAGTTTTTCAACACTTGCAACAAGTCTTACAATCTGCATATTGATATTCTTATTAACTTCACTTGACCTGGTACCATATACTACAATCGTCTACACCTGGTGCTTCACTTATCTCGTGCCATTCTAGTAAAATAACACACTTGGTATGGGATTGTCTTACTTCCATTCCTACGAGTAGTTACCTCTCGAGTCCTCCATAGGACTTCACAATTATTTCCTATCTGAAACTCTTTACTATGCAATTCCAATTGGACATCAAGGAACAATTAAATCTCACAGGTACCCCTGACTAACTTATAGGACTTCATAGAAAATCCATACTTCACTCTGAGCACCTGCTCCCAAAACCTTACTAGAACCTTACCAATCATTCATAAAAAGAATGGCCTTCTTACCGACACATAGATGGAGAATTTTAACAACCAACCAGAGAAATAATACCAACTTGGAGTTCCAAGTCATTTATATTACAACAGTTATAAGTAAACCTAACCGAACTGGGAAGTAACTATGAGTTTTCCAATACCACTCATAGAGTCACACAACTCAGTCACACATCTTGGGACAACATCACACATCCTGGAAATAATTATTCCTTCATATAATCCTGCTTCATCTCAGGGGAGCCTTAGCTCGTGTTCCTACAATATACAATCCAAGTTACTCACTTACACTTACAGATATCTCATTTCCATCCTCTCTCCTGGAAGAATAATTTACACATCCTGCCGATAGAGTATAATAGCATTGTGTATATTCGATACCACTTCCATGGGAGGTTTACTCCTGAGACCATACATCCGAGCAACTATCCAACTCACAACATGTCTAACCACTTACACGTTACTAACACTTACAAGATGCTAAACTGATCTCTTGAGATCACCTAACCAAGAACTCCCCTCCGGTCATGACGGCTCAAACTTGTTAAACTTTGCTAGAAATTTCCTATCTCACGACACTAGTATGACAAATCCTTTAATATTACTCAACCTCCTGTGGAGTATGATAAATGATAAGGATACCGTCAACAACTACTACTACTAACCAATAAGACTCCGTTCTAAACCATGTGTAATCACTTCTCCAATTATCCACACACATCCCCATGAATTTAACATTGCACGAGAATTACAACCATGATTCACCACTTCTTTATTACCCTAATGGAATCCAATCATGGTAATACATCAGAACAACAAGAACGGCGCAGTAAGACCACAACCTCAACTTCATGGATTAACATCCACAAGTTCTCCACCATATGGTTTAACGATATAGGTACATTGTCACAACATAATCCATAACTTAATATTCCCACAATGACACAATAGCCAACGCATCATCAAAGGGATACCATGAACAATCCATGTTAAGCATACCACCTCATTCCCTCAATTGATTTCTTGGTGAGGATCAAGATAACAACTTTTCTTATTCAACAAAAGATAGATTTGGAATGCTCCGACCATTCACATTTACAGGCAGTTATCTCACTCTTGACAACCAAAATAATATGCACTCAAGGTGTACCTTGACATTACCACATACTTATTGACTTGGATTCTCTTCCAAACATATATATATATATATATATATATATATATATATATATATATATATATATATATATATATATATATATATATATATATATATATATATATATATATATTGAATACTTCATCACACATAATCCACTTATCTAGATGACCTACTACTGACAAACCTTATCGCCTCTTTATGAGCCCATACGACTTGGTTTATCTCACATTCCACACTTAGCTCCATATTCAAGCTTACTTTGTCTTTCGTTTCTTACCACGACTCTAACTTCTCAAGACATAAAACTCACTTTTCAAAATAAAGAATGTGATACTCCACAACCATCCCAAAGCATGATAGTCAATTTCACATACATGTGACCATAATACCACTATCACATACTTCATAGTACCAAGGTATAATGTTCTCCATTCCACTTCCTACTCTAGAAATCTTCGTATGTGAATAATCATCAACTACACGCCTATGAATTAACCTTAATGAATCTTGATGATCCCATTTTGCCTTTATCTAAACTGTACCCCATTACAACAATTGTATTGCAACATTCACACTACTTCCACACTCTGAGTTCATTTCTCTTCCCATGGTAATTCCCTCAACTCCAATTACAGAGCCATTCTACTAGAATTCCTTAGATCCAAATTACTTGTTCTTATCTTTAACACATAACTCCTTCAACTAATCCCTCTAGAGCTTCAGTTGTTTTATAATGCCTGTTCTCTCTTCGACACAAATCCATTTCGATTGAGCTTTTGGAAACCCAACATTTCCATAACGGTCTCTCACTGAATATTGAATCTCAACTAACCATCCTAAATTTAATTTCCCTTCTAAGACTAGGTATGCTTGGTTTATCTTTTAACCTTCATTTGGTGCATATCCATTTTGTCGCATCCGCGAAAAACAACCGGCGAGCTGAAACAAAAACAACACAGAGCCGCCACTGCGCGTTATTTATCCCAAGATAGGGAAAGGAAACGCTCAGAGAAACCTGGAAAGACATGGTCTCGCGACCAAAGAGAAAGGGTAAGGGAGTCGGTTACGCAAGGGGAAGGTATTAGCACCCCTCACGTCCGTCGTACTCGACGGGATCCACGCTCTAAGAAAAGAAAAGGTTGCTAAAACACCACACACACACACGCACCGAAGACAACACAGGTGGGGTTAAGGGAAAGAGAGCTTGATAGGACGTCGCATCCTATGCCTACGTATCTCGTCTGGAACGAGAATCAGAGTTGCCGTAGTTCGGCTCACGCACGCCAAACAAGCAAATAAACACACCGGCAAACATGGAGCCTGAATGCCAATCACTGGACTTACATCAGCATCCGAACCAAAACACACACCAGAAGGCAAACGTGGAGCCCGACCGCCAATCACTGGTCTTACGTCAGCATCCGAACCAAACACACAAGAAGATAACAAGCAAACACACACAAAAAGAAAAAAGTGCCCGGAGAGACCTCGCACGGTCTCCTGCCTACATACCTCGTCTGGAACGAGGATCAGGGCGATGTAGTTCCCCCGAAAGGGAAAGAAAATCTAGCCAGAAACCAAGGGAAGACACACTACCAGGGAGCTGTACTCGAGCCTAGTGTTGTCATGCATCATTGCCCTACATTGAGGTTTCTACCTACTTGCACAACTGCAAGCTAACCCTATCCAGGAAGAAAGCAAGCATACAAGCATACAAGCAAACAGAGCAAACAAATATTCACAAAGCACACACTATAACCAATCAAGTGAGGCTCAAACAATGGGTTTGACTGCCGAAGCAAGTCATCTGTACAAGGGTATATTCGCTCTTAACCTTGCCATTACGAGGCTAAGGTGAAGCAGATGAAAGGTGAGTGAAGATTAGACTTCACAGCTCTTATCCCTGACCAGGGAGAGCTTCAGACAAAGGAGTGTGGGTCCAGAATGGAGGGACCCTTCTACGCTCAAAGACTCTGACTCGATTGTGCAACAGCACAGGATCTTGGGTTTGTGTCCCAATGCATCAACACACAGCCGTGCGAGCAGAGGGACGACTCACAGAATAGTGGGGGATAGATTGCATATCCCTTTGATCCACCAATTGCCTCATAGAGGTCTTTACCTGCTTGGCACAAATGTAAACAACCACAAACATCGCCTCTTAAGGAGGACTTCAGACAGTTGCCCGGCCAAGTAACAGGTCGGGTCTTCCAGACTACATGAAGAATAGAAGTCCTACCTCAAGTGGTTTAAAAACCAAGCAGCAGCAAGCAAGTTCTTAAAGAATTGTAAGCGACTTAATGTACCTGAAATCAATCAAGTATCATCAGTACTCAGACAGACAAACAATAAACAACAAATGTTAATCAGTTAATCTGTACAGACAACACAAGTTAATGCACAAAAGTGCAAGCTATAAGCTCAAGCTCAAGCTTCACAACCTACAAAACAAATTCAAATTTGTTCACAACACCAACAATCTCAATTTAATTGACTTGAAGCATTCTCCTTGAGCATTATGCATTTCATCCTGAAAAGTCAAACCAAATGTGAGAAACTAGACCACTAGGCCAAGCCTAGGGTCCAAAAGGGAGAAAAAATCCTAAACAGCAATCAATTCTCAACCAAAACCAAATTAACACAAATAGAAAGCAAATGCAATTGATCCCATACTCATATCATTCACCATATTCATTTCATGACCAAAACAAGTCAAACTAGGTCAAATGCAACATCCAATGTCCAAACAGAATGAATTCCATCAAAAGCATACCAAAATAATTCCAAAAATCCTCAAATAATTCACACCTAAACAGGACATATTCAAGGTATAGCATGTCAATTTTCAGCTCAATTGGACAAAAGGAACTAGGTCAATGAAAATCAAGAAATCCAGACACAATTATTCAAGCCAATTCAAGGTATCAACACATGCATTCACTTCAAAAATTCATAAATCAGTGAGAACATTTAAGAAATGAATGGGACCAAAACAGTGATGTCCTATAATGTGTCTATAATCAGCATACCAAATTTCACATCCATACAATACCAGACGAGAATTTCACACAAGATATACAAACATGTGTCACACAATGTTACCAAATGAGCATCCAGTGAAGAAAATTATCAATCAATTTGAAAATGCCATAGAAAAATCCAGAAAAATTCTCATTACATCTCAACATATCAATGATCATTCATGCAAAATTTCAATCCAATCCAACAATCATAGGTCAGGCAAATAAATTCATGAAGTCGACCTAGCTAGGTGTGACACAAATTGTCACACCTAGATTCAAAAAATCATATCTCAATCATCAGGTATCCAAAAATCACAAACTTTACATGGAAATCACCATCAACATGTCCAGAATGAGCACAAACATTTTCAATCATTTCTTTAAATGTATGAGCATTTCATGTTGAAAATGGCAAAACATGCAAAAAATATACACAAGTCAAAGATCAACATGCCAGGTCAACATTTCTCCATGCACAACTTATGTTACCATGCTTATAAAAAACTAGAGAGAATTTGGGATCCAACAAAAAAAGTCTCACTATTTTTGGATTAATAATTAATTTTTTATGATTTTTTAAAGATTGGATGAATTATGAAATAATTATGTAATTGTTCTAATTAAATAAATGAATCCAATGGCAATTCGGTAAATAACACGCCCAGGGATCAAAACGCATAGCATCAGTAATGCAGTGTCACTGCGCTAATGGTTGATACAGGCGGGAAACGCCAAATTTGAAAAGAAACCGAGCCAGGAAGATCAAATACATGGAGTTGGACGGAAATCCGAACAGCAACCTGCGTTCTTCATGTTCTTCAACAGCAAAATCGGTTTCACTCATTTCATCACCAAATTCACAAACGGATATCCATTGGAAAGGTCTAAGTGCGTGGATCACAAATATGTAACCTAAATTGCCTAATTCTTCCTAAATCTCATGGATCGACCAAATTAGGTTTTGACATCACATCTTCAAATCGAAATATCTCTCTCTACAATCATCCATTTCAAAAACTAAAGGCATCACAATCATCTATGTTGAACACTCTATAAAACGCATACAACAATTAAAGAAATCATGAGGTTCGATTTGGCACCTTAATTCGAAGTCAGTGATGAATCTTGAAGCCTTGGCGCGTGTTGATCCAAAACAGATGCAAGAGGAGCTTCAGGATGTTGACTGGAGGTGTTAGGTTGATCCAATGTAGCTTCTAGTGGACAGAATTTCAATTTGCCATGGATGCATCAAGAATGGACAGTGGAGATTCGTGAGGATTTTGATGTTGCTTTTCCAAAACAGTTGAAGAAGGAGATGAATGGAGAAGGCAGCAAAAAGAATCACACGATTTGATGAAGAATTGGAAGAGTTTTGTGGAATTTTGCTCTTGAATGTTCTTGAGCTTTTGGAGAATTTGGAGGGAAAAGTTTGTTGAATTTCTTGTGAAATGTGATTCTGATCAAGAGTTAGTTACAATTAAGTATTTATACTTCCATTTAATCACATCCTTAATCATGAATTAGCAAAATGCAATGTGATTAGCAAAATGTGACTTTACTAAGCAAGGGCAAATATGTCTTTTCACACAGGCCCTGTGACAGCTGTATGACAGCTCACACACTCTCCAAATATCAGTTATGATGAGTTGGCATTGGTCTCATGGTCATTGGACTTGTAATTCTCATTTTCACCATGTCATGGCACTTTATGCATTTTCAAGTGCAAGTTCAAAAATGAATTGTTCAAATATTGCACCTTGAATGTTTATGACCATTCAAACCATCTCTAATTGTCATTTGTGAGGTGTTGCAAAAATCCCCATGCCAAAATTCTCATTATTTCTCAACTTGGACCATTTTGCCCTTGGATTTTTAACTGTACACTTGAAAATTGACTTTTTGCATTGACCATTTTTGATGAATTCCAATTATGCACCATGAAAGTACATGTTAAATGGAGTTTGCACATAAAAAGATCATCCCATTTGGACACTCCATGTGGAAGTTATGCCACTTTGATTATGGGTCATTTTTGAAATTGAATGGACCATAACTTGCCAACCATGCATGGGATTTTCAAGTTCTTGGACTTTTTGGAAATGTGAGACCAAGATCTACAACTTTCATGTTGAACAAATTTCCATTTGAAGCTTCCTTGGACATGTAAATTTGAGGTCAAAAACTTTCCATTTTTGGAAACTTCCATTACAAGTCACTTTCTATTTTTGGCAATTTCTTGTCTGACTTGATTTTCTTCATTCTTGAGCTTTGCAATGTCAAATAACACTTGTTCCAACATGAATGAAGTGTATCCAACTCTCTCCTACCTCCAAATCCATAAAATCAAGCACAGTTGACCACAGTTGACTTTTTCAACTAATAGATGAATTTGGCAATGCATAGATCAAACTGAACCCCAATCCTCTGATGAAATGGCTCAAGGATGAAACCCTAGCCTCCATAAGCTCAATACAATCATGAAATGATCCCCATATCCATCATAGACCCCATCTCCTAACCATGCCTTGATTGGCCCAATACAACTGATTAGGGTTGACCAGTGGTCAAAACCCTAATCTCAAAGAATATGCCCCAACACCTGATGATGACAAACCATGATGATGATGATGTATCATTTCAATCAAAATGAAGATCAATCTCCTTTGAGAATCACAAAACCCTAATTTGGACCTCCACATCCTCAGATGATTAATGACCAGTCCAATGAAACCCCAGCTTGCACATGACCTCCTATCTTCTGACCAAGACTTGGGAAAATGGCTTGCACAATGTAACCACATGATATGCAATATGCAATGCCTAACGACCTAAAAAATGATATGCAATATGATATGCTAGTCCCAAGAGAGGAGGGCAAATTTTGAGGTGTTACAGCTGCCCCTATTCAATCCACTGTGAACCTGTCGATATGAATAGCCTCGGCTTTCAGATGATCAGGATGAAGAGTGATTGAATACCAAGAACAGACGAACAATTTGCACTCTGATGGGAAAATAATTAACAACGCCTGTCAGAATCGGCGAAGAACATCCTCTGAAAGAAAAAATCCATCTGGTACGGAGAAAGTCGGCCTGATCACCGAAACAGCGTCGACCTGGATACCAAAATAAATGGTAACACAGGGACAACCACGGCCTGAACGCCACATCCGCTCGGGATTATCATTCCTTTCTTCTTTTTATGCTTTTCTTGAACCCCGAAATTTTTCTTCTTTGCTTTTTTTTCATTTTTTCTTGAACCCCGAAGTTTTCTCTATTTTTTCCATTTTCTTGAACCCCGAAACTTTTCTTTTGCGCAAATGATCCCTGATCACTGCATTTGAACCCCGCTCTCCTGTTTGCCAAATAATGAACCCCATTCTCCAGTTTGAACCCCAGTCGCCTGACGATGACTCACGATCGCCATTGTGAACCCCGTTCTCCAGAAAATGCCTCAACATTTCCCTTTCTCCATTTGAACCCCATCTCCAGAAAATGTCTCCACATCTTCTTTTCTCCGTTTGAACCCCGATCTCCAATCTCTCGTGATAATTCCGCTGGCAACGTCGGAAATAACACCAAACACCACTCTGAGGGCGACATATCAGAGGGTACACCTTCACAAAGGAAGGTAACATGTGCATCTCTTCATCCGAAGACACCTATAACGACCTCCATTGGCATCCGCCAAAGTCTAAGGTGACACATGAACAGAAGATAATCCTGAGGACCTCATCCCGGATGTAATCTTCAACTCCAATCTCCATTTGAACCCCAGAAAATGCCTCAGCATATACTCTTCTCTGATTGAACCCCGATCTCCAGAAAATGTCGCAACACTTCCCTTTCTTCATTTGAACCCCATCTCCAGAAAATGCCTCAACATCTCCTTTTCTCCATTTGAACCCCGGAATCGCGCTGATCGCGTAACGTCTTCTGATATTATTTCCATCTCTGTCCGACGGAAACATTTCCTCCAATATCGCACTACTGGGGAACATTGCTGATCTGACGTCGTGATGCTGAACTCCTCGGAGTACCATCTTCACCCAAGCCCTGACTGATGACCGGGAAGAAACTCGACGTTTACTGGACATCGAACAATGATGTTTACCAGACATCAAACAATGATGTTGACAGGCATCGAACAATGATGTTGACAGGACATCAAACAAGGATGTTGACAGGACATCAAACAAGGATGTTGACAGGACATCAAACAAGGATGTTGACAGGACATCGAACAAAGATCGACCAGACATTAAACAATGACTGGGAAATAACTCGACGTTTACTGGACATCGAATGATGATGTTTACTGACACCAAACAAAGCTTGACCAGACACTTACTGATGACTGGGAAATACTGCTGCTCCAAAATCCCGATGCTGAACTCCTCGGAGTATCGCCTTCACTGTCCAGCAAAACCAAATCTCAAGCGGTAACTACGGCTCGAGTCGCGCTGATCGCGTAACCTTTCCATCTCTGCCCGACGGAAAAACTCCTCCAGTATCGCACTACTGGGGAAATACCTTTGATCAAATCATGAGGCCAAACTCCTCGGAGTAACACCTCTACTTTCTGGCACAACCACCTCTCAAACGGTAACCACGGCTTGAGACTAGCTCTATGCTTGCAACAATGATGCATGATCTTTTTCTGCGTAATGCTCCATAATTATGGAAATGCTACGCGATTTATTATTTTTTCTATGCAACATGCTATGCTATTCTACATGATGAATGCATAAAAAGTATCCCCCTCAAGGGATTCTTCTGGGGAGCACGAGATACTCTGCTGAGAAACTCGTCAATACTCCGATTCCGCCCTGCTGGGGAATAGCACTGCTGTTGGGGAAAGGCAACCCTTGCTGGGGAAAAACCTCCTTTGCACCCAATCCGCTCGGGAATTTGCTGGGGATAAGAACCACCAACATTCTGTGGGGACACCTCGATCTTTGAATTGCTGGGGATGTACATCCACCTCTGTTTGGAGAACCCTCACAGATACCTGCTGACTTCACTGGGGAAATGCTCACAGATACTCTGCTGGGAAAACAGCCACCTCCAGGCCTGGCAACTGGGGAAGCATCGATCTGACACCTGCTGGGGATAACCATCCAAACCCTGCTAGGGAAAATGAATGCTACTCCGCTGGGGATAACCCATGCAATCCACACATAGGATACACTCAGCTGGGGATGCAGATATCGGCCTGCTACAGAAACTTGTCCAATCCACTGGTAGGATGAACACTGCTGGAGATATATTTCATTGAAACCCGCTCCACTCGGGGAATAGCAACCTTCAGGCTTGGCTGTTGAGGAAACATCGTTTTAAACCTGCCGGGGATAACCCCCCTGACTCAGCTGGGGATACACAGACCTTGGATCTGCTGGGGAGTTGGTCCTCTAATTCTGCTTGGGGACCTAGCTGGGGAAATGAGAAAAGTTGGTACAGAACACCCGTCGACTCATCGAACCATGGGATCCACCTCCCCATCTCGTATTGGCTTTCCACCTTTGAGAACTCCCAGACTCGTCTGGACCTTTTCTGCTCCATCATCTTATATTCCCAATCGCTCCGCGCTCGACGAAAAGCGTACTCTTGGGGATTATACAGACTTTTCAATCTTCCGACTTTGAAGAGTCTTCTTGATTAATTCCAAAGGTCGTCGGACGTCTCGACGTCTTCTTTGCTTCTCTACCCATTCATTCGTCCCGGATTGGACCCTGCGGGGAATTTCTACAGACTTTCCAATCTTCCGATTTTGAAGAGTCTTCTTGATATCATTCAAGGATCGTCGTACGTCTCAACGTCTTCGTCATCCTTTCATACATTCGTCCCTGAGCGAACTCTCTGGGGATCTGTTTACAAAGCTTCCACATCACAACCTGCAAGTGAGTGAAAATACCTAACAGTTCCTGCAAAACAGATCGTTAGATAAAACCATGCCCCAGGCGTGTCAAGATTTCAACACTTGGGTCACTCAACCTTCCAAATAAGATTTCAAGCTTTCAATCTTAAAAACATGCATCGGAAGGGACCTGTACGTCTTAAAATGCAAGATTCTTTATCAAAATAATCTGGATGTTTTTGCAATCAAAGCGGTAATGAAAAACAAAAACAAAAATTATTTGACTGAATATGCATTTTATTGATTGAAAAAGTGTGTGGCTCAAATAAGCAATACAAAGGAAGCAATTCCTGAAAAGAGGTAATTGCGCACAAAAGGAAAAATCTATCCTAATGGCAATGTGAAACCCGTGATCTCATCGAGTTCCAACTCGGTTACACCCCATATGTCCTCAGACTCTCCATGCCTTTCTGCCTTCTGAACAAGACGATTCCAACTGATCCCCACCGGGGATTATCCATGATGCTTTAACCAAAGCGCAAACGATCATGCTAGACGCAGTTGTTCGTTTCAATCCCTCTTTTGCCTGGACCGCCCTTTCGGGTTTTCAGTCCACCAGGATACCCCTTTTTGCCCAAGTCGCCTTTTCAGGTTTTCGACTTGCCGGGTGTACAATTTTTCCTTTTATCCCTAATTTTTGCCCGAACCTTTCTTTCTGTTTTTGGTTCGCCGGGATGCCCATTTTTGCCTGGACTATTTTATTCTTTTCGTCCAGCGGGTCTCTTTATACGAAGTATTTTTTAACTGCGTCCGCATTCACAGGGGATGGAAAATCCTCACCATCCATGGTCGTTAGCAACAAGGCTCCGCCAGAGAAGACCTTCTTGACCACGAACGGACCTTCATAATTCGGTGTCCATTTGCCCCTACGATCGTTTTAAGGAGGAAGGATCCTTTTCAGCACCATATCACCTACGTGATATACCCGAGGTCGTACCTTCTTGTCAAAAGCACGCTTCATCCTCTGCTGGTACAACTGCCCATGACAGATGGCTGCCAGCCTCTTTTCCTCTATCAGGCTTCCTGAGTGAGAAAGGCGTGTGCCCCAGCAGACGTACGTACCGCAGTACAGTACCCAGGATACCAGCTTCGTACTCAGCCACCATCGTTGGTGCATTCAACTGTCATCCTGGCCACCAAAGGAACATGGGATCCTTCTGTAAGAACAAAAATTGTTCTACAACAGATTCCATGATTTTGATGATAACAAAGGATGAAACCAAAAATGGCACCCTAACGAAAAGTTTCTAAGTGTGCAGGGTTCTATAGAAAGAAGAAATAAATCTGATGATGTCATCAGATGCAAAACAAGATCAGATGCAAAATCTCAAGTATCAGAAGCATCTAAAGAGGAATCTCATTCAAGAAGCTCTGACTCTGGACAAAACTACAAAGTATCAGAAGCATCTGAACATGAAGTAAAGTCTAGAAGCTCTGACTCTGAACTAATGCCCTCTGTAAACTCTGGAAGTTATCAGCGCCATCTGAACTTTCAAGAAATAACATCAGAAGCAAGATTCTCCAGATACACGAAGACTCTAATCAGAATTGTTAATCATGATGAAGTAACGTTTAAGCCAAGTTAAAGTTCTGCAAATGGATTTCCTCAATTAGAAAGAGACGTTAATCTCCACTTCCAAGAGAGAAGATACTAATTGTGGTAAGTAGTCACTTCTAAGAGAAAAAGTCTACTGCAGAAGCTATTAATGGAATGGCGTAACTACATCTCAATATCCAACAGATTCAACGCTACTTCAACTCTACTTCAACTCCTATAAATAGAGAAGAAATCTCATTCAGTAAAACAAGAAATCACTAGCCAAAACTATACTGAAATTATATCACGCTCAAGAAAAACATCTTTGTTCTTCAAAGATTTTCACTAAGCTTTTGCTTATCAAGTGAAAAATTTGTTCTTAAGTTTGTAATATTTGCTTTCTTAGAAGCACTCTAGATTACACATCTTGTATCTAATTTTTATTTGATTTCCTCAAGTGACTCTTTGCAGTCTGTAGACTTGAGAGGACTAAGAGATTTTCTTCTCTCTTAGGGGTTGTTTGTAATCTTTCAAGATTAGTGGATTAAGTCCTTGTTGAAGGCGAAATCACCTTGGCCGGGTGGACTGGAGTAGCTTTGTGTTATAAGCGAACCAGTATAAAATCATTGTGTGATTTCATTTTGCAAAAAGCGCTTATTTTTCAAACAATTCAAACCCCCCCTTTCTTGTTTTTCTCACCTTCAATTGGTATCAGAGCTCCGGCTCTGTTATTGATTTTCTAATCAAACACTTAACCGTGTAGAGAGATCCAGTACGAGAAAAACAATGGCCCACTCAAATGAGAAAGATTCTTACAATGCCAAGCCTCCTGTTTTTGATGGAGAAAAGTTTGATTACTGGAAAGATAGAATCGAAAGTTTTTTTCTGGGTTATGATGCTGACCTCTGGGACATTGTCACAGATGGATACAAACCTCCAATCTTAAATGGAGTTGAAGTTCCCAGAAGCAAAATGTCAGAAGATCAGAAACGTGTTTTCAAGAATCACCACAAGGCCAGAACAATACTTCTAAATGCTATATCATACAACGAATACGAAAAGATCACCAACAGAGAGACGGCTAAAGATATACTTGACTCTCTGAAGATGACCCATGAAGGAAACTCCCAAGTCAAGGAGACGAAGGCTCTGGCGCTGATCCAGAAATATGAAGCTTTCAAGATGGAAGATGACAAAGCTATAGAAGCTATGTTTTCCAGATTCCAAACTCTTATTGCAGGTCTTAAAGTGCTAGACAAAGGATACACGACTGCAGATCATGTTAAGAAGATTGTCAGAAGTCTGCCAAAGAAATGGAGACCAATGGTTACTGCTCTGAAGTTATCAAAGGATCTGAACAATATCAGCCTTGAAGAACTTGTTAGTTCTCTCAGAAGCCATGAGATAGAACTAGAGGAGGATGAGCCTCAGAAAAGGAACAAGTCAGTGGCGCTGAAGTCCAGACCTGAAAGACGGAAGTCAGACAGAACCAAAGCCCTTCAAGCAGAAACTGCAGACACTGATGACTCTGAATCTGAAGACTCTGATGATGAAGAAGAACTGTCCTTACTAACCAGAAGAGTTAAGCAACTCTGGAAAAGAAGGAACAACAACAACTTCAGAAGATCAAGACCCAGAGGGGATCGATCAGAGTCAACTTCAAAAGGTAAACCTAATAAAGATATTACCTGTTTTGAATGTAAAGAAACAGGTCATTACAGAAATGAATGCCCCAAGCTGAAGAAAGATAACCCTAGAAAAGAAAGCTTCAAGAAGAATACCTTCAGAACAAAGAAAGGATTAATGGCCACCTGGGACGATAGTGAATCAGGATCATCAGAATCTGACTCTGATGAACAAGCCAACGTAGCATTTATGGCTACCACATCCAGCAGCTCAGATGAAGAATCTGAAGAGGTATTTTCTGAACTTTCTAGATCTGACTTAGAATCATGTTTATCAGAAACTCTTACCTCTCTTCAGAAATTAAAACAAAAAATTAAAGACATTAAAGGCCTTCTTAAAGCAAAATCTGAAGTATGTAGTAGACTTGAGACAACAATTCTAGCAAGAGATGATACTATCAGATCTCTAATGATAGAAAGAGATGGAGCTAAAACAAAAAGCTTAGAATTGGAAGAAACGTTGTCTCAAGCACCACAAACTTCAAATGAAATTATTTATAAATATGAAGAAGCCTTTCAAAAATTTCTGAAGAATGGGATAGATAGGAGTATTATGGCATCCATGATTTATGGAGTAAGTCAGAATAATAAAAGGGGAATTGGTTATGATTCTGAGAAAGATAAACCCTCTACAAGTGATCAAATTAAATCTCCTTTTTCATACCACTACACACACACACAAGAACACAAATTTAAAAATGCTAGAAGACCCAAAGTTGTGAGAAACTCTGGGAAAACTAATCTAAAAGGACCCAAGAGATTCTGGGTACCGAAAGATAAGATTATCTATGTTGCAGATATCCTATGCAGCAAAGTTCAAACACCAGTCATGGTACCTGGACTCTGGATGCTCGCGACATATGACGGGAAGAAAGTCTATGTTCCAAAGCCTGGAACTTAAAGACGCTGGATTTGTAGGCTTCGGAGGAGATCAGAAAGGAAGGATCAGAGGCTCTGGAACTATTGGTAACGGTACTCTTCCCTCTATATCTGATGTTCTTTATGTAGAAGGATTAATGCATAACTTGTTATCCATAAGTCAATTAAGTGATAATGGTTATGATGTAATCTTTAATCAAAAAACGTGTAAAGCCATTAGTCAGAACGATGGCTCTGTCCTTTTCACAGGCAAGAGGAAAAACAACATTTATAAAATAAATCTTTCTGATTTAAAAGATCAAAATGTTAAATGTTTAATGTCAGTTCACGAAGAGCAATGGGTATGGCATAGACGCTTAGGCCACATTAGCATGAGAAAACTTTCTCAGCTAACTAAACTTGAGTTAGTCAGAGGCTTACCTAAACTGAAGTTTTCTTCAGATGCTCTGTGTGAAGCTTGTCAAAAAGGAAAGTTTTCAAAAACATCTTTTAAAAAGAAAAATGTTGTTTCTACCTCTAAGCCTCTGGAGCTTCTTCACATTGACTTATTTGGTCCTGTGAAAACAGCATCAGTCAATGGAAAGAAGTATGGACTAGTAATCGTTGATGATTACAGCCGCTGGACATGGGTAAAATTCCTAAAGCACAAGAGTGAGTCTCACTCTGTATTCACCAGTTTCTGTTCTAAAATGCAAAAAGAATTTGACTCTAAAATTGTTAGAGTCAGAAGTGATCATGGTGGAGAATTTGAAAATAAAGATTTTGAAGAATTATTTGATTCTAATGGAATATCCCATGATTTCTCCTGCCCTAGAACTCCACAACAAAATGGAGTTGTAGAGAGGAAGAATAGGACACTCCAAGAAATGGCCAGAACCATGATCAATGAAACAAATGTAGCAAAGCACTTTTGGGCAGAAGCTGTAAATACAGCGTGTTACATTCAGAATAGAATCTCTATTAGACCTATTCTGGATAAGACTCCCTATGAACTGTGTAAGGGAAGAAAACCCAACATTTCCTATTTTCATCCTTTTGGATGCATTTGTTTTATATTAAATACTAAAGAACATCTGAACAAGTTTGATTCCAAAGCACAGAAAGGTATTATGTTAGGATACTCAGAACGCACTAAAGGCTATAGAGTATACAACACAGAAACCAAAATTGTGGAGGAATCAATTCATGTTAGATTTGATGATAAGCTTGACCCTGAAAAGTCAAAGCTAGTTGAAAAGTTTGCAGATTTAGAGATCACTCTGGTAGAATCTGAGAAAACTCCAGAAGCAACTGTCACTCCAGACTCTGAAGAAATTAAATCTCCAGAAATTCCAAGGAAAGTTAAAAGTCGCGTTAACGTATCTGAAGATTTGATCTTGGGAAACAAAGATGAACCTGTTAGAACCAGATCTACCTTCAGAACTTCTGAAGATATTCCTCTGGGACTAGTGTCTCTGATTGAGCCTACGTCCTGTGATGAAGCTCTTCAAGATAACGATTGGGTGGCAGCTATGCAAGAAGAGTTAGATCAATTCTCCAAGAATGATGTCTGGGATCTCGTTCCAAAACCCAGAGGCACTCATATCATTGGAACCAGATGGGTTTTCAGAAACAAACTGAACGAGAAAGGAGAAGTTGTCAGAAACAAAGCACGACTGGTAGCTCAAGGTTATAGTCAACAAGAAGGTATTGATTATAATGAAACTTTTGCTCCAGTCGCGAGGTTAGAATCTATTCGTCTTCTTGTATCTTTTGCTATTAATCATTCTATCAAATTATACCAAATGGATGTCAAGAGTGCATTTCTTAATGGTTATATTTCAGAAGAAGTGTATGTTAATCAACCTCCAGGCTTTGAAAATTCAAACTTTCCAGAACATGTTTTCAAACTTAAGAAATCTTTATATGGACTTAAACAAGCTCCCAGAGCTTGGTATGAACGTCTGAGCAATTTTCTTCTGGAACAAAATTTTATCAGAGGGAAAGTTGATTCTACACTCTTCTGTAAAAACCTTAATAATGATCTCATGATATGCCAAATTTATGTTGATGATATTATTTTTGGTTCTGCTAATATCTCTGTTTGCCAAGAATTTTCTAAGTTAATGCAGGCAGAATTTGAAATGAGTTTAATGCAAGAACTAAAGTTCTTTCTGGGAATTCAAATCAATCAAACCCCAGAAGTCACGTACATTTATCAAAGCAAGTACATTAAAGACGTTCTGAAGAAGTTTGATATGACTGAATGCAAATCTGCAAAAACTCCTATGCATCCAACTTGCATTCTGGAGAAGGAAGAGGTAAGCAACAAAGTTTGTCAGAAGCTCTATCGAGGTATGATAGGCTCTCTTCTCTATCTGACTGCTACTCGTCCTGATATTCTCTTCAGCGTCTGTCTTTGTGCCAGATTCCAATCAGATCCTAGAGAATCTCATTTAACAGCTGTTAAGAGAATTCTTAAGTATCTGAAAGGAACTCCTAACCTGGGCCTGATGTATGAGAAAACATCAGAGTATAGGCTTTCTGGTTATTGTGATGCAGATTATGCAGGAGATAGAATAGAACGAAAAAGTACTTCTGGAAATTGCCAGCTTCTGGGAAACAACTTAATCTCCTGGGCTAGCAAAAGACAGTCAACAATTGCTCTATCAACTGCAGAAGCAGAATACATCTCAGCATCACTGTGCACAACTCAGATGCTCTGGATGAAGCATCAGCTAGAAGATCTTCAGATATTTGAGAGTAACATTCCTATCTTTTGTGATAATACTGTTGCTATTTGTTTAAGTAAGAATCCCATTCTACATTCCAGAGCCAAACACATAGAAATAAAACATCATTTTATTAGAGACTATGTTCAGAAAGGGATAGTAACGCTGAAGTTCATTGATACAGAACATCAATGGGCAGATATCTTTACTAAGCCTCTAGCTGAAGATAGATTTCTTTTTATCTTAGAAAATCTGAACATTAAAAATTGCCCTGAGTAAAATTTGGCTCTGAACATGTAAAATGAGACTCTGATAAAAACAAATACACTTCTGCCTCTGACTCTGATACTTCTACCAAGTTAAGAAGATATCTGAGTTAGAAATCTTCAGAAATCCTTTGGTATTCCTGAAGATCAGATACATCAACACGTGGGGAACATGCGTCTAACCCTAGAACTTCTAGACAGCTGTCAAAAGAAATCAAAGGTCAGAACGCTTGAAATCTCCTCGAGCAGTGTGCTTACTGTTGGGATTAGACATTCATTAATGAGCTGTAATCATTTTTCCCCCAAACGTGCTATTTTGGTTTTTGTGCTAACGCTGGTATGTGTGTCATTTTGCATGTGTTTTTACCCTTAGTATATAAACACTTTCTCTCACTTTTCACACTTATCACTCTCACTCACTCTAAAACCCTAAACCCTTCTCTGAAAGTTCTCTGCAAGTTCTTCATCTTCTTCAATCTCCATCATCTTCATCAACATGGACGCTCAACAACAAGAACTCTTCAACCATTCTCAACAAGTGGAATCTAGTTCCAATCCCCAAACCTCAAACACTCAAACACCCACGGTTATAAGCGTCACCACAACCCCTGTTTACAAAGAACCTCACATTCTTGACCGTGAACAACACATTCATCTTTCAACTCCCTTTGAAGGTTTGGATGTACTGTGTGAATCGCTGGTAGATTTTGAGAACTTGAGAAGAAACGGTGTTGATCTTACTGAAGATCTTCGCAAGCAAGGTTGGGAAAACTACTTCGACAGGCTTTATGGTCCAATCTACCCTCTTCTGGTGAAGGAGTTCTGGAGATGTGCAGATGCTGATGATCAGTTCATTGTTTCTTTTGTTCTGGGAGTGAAGATAGTGATCACAGAAGGATCCATTGCCTCTCTGTTGAATATGGAAAGTAGTGGAGGTAAAAGGATTTACAACATTCCTCCAAGGTCAAAGCGCATCACTGAAGTCATCAACCCTACAATCTTCAAACCTAATGTTGAAGGAAACCCCTCTAAGAACAAGGAGCTTCATCAGAACCTCCGAGTTTGGCTGAAGATCATTCTGGGAACAATCCATCATCGTCCAGCCTCCAACTCTTCAGATTACATAAATGCAGATCAGAAATGCATTTTGTACTGCATCCAGAAAGGTATCAAGATCAACCTCCCTACTCTTCTCTTCAGATATCTGAGAGATTCAGTCAGAGAAACGAGGAATAATATGAAGCCCAGATCCTACATTCCTCTGGGAAGATTGCTCTCTGATGTCTTCATTGAGCATGGCTTGGTAGATGATCTGGAGAAGACCAGATGTATGGATGATCTGGCAATTGACGTGGGAAAGCCTCTGAATGCCAGAAACCTGAAGAGTATGGGAATCATCAAAGACATTAGAGTCAAGCCCACTATGGATGTGTCCTGGGAATGTCTAAAAGATCAGAGGAAGATGCCTCATGGCCTGGTCAGATTCTTCAAGGATGAGCCCAGAGACGCTGTTGCCCTCTATCTTCATCGTATGCTGGAAGAAGGTGTTGATGTTTCTGATTTCCGCCTTGAAGACTGTCTGGACTCTGTAGAAGATCTTGTCAGATACAAGAGAGGTGTCTCTGAGAAACAGATAGCTGCTGAGGCAAGGAGAGCAAAGAAAGCCAGACTTGGAGAAACTTCTGGCAGCAAAACTTCAGCACCTCTGAATGTCTCTTCTGGTAAGTCTATTCCTCCTGTCTCCTCTGCATCTATAATGGCTTCCTCTAACCCTCTCTCTTCACAACCAATATATACCACCTCTGAAATATCACCCTCAATCACCAGAACCTCCCAACCAACACCAGTTCTAAACATTGCTAGAACCTTCATTCCTCCCTCTCAACCTATACAAACCCACCAAAGCACTTCTTCTTCCTCATCTTCTGAATATGAATCACCCCCTTACCTTTCCCCTTCTTCTAACCAAGAGTTATCTGATCATGAGTCCTCTGATCAAGAACACTCTGACCCTAAGTCCCCAACAATAGCTGAAATTTATGCTAAAAATTTCGCTCCACAACCCACAAGACAATCTGAAGTAACCTCACCACTCCAAACTTCACTTCCACCACAACAAACAACAACTCTCCCCTCTGAAACTCAACCATCTGATCCCATCACCTCTGATATCACCCCACCAAAAATTCCCGCTGTACCTGGACCAGACTCTGACCCATTAGACCTAAACCCACTCTATGCTTCATCCCCCAGTTTTCAACCAGAACCAGATTCTGAATTTCAAGCAGAATCTGAACCTCAACCAGAATCAGAAACTGAACCTCACTCTCTAAATCTCAGCCCTCAAAACTCTCCACCTCATTCACCTGAACCTGAACCTGAACTTACCATACCTACCCTTGAGGAGGCCATTATACAGGTTGCAGAAGCTTCAGTCCAGAAGATCAAGTCTCTGGCTAGAAACTCTGAAGTTAGTGATGATCCTAAATCTGTTAGGACACACTGGAACAGAGTCATTAGTTGGATGACCTCTGAGTCTTATAGGCTGAAGAGTATCTCTGAACAAGTCAGAAATGGCTACATCAGAGACTCTGAGGAAAGACTCCAAGAGAGACTGGCTAGAGAAGCTGAGGCCAGAAGATTAGAGGAGGAAAGATTGGCTAGGGAAGCTGAAGAAGAAGCAAAGAGGTTGGAAGAAGAACGACTGGCAAAGGAAGCAGAACTTCTAAGGATTCGGGAAGCTGAAGCCAAGGCTCAGGCAGATGCAGAAGCCCAAGCTGCTGCTGATGCTGAAGCTCAGCAGGCTCTGATTCAGGGGGAGTCTTCCTCTGCGATCCCTCTGATTCTTAATACTCTGAAAGAGATAAAGCAAGATCAGCAAGAGATCAAGAAAGATCAGAATGAGCTTCGTGCCAGGATGGACAAGCAAGATGCTCTGAATGAAAACATCCAGAACATGTTTGCCATGTTGCTTCAGAGACTTCCTCAACCTCCGAACCCTTAGGCACTTAGGATTTATTTTGTTTGCTTGCCTAGTGTTTTTGCTTCTGACTTCTTTTTAGCTCTGATATTCGTCCTTGAATCTGATGTTTTTGACTGTTGTTTGCCTTTGTGCTTTTTAATGAAGTGTTTTTCTCTTTATTATTCTTTTTATTTTTATGCCTTTTTGATTATGCCAAAAAGGGGGAGAAATTATTAAATAGCTCTGATGAAAATTATGTCTAAAACCTTAAGCATTCTGCAACAATTATAGAAATAGTTCTGATATAAATAGCTCTGATTAAATAATAGCTCTGATTAAATAACTCTAACATTAAAATTAAGAAATTGCAGAAAGTTTTCAGAAATCTCATTGCTTGGAAAGCTCTGGTAAGAACTTCTGAACTCCCTAGTACTAACTCAGGGGGAGCTTTTGTCTATCTGATCTAATATTTTTCATGTTTCATCTGATAATTTTATTTGTTTTGTCATCATCAAAAAGGGGGAGATTGTAAGAACAAAAATTGTTCTACAACAGATTCCATGATTTTGATGATAACAAAGGATGAAACCAAAAATGGCACCCTAACGAAAAGTTTCTAAGTGTGCAGGGTTCTATAGAAAGAAGAAATAAATCTGATGATGTCATCAGATGCAAAACAAGATCAGATGCAAAATCTCAAGTATCAGAAGCATCTAAAGAGGAATCTCATTCAAGAAGCTCTGACTCTGGACAAAACTACAAAGTATCAGAAGCATCTGAACATGAAGTAAAGTCTAGAAGCTCTGACTCTGAACTAATGCCCTCTGTAAACTCTGGAAGTTATCAGCGCCATCTGAACTTTCAAGAAATAACATCAGAAGCAAGATTCTCCAGATACACGAAGACTCTAATCAGAATTGTTAATCATGATGAAGTAACGTTTAAGCCAAGTTAAAGTTCTGCAAATGGATTTCCTCAATTAGAAAGAGACGTTAATCTCCACTTCCAAGAGAGAAGATACTAATTGTGGTAAGTAGTCACTTCTAAGAGAAAAAGTCTACTGCAGAAGCTATTAATGGAATGGCGTAACTACATCTCAATATCCAACAGATTCAACGCTACTTCAACTCTACTTCAACTCCTATAAATAGAGAAGAAATCTCATTCAGTAAAAACAAGAAATCACTAGCCAAAACTATACTGAAATTATATCACGCTCAAGAAAAACATCTTTGTTCTTCAAAGATTTTCACTAAGCTTTTGCTTATCAAGTGAAAAATTTGTTCTTAAGTTTGTAATATTTGCTTTCTTAGAAGCACTCTAGATTACACATCTTGTATCTAATTTTTATTTGATTTCCTCAAGTGACTCTTTGCAGTCTGTAGACTTGAGAGGACTAAGAGATTTTCTTCTCTCTTAGGGGTTGTTTGTAATCTTTCAAGATTAGTGGATTAAGTCCTTGTTGAAGGCGAAATCACCTTGGCCGGGTGGACTGGAGTAGCTTTGTGTTATAAGCGAACCAGTATAAAATCATTGTGTGATTTCATTTTGCAAAAAGCGCTTATTTTTCAAACAATTCAAACCCCCCCCCTTTCTTGTTTTTCTCACCTTCACCTTCTGGCGTAACCACAGCAGCACTAACTCCTTCACATTAACCCCATCAGACATCAGAACCCGTTCGGATTCAGGGTCAGGCCCCTCCTCCGGGATCGGTTACTCTCAATCTTTCGATTGGAGCACCTCGAGACGTCCTCATCAGGGAACTCAAACTTCATCGGTTGATAATCCTCCACGGGTTGCGAAGCGATGTAATCAGACAATACACCCCTTGATTGCTTTCTAAGAGTATCACAAATCAGTCGACATTCTTTTGCTCTCTCACAACCTGTCCAGTCAATGCTAGATTCTCAGATATGTACTTGATCAGATCCATCTCGGAAATCCACAAAGTGGTATGAACCAGCATAAACTGTCTCAGTCGGCGAGCAGCCTATGCCAAAGTACAGCAAGTTTTCTCGAACAGTGAATGTATTGTTTCACAGTCGGTAAACTTTTGCTAAGGTAAATTGCATGCTCTTTTCGACAAGACTCGTCATGCTGACCCAATACACCTCGTAGACCTCTCGAAGGCCATCAAGTACCAGATTAACAATCGCTCCTTCCACAGGAGACATCGGAATCAGAGGTTCCTGCAACTTATCCTTTTATTTTTTAATGCCCCTTGGCAATCATTATTTCACCTGACCGTTTGATCTTTTTTCTTTAGCTTGACTATGGGTTCACACGTGGCTGTTAGATAAGATGTGAACCATGACTTGTAGTTCAATCTACCTAACAGACCACGAACCTCTCTTTTATGTTCTCGGTTCAGGCATTTTTTTTTATTTTATTTTTTTCAGGATCAACCTCGATTCCTCTCTGACAATGAACCCCAACATCTTACCGGACTGCACTCTGATAGTGCACTTATCTGAATTCAACCTCAGTTTGAATTGTCTCAACCTGTCAAATAACTTGCCCCGGTCTGCCAGATGCCCCTCTCCTGTCTGGGACTTTGCTATCATGTCATAGCATAGCATTCAACTTCATGATGAATCATATCATGAAACAAAGTCACCCTGGCTCTCTGATACAGGCACTGGCGTTCTGCTTCTTTAGAGGACAATCTTCTCTCCATGGCAGCTTGTGCACAACGACATCGGTATCCGACCCTGGCATATCCTGACATGACCAGGCGAAGGTACTCACACGCTCCTTCAATAGGGCTACCATTCTGCTCTCGATTCGCCTCTGAAGCGGCCCCAATTTTCACTTCCGTTCTGACCTCGGCGGTATACAGGTTAACAATCTCAACTCGCTCTTCCTGCGGCTGAATCACCTTCTCCTCTTGTTCTAACAACCTGGCTAATCTTCCAGCAGATCACAATCTTCTTCGTCTTCTTCTTCAGCATGATAGATCGGTTTGTCGAAGTCATACGAGGTGTAACCGAATTGTTATCAACGAGATCCGGAGAATTATTTTTGAATTCGGAACGAGACAAATCAAAAAAAAAGAGAAAAATGAAAATAAACATTGCCATTTTTATTTGTTTTTAAACTGCCAAAATAAATGAAAAACAGGGAACACCGCTTTTTGACTGAAAAACATCCATTTATTTATGATGCAGAAATGTTTGCAAAATGAAACATGAGGTGGCCCTTACAATGGACCATTACGTGTCGGGCAACACATATGGCTTTCATGCAAATAAAACTGAAAACAAGAAACATTACTCTTCCAGATGAGTGTCAGTGCTGATTTTTCAGGCCTTCCAGTTCCCTGGTACGCATGATTTTATCCACGATTAATTTCACAGTCACTGTCAATTTCTTCATCCACTGTATAGGCGTGATCTGAATCTAGCATTCCAGTACTGACAAAGGTGAACGACGGACGACGTCCTCTGTTCTGCTCAGACGAGTCTTGACCCGGATGATAACCAATCCCAAACATATCCGCCTTTACCACAATGCCTATGATCTGTCCCCAGCCTGGGATCCCTCCATTTCTCACCACTTCCACCGCCTGTTTGTAAGAAGAAATGGACGGCTTTTTCTCTTTCTCAATACCAATGGCATTTTTCACCTTGATGGTTTCAACTGCCAGACTGGGTGCTTTACACCTTACATCGTCCATTTCCACTTTCATCTTTCTCTGGACCGATTCCCCAATTACTACACACCCCTTTGTAGCGATGGCCGCACAACAATCATCAACACGAGGGAAAGCTCCATTTTTCGTCGGGCGTTTTGGGACCACAGACATGGGCATTCTTAACTGATCCTTCTCAGTCACCTCTATCCCTTTCTTGTCCTTCGACATCATCTCCACTTTTACAGGACCATGCCTTGTCACGGGGTTAGCACTATCATTTGTCGTCGGTGCAAAATTGATTGCCTTAGAATCCACCAAGTCCTGGACCACATGCTTAAAAGCTTTGCAATCCTCAACATGATGTCCGGGTGCCCCAGCATGGAACTCGCACCTGACATTCTCATCGTAACTGGCAGGCCTCTGATCCGGTTTCCCTGGAACCAATATCCTCAGCTGCACCAACCCAAGATCCTTCAACCTCTTAAACAGAGAGGCGTAAGTCACAGGCGGCTTATCGAAATGACGATCTGTCGTCCTCCTTCTCACTTGGCCCACAACTCTCTGTGTCCTCTGTTGAGGTGGTGATTGCCGCTGTTGTGCAGATGAATCACCAACAGGAATGGTTACGGTGGCAACATAAGGGTGGTAACGATCCTTACCGCATTCTCTTTTAGTCTGCGCACCACCTGATTCAACCTTCTTCTTGGGCTGACCACTGTCAAGGGATTTCTTCACTACAGAGCCAGAGGGATTTGTTACTTCGGATGGCAGAGCCTTTCCCTGAACTTTCTCCTTAATCATCCAGCCCTCAATCCTTTCCAATCTCTCGGCCATGGCTTTCTGCCCCAAGGCAAGCCCTTGCACAACACTGAACAAATCCCTCACCATCTCTTTCAGTTCGAGGATATCGGCGTTGGGAGAATCCATCAGTTCGGATTTGTTGCCCCCAGCAGGATATCTGAGCAAACGAGCTATGCGCACCGGTTGACACCTACAAAACAGCAAACAGGTTAATATGCATGAATGCAACGTCTATCCATATGAGGAAGATTCCGTCCTTTGATTCTGGTTTCATCGAGACAGATAATATTTTGGCATCCACATTCTGAAATTCAAGATGTCTCTCAACCAGATTCTCCATCAATGATACTCCCCATATGGCTAGACGTAGTTTAAGTGCAGATGAATGCAAAATGAGAATGATGCAGATGTATGAATGCAATGCATTGCCATCCTCCAAGTCCTCTGATCGTCTGTTGAAACCTGGTCTCTGAACTGATCATAACCATCTGAGGGAACAAGTAACCACCAATCCATCTCAAGGGTTCTGAAATAAACGGAAGACAGATACATCATCATCATCATCAAACCATCTCTGAAGAGATACCCACAGTCATCTGAATCGGCCCGGGGAATCCTGAAATAAACGGATCCCCACTGATAAATACCACGGACAACATTTCGGCGTCTCGGCAATAAATGACCATAAATCCGACTTATAAATAGGACTCTGATCAACTGAACCATTAGTCACCATCTGAGTCACCATCTGATCATGCATCTGAAAGAAACACCCTCCCCTCACAGGTAAATTCTAATCAGGTCATCCTAAGGCGGATAATAGTCTCGACAATCGGGCAAAGATACTCAATGGGTTTGCCCTTTCGGGTGTGCCATTGTAGCTCCCTTAAGATCGTCTGAACCAAAGATCCGGGAATGAACGGTCACCAGAGTCAACAGCTCAAATGAAGTAACTCAACCAAAGTGGAATACCCACAGAGGCAAGCACTATCAAATGAACCTCGTCCGGCTTGTGGTACATCATGCTGCCAGGCACATATTGACCTAACATGAAGGAGGCAACATGAGACCACACTAATCCTAGGTGTATACTCGGGCCTGGGTTTTAGCCCCACTCAGAACACCCACCCCAAACAGAGGAACCACCTGCACAGAGGACGGCAATAATGATAGTATGATGCATGCAAATATTTATGCAAATATATACACAGTCAGAATAATAAATGCAATAAATAAAGCAAAACAAGCAACCTAAACTATCCTAGAACGCTAGGAAGGACTCGCTCAGGGAAGATGGACCAGCACAAGTCAACACCCTGTTGATCCCCAGCAGAGTCGCCAGCTGTCGCATCCGCGAAAAACAACCGGCGAGCTGAAACAAAAACAACACAGAGCCGCCACTGCGCGTTATTTATCCCAAGATAGGGAAAGGAAACGCTCAGAGAAACCTGGAAAGACATGGTCTCGCGACCAAAGAGAAAGGGTAAGGGAGTCGGTTACGCAAGGGGAAGGTATTAGCACCCCTCACGTCCGTCGTACTCGACGGGATCCACGCTCTAAGAAAAGAAAAGGTTGCTAAAACACCACACACAGACACGCACCGAAGACAACACAGGTGGGGTTAAGGGAAAGAGAGCTCGATAGGACGTCGCATCCTATGCCTACGTATCTCGTCTGGAACGAGAATCAGAGCTGCCGTAGTTCGGCTCACGCACGCCAAACAAGCAAATAAACACACCGGCAAACATGGAGCCTGAATGCCAATCACTGGACTTACATCAGCATCCGAACCAAAACATACACCAGAAGGCAAACGTGGAGCCCGACCGCCAATCACTGGTCTTACGTCAGCATCCGAACCAAACACACAAGAAGATAACAAGCAAACACACACAAAAAGAAAAAAGTGCCCGGAGAGACCTCGCACGGTCTCCTGCCTACATACCTCGTCTGGAACGAGGATCAGGGCGATGTAGTTCCCCCGAAAGGGAAAGAAAATCTAGCCAGAAACCAAGGGAAGACACACTACCAGGGAGCTGTACTCGAGCCTAGTGTTATCATGCATCATTGCCCTACGTTGAGGTTTCTACCTACATGCACAACTGCAAGCTAACCCTATCCAGGAAGAAAGCAAGCATACAAGCATACAAGCAAACAGAGCAAACAAATATTCACAAAGCACACACTATAACCAATCAAGTGAGGCTCAAATAATGGGTTTGACTGCCGAAGCAAGTCATCTGTACAAGGGTATATTCGCTCTTAACCTTGCCATTACGAGGCTAAGGTGAAGCAGATGAAAGGTGAGTGAAGATTAGACTTCACAGCTCTTATCCCTGACCAGGGAGAGCTTCAGACAAAGGAGCGTGGGTTCAGAATGGAGGGACCCTTCTACGCTCAAAGACTCTGACTCGATTGTGCAACAGCACAGGATCTTGGGTTTGTGTCCCAATGCATCAACACACAGCCGTGCGAGCAGAGGGACGACTCACAGAATAGTGGGGGATAGATTGCATATCCCTTTGATCCACCAATTGCCTCATAGAGGTCTTTACCTGCTTGGCACAAATGTAAACAACCACAAACATCGCCTCTTAAGGAGGACTTCAGACAGTTGCCCGGCCAAGTAACAGGCCGGGTCTTCCAGACTACATGAAGAATAGAAGTCCTACCTCAAGTGGTTTAAAAACCAAGCAGCAGCAACCAAGTTCTTAAAGAACTGTACGCGACTTAATGTACCTGAAATCAATCAAGTATCATCAGTACTCAGACAGACAAACAATAAACAGCAAATGTTAATCAGTTAATCTGTACAGACAACACAAGTTAATGCACACAAGTGCAAGCTATAAGCTCAAGCTCAAGCTTCACAACCTACAAAACAAATTCAAATTAGTTCACAACACCAACAATCTCAATTTAATTGACTTGAAGCATTCTCCTTGAGCATTATGCATTTCATCCTGAAAAGTCAAACCAAATGTGAGAAATTAGACCACTAGGCCAAGCCTAGGGTCCAAAAGGGAGAAAAAATCCTAAACAGCAAGCAATTCTCAACCAAAACCAAATTAACACAAATAGAAAGCAAATGCAATTGATCCCATACTCATATCATTCACCATATTCATTTCATGACCAAAACAAGTCAAACTAGGTCAAATGCAACATCCAATGTCCAAACAGAATGAATTCCATCAAAAGCATACCAAAATAATTCCAAAAATCCTCAAATAATTCACACCTAAACAGGACATATTCAAGGTATAGCATGTCAATTTTCAGCTCAATTGGACAAAAGGAACTAGGTCAATGAAAATCAAGAAATCCAGACACAATTATTCAAGCCAATTCAAGGTATCAACACATGCATTCACTTCAAAAATTCATAAATCAGTGAGAACATTTAAGAAATGAATGGGACCAAAACAGTGATGTCCTATAATGTGTCTATAATCAGCATACCAAATTTCACATCCATACAATACCAGATGAGAATTTCACACAAGTTATACAAACATGTGTCACACAATGTTACCAAATGAGCATCCAGTGAAGAAAATTATCAATCAATTTGAAAATGCCATAGAAAAATCCAGAAAAATTCTCATGACATCTCAACATATCAATGATCATTCATGCAAAATTTCAATCCAATCCAACAATCATAGGTCAGGCAAATAAATTCATGAAGTCGACCTAGCTAGGTGTGACACAAATTGTCACACCTAGATTCAAAAAATCATATCTCAATCATCAGGTATCCAAAAATCACAAACTTTACATGGAAATCACCATCAACATGTCCAGAATGAGCACAAAAATTTTCAATCATTTCTTTAAATGTATGAGCATTTCATGTTGAAAATGGCAAAACATGCAAAAAATATACACAAGTCAAAGATCAACATGCCAGGTCAACATTTCTCCATGCACAACTTATGTTACCATGCTTATAAAAAACTAGAGAGAATTTGGGATCCAACAAAAAAAGTCTCACTATTTTTGGATTAATAATTAATTTTTTATGATTTTTTTAAAGATTGGATGAATTATGAAATAATTATGTAATTGTTCTAATTAAATAAATGAATCCAATGGCAATTCGGTAAATAACACGCCCAGGGATCAAAACGCATAGCATCTGTAATGCAGTGTCACTGCGCTAATGGTTGATACAGGCGGGAAACGCCAAATTTGAAAAGAAACCGAGCCAGGAAGATCAAATACATGGAGTTGGACGGAAATCCGAACAGCAACCTGCGTTCTTCATGTTCTTCAACAGCAAAATCGGTTTCACTCATTTCATCACCAAAATTCACAAACGGATATCCATTGGAAAGGTCTAAGTGCGTGGATCACAAATATGTAACCTAAATTGCCTAATTCTTCCTAAATCTCATGGATCGACCAAATTAGGTTTTGACATCACATCTTCAAATCGAAATATCTCTCTCTACAATCATCCATTTCAAAAACTAAAGGCATCACAATCATCTATGTTGAACACTCTATAAAACGCATACAACAATTAAAGAAATCATGAGGTTCGATTTGGCACCTTAATTCGAAGTCAGTGATGAATCTTGAAGCCTTGGCGCGTGTTGATCCAAAACAGATGCAAGAGGAGCTTCAGGATGTTGACCGGAGGTGTTAGGTTGATCCAATGTAGCTTCTAGTGGACAGAATTTCAATTTGCCATGGATGCATCAAGAATGGACAGTGGAGATTCGTGAGGATTTTGATGTTGCTTTTCCAAAACAGTTGAAGAAGGAGATGAATGGAGAAGGCAGCAAAAAGAATCACACGATTTGATGAAGAATTGGAAGAGTTTTGTGGAATTTTGCTCTTGAATGTTCTTGAGCTTTTGGAGAATTTGGAGGGAAAAGTTTGTTGAATTTCTTGTGAAATGTGATTCTGATCAAGAGTTAGTTACAATTAAGTATTTATACTTCCATTTAATCACATCCTTAATCATGAATTAGCAAAATGCAATGTGATTAGCAAAATGTGACTTTACTAAGCAAGGGCAAATATGTCTTTTCACACAGGCCCTGTGACAGCTGTATGACAGCTCACACACTCTCCAAATATCAGTTATGATGAGTTGGCATTGGTCTCATGGTCATTGGACTTGTAATTCTCATTTTCACCATGTCATGGCACTTTATGCATTTTCAAGTGCAAGTTCAAAAATGAATTGTTCAAATATTGCACCTTGAATGTTTATGACCATTCAAACCATCTCTAATTGTCATTTGTGAGGTGTTGCAAAAATCCCCATGCCAAAATTCTCATTATTTCTCAACTTGGACCATTTTGCCCTTGGATTTTTAACTGTACACTTGAAAATTGACTTTTTGCATTGACCATTTTTGATGAATTCCAATTATGCACCATGAAAGTACATGTTAAATGGAGTTTGCACATAAAAAGATCATCCCATTTGGACACTCCATGTGGAAGTTATGCCACTTTGATTATGGGTCATTTTTGAAATTGAATGGACCATAACTTGCCAACCATGCATGGGATTTTCAAGTTCTTGGACTTTTTGGAAATGTGAGACCAAGATCTACAACTTTCATGTTGAACAAATTTCCATTTGAATCTTCCTTGGACATGTAAATTTGAGGTCAAAAACTTTCCATTTTTGGAAACTTCCATTACAAGTCACTTTCTATTTTTGGCAATTTCTTGTCTGACTTGATTTTCTTCATTCTTGAGCTTTGCAATGTCAAATAACACTTGTTCCAACATGAATGAAGTGTATCCAACTCTCTCCTACCTCCAAATCCATAAAATCAAGCACAGTTGACCACAGTTGACTTTTTCAACTAATAGATGAATTTGGCAATGCATAGATCAAACTGAACCCCAATCCTCTGATGAAATGGCTCAAGGATGAAACCCTAGCCTCCATAAGCTCAATACAATCATGAAATGATCCCCATATCCATCATAGACCCCATCTCCTAACCATGCCTTGATTGGCCCAATACAACTGATTAGGGTTGACCAGTGGTCAAAACCCTAATCTCAAAGAATATGCCCCAACACCTGATGATGACAAACCATGATGATGATGATGTATCATTTCAATCAAAATGAAGATCAATCTCCTTTGAGAATCACAAAACCCTAATTTGGACCTCCACATCCTCAGATGATTAATGACCAGTCCAATGAAACCCCAGCTTGCACATGACCTCCTATCTTCTGACCAAGACTTGGGAAAATGGCTTGCACAATGTAACCACATGATATGCAATATGCAATGCCTAACGACCTAAAAAATGATATGCAATATGATATGCTAGTCCCAAGAGAGGAGGGCAAATTTTGAGGTGTTACACATTTCACTTGGAATAGGTAGCCATGTCTTCGAGTCTCTCCTTAGACTTCACCACTACCTTAGGCTCCTAACAAAAATTGAACATCCTTATCTATCAATCTATCAACCTCTTGGAAGGTACCATTCTGAACATATTCTCTAAAGTACTCTTGTTCTTCTGAGTTGCTCTAATGACCCTAAACGTTGAACATCGATCCAACTTCTATTCCAGACCTTATGTCATACATACAACAAAATCGTCCTTCCTCCTTCACTGTATGGAATTACTTACTATACTCGCTCCATACTAGTGGGTCAATCTTGTTCTACTAACAAATTTCCATATTCCTTAACTTCCCAACTTCATTAGTACTACATAATTTCTTGAACCTTACACCGCCCTACAATTCCATATTACCAGAATCACAATTCCCACTTCAACTTCAACCAAGTTCACCAGTTCTGCTTACTTCTTACACTTGGCTTAAGTCCACCCTCAGAACACAAGCTCTCCACAACCTTCAGAGTCCTTGTGGTCGCTAAACCATGATCCTACCTACCACATATATATAATTAGGTTGATTAGGCCCAATACTACATAACGTGACATTAAGAATCAGGCTAGCAAAACACACATATGAGGCAGAAATAGAGTTACTTATGATGTTTCAAGGCTAGGTCGAGAATCGACCTGCTCTGATACCAACTGTGATAACTTGTATAATATATATCTAGAATAATATCATACAAGTGTTATTAATTGGTACTGACATAACATAAGTGCCTAATGGCATCATTATATACATGTGTCCAACTAATAAACATCAATGGGACATGATATACAATAATGCCTAAAAATGAAAATCTAAGAACTATGTACAATGTCTTCATTATACGCAACTCCATAGAGGAAGATCAGAATAACTGCATTCCTTGACACATCGGTAGACAACTTCTCTTGAATTCAATCTGCAAGGAATACTTGAAAATAAAAACAATAATGGGATGAGATAATAATCTTAGTAAGTTCTCATATCATATGTGTCTGCTTGGCTCTACAGGGTTTTTACTCAATTCTAACTCAAGTGTTCACCCTCCGTTACTTGTGCATCACCAGCACCTTATAACTATGACTTGAGTAACTAAGGGATAATCACAATGTATGGAAACATGTCACTTGAGTGCATCCACTCAACAAATCACTATTCAGATTCACGAAACATCAATCCCCGAACGAACTTACGTCTAAGCCAGGCCCGATTCATGCATGCTCGTATGATTCGACTTTCATGGTGGATATCGGGTCCTCTATGAGGCTTAACCCCTAGTTCAAGCGACTGTCACCCGTATGGGACTCTAACCCACTTAGGGTATCTTTCACCATATGAGACTCTAACCTACTTAGTTTCCACCTTTCCCCCATGTCCGCCATGGTTGGGACTCAAACCCAATTGAGGCACGAATCATTGGTGCCACATCCCCATTTTCTGTTTTACATAAGCCTCTCAAATGGTATGTGCACAATCACAAATAATTCTGAATACGTGATTAGTTCTCAACAACAAATAGGACTTTTGGAACAAAGGTTCCTCACCAAAAATAGGACTTTTGGGACAAAGCTTCCTCACCAAAATGTCAACAAATTCTCATGATATCATATCAATTCTCATGGCATCATAACATGATCCATCTCATTACATAAAAACACACATGTTCCATACAAAGCATATTGATTCGTTTATCAGGTGAATACTTGTCCACGATACACACCTAGGTACCGTTGCGCCCAAGCATCGCCGTATATCAATTTCCATAACCTAGATTATCTTTCTAAGTTATTAATCAAGTTATTCCCCTAGGTTTCCTCACTCATCTTCATAAGGTTTTAAAACATGTTATTTCCCATTCAGCACAACAACAATGTTTAACATTCATCATAATATAATTCATAGCATTTGTAAGACACATAATATACTATAACTTGGTACAAGAATAATAGTATTTTACGTCATCTTTCTAACGCATCTGTCCGCGTCCAAAACGGAGCTATAACATTCAAATAATCTAACAAACTAACTTAATTAAGAATATAGGTTAACACTTGTTCCTTGCACAAATATTCAACAATAAGAGCTTAGCCTAATGGTAAGGCTTATTCCATATCAAGGAGGTCTCGGCCACCACCTCCATTGGTGGCGTATTTTAATTTACCCAATGATGACAACCATTAATCATTTTGAAAAAAAACTTTAAAATTGATATTTAAAATATTGAAAACTATATTCTATTATTTAAAGTTATAAAATTAATGATAAATTGTTATGAATTTCTTATAAGTGATATTGAGCATAATTAATTTTTATTTAATTTAAAATAAATAAAATTACTTAATTTTTTTTTAATTTGGGATAAATAGAAGTACTGAGATATTTTTTAATTTAATATAAATAGTTTTCGATATTTGTTGTGTTGTAGCTGTAGAATTTGCATATGGAACCGGTCATATTGACCTAGTCAAAGCTATTAATCCTAACATAATGATAAATTGGATTATGTTAAATTTTTATGTGAATAAGGATTCAATACAACTAGCGTACAACAAATCACATAAGATGATAACATATACTCCAATGCAACTAATCTATCTACAAGAGAATTAAACTACCTCATTTACTCTAAATGTCCAAATATAGGAATACCAAATTTTATATACACAACAAATGTTACGGACCTTGAAGGACTTCATATTTAAGTGAATCATACACTTTTCAAATTCACTTCAATGGTAGAAAGTCACATGTGTCCTCAATATAGATAGAAAAATGAAGAAATATATTTTGTCAGTTAGTTTTTTTGGTTTTGGACGATGACAATTTTAAAGTGGGGAATCCAATAATCGTCTTTGATGAAATTATGCAACTGAATTTTATTTTGTATAAAGTGGGTTGAATAAAAAATTCCAGTGTTTAAAATATGTAGGTTAAAAAACACAATACATTTTGATTTTAAAATAAATAAATTATTGAGATAAAATTAACTCAATTGAAAATTTTATGTATTAAAATCAATTCTAAGTGAATTTTATTATGAAATCCACATGTTCGAGAATGGAATAGAACGTCATTTTAAATCTAATGACTTAATTTATTTTTTTGTTAAGTAGCCTAATGGCTGGAGTCCACTTTATTATAGATGAATAAGTGGGATGTCGTACATCCATATCGCACTCACTACGCCAAAAACTGGAATAGACAGCGCACCTTAGAGGGCGCTTTATTACAAAAGCGCTCTCTAAAGTGAAGCGAAAAAATAAGGAGCAATAGACAACGCACTTTAGAGGGCGCTTTTGTAATAAAGCGCCCTCTAAGGTGAAGCGAAAAAATAAGGAGGAGATAGAGGGACAACAATACATGGCGCTTTTTAGAAAGCGCCCTCTAAGGTTACCCTTAGAGGGCGCTTTTAATAAAGCGCTGTTATAAGTCCATGTGCATTTCCAGCTTTTAAAGCGCTTCTGGAAAGCCTTAGAGAGCGCTTCCATAAGCGCCCTCTTAGGCCCCCTTTAGAGGGCGCTTTTTTTCCACAAGCGCCCTCTAAGGTCCCCTTTAGTAAACATTAAAATTATAACATACTGCGCGTTTTGTTATTTCACTCTCTGTTATTTTCGTTCTTTTTCACGTTAGGGTTCTAAGGCGTTTTCCTTCCACCTCTGTTAGATCTACATTATTACTGCGCGTTTCCTCCTTCTACCAATCAAAGGTACACGATGCATACATTATTACTTTTACTATTGCTTTGTTTTAGCTTTGCCCAATTTCAGTTTTATGTTATTGTTTTACTATTGCTTTGTTTTAGCTGCGCGTTTACTATTGCTTTGTTTTAGCTTTGTTTTAGCGCATGCAATGGGACTACATTACCCAGTAGTTAGGGTTATACGACCTATGAACATCTGATTTTGTGTCAATACCAGTATCATTAGAAACCTAGGTCCGAATGTGTTTGAACTCTTCTGAAATTGTTTTTTATTTATTCTAATTAGTAATGGATAATACATGGATGTCTTCCAATCGATTGTCGAGAGAGTACGAGAATGGGGTATCAGAATTCGTTAAGTTTTCCGTTGCGCATGCCGAAGACCCCAGTAGAATGATATGTCCTTGCTTGGGTTGTTGTTATGGGAAACGGGTTGACGCAGTTCAGTTGACATCGCATCTAATGAGGCATGGAATTGATCGAAGTTATACATGTTGGAATTTGCATGGTGAGAAAAGTAACGAGAATGTTGAACCGGGTGATAGTACGACCTATGCCTCAAACTATAGTGGCGCAGATACATATGATTGTGATCGAGTTGAAGAGATTGCAGAAGCACTTGAAGGAGATCTTAAGGATTGTCCCGAAATGTTTGAGAGGTTGGTAAGTGATGCAGAGAAACCTTTGTATGATGGTTGCACTAAATTCACAAGATTGTCTGCGGTATTAAAGTTGTACAACTTAAAGGCGGGCAATGGATGGTCGGATAAAAGTTTCACAGAGTTATTAGCCCTTTTGAAAGATATGCTTCCTGAGGATAATGTTCTTCCCAATCGAACATATGAGACCAAAAAGATGTTGTGCTCTATTGGCATGAGCTATGATAAGATACATGCATGTCCAAACGATTGCGTTTTGTTTCGAAATGAGTATGCATCGTTAAATGAGTCTCCTAAATGCGGTGTCTCGCGATTTAAGAACAAGTTGTCTCCAGCAAAAGTCTTGTGGTATTTTCCTGTTATTCCGAGATTTAGACGCATGTTTCGTAGTGAAACCGATTCAAGACACTTGACCTGGCATGCAGATGAAAGAATTATAGATGGAAAGTATCGACATCCGGCAGATTCACCACAGTGGTTGAAAATTGATAATGATTATCCTGAATTTGGAGAAGAATCAAGAAACCTTCGCTTGGCATTATCTACTGATGGAATGAACCCACGCGGTATCCAGAGTATCTCACACAGTACATGGCCTGTGATTATTATGATTTATAACCTACCTCCATGGCTATGTATGAAGCGTAAGTACATGATGTTGTCTATGTTGATTTCTGGACCTAAACAACCAGGGAATGACATAGACGTGTACTTGAAGCCCTTAATCGAAGATTTAAAGATTTTGTGGGAGACCGGTGTGGAGGTTTATGATGGATATAGGAAAGAAAGTTTCAACTTGAGGGCGATGTTGTTTGGCACAACTAATGATTTTCCAGCATACGGAAATCTATCAGGGTATAGCATAAAAGGTCAATGTGCGTGTCCTATTTGTGAAGATAAAACAGATTGGAAGCGCTTGGAGTTTGGTCAGAAGAATGTCTTTCTCGGTCATCGGAGATTCTTAAATTCAAATCATCACTACCGTGGATGGAGAAAGGCGTTCAATGGAGAGACAGAACAAGGCAGAGCTCCACCTATATTGACGGGTGATCAAATTTTTGAAAAGGTGAAAGATTTGGATACTCAGTTTGGCAAGCCTTTTGCCCACACACTTGTCAAAAGTGGGTGGAAGAAGAGGTCAATTTTTTTTGAATTGCCGTATTGGAAGTCCTTGTATGTGAGACATTTTCTTGATGTTATGCATATTGAAAAAAATGTATTTGAAAGTGTTATTGGCACGTTACTCAATATACAAGGAAAGTCTAAGGATGGCCTTAAGGCAAGAACGGACTTGATAGCGATGGGAATAAGAACTGAATTAGGACCCTTGAAGAAAGGAAAACGAACATATCTACCGCCTGCTGCTTATACTCTATCTAGAAAGGAGAAAAAAACATTGTGTAAGTTTCTAAGTGAAGTTAAAGTTCCAGAAGGGTACTCTTCAGATATTAAAAGACTTGTGTCTATGAAAGACCTCAAGTTAAAGAGTTTAAAGACCCATGATTGCCATGTTATAATGGAACATTTTCTCCCAATAGGTATACGTTCTATTCTTCCAGAAAAAGTAAGAAGCTCTATAACTAAGTTGTGTTCTTTCTTCAAGTCAATTTGCAGTAAGGTGATCAATCCTGCCCTCTTACCAATGTTGCAAAAAGAAATCGTTATTACTTTGTGTGAGCTTGAAATGTTTTTTCCTCCATCATTTTTTGACATAATGGTACATCTAGTTGTTCATCTTGTGAAAGAGACACAATTGTGTGGACCAGCTTATATGAGATGGATGTACCCTGTTGAACGTTATATGAAAATATTAAAAGGGTACGTGAAGAACCGAAGTCGACCAGAAGGTTGTATGGTTGAAAGATACATTGTTGAAGAAGCGATTGAGTTTTGTACTGAATATTTGTCAAATGTTCAGTCAATCGGACTCCCCAAGTCTCAGCTTGTCGAAAAGAAAGAAGGAAAAAATCTAATTGAAATAAAATCGTGGCAGTATCAAGGGTCGAACGGGATCAAGTGCATTTGTATGTTCTGCACAATGAGAATAAGGTTGAGCCGTATGTTGAAATTCACAAGGATGTTCTCCGAGGTTTAAATCCCAATAGAAATGAAAATTGGATAGTACGAGAGCACAATCGATGTTTTATACCTTGGTTTAAGGATCATATTTATTCAAAGTATTATTCAGATCCCGCTTCAATAACAGAAAGGTTGAGATGCTTAGCATATGGTCCAAGTTTCCATGTTTTTTCTTATAGCGCATACGCGATTAATGGATACACATTTTATACCAAAGAACAAGATGATAAAAGTACTATGCAGAATAGTGGTGTCACCGTGGTAGCTGAAGCAATGCACATATCAAGTGTGAAGGACTTAAACCCCAAATTTGCAAATCTGTCGTATTTTGGTGTTATCGAGCGCATTTGGGTGTTTGATTATGAGAAGTTTCAGATTCCTATATTTGGTTGCAAGTGGGTTGAAAATAATAACGGTATTCGAATGGATAAGTCAGGATTTTTGCAAGTGGATCTTAATAGGGTGGGATACAAAGATGAGTCTTTTATTCTAGCCTCTCAAGCTAGACAAGTGTTCTATGTCAATGATCCGAAAAGTACGAAATGGTCTATAGTTCTTTTTTCCAACAAAGTAATTGATGAAAACACTGGAGATCAAGGTGATATTGATGTTGAGATTGAATCGTTTACCAGAAATGATCAAGATGAGAATATTATATCAAATGATTCATATATTAGAAATGATCATAATGAGGGTATTTGGATCAATCCAACCGTCCGTGTTGTTAAGAGACATGTAGAACATATTCCAACCAAGAAAAGAAAGAGAACTTAGTGAAAAAGGTACAGGTCAAATGATTTTAATTGTGCTCTTTATTACAGGTAAAATGACTTTTATGATTTTAATTGTTTTTACATTTGTCATCTGATTTTAATTGTTTTCTTTATTACAGGTAAAATGGCTATTATGAAGTCAATCATTCGTGCAAGGGGCAAGGGATACTCGAAAGTATCAATTGATATTTGTTTAGATGGAGATGTTCCATTGTCGTCAAGCCTCATTCGCGTATATGATGATGCTGGATATTTGAAAGTATCCCTCTACGACAATGGAACATGTCCATCTAAACAAATATCAATTCTATCTTCAAAAGATAAGAGACCAAAAATATAAGGGGATTACGCAGCAAATCGAGTCAGTTGCATAAAAAAAAGGTATAAACACAATTATATGATATTTATGCATAGAAAATGTTAATTCTTGATCTTATACATCACCTAACTAATTTTATGATATTTTAGGTTCATGCTATTGATATTGAACAAAAAGAGGTTGTTGCTAAGAAGACTGCTGCTAGCTGTAGCACCTCAAATTTGCACCTATCATTGTACATACATTCTCATATTAGGTCATAACATAACATGGTCCACTGCATAGCATTGCATTGTCCCTTTTGCCTCAAGTGCAAGATCATCAGAAGAATTAGGTCAAACTGGTCAGGAGATCAGTCAATCAAGCAAGTCAGTGCATTTTTCATTGAGCCAAGGCCCTAGGGTTGGTCCAACATGTTCACATGACCTAGGGGTCCTCTTGAAGTGTTTTGGTCAAAGTTTGGATGTTCAGAACTCATCAGTCAATGCACAGTCAGTCAGAAACCCTAAAAAGTCAAACTTGTTCAACTGGGCCTGATTTTATGGTTTTGATGGTTGGATTTGGTTTGAGAGGGTTCATTCATGTCCAAATAGGCCTCATATAACATGTAAAACACCATCATGGAAGAATTTGAAGCCAAATCAGAAATTTCCAAAAATAGAAACTGGACTTGTAATTGAAACTTGCCAAAAATGGAAACTTCTTGATCCTAAACTTACATCATGATACAAGCTTCAAATGAATTTTTGCCCAACATGAAAGTTGAAGATCTTGTTCTCCCATTTCCAAAAAGTCCAAGAACTCTCAATTCCCATGTATGGTTGGCAAGTTATGATCAATTCATTTTCAAAAATTCTTGAACTTCAAAAGGCCATATCTCTCAAACCATTTGGCCAATTTGGGTGGGGTTTTTTGCAACAAGTCACATTTGACCTCCTCTTTCTAAATCTGTAACCCTCATGCACCAAAACATTACAAATCAAAATGGCCTTTTTGCACTTACATGATTTATTTTCAAGTGAGGGTAAAAAGTGAATATTCAATTTAACCATTTCCAACCATTTTGGCCATTCAAATATGGTCTGAAATGATATTTGAGACTTGTTACAAGCCCATTTCGTGCAGACTTACACCCCATTACCAACTTGGTTGAAAATTAGCAAAAACACAAAAATCACAAATTGCCAATTACCAAGTTCACTAATGATGCTGAGCATGCTAAACAGAAGTATATAAGATCATTTTCTTTCTGAAGGAAGCCCTAGCAGCCACACATTCTAACAGAAAAAACTCTTTGCTCTCAAAAACCATTTTCTTCATTTTTCGAAATTCTTCAAAAACACCAAAGAACTTGTACATTGCTTGTTGGTATCATCACATACAAACCATTTGGAGGCATTTGCAAAGATTAAATCTCAGCTGTAATCTCATTTCCAGTTCTGTTTCTCCAAGCTCCATTAATGGCATTTTTCGATTTGAGCTAAAGGCAAGGTTGCTGAGCCAAAACATCTTAACCATTCATCATCTGGAGCTTAAACCTTCATCTGTTTCGAGCTTACAACATCAAATCCCGACTGTTTCACTTTCTTCTTCAAAAACAAGTAAGAATTCGAGTCTCTCATTTCTCTAAATCGTGATATGCATTAGATAGGTCTCACTTGGCTGGTCATTTTAAACTTTGAACCATTGAAAATGATTGAGTATTTTAAGAGAAATCTAGCTTTTAAGTTTGTTGTTTGAAACTTGTTTTGGCTTGATTCATGTTGCTTAGTTTGATTCAATGAAAATGAGTGATGGATTCGTGTTGTGTGATGTTTGCTGAGTCCAATGATGTATCCAATTTGTATTTCTGGGCAAATTTATTTTTCGATTTGTTGGAGATGATGAAGCTGGTACTGTGTGCGACAAACCCTAGCCTGCGTTTTCCAGAAAAATGCTTTTCACGTTGCATGTTCCTGTACATTCATGCTGGCCAATCAGATTATTCCCTTTCCTTGGCCAAAACGCGGCGTTTGGATAAGTGACTCTGTTTATTACAAAAATGCCATCAGCGTGGCATTTGTCTCATTAAACTCATGTCATTTTTCATTATTTATTTCAATTTGATACATCATTTTGCAAAATTCATAACATCATCATTTTTAATCCAATTTTAATGGGATTTTTTGCATTGGATTCATCATAACCTCTACTTATTTGTCATATTTTTTCCTGATTTTTTTGATGGATGGTTTTTAATTGGTATTAGGGTTTGTGACATGTGACAATATTTTGTACCTTTTACCAAATCATTTGTGAAATAGTGACACTTTATCCATTGGCCTTGAATTTTTTTGTGCTCAAACTAGACACATCCATGGTGATTTTGGTATAGAGTTCATGAATTTATCTTCTCTGGTCATTGAGTTATGATTTTTTGAAATAGGGTGTGACAATTTGTGTCACACCATTGATGTGCAACTTGATGATTTTCATAGCCATGCCTCTTGACCTCAAAATGCCATGATTTTTTGCATGAATTCACTTGAGTATGTCTAGTTTACATGTGATTTTTTGTGGATTTGTTTATGGCATTTTCCAATTGATTGAGATTTTTGTCCCCTGTTTGGTCTTATGTTGACTTTTTGTGACACTTATTCCCATTTGTTTTGTGAAATGCTCATACTTTATTAGATGGACATGAAATTTGGCATGTGATTACTAGACATCTTAAGCTTTGCCATGGTTTTAGTCCCATTCATTTCTCATATGCCATCCCTGATTTATGATTTTTTCAAGTTGATGTATGTTTGGTTGACTTCTTTGAGCATGTTCAAAATTGCCTTGCCTTTCTGATTTTTATTGACTGCCTTCTACTTGTCCAAATGAGTTGAAATTTGACATTCTTACCATGCTGTGGGTTGTGATTGATCATGATTTATTTGATGATTTTTGGAAATGTTTAAGATTGTTTTTGAGTTAAGTCTTTCTGTTGACTTCTATGAGCTTCTAAATGCTATGCTTTGACCTAACTTGTTCATGAAATGATGATGATGATTGATATGAATGTGAAACAAATTGGGTTTGTTTCTTGATTGTTTAAACATGATTTTGGATACTTGCCACTTGCTGTTTTGACTTTTTCATCCCATTTTGACCCTAGGCTTGTCCTAGTGGTCCTGTTACTCACATTTGAGCTCATTTTTTCAGGTTAACCAACAATTATCCAATGAGACCAATACAAATTGGTTGTGTTTGCTTGTTTATCATGACTAATCCATTTGTTTTGTAGGTTGCTTGGCTCACATGCCTTGAGCCTTGTGCATTGCACACTTAGCTTGTTTGTGTTGACTGGTTGATATCTGTTTCCTTTTGCTTTAATTTTGAAGTTGTGTACTAATGTTGTCTGACTGGTTTCAGGTACTTTTAGTTGCTCAGTTCCTTGTGAACTTTTGCTTTGCTTTGCTTGATAAGCAATTTGCATTGAGGTATACTTCTAATCTTCATGTAGTCTGGAAGACTTGGCCTGTTACTTGGCCAGGCAACTGTCTGAAGTCCTCCTTAAGAGGCAATGTTTGTGACTGTTTACATTCGTCCTTGTATAGAGTCGAAGACCTCCTAAGTGAAGAGGCAATTGGCAGAACCCAAGGGATATGCAACCTATCCCCTGCTATTCTGTGTGTCATCTGCTTTGCTCACACCACTGTGTTGATGCATTGCAGATACAAACCCAAGATCTTGTACAATTGTACAGTTGAGTCAGTTTTAAATGTGTAGAAGGGTTCCCACTTTCTGAACCCACACATTCTTGTCTTAAGCTCTCCCAGGCCAGGGATAAGAGCTGTGAAGTCTCATCTTCACTCACCTTTCATCTGCTTCACCTTAGCCCCTCAATGGCAAGGTTAAGAGCTAACACTACCCAGTTCCAGTGGTTTGTTTGTTGAGGTTGATATGACCCCTCGACTAAAACCTAGCCTTGATGTTTGAGCCCCTTGTTGGTGTGTTTATTTCATGCTGTATGTGCTTGTGTGGTGTGATTGTATCCCTTAGGTTTGCTAGACTCCGCGTAGTCTCGTTTGCATGTCAATTAAGGTAGCACGGTTCCTTCGTATAGGACTTCCTTTCTTGCTTGAGCTTTCCTAAAACACAAACAAACATTATCCCCTCTTAAGGATACGTTAGCTCCTTCTACTACAGGTGAGTAAGTCTCCAAAGGTCGAGCATCAGGTAGATTGCGCAGTGATGTTGTCCACTTAAAAAACACAAACCAACGAGAATAGTTTAGCCGAACTACGGCAACTCTGATTCTCATGTCCAGATGAGATACGTAGGCACGAGATGCGATGTCTTGTCGAGTTTGACTAACAACTAACACTAATTCTCTTCTCTCGCCCTCGTTGCGATTGAGACCTCCCCTTTCTCTTGCCCTAGTTGCAATCGAGACCCTTGCTTCCTGTGCAAGTTAGGTTAGGTGTGGCTTGCTTCCTGTGCAAGTCATGTTTAGGATAGGCTTGCTTCCTGTGCAAGTTAGCTAGAAACCTTAACTTAGGGACGACTTTGCATGACAACATCTAGGCTCGAGTCGTAGTCTCCCTAGTGTTGTGTCTCCCTCTGTTATCTGGTTAGGCTAGTCCTTTATCCCTGCGTAGGGGAACTACGTCGCCCTGATCCTCATACCAGATGAGGTACGTGGGCAGGAGATGAGCTGATCTCTCCGGGCGCCCTTTTTCTTTTTTCAACCCTTTGTGTCTTAACCACCCTTGCGTGTGTTTTGGTTCGGATGCTGATGTAAGTCTAGTGATTGGCATTCAGGCTCCACGTTCGCCCTTTTTGTTTTGTTTGCGTGAGTCGTTTCTCATTTTCTGGTTGGAGTCCGACGTAAGTCCAGCGATTGGCAGTTGGTTTCCTGTGTGTGCTTGTTGGTTCGGATGCTGATGTAAGTCCAGTGATTGGCATTCAGGCTCCACGTTTGCCTTTGCCTGTGTTTGTTTGTGTGCGTGTCAGCCGAGCTACGAATGCTCTGATTCTCCTTCGTCCAAGGAGATACGTATGCATAGGATGCGACATCCTAGCGAGCATGAGTCATTTCCCCAGTCCGAACTACTTCGACTCTGATGTCTATGCCTGATAGACTAAGTAGGCCCAGGATGCGATATCCTGCCGAGTCAGTCTTGTCTATTTTCTTGTGTCTCTTTCAGCCTGTATAGATGTTTGTGAGCAGTGTTTTAGCAACCATTTTCCTTCCTTTTGTGCGTGGATCCCGTCGAGTACGACGGATGCGTAGGGGTGCTAATACCTTCCCTTCGCATAACTGACTCCCGATCCCATTCTCTTTGGTCGCGAGACCATGTTCTTTCCAGGTTTACTCTGAGCGTTTCCTTTCCCTCTTTTGGGATAAATAACGCACGGTGGCGGCTCTGTTGTTCTTGTTTTCCCGCCGGTTTTTCGCGTAATGCGACAGCTGGCGACTCTGCTGGGGACAGAATATCAGAAGTTGACCTGTGCTGGTCCATCTTCCCCGAGCGAGTCTCTCCCAGCGCTCTCTAGGTTAGGGCTTTGGTTGCTTTGTGCTGCTTTATTTATTGCATTCATTTGTATATATTTGCATTTACTGTTTGCATTTATTGTTTGCATTAATGTTTGCATTCATTCATATTCATCTGTCGGTTGTCTATTTGTTGGGATGGGATATTTTGTGAGAAATAAGCCCACTACCCAGGCTTGAGTGTACACATAGGTGTTAGAGTGGATAGTCATGAGGCTTGCATGGCATGTTGCTATGATAAGTCATTCATGAGACCCACATTCCAGACGAGGTTTCTGTTGGATATATTTTGTCCTATGGGTGTTCCATAACGACAAATATTCCTTTAGAAATCGTCGACTCTGGTGACCATTTCCCGAGAGCTCAGTCGAGGCCTCTCCTCTGAGACGCGTTTATGTTAGCTCTGGTGGGCGCATTCTCGCTGCTCAATCCGAGGACCCCGAGACTGGGAACTTGCTTTAGGATGTCCTGTTGAGGGGAGTCAGTAGAGGTCTTTTATCCCATAATAATGCCAAACCTTCAATGGTAAACGTATTATTCTCGACTGAAGGGCTGAAGCTGACAAACTTCTGTTCTTAGAACCTACCAGTGAGGGGAGGGTTTGATCTCTACAGATACAGTTTCTGCCAGTAATGCCGTGTTGATGATCTTGAGTCGGATTTATGGATCGTTATTTCTGGACGCCGGAGGTTTGACCCTGGTATTGATCGGAGGGTTCCGTTTATTTCGGATCCCTGGGCTCAGATAGTGTTTTGGCTCCTCAGAATGGGTTCAGATGCCAGTTGATCAGATTGACCTTGGGTTTCAGATGAATTGTGACTCCGAGTTCAAGCCGAAGCTTCGATCCGGTGTTCCGAGATGCACAGCCTGCCAGTCTTGGCTCCATCATTTGCATCATAGCATGTTTATTTTCAAAAAAAATAATAATGCATGAAAAAAGTTAACTCGCATACTCATATCCTTTCCAGGATCATTCATGATAAAATAGCATCCGCATTATACGCATATCATGCACATATCATCCTTGCATTACAGACATGTTTGGGGACAAGACTTCTCACTCTGGTTCCTGTGTCAGACAGGATAGCTGATCGAAGATCACACCGGTATTCAACCAGACTCAATCAACAAAGAAGTATGGATCAGGTTCAGACTGAGTTGGCAGAGATGAGGGCGAACATGGCCCAGTTCATGAACATGATGCAAGGGGTTGCTCAAGGTCAGGAAGAGCTTAGGGCCCTGGTTCAGAGACAAGAGACCGTGCTTCAGACATCCAACCGTGCTTCGCCTGTTGTTGCACCTGCCCAGGCCCATGAGACTATCCATGTTGCTACTCCCACTAACGACTACGCCGTCGGGGAAGAGTTGAGAGGAATAAGAATCAATGGACAGCCTCTTGCTGCAGAGGTCAATGTCAGAGCTACCCGGGCTCCGATTCGTCATCCAGCTCCGTTTGTCGACCAACAAGAGGACATGTTCACGTTGCTGAGTGAGGATGATGAAGTGGTCAGAATTGAGGATAGGGATCGTAAGGTTGATGCCCTGGCTGAGAAGATCCGTGCGATGGAATGCCAGAACTCCCTCGGATTTGATGTGACCGATATGGGTCTGGTGGAAGGGTTGAAGATCCCCTACAAATTCAAAGCACCCTCTTTCGACAAGTACAATGGCACTTCTTGTCCTCGCACCCACGTGCAGGCGTACTTCAGGAAGATCTCTGCCTACACTGATGATGAAAAGATGTGGATGTTGTCGCATCCTGCGAAAAATCAACCGGCGAGGCTAAAAATAAAAACACACAGAGCCGCCACTGCGCGTTATTTATCCCAAGATAGGGAAAGGAAACGCTCAGAGAAACCTGGAAAGACATGGTCTCGCGACCAGAGAGAAAAGGTTCGGGAGTCGGTTACGCGAGGGGAAGGTATTAGCACCCCTCACGTCCTAGGTACTCCTAGGGATCCACGTCCTAGAATAAAGAAAAGGTTGCTAAACATCACACACACACACAGGGAACGCAGGTGGGGTTAAGAGGAACGAGCTCGATAAGGTATCGCACCTTATGCCTACATATCTTGTCTGGAACAAGAATCAGAGCCACTGTAGTTCGGTTTACGCACGCCAAACAACACAAAACAACACAAACAAGCAAGAGTGGCAAACATGGAGCCCGACAACCACTGGATGGAATTACGTCGGCATCCGAACCAAAACACACTCAAATGGGCAAACATGGAGCCCGACAGCCAATCCTGGACTTACGTCAGCATCCGAACCCAAACACACAATCAGATAACAAGCAAACACACGCAAAAAAGAAAAAGGTTGCCCGGAGTGGTCTCGCACGACCACCTGCCTACATACCTCGTCTGGCACGAGGATCAGGGCGATGTAGTTCCCCTGATAGGGACTGAATTGCTAACCAGAAACCGAGGGGAAAACACGACACTAGGGAGCTGAGACTCGAGCCTAATGTTGTCATGCATCGTTTACCCTAAGTTCGGTTTTCTATCCTACTTGCATCAGCAAACCAACCTAACCAGGAAAGAAGCTAGCACACAAGCATACAGTCATATCATACATCAAATGAGAACAGGCATCTCAAACAAGCATGTCAATCAGATATTCACATAGCACGCACTATAACCACACAAGGGGCTCAATCAATCAGGTTTGACTGCCTAAGCAAGTCGTATGTACAGGCTGTGTTTGCTCTTAACCTTGCCATTACGAGGCTAAGGTGAAGCAGATGAAAGGATGAAGTGAGGATGAGACCTCACAGCTCTTATCCCTAACCAGGGAGAGCTGACAAATGAGCATGGGTCCAGAATAGGGGAACCCTTCTATACTCGATGACTCTGACACAACAGATCTTGGGCTTTTGATCTCAATGCTACAACCATGTAATGGGAGCAAGGAGAAGACTCACTGAATAGTGGGGGACAGGTTGCTTGTCCCTACCTTCCACCAATTGCCTTACTTGAAGGACTTTCCCTGCTTGGGCTTAAAAATAAACATACACAATCATTGCCTCTTAAGGAGGACTTCAGACAATTTGTTTGCCCGGCCCGGTAACAGCCGGGTCTCCAGACTACATGAAGTTCAGAAAGTTATACCTCAAATGCAAGTTGCTTAAGCAAAGCAAAGCAATAGTTCACAAGGAACTGAGCAACTAAAGTACCTGGAAACAATCAAACTCAGTCAGTATTCAATCAGACAAATTGTACAGCAAACAATCAAACAGTTTAAACAATACAACACAAAGCAAGCTCAAGGCTTAAGCCCAAGCTCCAACACCTACAAAACAATGTTATGTTAGTGTACAAACATCCACAACATCAATTAAAATCAACTTGTATCATTCTCCATGTACATTATGCTTTTGATCCTGAAAAACCAAGCAAACATTAGTAACTAGACCACTAGGCCAAGCCTAGGGTCCAAAAGCAAGAAAAACTCAAAACAGCAAGGTATTCATCATCCAACATCAAATTATCATCAAACACAAGCAAACATCATTGGTCTCATGTTTATATCATCCATCATGCTCAATTCATGCACAAAACAATCCATATGAGGTCAAATGAACCACCAAGCATACAAACAGAAGTATTGCATTCAAATCCCTATCAAAATAAATCCAAAATTTCTCAAATTAAATACACCTAAACAGGGGATAATCAAGGTCTACCATGTCAAATTTGAGCTCAATTGGGCAAATGGAACCATGTCAATGAAAATCATCAAAAACAGACACAATTTCATGCTTCAATTCACACCATCAATGCATACATCCAATTCAAAAATTCATATCTCATTGAAAACAAAAAAGAAATGGATGAGACCAAAACAGGGAGGTCACACAACGTGTCTAGTTCATGCATATCAAATTTCATGGCCATACAATACAATATGAGGATTTCCCAATCAATCTACCAACATGTATCACATGAGCTTGCAATTTCAATCACCAGAAATGAAAAATCATGATCAATTAGAAAAGGCAGCGAAAAATTCTACAAAAATTCATACAACATCCTAACATATCAACAATTCACCATGCCAAATTTCATTCAATTCTAACATGCATAGGTTATCCAATTAAATTCAATAAGTTGACATCAAGAGGTGTGACACAAATTGTCACACCTAAGTTCCAGAATTTGCTGCTCTCTGACCAGGTATCAAAAATTCATGAAATTTACATATAAATAATCCTCAATGAGTCAAGAACCACCACAAAAATTTTCAACCATTTATTTTATGATATGAGTATTTCATGATCAAATTGCCAAAATGTATCAAAATGTGACATACATTAGAAAAGCCTATGCCAAATAAAATATTTGCCAAGCACAACTTTGACCAATAGGTCAAAACAATCCTACACAAGTCAACAAAGTCAAGGAAAAAATCTCCATATTTTTAGGATTTTTTTGCTATTTTTTATGGATTTTTTAATGCATGGTGAATTTTGGTGAATATTTTAGAATCAATTAAATTAATTACATAAAATTCAGTAATGGCAGATTCGTAATTATAGAGGCGGGGGCGGTAAACACGAAATTTAAAAATTCAAATGAGAAACAAGATCTGGCAAGCTTTCTTCATCACCTCCATTCATAAAATTTCCAGAAATTTCAAAACGCTCAAGAACACGCAACGAACAAATCGTCACCAAAATGGACAAACAGACATTCGTTGGAACCGTATGATCGAGTAGAGTACGAATATGCATCCAAATCATCCTAACAATTGCTAAATCATGCAAATCGACCGATCTAGGGTTTTAGATCCAAACTTCAATCCTAGATTTCTTACGCTACAGTTCACCAATTGCAATTCTAAAAGTATCATCGTAATCTACATGAGAAGCACTATAGAATGCACATAATCACGAAGCATTTGGTGAAAGTCGAATCTACACCAACCTGGAAATTGCAGCGCCGGAATCGGATGAATTCGTGTGTTTTCGCTTCAAACAGATGTTGTATAATGGTGAGGAAGATGTTTGATGCACTTGCTTCAAGTCCAGATCGCTTCTAGTGCTTGAATTCGAATTTCGCCATTGATGAGGCACTTTTGGACAGCCGCGATTTCGTATTCTTTAGGCTCCAATCTCCCAAAACAGTTTGAGAAGATGATTATAGGAGTTGAATGCAAAAGAAATCTCGAAGATTGGTTGAGATTTGAGGAAGATTGATGGATTTTGGTTTTTGGAGTGTTCTTGAGATTTTGATGAATTTGAGAGAATGTGAGAGGTTTTCAGATCCAACCTTGGGATGAATGATTTTCTGTTATGATTAACCAATGATTATGAATATATATGTGCACTTAATCCAAGCTTAATCCACCTAATTAGCAATTTTGACATGTTAAGTGAAATGGTAATTTTGTAAGTGAGGGCAAAATGGTCAATTCCTTTAGACAGCTCATGCCACCTCAGTGACAGCACATACACCTCCTAAATATCATATGTGAACTGTAGAAACTTGTTTCATGCTCATTGGTTGCTCCATTCTCAAATTCACCATGTGTATGCATTTGGTCCATTTTTGTCATTTCCATTTTTCAAGACAAAATCCAAATTAAAAGCCTTATGCATGAAATGAAAATTCAAACACACTCTAAATGCCATTCCTGAGGTGTTGGAAAAAGTCCCATCTCCAAATTCCAATTATTTTGACATTTGGACAATTTTGCCCCTGGTCCAATTCAGCTGTCCAGTTGAAAAGTGACTTTTTGCCTTGGCCCTTTTTGAACAAATCCAATGATGCACCCTCAAAGTACATGTCAAATGGAGTTTGTGCATATAAAGAACTTGCAATTTGGACAAAGTATGTGGTAGTTATGGCCTCCTGATTACGGGTCTTTTCTGAAATTCACTGAGCCATATCTTGCAAACCGTACATTAGATTTTCAAGTTCTTGGACTTTTTGGAAAGGTGAGAGCAAGATCTACAACTTTCATGTTGAACAATTTTTCATTTGAAGCTTCCTTGGACATCTGTTTTTGAGGTCAAAAACTTTCCATTTTTGGAAACTTCAATTACAAGTCACTTTCTATTTTTGGCAGTTTTTGTCCTGACTTGATTTCCTTCATTTTCAAGCTTTGCAATGTCATTTAACACTTATTCCAACATGAATGAAGTGTATCCAACTCATTTCCACCTCCACATCCATCAGATCAAGCACAGTTGACCATAGTTGACTTTTCCACTGACAGATGAATCTGGCCATGCATAGATCAATTTGAACCCCAATCTTCAACTGCAATGGCTCAAGGGTGAAACCCTAGCCTCAATAAACACCATATAATCACAAAATGAACCTCATATCCTTCATAAACCCCATCTCCTGATCCAGCCCTGATTGGCCCAATACAACTGATTAGGGTTGACCAGTGGTCAAAACCCTAATCTCAAGGAATCTTCTTCAATCTTCTGATGACACCAAACCATGATGATGATGATGTATCAATTCAATCAACATGAAGACCAATACCCTTGGGAATCATGCAACCCTAATCTCAGCCCAATCCTCAGATGGCCATGATCAATCAATAAACCCTAGGCGTGCACTTGACTTCCTCAGCTTCTGATCAAGACTTGGGAGGATGGCTTGCATAATGTAACCACATGATATGCAATATGAAATGCCTAATGACCTAAAATGACATGCAAGTATGTTAATGCTAGTCCCAAGAGAGGAGGGCAAATTTTGAGGTGTTACAGCTGCCCCTATTCAATCCACTGTGAACCTGTCGATACGAAATAGCCTCGGCTTTCGGATGATCAGGATGAAGAGTGATTGAATACCAAGAACAGACGAACAATTTGCACTCTGATGGGATAATAATTAACAACGCCTGTCAGCATCGGCGAAGAAACAAACTCTGAACAACGTCGACCTGGATACCAAAATAAATGGTAACACAGGGATAACCATGGTCTGAACACCACATCCACTCGGGATTCTCATTCCTTTTTTGCTTTTCTTGAACCCCGAAAATTTTCTCTTCTTCTACCTGGTCCGAAAACCACTTCGGTCTGAACTCCGAAAAACTGGCCTGAATACCATAAGTGCTTCAACCTGATAGTCGGAAACTTCACTAATCACCACTCTAAGGGCAACACGTCAGAGGGTACACCTTCAACCAGACACTGACTGATGACTGGGAAGAAACTCGACGTTTACTGAACATCGGACGATGATGTTTACTGACACCAAAAAAAGCTCGACCAGACATTAACCAATGACCGGGAGGAAACTCGATGTTTACAGGCACCGAACAATGATGTTGACATGACATCAAACAATGATGCGGACAGACATCAAACAATGATGCGGACAGACATCAAACAATGATGCGGACAGACATCAAACAATGATGCGGACAGACATCAAACAATGATGCGGACAGACATCAAACAATGATGCAGACAGACATCAAACAATGATGCGGACAGACATCAAACAATGATGCGGACAGACATCAAACAATGATGCGGACAGACATCAAACAATGATGCGGACAGACATCAAACAATGATGCGGACAGACATCAAACAATGATGCGGACAGACATCAAACAATGATGCGGACAGACATCAAACAATGATGCGGACAGACATCAAACAATGATGCAGACAGACATCAAACAATGATGCGGACAGACATCAAACAATGATGCGGACAGACATCAAACAATGATGCGGACAGACATCAAACAATGATGCGGACAGACATCAAACAATGATGCGGACAGACATCAAACAATGATCGACCAAACACTTACTGATGTCTGGGAAGAAACGGTGGTTCCAAACTCACAATGCTGAACTCCTCGGAGCATCGTCTTCGCTGTCAGACAAAACCAAACCTCAAGCGGTAATCACGGCTTGAATCGCGCTGATCGCGTAACGTCTTCTGACTGTATCCCCATCTCTGTCCGACGGGAACATTTCCTCCAATATCGCACTACTGGGGAACATTGCTGATCTGACGTTGTGATGCTAATCTCCTCAGAGTAACATCTTCACCTTTGGTGAACCCCAAATCTTCAAGCGATAACCACAGTTTGGGTTGCGTTGAATACATCCCTTTTCCATCTCCGTCCGACGGAAGGAGTCTTCTCCAGTGTCGTACCACTGGGACAATACCTGTGATCCAATCATGAGGCTATACTACTCGGAGCAACACTTTCATTTTCTGGCAAAATACCTCTCAAACAGTAACCACGGCTTGAGACTAGCTGACGTTTGCAATGATGCATGCTTGATTTCTTCTGCGTAATGCTCCATAATTATGGAAATGCTACGCGATTATTTATTTTTCTATGCAATATGCAATGCTTATTCTACATGATGAATGCATAAAAATATCCCCCTCAAGGGAATTTTTTGGGGAAAACGAGACTCTCTGCTGAGGAACTCGCCACTGCTCCGATTTCCACCCTGCCGGGGATAGCACTGCTGCTAGGAAATAGACAACCCTTGCTGGGGATACAGATCCTTTGCACCCAACCCTCTCGAGGACATGCTGGGGATACAGATCCTTCACTGCACTCTGTGGGAATACCACAGTCTTTGACTTGCTGGGGATATAGATCCCAACTCTGCTTTGGGAACCCTCACAGATACTCCCGCTGGGGAAATGAGCAATCTTCAACCTGCTGGGGGAATACCATCCAGACCCTGCTAGGGGAACGACAACTACTCCGCTGGGGAGGACCCAATCAATCCACATGTAGGATACCCTCGGCTGGGGATGCAGATATTCGTCTGCTACGGAAACTCGTTCAATCCACTGGTAGAATGAACACTGTTGGAGAGATATGTCATTGAAAAAACCCGCTCCACTCGGGGACTAGCTGGGGAGATGAGAAAAGTGGGTACAACACCCATCGACTCGTCGAACCATGCTATCCACCTCCTACTTTCGCATCAGCTTTCCACTTTTGAGAACCCCCAGACTCATCTGGACCTTTTCTGCTCCATCATTTTGTATTCCAAGTCGCTCCGCGCTCGACGAGAGACGTACTCCTGGGATATATACAAAGATTTTCAATTTTCCGACTTTGAAGAGTCTTCTTGATTATTTCAATTGTCGTCGGACGTCTCTCGTCGCCTCTCCATTCCTCCTTCATCCCTGATCGAACTCTGCGGGGAATCACAAACTTGCAAGTCTCTCGACTTTGAAGAGTCTTCTTGATTATCATCAAGGCTCGTCATACGTCGCAACGTCGCTTCGTCGTTTCTTCATACGTTCGTCCCTGATCGGACTCTCATGGGGATCTCCCTTGTCAAAGCTTCCACATCACAACCTGCAAGTGAGTGAAAAACATCTAACAGTTCCTGCAAAACAGATCGTTAGATAAAACCGTGCCCCAGGCGTGTCAAGATTTCAACACTTGGGTCACTCAACCTTCCAAATAAGATTTCAAGCTCTCAATCTTATAAACATGCATCGGAAGGAACCTGTATGTGTTAAAATGCAAAGATTCTTTATCAAAAATAATTGGATGTTCTTGCAATCAAAACGGTAATGAAAAACAAAAACAAAATTATTTGACTGAATGTGCATTTTGTTGATTTGAAAAGTGTGGCTCAAATGAGCAATACAAAAGGAAGCAATTCCTGAAAAGAGGTAATTGCGCTCAAAAGGAAAAATCTATCCTAATGGCAATGTGAAACCCGTGATCTCATCGAGTTCCAACTCGGTTACACCCCATATGTCCTCAGACTCTCCGCGCTTTCTGCTTTCTGAACAAGACAATTCTGACTGATCCCTACCGGGTATTATCCATGATGCTTTAACCAAAGCGCAAACGATCATGCTAGACGCAATTGTTCGTTTTAATCCCTCTTTTGCCTGGACCGCCCTTTCGGGTTTTCAGTCCACCGGGATACCCTTTTTTGCCCAAGTCGCCTTTTCAGGTTTTCGACTTGCCGGGTGTACATTTTTCATTTTTATCCCTAATTTTTTGCCCGAACCTTTCTTTCTGTTTTTGGTTCGCCGGGATGCCCATTTTTGCCTGGACTATTTTATTCTTTTCGTCCAGCGGGTCTCTTTCATACGAAGTATTTTTTAACTGCGTCCGCATTCACAGGGGATGGGAAATCTTCACCATCCATGGTCGTTAACAACAAGGCTCCGCCAGAGAAAACCTTCTTGACCACGAATGGACCTTCATAATTCGGTGTCCATTTGCCCCTTCGATCGTTTTGAGGAGGAAGGATCCTTTTCAGCACCATATCACCCACGTGATATACCCGAGGTCTCATCTTCTTGTCAAAAGCACGCTTCATCCTTTGCTGGTATAACTGCCCATGACAAATGGCTGCAAGCCTCTTTTCTCCAATCAGGCTCTCTGAGTGAGAAAGGCGTTTGCCCCAGCAGACATACGTACCACGGTACGGTACCCAGGATACCATCTTCCTACTCAGTCACCATCGTTGGTACATTCCATCGTGCCCCGGGAAGCACTACCTCATCCACCTTATCTTCCCCATCAGACATCAGAACCCGTTCGGATTCAGGGTCAGACCCCTCCTCCGGGATCGGTTACTCTCAATCTTTCGATTAGAGCACCTCGAGATGTCCTCATCAAGGAACTCAAACGTCCTCGGTTGATAACCCTCAATAGGTTGCGGAGCAATGTAATTAGACAATACACTCCTTGATTGCTTTCTGAGAGTATTACGAATTGATCAACATTTTTCCCTTCTCACAACCCGTCCGGTCAATGCTGGATTCTCAAACCCATACTCGATCGGATCCATCTCGGAAATCCACAAAGTGGTATGAACCAGCATATACTGTCTCAGTCGGCGAGCAGCCTATGCCAAAGTACATCAAGTTTTTTCGAACAGTGAATGTACTGTTTCACAGTCGATAAACTTTTTGCTAAGGTAAATTGCATGCTCTTTTCGACAAGACTCGTCATGCTGACCCAATACACCTCGTAGACCCCTCGAAGGCCGTCAAGTACAGATTTAACAGTTGCTCCTTCCACAGGAAGTATCAGAATCAGAGGTTCCTGCAACTTTTCCTTTTATTTTTTCAACGCCCCTTGGCAATCATTATTTCGCCTGACCATTTGATCTTTCTATCAATATCTGAATATGAGTTCACCCGTGGCGGTTAGATGAGATGTGAACCATGACAGGTAGTTCAATCTTTCTAAGAAACCACGAACCTCTTTCTTTATTCTCGGTTCAGGCATTTGTTTTTTTTTTTTTTTTTTTTTTTTTTTAAAGCAGGAGCAACCTCGATTCCTCTCTTATAATGACCCCCCAACATCTTACCGGATCGCACTCTGATAGTGCACTCATTCTAATTCAACCTCAGTCTGAATTATCTCCACTGGTCAAACGACTTACCCCCAGTCTGCCAGATGCCCCTCTTCTGACTGGGACTTTGCTATCATGTCATAGCATAGCATTCCATTTCATGATGAATCATATCATGAAACAAAGTCACCATGGCTCTCTGATATAGGCACTGGCGTTCTGCTTCTCTAGAGGACAGTCTTCTCTCTATGGTAGCGTGTGCACAACGACATTGGTACTTGACCTGGCATATCCTGACATGACCAGGTAAAAGTATCCACATGCTCTTTCATCAAGGCTACCATTCTGCTCTCGACTTGCCTCTGAAGCGGCTCCAATTTTCACTTCCTGACCTCGGCGGTGCATGGAATAACAATCTCAATCCGCTCCTCAGGCGGCTGAATCTCCTTCTCCCCTTGTTTTCCGCAATCTGGCCAATCCCAGCAGATCACAATCTTCTTCGTCTTCTTCTTCAGCAAGATAGATCGAATTGTCGAAGTCATATGAGGGGTAACCAAATCGTTATCAATGAGATCCGGAGAATTATTTTTCGACGTCGGAACGAGACAAAACAAAAAGATGAAAAATGAAAATAAACATTGCCATTTTTATTTTGTTTTAAACTGCAAAAATAAATGAAAAACAAGGAACACCGTTTTTTGACTGAAAAACATCCTTTTATTAATGATGCAGAAATGTTGCAAATTTAAACATGAGGTGGCCCTTACAATGAACCATTACGTGTCGGGCAACACGTATGGCTTTCATGCAAATAAACTGAAAACAAGAAATAATACTCTTCCAGATGAGTAACAGTGCTGATTATTTCTAGGCCTTCCAGCTCCCTGGCACGCACAATTTTATCCATTGATCAATTCCCCAGTCACTGTTAGCTTCTTTACCCACTGCCCGGGTGTGATCTGAATCTTCAGCAACTGCCTTCCCCATCACCTGACCATGCGCCGGCATGGGATTAGCATTAACATCTGTCAACATTGAAAAATGGAGGGCCTTGGACTCCAGTAGGTCTTGAACAGTATGCTTAAAGGCTCTGCAACCCTCAATGTCATGCCCCTGCGTACCAGAATGAAATTCACATCTGGCGTTCTCATTATAGTTAGGTGGCCACTGACCAGGTTCTAATGGAGCTAATGTCCTCAGTTGTATCATTCCGAGATCTTTCAATTTCCTCAGCAGAAGAGCATACGGTATGGGTGGCCTATCAAATTGACGATCAACCCCTTTTCCTTTCACCTGATACCCGGCTCTCTGTCGAGGTGGCTGACGTTGCTGTCGTACTGACTGATTACCAGCAGGGATGGTTACTGCAGCAGTGTGCTGGTAGTAATGATCCCTACTGTATCCCCTCTGAGCATACACAGCACTTGATCCACCCTCATCCTTGCGCTGGTCATTACCAAAGGATTTCTTCGGTCCAGACAACGAAGCGTTTCCTTGCATGTTCCCCATCTTCAGCCAATCTTCAATCCTCCCCACCTTTTCGGCAATTACTTTCTGCCCTAAGGCGAACTCTTGCATGACACTGATCAGTTCTCCCATCTTCTCTTTCAGTTCGAGGATGTCAGCGTTGGGAGGATCCATCAGTCTGGGAGTATTGCGCCTGGTGAAGTATCTGTGAGGTCGGGTTGAGTGCAAAGGGATGACTCTACGAGCGCGAGCAATGATTCCTGTAAAACAGCAAACAGGTTAATATGCATGAATGCAACGTCTATCCATATGAGGAAGCTTCTGTCCTTCGATCCTGGTTTCATCGAGACAGATAACATTTTAACATCCACATTCTGAAATTCAAGATGTCTCTCAACCAGATTCTCAATCCATAATACTCCCCATATGGCTAGACGTAAGTTTGATGCAGATGAATGCAAAATGAGAATGATGCAGATGTATGCAATGCACTGGGCCATCCTCCAAGTCATCTGATCATCTGCACTGAATCACAGCCCTGATCTCTGAACCGATCATAACCATCTGAGGGAATATGTAACCACCAATCTGACCCACGGGTTCCGAAATAAACGGAAGACAGATACATCATCATCATCATCACCAAACAATCTCTGATCAGATACCCATAACTTCTGAATCGGCCCGGGGAATCCTGAAATAAACGGATCCCCACTGATAAATATCTCGGCCCGGGGAATCCTGAAATAAACGGATCCCCACTGATAAATCACGGACAGCACTCCGGCGTCACGGTAATAAATGATCATAAATCCGACTTATAAATATGTCTCTGAATCACAGATCAAAAAGTCACCATCTGAGTCACCATCTGAACATGCATCTGAAAGAATCACCCTCCCCTCACAGGTAAATTCTAAACAGGTCATCCTAAGGCGGATAATAGTCTCGACAATCGGGCGGAGATACTCAATGGGTTTGCCCTTTCGGGTGTGCCATTGTAGCTCTCTTAAAATCTTCTAAACCAAAGATCCGGGAAATGATCGGTCACCAGAGTCAACAACTCAGATGGAGTGACTCAAACAAAGTGGATACTCCACAAAGATGAGCACTATCAACTGAGCCTCGTCCGGCTTGTGGCACATCACGCCGCCAGGCACATGTTGATCTAACATGAAAGAGGCAACGTGAGACCACACTAGTCCTAGGTGTATACTCGGGCCTGGGTTTTAGCCCCACTCAGAACACCCACCCCAAACAACAGAACCACCTGCAGAGGACGGCAACAACATGATAGTATGATGCATGCAAACATTTAATGCAAATATATACACACTGGTTAGAATAATAAATGCAATAAATAACACAAACAAGCAACCTAAACTAATCCTAGAACGCTAGGAAGGACTCGCTTAGGGACGATGGACCAGCACAGGTCTACATCGGTATTCCCCAGCAGAGTCGCCAGCTGTCGCATCCTGCGAAAAATCAACCGGCGAGGCTAAAAATAAAAACACACAGAGCCGCCACTGCGCGTTATTTATCCCAAGATAGGGAAAGGAAACGCTCAGAGAAACCTGGAAAGACATGGTCTCGCGACCAGAGAGAAAAGGTTCGGGAGTCGGTTACGCGAGGGGAAGGTATTAGCACCCCTCACGTCCTAGGTACTCCTAGGGATCCACGTCCTAGAATAAAGAAAAGGTTGCTAAACATCACACACACACACAGGGAACGCAGGTGGGGTTAAGAGGAACGAGCTCGATAAGGTATCGCACCTTATGCCTACATATCTTGTCTGGAACAAGAATCAGAGCCACTGTAGTTCGGTTTACGCACGCCAAACAACACAAAACAACACAAACAAGCAAGAGTGGCAAACATGGAGCCCGACAACCACTGGATGGAATTACGTCGGCATCCGAACCAAAACACACTCAAATGGGCAAACATGGAGCCCGACAGCCAATCCTGGACTTACGTCAGCATCCGAACCCAAACACACAATCAGATAACAAGCAAACACACGCAAAAAAGAAAAAGGTTGCCCGGAGTGGTCTCGCACGACCACCTGCCTACATACCTCGTCTGGCACGAGGATCAGGGCGATGTAGTTCCCCTGATAGGGACTGAATTGCTAACCAGAAACCGAGGGGAAAACACGACACTAGGGAGCTGAGACTCGAGCCTAATGTTGTCATGCATCGTTTACCCTAAGTTCGGTTTTCTATCCTACTTGCATCAGCAAACCAACCTAACCAGGAAAGAAGCTAGCACACAAGCATACAGTCATATCATACATCAAATGAGAACAGGCATCTCAAACAAGCATGTCAATCAGATATTCACATAGCACGCACTATAACCACACAAGGGGCTCAATCAATCAGGTTTGACTGCCTAAGCAAGTCGTATGTACAGGCTGTGTTTGCTCTTAACCTTGCCATTACGAGGCTAAGGTGAAGCAGATGAAAGGATGAAGTGAGGATGAGACCTCACAGCTCTTATCCCTAACCAGGGAGAGCTGACAAATGAGCATGGGTCCAGAATAGGGGAACCCTTCTATACTCGATGACTCTGACACAACAGATCTTGGGCTTTTGATCTCAATGCTACAACCATGTAATGGGAGCAAGGAGAAGACTCACTGAATAGTGGGGGACAGGTTGCTTGTCCCTACCTTCCACCAATTGCCTTACTTGAAGGACTTTCCCTGCTTGGGCTTAAAAATAAACATACACAATCATTGCCTCTTAAGGAGGACTTCAGACAATTTGTTTGCCCGGCCCGGTAACAGCCGGGTCTCCAGACTACATGAAGTTCAGAAAGTTATACCTCAAATGCAAGTTGCTTAAGCAAAGCAAAGCAATAGTTCACAAGGAACTGAGCAACTAAAGTACCTAGAAACAATCAAACTCAGTCAGTATTCAATCAGACAAATTGTACAGCAAACAATCAAACAGTTTAAACAATACAACACAAAGCAAGCTCAAGGCTTAAGCCCAAGCTCCAACACCTACAAAACAATGTTATGTTAGTGTACAAACATCCACAACATCAATTAAAATCAACTTGTATCATTCTCCATGTACATTATGCTTTTGATCCTGAAAAACCAAGCAAACATTAGTAACTAGACCACTAGGCCAAGCCTAGGGTCCAAAAGCAAGAAAAACTCAAAACAGCAAGGTATTCATCATCCAACATCAAATTATCATCAAACACAAGCAAACATCATTGGTCTCATGTTTATATCATCCATCATGCTCAATTCATGCACAAAACAATCCATATGAGGTCAAATGAACCACCAAGCATACAAACAGAAGTATTGCATTCAAATCCCTATCAAAATAAATCCAAAATTTCTCAAATTAAATACACCTAAACAGGGGATAATCAAGGTCTACCATGTCAAATTTGAGCTCAATTGGGCAAATGGAACCATGTCAATGAAAATCATCAAAAACAGACACAATTTCATGCTTCAATTCACACCATCAATGCATACATCCAATTCAAAAATTCATATCTCATTGAAAACAAAAAAGAAATGGATGAGACCAAAACAGGGAGGTCACACAACGTGTCTAGTTCATGCATATCAAATTGCATGGCCATACAATACAATATGAGGATTTCCCAATCAATCTACCAACATGTATCACATGAGCTTGCAATTTCAATCACCAGAAATGAAAAATCATGATCAATTAGAAAAGGCAGCGAAAAATTCTACAAAAATTCATACAACATCCTAACATATCAACAATTCACCATGCCAAATTTCATTCAATTCTAATATGCATAGGTTATCCAATTAAATTCAATAAGTTGACATCAAGAGGTGTGACACAAATTGTCACACCTAAGTTCCAGAATTTGCTGCTCTCTGACCAGGTATCAAAAATTCATGAAATTTACATATAAATAATCCTCAATGAGTCAAGAACCACCACAAAAATTTTCAACCATTTATTTTATGATATGAGTATTTCATGATCAAATTGCCAAAATGTATCAAAATGTGACATACATTAGAAAAGCCTATGCCAAATAAAATATTTGCCAAGCACAACTTTGACCAATAGGTCAAAAAAATCCTACACAAGTCAACAAAGTCAAGGAAAAAATCTCCATATTTTTAGGATTTTTTTGCTATTTTTTATGGATTTTTTAATGCATGGTGAATTTTGGTGAATATTTTAGAATCAATTAAATTAATTACATAAAATTCAGTAATGGCAGATTCGTAATTATAGAGGCGGGGGCGGTAAACACGAAATTTAAAAATTCAAATGAGAAACAAGATCTGGCAAGCTTTCTTCATCACCTCCATTCATAAAATTTCCAGAAATTTCAAAACGCTCAAGAACACGCAACGAACAAATCGTCACCAAAATGGACAAACAGACATTCGTTGGAACCGTATGATCGAGTAGAGTACGAATATGCATCCAAATCATCCTAACAATTGCTAAATCATGCAAATCGACCGATCTAGGGTTTTAGATCCAAACTTCAATCCTAGATTTCTTACGCTACAGTTCACCAATTGCAATTCTAAAAGTATCATCGTAATCTACATGAGAAACACTATAGAATGCACATAATCACGAAGCATTTGGTGAAAGTCGAATCTACACCAACCTGGAAATTGCAGCGCCGGAATCGGATGAATTCGTGTGTTTTCGCTTCAAACAGATGTTGTATAATGGTGAGGAAGATGTTTGATGCACTTGCTTCAAGTCCAGATCGCTTCTAGTGCTTGAATTCGAATTTCGCCATTGATGAGGCACTTTTGGACAGCCGCGATTTCGTATTCTTTAGGCTCCAATCTCCCAAAACAGTTTGAGAAGATGATTATAGGAGTTGAATGCAAAAGAAATCTCGAAGATTGGTTGAGATTTGAGGAAGATTGATGGATTTTGGTTTTTGGAGTGTTCTTGAGATTTTGATGAATTTGAGAGAATGTGAGAGGTTTTCAGATCCAACCTTGGGATGAATGATTTTCTGTTATGATTAACCAATGATTATGAATATATATGTGCACTTAATCCAAGCTTAATCCACCTAATTAGCAATTTTGACATGTTAAGTGAAATGGTAATTTTGTAAGTGAGGGCAAAATGGTCAATTCCTTTAGACAGCTCATGCCACCTCAGTGACAGCACATACACCTCCTAAATATCATATGTGAACTGTAGAAACTTGTTTCATGCTCATTGGTTGCTCCATTCTCAAATTCACCATGTGTATGCATTTGGTCCATTTTTGTCATTTCCATTTTTCAAGACAAAATCCAAATTAAAAGCCTTATGCATGAAATGAAAATTCAAACACACTCTAAATGCCATTCCTGAGGTGTTGGAAAAAGTCCCATCTCCAAATTCCAATTATTTTGACATTTGGACAATTTTGCCCCTGGTCCAATTCAGCTGTCCAGTTGAAAAGTGACTTTTTGCCTTGGCCCTTTTTGAACAAATCCAATGATGCACCCTCAAATTACATGTCAAATGGAGTTTGTGCATATAAAGAACTTGCAATTTGGACAAAGTATGTGGTAGTTATGGCCTCCTGATTACGGGTCTTTTCTGAAATTCACTGAGCCATATCTTGCAAACCGTACATTAGATTTTCAAGTTCTTGGACTTTTTGGAAAGGTGAGAGCAAGATCTACAACTTTCATGTTGAACAATTTTTCATTTGAAGCTTCCTTGGACATCTGTTTTTGAGGTCAAAAACTTTCCATTTTTGGAAACTTCAATTACAAGTCACTTTCTATTTTTGGCAGTTTTTGTCCTGACTTGATTTCCTTCATTTTCAAGCTTTGCAATGTCATTTAACACTTATTCCAACATGAATGAAGTGTATCCAACTCATTTCCACCTCCACATCCATCAGATCAAGCACAGTTGACCATAGTTGACTTTTCCACTGACAGATGAATCTGGCCATGCATAGATCAATTTGAACCCCAATCTTCAACTGCAATGGCTCAAGGGTGAAACCCTAGCCTCAATAAACACCATATAATCACAAAATGAACCTCATATCCTTCATAAACCCCATCTCCTGATCCAGCCCTGATTGGCCCAATACAACTGATTAGGGTTGACCAGTGGTCAAAACCCTAATCTCAAGGAATCTTCTTCAATCTTCTGATGACACCAAACCATGATGATGATGATGTATCAATTCAATCAACATGAAGACCAATACCCTTGGGAATCATGCAACCCTAATCTCAGCCCAATCCTCAGATGGCCATGATCAATCAATAAACCCTAGGCGTGCACTTGACTTCCTCAGCTTCTGATCAAGACTTGGGAGGATGGCTTGCATAATGTAACCACATGATATGCAATATGAAATGCCTAATGACCTAAAATGACATGCAAGTATGTTAATGCTAGTCCCAAGAGAGGAGGGCAAATTTTGAGGTGTTACAGATGTACTTTTTCCAAGACAGTTTATCTGGAGCGTCTTTGGATTGGTACATGGATCTGAAACGAGAATCAGTTAGAAGCTGGAAGGATTTGGGTGAGGCCTTCCTAAGGCAATACAAGCACAACATGGACATGGCGCCGAGCCGAACTCAGTTACAGAGCTTGTATCAGAAAGATAAGGAGAGCTTCAAAGAGTATGCCCAGAGGTGGCGTGAACTAGCCGCAAGAGTGCAACCTCCGATGTTGGAGAGAGAGCTAACTGACATGTTCATTGGAACCTTGCAAGGTGTGTTCATGGATCGCTTGGGAAGTTGCCCGTTCAGTAGCTTTTCAGATGTTGTTGTCTGTGGGGAAAGAACTGAGAGCCTTATCAAAGCAGGAAGGATACAAGATCCTGGCTCTTCAAGTTCCTCGAGTACTAAGAAGCCATCCTCTGGGGCACCCAAAAGGGGAGAGGGTGAAACAAACGTTGTGCACCGTCGGAGGAGTATGAACAGAGGGCAGTATCGGCAAGTCGCTGCTGTAACTACTCCAGCCACTCAAACTCAACAACAGCAGAGAAGACCAACTCAGCAGTATCAGACTCCACAACATCGTCCTCAGCAGCAAGCTTACCAGCCTCCCATTGATAATCAAGCTGGTACAAGTAATGAGAGGAAGAAGATCATTTTTGATCCAATCCCCATGTCCTACGCCGAACTGTATCCCTCTTTGATAGAGCGGAACTTGATTACTCCCAGAGACCCGCCGCCCATACCCGTCAACCCTCGGTGGTGGTATAGGCCTGAACAGCATTGTGTGTATCATTCGGGTGCTCCTGGTCATGATGTGGATAGTTGTTTCCAGCTGAAGATGAAGGTTCAAGACCTAGTGAGGTCAGGTATTCTGATCTTGGAGGATTTAGGTCCCCGTGTTAATTAAGCTTGAAGACGGCAAGTCCCGGGATGGCAGTGGTTGTTCTTCTGAGGTCTTCGTTGAAAAGGGTTGTTCAAAAGCAGAAGCTGTTGATGCAAAGGATACTGACAGTTGTCATCCCTGGTGGGATCTATCGCAATTGGGTCACTGTGGGCGTTCCTACAGTTGTTCAGAAGTCAGAATAATAATCACTTTGTTTAAAAACCCTTCTCCCATGCCAAAAGGAGAAGTGATGACATTGTCGGCAATATTTTGTGCAATGATATTTTCATTCAAATAAATACATGTTGAACATTTGTTTTTCCAATTATTTTTCCCTTTTTGTTTTTTGTATGAAATTGGTGATCACAAAAAACCCTAAAAACAGGAATAAAAGCAATCTTTTCATCTGCATAACGATTGTCTTGTTTGTTTTTCAAAAAAAAGCTTTTCATATCAAAATCATTATGCAGGTTATTTCTTAAACCCATTGAACATAATGGTCCAACGCCATCTCCCAATTCTGAATTCCCTGTATTCGAAACAGAAGAAGATGATGTTGAAGGGATTCCTGACGAGATTTCCCGACTTCTTGAGCAAGAAAAGAAGATCACTCAGCTGCATCTCGAGAATCAGCAGAACAGCCAACTGGGGCATTAATCAAAAAAAAAAAAAAAAAAAAAAAAAGGAGAAAAAAGGAGGGTGCAAAATCAAAAGAAATCAAAAGAAAGAAAAAGAAAGAAAAAACAAAAGAAAATAGCACCCTCAAAGTCCCAAGTTGACTAATGCTGAATTCGACTGAAAGAAAGAAGAGATTAACTGCCATGTGTCATGGTCAGTTATATCAGCAGAGAATGACGAAAGCACGTCAAGCCTCATGTGTTCCGAGGGACCTTGTGCTCAAGAAAGTCTTGTCTTTCGTGCCCGATTCCAGGGGCAAGTGGACTCCAAGCTGAAAGTCCATATGTTGTCAAGAGAGCCTTTTCAGGCAATGTTTTGACACTTACAACAATGGATGGAGAAGTTCACTCGTCCTGTGAATTCCGATGCAGTCAAGAAATACTTCGCCTAAAAAAAAAAAAAGCAAAAACAGCTCGCTAAGTTGAACACCCCAAAGGGCGACTTAGGCAAAAAGGAGCGTCTCGGTGGATTGAAAACCCGAAAGGGCGATCCAGGCAAAAGTTAGAGACATTTGGAAAAAAAAAGGAATTTGCATCCCGCTAGATTGATCACCTCACACTGGGGCAATCTAGGCAAAAATTAGGGATTTGGCAAGTAACTGCATCTTGACAAGACCGTGTTCTATATCTGTCATCCGCCAGGAATTCTCGATGCATCGTCGACCGAAGCTCCGAATACATCGAAATTCAGAATGGTAGAGAAAGGGTCATTATGTTCAATGTAGCCCTCTCCAATATATATCACCGATTTCAAACTTGTGCAGATCTATGGAGTCTCGCCCTTTGCAGACTACCATTCCATTACATCTATTTGAGCTCTTATCCAATTATTTGCACTCTTATTTGTTTTAACTCAACAAATGTTTTGCATGTTTTAATTGATAAAGTATCATTGTTTTCAAAATAAACAAATTTTTCAAAAAAAAATTGTTCTTTAACAAAGTGAACGTTCACAATGGTGGAAGGATACTTAGGAGATCCGCAGTGCTCTCCCGAGGGTGGTATGATTACCAACAGGTAAGACATTTGTTCGTATCTAGAGCATAACTGTATCTTTTTCCTGTCGAACCTCTTTTGGTTTCTCCTCAGCAAGGTTGCTCAGTGCAGTGTTGGTTGAAGTTGTTTATCTTCATGTTCTCGGCAGTACAACATTCTTCCTCCAAGTCCCTGTTAGCCCTATTGTGGGGCATCTCCAGTATAGGTTTGTTTGAGCCCTACCGAGGGGCATTCCCAGCAAGGTTGCTTTTGAAATACTTTTGTGGGGCAGTTCCCCAAGCAGAGTGTTTGCTGAAGACGTTAGCGTTCGTCTCTCCAGCAGAGCAGTCTTCTCCTCTCCCCACAGGATGGTGTTGTTCCCTGATATCCCAGTCTCCAGTGGATTTTCTTGGCTCTCTGGTGATTCTGGTTTTCCCTCCGAAAGAGTAGTACTGGGTGGTTGATTCCTGGACCTGTGTGTTTACATGTCTGTTTGTCAGCATTCATCATACATTCATCATGCATAATGCATACATGCATAATCATAGCATTCGGATACTCATGATGCAGCTGTTGCCGTGTATCTGTTGATGGTTGTCTCCTGCTATTTGTTGATACAGATCTCTCCAGTAGATCCTCCCTAGCAGATGTGGGTGTGTCTGATCTCTCCATGTAGAGCCAACCCCTTAAGCAGAAAGTGTCTATCCTTTCCTGCCATTTCCCCACTGAGATACATCCTCGTGGATGACGGTTGTTTCCGTTCCCTCCCAACACACATTGGGATGGGTTTTCCCTATTGAGTTCTTTCCTCACTAGGATGAGTCTTGTTTCAGTCTGCCTTTTTGGATCGATCCTAAACTGGCTCCCCGTCGACTGTTTCTTGTGCTTCCCCGGGGCATAAATGAATAGTTGCTCACTAACCGGCACTCATTCATCTTATCCTCAGCGGAATTTGTGGGCCTCTACCTACAAACCGGTAGTTGTAAGTCCTATCGTCGTGGTTTTCTACCTACAAGCTGGTAGTTGTAAAATCCCACTTTCACCCCCTAGCAGAGGTAACCTTTGTGGTTCATTCTGTTGTTGGCTTCTACCTACAAACCGGTAGTTGTAAGTCCTATCTTTGTGGTTTTCTACCTACAAGCTGGTAGTTGTAAAATCCCACGTTCTCCCCTTGGTGGAGTTAACCCTTTGTGCTCATCCTATCGATGACTGGTTACTTTTCCGTGGTTTTCTGCCTACAAACCGGTAGATGTAATCCCCTCTTTGCAGTTATCAGTATCCGGTTTGCGGTATTGGTATTCTTTTCCCCTCTGGATACTTGCCTTGATCAAGCAGTATTGTCCCCATTGGGTCTTTCCCTTCTTTTTGGATATTTGCTCCGAGTTAGCAACTTTATCCTCTTGTGATTGGTCATCTTTTGCATACCTAGTCCTGGTATCCTGATGCCTTTCTTTTCGGTCGATTATTCATTTAACAGCCTACAACCCGGTTATGGATAATCTTCCATGCGAGATTATTATCTACGTTCTGACGGCTATAGATAATATATCTCATGTACTCTTTGGTCAATCTTTCGATTGTTATCTCCAGCAGAGTAAGATTCGTATTCCTTGTGGAATCGAATGTCCATCCTTTAACAAGTTTGCTTTTGCTCTCTTCAGGATGATGTCGGTCGATTATTCATTTAACAGCCTACAACCCGGTTATGGATAATCTTCCATGCGAGATTATTATCTACGTTCTGACGGCTATAGATAATATATCTCATGCACTCTTTGGTCAATCTTTCGATTGTTATCTCCAGCAGAGTAAGATTCGTATTCCTTGTGGAATCGAATGTCCATCCTTTAACAAGTTTGCTTTTGCTCTCTTCAGGATGATGTCGGTCGATTATTCATTTAACAGCCTACAACCCGGTTATGGATAATCTTCCATGCGAGATTATTATCTATGTTCTGACGGCTATAGATAATATATCTCATGCACTCTTTGGTCAATCTTTCGATTGTTATCTCCAGCAGAGTAAGATTCGTATTCCTTGTGGAATCGAATGTTCATCCTTTAACAAGTTTGCTTTCGCTCTCTTCAGGATGTTTTCGGTCGTTTATCCATTTAACAACCTACAACCCGGTTATGGATAATCTTCCATGCGAGGTTATTATCTACGTTCTGACGGCTATAGATAATATGTCTCATGCGCTCTTGGGTCGAAGTCGTCCTCCCCAGTCAAGTAAGATTCGTATTCCTGGTGGAATCGAATGTCCATCCTTTAACAAGTTTGCTTTTTTAGCCCTCTTCAGGATGTTGAGTGTTTTGGAACACAAACCAATTCACGCTTTGGCACTCAGGCCAATTTTTTCCGGTATTCAGACCGAAGAAGTTTCCGACGATCAGGTCGATGTACTTATGATTTTCCGGTATTCAGACCGAAGAAGTTTCCGATGATCAGGTCGATGTACTTATGTTTTTTCCGGTATTCAGACCGAAGTGGCGTTCAGGCCAATTTTCCGGTATTCAGACCGAAGAAGTTTCCGACGATCAGGTCGATGTACTTACGGCGCTCAAGCCATGGTTATCCCTGTGTTACCATTTATTTTGGTATCCAGGTCGACGTTTTCTGTTTCGGTATTCAGGCCGATTTTCTTTTCTCCATTCCAGACGGATTTTTCTTTGCCAATCCTGGCAGGCGTTGTTAATTATTTTCCCAGCAGGGTGCAAATTTCTACGGTTCTTAGTATTCAATCCCTGTTTACCCTGAAAGTCTGACAGCCGTTGCTCTCATCCATTCGGGTTCCCAGCTGATTGAATAGGGGCAGCTGTAGCACCTCAAATTTGCACCTATCATTGTACATACATTCTCATATTAGGTCATAACATAACATGGTCCACTGCATAGCATTGCATTATCCCTTTTGCCTCAAGTGCAAGATCATCAGAAGAATTAGGTCAAACTGGTCAGGAGATCAGTCAATCAAGCAAGTCAGTGCATTTTTCATTGAGCCAAGGCCCTAGGGTTGGTCCAACATGTTCACATGACCTAGGGGTCCTCTTGAAGTGTTTTGGTCAAAGTTTGGATGTTCAGAAGTCATCAGTCAATGCACAGTCAGTCAGAAACCCTAAAAAGTCAAACTTGTTCAACTGGGCCTGATTTTATGGTTTTGATGGTTGGATTTGGTTTGAGAGGGTTCATTCATGTCCAAATAGGCCTCATATAACATGTCAAACACCATCATGGAAGAATTTGAAGCCAAATCAGAAATTTCCAAAAATAGAAATTGGACTTGTAATTGAAACTTGCCAAAAATGGAAACTTCTTGATCCTAAACTTACATCATGATACAAGCTTCAAATGAATTTTTGCCCAACATGAAAGTTGAAGATCTTGTTCTCCCATTTCCAAAAAGTCCAAGAATTCTCAATTCCCATGTATGGTTGGCAAGTTATGATCAATTCATTTTCAAAAATTCTTGAACTTCAAAAGGCCATATCTCTCAAACCATTTGGCCAATTTGGGTGGGGTTTTTTGCAACAAGTCACATTTGACCTCCTCTTTCTAAATATGTAACCCTCATGCACCAAAACATTACAAATCAAAATGGCCTTTTTGCACTTACATGATTTATTTTCAAGTGAGGGTAAAAAGTGAATATTCAATTTAACCATTTCCAACCATTTTGGCCATTCAAATATGGTCTGAAATGATATTTGAGACTTGTTACAAGCCCATTTCGTGCAGACTTACACCCCATTACCAACTTGGTTGAAAATTAGCAAAAACACAAAAATCACAAATTGCCAATTACCAAGTTCACTAATGATGCTGAGCATGCTAAACAGAAGTATATAAGATCATTTTCTTTCTGAAGGAAGCCCTAGCAGCCACACATTCTAACAGAAAAAACTCTTTGCTCTCAAAAACCATTTTCTTCATTTTTCGAAATTCTTCAAAAACACCAAAGAACTTGTACATTGCTTGTTGGTATCATCACATACTGAAATTCTAGTTATCAGACTTTGGATGTCACACTGGTTGTTATGACATCCAATTCTGCACAGACAGGGATTATGCAGAACTTAATTGTAAGTGCAGTAAATAACACAAGTAATTGTTCACCCAGTTCAGTCCAACATGACCTACATCTGGGGGCTACCAAGCCAGGGAGGAAATCCACTATTAGTAGTATCAATTCAAAGCTAAACTCACCCGTTTACAACTTATCACTTAATCCCTACCCAATGCAATTTCAATCTTAATCTAAGATCAGAGTTCCTACTCACTCCCCCTCAATCACCTCAGTGATATTAAAAACACTTTGAAGTCACACTTCAAAAACAACTCTTGGTTATGCTTCACAGCTTAAACCAAGATACACAGCACTCACGCTTAAAAGCTTTGAGTGACACAACACTTACAACTCAATGAACACCCTATGCCAAAGCAATCATCTATTTGATAATGACTTGGCTTACAAGATACGTCTAATTCTAGACTCACAAAAATACAGCAGTGAAGTAAGATGGACACACTAAATCTTCACGCCTCAAAATCCCTGAAACTGAATGGAGGAATGCCTTCCTTTTTATATTGCAGCACCTGGGCTTTTGCACCTGTATTTTCCTGAATTTTAGGTCACATACGTTCCCTCAAATTCAATATTTAGGTTGCTAACAAATAGGCTATTTGTTAGGTTCATTGAATGTAGCTTGGTTGTTGATTTCCTGGATTTTCTCTAAGCTGTTGACTTCCTAAAGAATAGCCTGAGAAAGCTGTAACAGAAAACTGAACAACCTACAATTTAGCATATGCTGTCAGGCATGAATGTCACGACATTCAGCTTGACATCAAGGTCCATATGCTGAGTCTGTTTTCCCAGAAAACAGACTGTACAAATCTGCTGACCTGTACATGATCAATATGACCATACTACAGTACCAGCTTACATTAGTAAATGTCAAAGTGTCCAACTTAACATTTACACAGTTGGCCTTAGGTTAGTTCTGTAATTCTCTTGAAGAACAAACTAACTAATATGCTGAAGTATAGCAGAACACCACTCTGCCCAATCTTCAGTAGCTGCTGTCAATGATGAATGTCACAACATCCAGTTTGACATTCAATCAGTAGGCCTTATGCCAGGTCTGGTTCTTCCTTGATAACCAGACTGCAAGTGAATACTAAGTTCTAACAGAGCTTCTGTTCCTTAGTATCTGTTGACAGGTATGAATGTCACAGCATTCAATAATCCTGTGTTAGCTAGTCCTGCAGTAACTACACTGTAGTTACATATACATGTCATGACATCAGTCAAGACATTTGTGTTTTACCATACAATGCAGCCAATTAAACACCTACAAACTCCCCCTTTGGCAAATTTTTGGCTAAAACACTTTGATCCCCATAACAGAGTTCATAGCAGCGGAATAATACTAGCTAATACACTCAGAGTGGTAGCACACTCACACACATGGAAGTTAAATAAAAACTTCACATAGCAGCACACACATATTAGAAGTTGCACCTAAACTTCAATATCTGCTGCAAGGGGGGAATCTTCAGATCTGTCATGAGAGTCTGTTTGTAGAGACCCACTCTGTTTGTCAGGGGTATTGGTGGTTATTACTCCCCCTTTTTGTCACAAATGTTGCCAAAGTCAACAACATAGGCAGAGCACAATGACAGAGTTCCAGACTTGGTTTTACTTCACAGTTTCAACCAAGTTCACATCCACTTGATCTTGCTTCACAGCTTCGATCAAGTGATCACCCACTTTTGCTTTACAGTAGGTACCACCATATCAGATGCCATGATGTTGTTTCTGACATCCAGAACCACTCCTGCATGAACAGCATCCTTGAACTCCTGCAGGTACAGAGGCCTTCTCTCTGTAGGGTGTCCCCTTACCCTCTTGTATTCACCCTTGTTGCGCGCAGCATAGCTATGATATGTTGACCAATCATAGTCTTGTACAAATCGTTTAATAGGCAGAGATATTAAACAATTTATCCCAAACATCAGTGGTTGCTATAATGTCTCAGAGAGACATATTCCCAGTTTGCTCCTTAAGTTTTCAAACTGAGTAGCATCCAGAGCCTTTGTAAATATGTCAGCCAGTTGAAGATCCGTGGCTACATGTTCCAAAGTGATCACCTTGTCTTCCACCAGATCTCTGATGAAGTGGTGCCTAATGTCAATATGTTTGGTCCTGCTGTGTTGGATGGGATTCTTGGAGATGTTGATGGCACTGAGATTATCACAGAACAATGTCATGACATTTTGAGTGACATTGTACTCAGTGAGCATTTGTTTCATCCAAACCAGTTGGGAGCAACTGCTTCCAGCCGCTATGTATTCAGCCTCTGTAGTGGACAGAGAGACACAGTTCTGCTTCTTGCTGAACCACGATATGAGGTTTTCTCCTAAGAAGAAACATCCACCTGATGTGCTTTTTCTGTCATCAGCACTTCCAGCCCAATCAGCATCACAGTACCCAGATAGGACAGGCTCAGACCCATGTGAGTACAGCATCCCATAGTCACATGTCCCATTGATGTACTTGAGGATCCTTTTGACTTGATTCAAGTGACTCACCTTGGGCTCTGCTTGATATCTGGCACACACTCCAACTGCATAGGAAATGTCAGGTCTACTTGCAGTTAGATACAGCAGACTACCTATCATGCTTCTGTACAGGCATTGATCAACACTGGGTCCTCCATCATCTTTGGTTAACTTCAGATGAGTAGGAGCTGGAGTCCTCTTGTGCCTGGCATGATCCATACCAAACTTCTTAACTATGTTCTTGGCATACTTGCTTTGGGACAGAAACATGGAGTCCTCCATTTGGTTTACTTGCATTCCAAGGAAATAGGTCAGTTCTCCCACTAGACTCATTTCAAACTCAGATTGCATCTGGTGAACAAATTTTTTAACCATTTGTTCTGACATTCCACCAAAGACTATATCATCCACATAGATTTGAGCTATCATGATTTTGCCTTCCTCATCCTTCACAAACAAGGTTTTATCTATGCCACCCTTTCTGTATCCATTTGTGGTCAGAAATTCGGTTAACCTTTCATACCAAGCTCTGGGTGCTTGCTTCAACCCATACAAGGCTTTCTTCAGCTTGTATACATGCTCAGGTTGGTTAGGATCACAAAACCCTTTGGGTTGTTCCACATAGACTTCTTCATTCAGGTAGCCATTCAAGAATGCACTCTTCACATCCATTTGAAATAGCTTAAACTTCAGGATGCATGCTACCCCCAACAGCAATCTGATGGACTCAAGTCTAGCCACAGGAGCAAATGTCTCATCAAAGTCTACTCCTTCAACTTGAGTGTATCCTTGAGCTACTAGTCTTGCTTTATTTCTAGTAATTACTCCTTTCTCATCAGATTTGTTTTTGTAGATCCACTTGGTACCAATGATGTTGGACCCTTCAGGTCTTGGAACCAGCTCCCATACTTCATGCCTTGTGAACTGCTCGAGTTCCTCTTGCATGGCAATGATCCAGTATTCATCAGTCAGGGCTTCTTTCACATTCTTTGGTTCAACCTTGGAAACAAAGCAGGAATTTGAGTTTATTCCCCTTGACCTGGTAGTTACACCACTGGTGGGATCCCCTATGATAAGATCCTTAGGGTGGTCTTTCTGAATTCTGATAGATGGCACTTTGGTAGGTGCTTCTACTTCACATTCAGGAGGAGGTTCCTGTACTTCTTCAGGCTTGACTGGACTGTCAGTTGGACTATCAAGGAATGTTTCAACATCCTCCATGACATCGGTTCCTTCCTCTTTATCATCCACAATGACATTTATGGATTCCATCAGGACATTGGTCCTGTAGTTGAACACTCTATAGGCTCTGCTGTTCGTGGAGTATCCCAGAAATACGCCTTCATCACTTTTGGGATCTAGCTTCCTTCTCTGTTCACGATCTGTGAGAATGTAGCATTTACTTCCAAAAATATGAAAGTACTTCACAGTGGGTTTTCTACCCTTCCATATTTCATACAGAGTGGAGGAGGTTCCTTTTCTCAAGGTGACTCTGTTGTGAACATAGCACGCCGTATTCATTGCTTCAGCCCAAAAGTGCATAGGGAGCTTCTTTGCATGAATCATTGCTCTGGCAGATTCTTGAATAGTTCTATTTTTTCTTTCAACTATTCCATTCTGCTGAGGAGTTATAGGGGAGGAGAACTCATGGCTTATTCCTTCAGATGAGCAGAACTCATCAAACTTGGAATTCTTGAATTCAGTGCCATGATCACTTCTAATCCGGACCACACAACTGTCCTTTTCTCTTTGAAGTCTTATGCACAGATCCTTGAAGACATCAAATGTATCTGACTTCTCTCTGATGAAGTTTATCCACGTGTATCTGGAATGGTCATCAACCACCACGTAGGCATACTTCTTCCCTCCAAGACTTTCCACCTGCATAGGTCCCATTAGGTCCATGTGCAGCAGTTCCAGAACTCTGGAGGTTGTGGAATGTCCCAGCTTTGGGTGTGACATCTTGGTTTGCTTGCCCACTTGGCATTCTCCACAGACTCTTCCTTCATCAATCAGAAGCTTTGGCATTCCTCTGACTGCTTCCTTGGATATGATCTTCTTCATTCCACGTAAGTGGAGATGGCCAAGTCTTCTATGCCACAGCTTCACCTCCTGTTCTTCCTTGGCTGAGGAGCAAGTTGTGGAAAAGTTAGAGAGGTCAGGTTCCCACAGATAGCAGTTGTCTTTGGACCTGGTTCCTCTCATAACTTCCTGATTGTCACCATTTGTCACAATGCACTGCTCCTTCGTAAACTGAACATGAAAACCTTGATCACACAGCTGACTTATACTGATGAGGTTTGCAGTTAGTCCTCTTACTAACAGCACATTGTTCAGTTTTGGCACTCCAGAACAGTCCAGTTTGCCCACACCTCTGATTTTTCCTTTGGCACCATCACCAAAAGTCACATAGCTGGTGGTGTGAGGTTGAATGTCTACCAGTAGATTTTCCATACCAGTCATATGTCTTGAGCATCCACTGTCAAAGTACCAGTCTTCTCTGGAAGAAGCCCTTAGGGCAGTGTGTGCTATCCTAGCATACCATTGTTGCTTCTTAATGGGAACACATCGCTTGCGTGTGTTATGCTTAGGTCTGACAGGTAAGGCTCTGTTAGGGAAGCCATGAATCCAGTAGCAGAAGGCTTTTATATGTCCAAGCCTGCCACAGTGGTGACACCTCCAATTCTGGAATATTCTCTTCTGATGATCATTCATCCTAGCTCCTCGATGTTGAGACATCGGTTTTGACATCTGCTTGAACTTCTGAACTTTAGCCTTTGGGCGTTTGTGTTCAGCTCTTTTTCTAAATCCTAGCCCAGATTTGGTTCCAGACTGCTGTCCCACCTTTAGGATTTCTTCCAAGGTGTCAGTTCCCTTATTCATCATTCTGATGGATTTGGTCATCTGGTTCAGCTTGGAGGTCAGCAGGGCTATCTCATCATTCAGCCCTTCTATGGCAGACAGTTGTTTCTGTCTCTCATCTTCCAGTTCCTTGATGAGTTTCTTCTGCTTTTCACCTTGTGCACGTACTTCTGCACTGGTGGTACACAGCTTCTTATATGCTGCAGCAAGTTCATCAAAGGTCAGCTCATCTGCACTTGTGTCATCTTCAGAGACACACACACTAGTTAGTGCAGTGACATGTTTGGCAGATTCTCCTTCAGATTCACTTTCAGAATCTCCTTCAGACCATGTGATAGCTAGCCCCTTATTTTGCAATTTGAGGTAAGTAGGACATTCAGCTCTGACGTGTCCATACCCTTCACAACCATGACACTGGATTCCCTTCCCATGGTTGAACTTTTCTTCAGAAGTTGATCTTTTCTTAATGTCAGACGGGATGTTCTTGACATTGGGTCTACCTCTTTGATCAATCTTCTTCATGAACTTGTTGAATTGCCTTCCAAGCATGGCTAAGGCTTCTGATATACTTTCATCACCTCCAGTATATCCTTCTTCTGCCTCCTCTTCAGCATTAAATACAAAGGCTATGCTTTTCTTCTTCTCAGCATACTCACCTAAGCCCATTTCAAAGGTTTGGAGAGAACCAATGAGCTCATCTACCTTCATATTGCTGATGTCCTGAGCCTCCTCTATGGCAGTGACCTTCATAGCAAACCTCTTAGGCAAGGACCTGAGAATCTTTCTTACAAGTTTCTCTTCGGTCATTTTCTCACCTAGTCCACCAGAGGTGTTTGCAATTTCAAGAATATTCATGTGGAAGTCATGAATAGTCTCATCCTCTTTCATCCTCAGATTTTCAAACTTGGTTGTCAGCATCTGAAGTTTTGACATCTTCACCTTGGAAGTACCTTCATGAGTTACCTTGAGGGTATCCCAAACTTCCTTAGCTAGTTCACAATGGTGCACCAGCCTGAAGATGTTCTTAGTGATTCCATTGAACAGTGCATTCAAGGCTTTGGAATTTCCAAGAGCTAATGCCTCTTGTTCCTTGTCCCAATCTTCTTCAGGAATCTGCACACTGACTCCATCTTCATCAGTCCTCGTTGGATGTTCCCATCCCTTGTTGACAGCTCTCCAGACTTTGCTGTCTAGAGACCTTAAGAAGGCTATCATGCGAGGCTTCCAGTCATCATAATTAGATCCATCCAACATGGGTGGTCTGTTTGAGTGTCCTAAATCCTTGTCCATGGTACTAGAAAGTAACTTCCCTAGATCTCACCCAGAACTTCACAGGCAGGGTGCCTGCTCTGATGCCAATTGAAATTCTAGTTATCAGACTTTGGATGTCACACTGGTTGTTATGACATCCAATTCTGCACAGACAGGGATTATGCAGAACTTAATTGTAAGTGCAGTAAATAACACAAGTAATTGTTCACCCAGTTCAGTCCAACATGACCTACATCTGGGGGCTACCAAGCCAGGGAGGAAATCCACTATTAGTAGTATCAATTCAAAGCTAAACTCACCCGTTTACAACTTATCACTTAATCCCTACCCAATGCAATTTCAATCTTAATCTAAGATCAGAGTTCCTACTCACTCCCCCTCAATCACCTCAGTGATATTAAAAACACTTTGAAGTCACACTTCAAAAACAACTCTTGGTTATGCTTCACAGCTTAAACCAAGATACACAGCACTCACGCTTAAAAGCTTTGAGTGACACAACACTTACAACTCAATGAACACCCTATGCCAAAGCAATCATCTATTTGATAATGACTTGGCTTACAAGATACGTCTAATTCTAGACTCACAAAAATACAGCAGTGAAGTAAGATGGACACACTAAATCTTCACGCCTCAAAATCCCTGAAACTGAATGGAGGAATGCCTTCCTTTTTATATTGCAGCACCTGGGCTTTTGCACCTGTATTTTCCTGAATTTTAGGTCACATACGTTCCCTCAAATTCAATATTTAGGTTGCTAACAAATAGGCTATTTGTTAGGTTCATTGAATGTAGCTTGGTTGTTGATTTCCTGGATTTTCTCTAAGCTGTTGACTTCCTAAAGAATAGCCTGAGAAAGCTGTAACAGAAAACTGAACAACCTACAATTTAGCATATGCTGTCAGGCATGAATGTCACGACATTCAGCTTGACATCAAGGTCCATATGCTGAGTCTGTTTTCCCAGAAAACAGACTGTACAAATCTGCTGACCTGTACATGATCAATATGACCATACTACAGTACCAGCTTACATTAGTAAATGTCAAAGTGTCCAACTTAACATTTACACAGTTGGCCTTAGGTTAGTTCTGTAATTCTCTTGAAGAACAAACTAACTAATATGCTGAAGTATAGCAGAACACCACTCTGCCCAATCTTCAGTAGCTGCTGTCAATGATGAATGTCACAACATCCAGTTTGACATTCAATCAGTAGGCCTTATGCCAGGTCTGGTTCTTCCTTGATAACCAGACTGCAAGTGAATACTAAGTTCTAACAGAGCTTCTGTTCCTTAGTATCTGTTGACAGGTATGAATGTCACAGCATTCAATAATCCTGTGTTAGCTAGTCCTGCAGTAACTACACTGTAGTTACATATACATGTCATGACATCAGTCAAGACATTTGTGTTTTACCATACAATGCAGCCAATTAAACACCTACACATACAAACCATTTGGAGGCATTTGCAAAGATTAAATCTCAGCTGTAATCTCATTTCCAGTTCTGTTTCTCCAAGCTCCATTAATGGCATTTTTCGATTTGAGCTAAAGGCAAGGTTGCTGAGCCAAAACATCTTAACCATTCATCATCTGGAGCTTAAACCTTCATCTGTTTCGAGCTTACAACATCAAATCCCGACTGTTTCACTTTCTTCTTCAAAAACAAGTAAGAATCCGAGTCTCTCATTTCTCTAAATCGTGATATGCATTAGATAGGTCTCACTTGGCTGGTCATTTTAAACTTTGAACCATTGAAAATGATTGAGTATTTTAAGAGAAATCTAGCTTTTAAGTTTGTTGTTTGAAACTTGTTTTGGCTTGATTCATGTTGCTTAGTTTGATTCAATGAAAATGAGTGATGGATTCGTGTTGTGTGATGTTTGCTGAGTCCAATGATGTATCCAATTTGTATTTCTGGGCAAATTTATTTTTCGATTTGTTGGAGATGATGAAGCTGGTACTGTGTGCGACAAACCCTAGCCTGCGTTTTCCAGAAAAATGCTTTTCACGTTGCATGTTCCTGTACATTCATGCTGGCCAATCAGATTATTCCCTTTCCTTGGCCAAAACGCGGCGTTTGGATAAGTGACTCTGTTTATTACAAAAATGCCATCAGCGTGGCATTTGTCTCATTAAACTCATGTCATTTTTCATTATTTATTTCAATTTGATACATCATTTTGCAAAATTCATAACATCATCATTTTTAATCCAATTTTAATGGGATTTTTTGCATTGGATTCATCATAACCTCTACTTATTTCATATTTTTTCCTGATTTTTTTGATGGATGGTTTTTAATTGGTATTAGGGTTTGTGACATGTGACAATATTTTGTACCTTTTACCAAATCATTTGTGAAATAGTGACACTTTATCCATTGGCCTTGAATTTTTTTGTGCTCAAACTAGACACATCCATGGTGATTTTGGTATAGAGTTCATGAATTTATCTTCTCTGGTCATTGAGTTATGATTTTTTGAAATAGGGTGTGACAATTTGTGTCACACCATTGATGTGCAACTTGATGATTTTCATAGCCATGCCTCTTGACCTCAAAATGCCATGATTTTTTGCATGAATTCACTTGAGTATGTCTAGTTTACATGTGATTTTTTGTGGATTTGTTTATGGCATTTTCCAATTGATTGAGATTTTTGTCCCCTGTTTGGTCTTATGTTGACTTTTTGTGACACTTATTCCCATTTGTTTTGTGAAATGCTCATACTTTATTAGATGGACATGAAATTTGGCATGTGATTACTAGACATCTTAAGCTTTGCCATGGTTTTAGTCCCATTCATTTCTCATATGCCATCCCTGATTTATGATTTTTTCAAGTTGATGTATGTTTGGTTGACTTCTTTGAGCATGTTCAAAAGTGCCTTGCCTTTCTGATTTTTATTGACTGCCTTCTACTTGTCCAAATGAGTTGAAATTTGACATTCTTACCATGCTGTGGGTTGTGATTGATCATGATTTATTTGATGATTTTTGGAAATGTTTAAGATTGTTTTTGAGTTAAGTCTTTCTGTTGACTTCTATGAGCTTCTAAATGCTATGCTTTGACCTAACTTGTTCATGAAATGATGATGATGATTGATATGAATGTGAAACAAATTGGGTTTGTTTCTTGATTGTTTAAACATGATTTTGGATACTTGCCACTTGCTGTTTTGACTTTTTCATCCCATTTTGACCCTAGGCTTGTCCTAGTGGTCCTGTTACTCACATTTGAGCTCATTTTTTCAGGTTAACCAACAATTATCCAATGAGACCAATACAAATTGGTTGTGTTTGCTTGTTTATCATGACTAATCCATTTGTTTTGTAGGTTGCTTGGCTCACATGCCTTGAGCCTTGTGCATTGCACACTTAGCTTGTTTGTGTTGACTGGTTGATATCTGTTTCCTTTTGCTTTAATTTTGAAGTTGTGTACTAATGTTGTCTGACTGGTTTCAGGTACTTTTAGTTGCTCAGTTCCTTGTGAACTTTTGCTTTGCTTTGCTTGATAAGCAATTTGCATTGAGGTATACTTCTAATCTTCATGTAGTCTGGAAGACCTAGCATGTTACTTGGCCAGGCAACTGTCTGAAGTCCTCCTTAAGAGGCAATGTTTGTGACTGTTTACATTCGTCCTTGTATAGAGTCGAAGACCTCCTAAGTGAAGAGGCAATTGGCAGAACCCAAGGGATATGCAACCTATCCCCTGCTATTCTGTGTGTCATCTGCTTTGCTCACACCACTGTGTTGATGCATTGCAGATACAAACCCAAGATCTTGTACAATTGTACAGTTGAGTCAGTTTCAAATGTGTAGAAGGGTTCCCACTTTCTGAACCCACACATTCTTGTCTTAAGCTCTCCCAGGCCAGGGATAAGAGTTGTGAAGTCTCATCTTCACTCACCTTTCATCTGCTTCACCTTAGCCCCTCAATGGCAAGGTTAAGAGCTAACACTACCCAGTTCCAGTGGTTTGTTTGTTGAGGTTGATATGACCCCTCGACTAAAACCTAGCCTTGATGTTTGAGCCCCTTGTTGGTGTGTTTATTTCATGCTGTATGTGCTTGTGTGGTGTGATTGTATCCCCTAGGTTTGCTAGACTCCGCGTAGTCTCGTTTGCATGTCAATTAAGGTAGCACGGTTCCTTCGTATAGGACTTCCTTTCTTGCTTGAGCTTTCCTAAAACACAAACAAACATTATCCCCTCTTAAGGATACGTTAGCTCCTTCTACTACAGGTGAGTAAGTCTCCAAAGGTCGAGCATCAGGTAGATTGCGCAGTGACGTTGTCCACTTAAAAAACACAAACCAACGAGAATAGTTTAGCCGAACTACGGCAACTCTGATTCTCATGTCCAGATGAGATACGTAGGCACGAGATGCGATGTCTTGTAGAGTTTGACTAACAACTAACACTAATTCTCTTCTCTCGCCCTCGTTGCGATTGAGACCTCCCCTTTCTCTTGCCCTAGTTGCAATCGAGACCCTTGCTTCCTGTGCAAGTTAGGTTAGGTGTGGCTTGCTTCCTGTGCAAGTCATGTTTAGGATAGGCTTGCTTCCTGTGCAAGTTAGCTAGAAACCTTAACTTAGGGACGACTTTGCATGACAACATCTAGGCTCGAGTCGTAGTCTCCCTAGTGTTGTGTCTCCCTCTGTTATCTGGTTAGGCTAGTCCTTTATCCCTGCGTAGGGGAACTACGTCGCCCTGATCCTCATACCAGATGAGGTACGTGGGCAGGAGATGAGCTGATCTCTCCGGGCGCCCTTTTTCTTTTTTCAACCCTTTGTGTCTTAACCACCCTTGCGTGTGTTTTGGTTCGGATGCTGATGTAAGTCCAGTGATTGGCATTCAGGCTCCACGTTCGCCCTTTTTGTTTTGTTTGCGTGAGTCGTTTCTCATTTTCTGGTTGGAGTCCGACGTAAGTCCAGCGATTGGCAGTTGGTTTCCTGTGTGTGTTTGTTGGTTCGGATGCTGATGTAAGTCCAGTGATTGGCATTCAGGCTCCACGTTTGCCTTTGTCTGTGTTTGTTTGTGTGCGTGTCAGCCGAGCTACGAATGCTCTGATTCTCCTTCGTCCAAGGAGATACGTATGCATAGGATGCGACATCCTAGCGAGCATGAGTCGTTTCCCCAGTCCGAACTACTTCGACTCTAATGTCTATGCCTGATAGACTAAGTAGGCCCAGGATGCGATATCCTGCCGAGTCAGTCTTGTCTATTTTCTTGTGTCTCTTTCAGCCTGTATAGATGTTTGTGAGCAGTGTTTTAGCAACCATTTTCCTTCCTTTTGTGCGTGGATCCCGTCGAGTACGACGGATGCGTAGGGGTGCTAATACCTTCCCTTCGCATAACCGACTCCCGATCCCATTCTCTTTGGTCGCGAGACCATGTTCTTTCCAGGTTTACTCTGAGCGTTTCCTTTCCCTCTTTTGGGATAAATAACGCACGGTGGCGGCTCTGTTGTTCTTGTTTTCCCGCCGGTTTTTCGCGTAATGCGACACTAGCAAAAAAAACATACATCTCAGATATGCTTTTGCTACTTAGTTTTATTTCTTTTTAAGTTATGAATTGGTTGTATATAGAATCTTTAGAAGTTAAACGATTATATATCAGTGGATTGTTGTATATGTATGGATTGTTGTATATAAGGCTTGTTGAATGCAATGTGTGAAAAAGGGCTTCAAATTATATAGTTTTGGGTGTACTGCTTCAATATACAGGTTGTCTAAAATAAATAAAAAAATATAGCGCTTTTTAAAAAAAAAAATTTAAATAACCACCCACTTTAGAGGGCGCTTCCCAAAATAAGCGCCCTCTAAACCCTTTAAATTTCCACTTTAGAGGGCGCTTTCCAGTAAAAGCGCCCTCTAAACCCTTAAAAGTTTCCACTTTAGAGGGCGCTTTCCAGTAAAAGCGCCCTCTAAACCCTTAAATGTTTCCACTTTAGAGGGCGCTTTTTTTAAAAAGCGCCCTCTAAAGTGGCCCTTAAAGGGCTTAAATAGCCACTTTAGACAGCGCTTTCACTAGGAAAAAAAGCGTTGTCTTTACCTATGCCAGCGCCAGATTAGAGGGCGCTTTAAAGCGCTGTTATAGGCCAAAAAAAGCGCTCTCTTTTCCCTTATTTGGCGTAGTGACTCATGCAGTCGATGTCTCTATACATCTACCAACTGAATTGTCTTAACGGTACTCTAATAACTTAATTTAATCGTACATCAAAGTCTTATAAATTATTCATACCTACAATAATTCATAAAATTTTTAATGAAATAGTTCAAACAAAAGCATGATAATATATAAAAAAATATAAGTAAAAAAGAAGGCATAGTGATGGAAAGTAAGGTCAATTGGATGTTTATTTTTGTTTTAATATCTTAGTGAAGTACCCAATTTTAATATATATATATATATATATATATATTATATATATATATATATATATATATATATATATATATATATATATATATATATATATATATATATATATATATATATATATATATATATATATATATGCGCGCATGTATATGTATGAGTAATACTAGTTTATATATACAACATAAATAATGGTTAAGAATTTAGTTAGTATCGAAATCATATTAGCCCTTGCACAAGGAACTCTGAGAAGGAGAGTTTGGTCAACATACATTATCGTATATAAGGTATATGGGTTTTATGGATGCAATGCTTCAAATATTCTTGTCAAATTTGACGATCTAATTGCGGATAGAGTTGACATATTATCTGTATCAATTAGTGGAAGAGATTCGACAAACAATGTAAATTTTAGACATCCATTATAAATTGGATCTTTTCAAGCCAATACACACGGTGTGCTGACAATATTTTCGACGAGGAAGACAAGTCAATATCCTAAGTTCATACAAAACTATCAACCTTGACAACTGTTGTTAGTAATAATGCCTTGGATAAGAAATTTTTTACCAAGGTTAAAATAGGAAACAATAGAAGTTATGAGGTACATTTTTTTCTCTCTTTTTTTTCATATACATTTCTTAATTCATTATTAATGACTTTAAAATTCTGAGACACATAATGATTCATTTATTTTGAATTTAATATAAACTTACTCAATTTATCAATTATAAATTATATTTTAAAATATTATAATAACATCAATATATTGATTGCATAATTAGAGTATTTATTTGAACATATTTGATTTCAAGTAGACTTTATCCAATTATCCAAATCAGGGATGCGGAAAATAAAGGATTAGGATTGAAAAGATAATATATTTATAGGATTGAAAATAAAAACTTGTAATTTAATAAAAAAAAACACATATTTAAAATAATCTTGTAAGTAATATATGTGCTTTGATATGATCATTATTAAAATATGGAGAGAGAGAAATTCAAAATCAATAGTTCATTAATAAAATTATTATAGATTGTAAGAATTGTCTCGCCAAGTCTTTGGGTGATAAATTGGTGAAAGGAAAAAGTACTCTATGTGAAGAAAATATAGCAGTCTCAAAGCCTTTAAGGTAGGTGTTGTTGGTGTCTTGATACATGGGAAAACTTTTGATATGGCAGCCTCTTATCCGTTGTCAGCACATTATCTTTAATCAAAAGATGCCGCAAATATACATACATACTTTTATCAAGGGAAAGTTTCATATACACTAACAATAATTTTAAAAATCACATTTATCTAAAATTCATGATATTTTTTAATTTATGTCTTTTTAACTGCAACTATTTTAAGACAACTAAGTTAAAAGATAGTTTGAAACTTGCCTCTTTTTTATCAATGGGATCCAAACAACACTACATCAAAAAATTTGAAGGTTCATTTCTCCGTTTTAATAAATTAAAGGTAACCCTATCATTTTAACAATAATTATCATTAACTTTTTTTATTTGTTTATTACAGTAGCTTGATTTTTTTTATAAGCAAACTTTATTATTATAGAGTATAAGGGGTACATTACATGAAGAACAAATTACATTGCAACTTTACAAGATGATCATCAAAGCTTAAGATAATCTAAAACAACTTCATAAAACGCATAAAATTTACAATTGACATTTGATTTAGATCCTATTACATTCCACATCCACACCATCAGTTTTATTAAAAACATTATGTCTTCTATTGACTTAATGATCGAGGCAATAATGTGTTACGTTAGGTGCTTTTTCTAGTGGTGTTTACAAGTGAAGCAAAAGTGGAAAATTACTAAAAAATTAGTACAAAAGAGTGGTGGTTTAGCTAAAAATATATAGTGAGACAAAGTCAAAACTATAATAAAAATTATAACTCTTAGAAATCATTAAGGGAAATCAATTGTGAATCGTAGTTAGTTCGGTATACCAAATGATGGTAAGTATACGATTGATATTGGTTATGTGAGAATCAGTTTAATACATGTAAGTGTTGTTGAGACTTTTTCTGCATGCCAAATGTATAACTTGTAATCATACAGGTAAATCCAGGAAGGTGGTAGGTCGCGCCATAAAACCAAACTTCACAAAAGGACTAGTAGGATGCCACATATTCTGTAAAACTAGACTTGATATGAGAAGAACTAGTAGGAAGTTGACGGTTTTGCAAAGCTAGACGCCTCAGAGGGTGTACATGAACGTTAGTGAAGGTGTATAGACATTACCATATTGTATGAGGTTGATTATGCCTCAATCCTCCTTTACTCTCTTTAAAATACGTGGATGTTATATCCTTGTAGATACTTGTGGTTTTAATAGAACTCCACTGAAATATTTTTATCTCACCCTATTTTGTTTTCTATTATTTTTCCAGATGATCATGTTTCTGAAAAAGGAGAAGGTAAGATGACTTGATGGATGCTAGGTGACTTTCCTTTATTTATTTATTTATGTTGCGTAATTTAGTATCATGTATTATGACATCTTGTATTTTATGTGCACATTCGATGTATCATATGAGATTTCATGTACTTATGTCAATTTTAGGCTACTTTAATGTATTAGTACCACTATTTTAATATCCTAAGTATGATATTCTAGATTCTATCGGGTTAGAGTATTACAATTCAAATTTAATGTTATAAAAATTATTCAATTGTATTGCTTACATTTAATAATAAATTATGTTTCTCTCCAAAGACAAAACCTACTTTTAAAAAAAATATTCAAGTACTACAAAATGATAATATCTTCATAGGATTGAAAATAAAAACTCGTAATTTAATAAGAAAAAGCAGCAAGATTCCCATTATTAAACAATGGAAAAACTTTCAAAATCAATAATTCATTAATGAAATTATTCTAAATTGTAAGAATTGTATAGTCAACTCTTTAGATGATAAGTTGATAAAAGAATAATTATTTTATGCAAAAGAGACCTAAGAATCTCATAAGCCTTTAGGCGGGATGGATTGTGTGACTTCGGTCCCCATAAATTTGGATAACTTTATGGGAGATATAACAACAAAGTACTTTGGCATTCCAAAATCACTCGAATTTGTCCCCTTTTAGAGTAGGTGTTATTGGTGTCTTAATGCAAGGAAAAACTTTTAATGTGACACTCTTTTCCTTTGCCAACGTGTTTTTTAAATCAAAAGATGTCACAAAAATGCATACTTATATAGATTCTACAAGGTATCAAGTGAAAGTTTGATATGCACAAACAATAATTTTAAAAACCACTTATCTAAGATTTATTATATTTTTAATTTATAGTTTTCCAATTGCAACCATATTTAAGACCAATTTGTTAAAAGATAATTTGGTACTTGTTGATGCCTCTTTTCATCCCGGGGTTCAAACATCCAAAATTTTGAAGGTTATTTTCTCTATCAGAATAAATTGAATTTTATCTTATTATTTTCTCTATCAGATATTCTTGGTGACACCAGAAAGTTTATGTTCAATATTATATCAGAAACATCAATGGTATGCCCTTGTGTATCTATTATAGTCGCATATATAAAACCATTTCATCCCATCTAGTCACATGTTTCTATTTGCTCAGCTCTTATGACAACAGTTTGTAGAAATAAATAGTGTCACATATTATTCAATAATAAGATGCATATCTAAAACTATACTTATTGGATTTGCTTCATTTCTTTTGAAAACATTGAAAGTGGTGTGAATGTTTTCTCTCTCTATTTTTATGTTTGATATTGTTTATGTATATAGTTTTGAATTCATGTTAACTATAAACTAATAAATGATTAAACACAAGATTTTGAAGAAAAGAAAATTAATTTAATATTGAAAATATTGAAAACTATATTATATTATTTAAAGTTATAAAATTAATGATAAATTGTTCTGAATTACTTATAAGTGATATTGAGCATAATTAAGGTTTTTTTATTTGATATAAATAAAATTATTTAATTTTTTTTAAGTTTGGGATAAATAGAATTACTGAGATATGTTTTAATTTAATGTAAATATTTTTCGATATTTGTTCTATTGTAGCTGCACATATCAATTCAAAAAATAGTGCAGATGTTGAATTTGCATATGGAGCTGATCATATTGACCTAGTCAAAGCTATTAATCCTAACATAATGATAAAGTGGATTATGTTAAATTTTTATGTGAACAAGGATTCAAAGCATACAACAAATAACATGAGATAATAACATATACTCTAACACAAGTAATCTATCTACAAGAGAATTAAACCACCTCATTTACTCTAAAAGTCCAAATTCCAAACACCACAAATGTAGGAATATCAAATTTTATATCTTGAAGGACTTCATATTTAAGTGAATCATACACTTTTAAAATTCACTTTAATGCTATAAAGTCACACGTGTCCTCACTATAGATGGAAAAATGAAAATATATATTGTGTCAATTAATTTTTTTGGTTTCAGATGATGGCAATTTTAAAGTGAGGAATCTAATAATCGTTTTTGATGAAATTATGTAACTGAATTATTTTGTATAAAGTGGGCTGAATAAAAAATTCTAGTGTTAAAATTATGTAGGTTAAAAAACACAATACATTTTGATTTTAATAAAATAAATTATTGAGATAAAATTAACTCAATTGAAAATTTTATGTATTTAAATCAATTCTAAGTGAATTTTATTATGAAAGTCACATTTCGAGAATCGAGTAGAACGTCACTTTAAATCTAATGACTTAATTTAGTTTTTTGTTAAGTAGCCTAATGACTGGAGTCTACCTTATTATAGATGAATAAGTGGGATGTCGTAGATCTGATACCGCGCCCATGCAGCGATGTCCCTATAAATCAACCAACTAAACTGTCTTAACAAAACTCTAATAACTTAATTTAATCGTACACCAAAGTCCTATAAATTATTCATGCCTATCATAATCGATAAAAAATTTAATGAAATAGTTCAAACAAAAGTATGATAATATATCAAAATATAAGTAAAAAAGAAGACATGGTCATGGAAAGTCATGTCAAATGGGTGCTTATGTTTTTTTTAATATCTTAGTGAAGTATCCATATAAATTATATATATATATATATATATATATATATATATATATATATATATAATATATATATATATATATATATATATATATATATATATATATATATAATATATATATATATATATATATATATATATATATATATATATATATATATATATATATATATATGCGTGCACATGTATGTATGAGTAATACAAATTTATATATACAACATAAATAATCATTCATTTATTTTGAATTTAAAATAAACTTACTCAGTTTATCAATTATAAACTATCCTTTTAAAATATAATAATAACATCAATATATTGATTGCATGCTTAGGGTATTTATTTGAACATATTTGATCTTCAAAGTAAACTTTATCCAATTATCCAAATCAGAGATGTGGAAAATTGAGGAGTAGGATTGAAAAGTTAATATCTTTATAGGATTAAAAATAAAAACTTGTAATTTAATATAAAAAAATATATATTTAAATTAATATTGTAAGTAATATATGTGTGCTTTAAAATGACCATTATTAAAATATGGAAAAAAATCAAAATCAATAATTCATTAATAAAATTATTATAGATTGTAGGAATTATCTCGCCAAATCTTTGGGTGATAAATTGGTGAAAGAAAAAATTACTTTATGTGAAGAAAATATAGCAGTCTCAAAGCCTTTAAGGAAGGTGTTGTTAGTGTCTTGATACATGAGAAAACTTTTGATATGGCAATCTTTTATCCGTTGCCGGTATATTATCTTTAATCAAAAGATGCCGCAAATATACATACATATTTTTATCAAGGGAAAATTTCATATAAACTAAAAATAAAGTTAAAAATCACATTTATCTAAAATTCATGATATTTTTTAATTTACGTCTTTTTAGCTGCAACTATTTTAAGACCACCAAGTTAAAAGATAGTTTGAACTTGCCTCTTTTTCATCAATGGGATCCAAACAACACTACATCAAAAATTCTGAAGGTTCATTTGTCCGTTTTAATAAATTAAATGTAACTCTATCATTTTAACAATAATTGTCATTAACTTTTTTTTATTTGTTTAATACAGTAGCCCAATATTTTTTATAAGCAAACTTTATTAATATAGAGCATATGGGATACTCTTGTCCATTACATTAAGAACAAATTACCCTGCAACATCATAAAACTCATAAAATTTACAATTGACATTTGATTTAGATCCTATTAATTTCAACATCCACACCATCAATTTTATTAAAAACATTATGTCTTCTATTGACTTAATGATCGAGGCAATAACGTGTTACGTTAGGTGCTTTTTCTAGTGGGGTTTACAATTGAAGCAAAAGTGGAAAATCACTTAAAAATTAGTACAAAAGAATGGTGGTTTAGCTAATAATATATAGTGAGACAAAGTCAAAACTATAATAAAAATAAAACTCTAATAAATAATTAAGAGAATTCTATTGTGAATCCTAGTTACTTCGGTATACCAGATGATGGTAAGTATACAATTGATATTGGTGGGAGAGAAAGATGGGGAGAAGAGAAGGCCCCAAGCTTAACATCCATCTTGCATGTGGAGGAGGAAGCATTCCTTGCATGTGGAGGTGGGATGTCGTATATCCGATACTGCACTCATGCAGTTGATGCTCTTATACATCTACCAACTGAATTAACTTAATTTAATCGTACACCAAAGTTCTATAAATTATTCATACCTACAATAATTGATAAAAAATTTAATGAAATAATTCAAACAAAAGTATGATAATATATCAAAATATAAATAAAAAAGAAGACATGGTCATGGAAAGTCAGGTCAAATGGGTGTTTATGTTTTTTTTAATATCTTAATGAAGTATCCCATTTTAACGTAGATAAAATAAATTTTATATATATATATATATATATATATATATATATATATATATATATATATATATATATATATATATATATATATATATATATATATATATATATATGCGCGCGACCGCGCGCGCATGTATATGTATGAGTAATACTAATTTATATATTCAATATAAATAATGGTTAAAAATTTAGTTAGTATGGAAATCATATTAGCCCTTGAACAAGGAACTATCCGTTGGAGAGTTTGGTCAGCATATATTACTGTATATAAGGTATGTGGGTTTTATGGATGCAATGCTGCAACTATATTAAGACCACTGAGTTAAAATATAATTTGACACATGTAGTTGCCTCTTTTTCATCAATGGGATCCACAGAACACTACACCAGAAAATATGAAGGTTCATTTCTCTGGTTTAATAAATTAAATGTAACTCTATCATTTTAACAATAATTATCATTAACTTTTTTTTATTTGTTTTATACTGTAGCCCAATTTTTTTTTCTATAAGCAGACTTTATTAATATAGAGTACAATGGGTATTTCTTTATTTTACTGTTCCTGATTTCGTTTTCCTGTATTTCTATGGTTGATATTGTTTATGGATATATGTTTGAACTCTTATTAACTACAAATTAATAAATGATTAAACACAAGATTTTGAAAAAAAAAACTTTAAATTTGATATTTAAAATATTGAAAACTATATTATATTATTTAAAGTTATAAAATTAATGATAAATTATTCTGAATTACTTATAAGTGACATTGAGCATAATTCAGGGTTTTTTTTATAATTTGAGATTAATAGATTTTTTTTTAATTTAGGATAAATAAAATTACTTAGATATGTTTTAATTTAATATATATCTTTTTATATTTGTTGTGTTGTAACTGCACGTATCAATTTAAAAAATAGTTTAGATGCAGAATTCACATATGAAGCTGGTCATATTAGCCTCGTCAGAATTCACATATGCAGAATTCACATAAATTTTTATGTGAATAAGGATTCAATACAACTAGCGTACAACAAATCACATCGGATGGGATGACAACATATACTCTAACACCATTTTAGAGAAAGTTTTCATTAAAGCGTCACAAATGTAAGAATATCAAATTCTATATACACAACAAATGTTACAGACCTTGAAGGACTTCATATTTAAGTGAATCATACACTTTTAAAATTCACTTCAATGGGAGAAAGACAGATGTGTCATCAGTATAGATGAAAAAATGAAGAAGATTATTGGATCACTTAATTTTTTTTATTTTGGGATAAATAGTATTACTGAGATATGTTTTAATTTAATATAAATATTTTTTTATATTTATTGTGTTGTAGCTGCACATATCAATTCAAAAAATAGTGCAGATGCATAATTTGCATATGGAGCCGGTCATATTGACCTAATCAAAGCTATTAATCCTAACATAATGATAAAGTGAATTATGTTAAATTTTTATGTGAACAAGGATTCAATACAACTAGCCTACAACAAATCACATGAGATGATAACATATACTATAACACAGCTAATCTATCTGCAAGGAAATTAAACTACCTCATTTATTCTAAAAGTCCAAATTCCAAACACCATTTTAGAGGAAGCTTCTGTAAAAGCGTCACAAATGTTGGAATACCAAATTCTATATTCACAACAAATGTTACACACCTTGAAGGACTTCATAGTTAAGTGAATCATACACTTCTAAAATTCACTTCAATGGTAGAAATTCACATGTGTCCTCACTATAGATGGAAAAATGAAAAAATATATTGTGTCAATTAGTTTTTTTGGTTTTGGATGATGGCAATTTTAAAGTGAGGAATCCAATAATCGTTTTTGATGAAATTATGTAACTGAATTTTATTTTGTATGAAGTAGGTTGAATAAAAAATTCCAGTGTTAAAATTATGTAGGTTAAAAAACACAATACGTTTTTATGTATTAAAATAAATTATAAGTGAATTTTATTATGAAAGTCACATGTTCGAGAATCGAGTAGAACGTCACTTTAAATCTAATGACTTAATTTGTGTTTTTGTTAAGTAGTCTAATGGTTGAAGTCCACCTTATTATAGATGAATAAGTGGGATATTGCAGATCCGATATCGCACCCACGTAGTCGATGTCCCTATACATCAACCAACCGAACTGTCTTAACAAGACTCTAATAATTTAATTTAATCGTAGACCAAAGTCCTATAAATTATTCATGCCTACAATAATTGATAAAAAATTTAATGAAATAGTTCAAACAAAAGTATGATAATATATCAAAATATAAGTAAAAAAGAAGACATAGTCATGGAAACTCAGGTCAAATGGGTGTTTATATCTTAGTGAAGTACTCATATATATATATATATATATATATATATATATATATATATATATATATATATATATATATATATATATATATATATATATATATATATGCGCGCGTACGCATGTATATCTACGAGTAATACTAGTTTATATATACAACATAAATAATGGTTAAAAATTTAGTTATATATATATATATATATATATATATATATATATATATATATATATATATATATATATATATATATATATATATATATATATATATATATATATATATATATATATATATATATATATATATATATATATATATATATATATATATATATGCACGCGTACGCATGTATATCTACGAGTAATACTAGTTTATATATACAACATAAATAATGGTTAAAAATTTAGTTAGTATGGAAATCATATTAGCCATTGCACAAGGAACTATCAGAGGGTGAGTTTGATAAGCATACGTTATTGTATATAAGGTATGTGGGTTTTATGGATGCAATGCTTCAAATATTCTTACCAAATTTTACGATGCAATTGCTGACACAGTTGACATAGTATCTGGATCAATTAGTGGAAGAGATTCGACAAACAATGTAAATTTTAGACATCCCTTATAAGTTGGACCTTTTCATGCCATTACACACGCGCGTGCTGACAATATTTTCGACGGGAAAGACAGGTCCATATCATAAGTTCATACAAAACTATAACCTTGGACAATTATTGTTAGTAATAGTGCCTTGGATAAGAAGTTTATCAAGGTTAAAATAGGAAACAATACAACTTATGAGTATATTTTTCCCTTTTTTTATATGCATTTCTTAATTCATTATTAATGACTTTAAAATTCCGAGACACATAATGATTCATTTATTTTGAACTTAATATAAACTCACTCAGTTTATCAATTATAAACTATCTTTTAAAATATAATAATAACATCAATATATTAATTGCATGTTTAGGGTATTTATTTGAACATATTTGATCTTCAAGGTAAACTTTATCCAATTATCCAAATAAGAGATGCGGAGATAGAGGAGTAGGATTGAAAAGATAATATCTTTATAGGATTGAAAATAAAAACTTATAGTTTAATAAAAAAACATATTTAAATTAATATTGTAAGTAATATATGTGCTTTGATATGACCATTATTAAAATATGGAAAAAAAATTCAAAATCAATAATTCATTAATAAAATTATTATAGATCGTAGGAATTGTGTCACCAAGTCTTTGGGTGCTAAATTGGTGAATGGAAAAATTACTTTTATACGAAGAAAATATAGCAGTCTCAAAGCCTTTAAGGTAGGTGTTGTTGGTGTCTTGATACATGGAAAACTTTTTTATTTTTTTATGATTGATATTGTTTATGTATATATGTTTGAACTCTTGTTAACTACAAACTAATAATTGATTAAACACAAGATTTTCAAAAAAAATAATTTAATTTAAAATTTAAAATATTGAAAACTATATTATTTTATTTAAAGTTATAAAATTAATCATAAATTATTCTGAATTACTTATAAGTGACATTGAGCATAATTCATTTTTTTTATTTTATAATTTGAGATAAATAGATTTTTTTTAATTTAGGATAAATAAAATTACTTAGATATGTTTTAATTTAACATAAATATCTTTTTATATTTGTTGTGTTGCTGTTGCACATATCAAATCAAAAAATAATTTAGACGCAGAATTTGCATATGGAGCTAGTCAAAGCTATTAATCCTAACCTAATATATGACAGTGATAAAGTGGACTATGTTAGATTTGTATGTGAAAAAAGGATTCAATGCAACTAGCATACAACAAATCATATGGGATGACAACATATACTCTAACACAACTAATTTATCTTCAAGGGACTTAACGGCCCCTCATTTACTCTAAAAGTCCAAAGTTCCAAACACCATTTTAGAGAAAGCTTATGTAAAAGCGTCACAAATGTAGGAATACCAAATTCTATATACAAAAATAAATGTTACAGACCTTGAAGAAGGACTTCATATTTAAGTGAATCATACACTTTTAAAATTCACTTCAATGGAAGAAAGACACTTGTGTCATCACTATAGATGAGAAAATGAAGAGGTATATTGTGTCAGTTTCTTTGGTTTGGGATGATGACAATTTTAAATTGAGGAATCCAATAATCGTATTTGATCAATTATGTAACTGAATTTTATTTTGTATAAAATGGATTGAATGAAAAATTCCAGTGTTAAAATTGTTGGAAATCCCCCAAAATCTATGGAGAATTTCAATCAATCTTGATGAACAAGATTGATATCACCCATACAATAGCAATGAAAAGAGAAGAACAATGGAGAAAGAAAGTAAAGAATGATGAAGGAGAAGAGTAATAAAATTCTGCAGAGTTTCTTTCTGCCCACAAACTGTGGAAAACTTCTTATTCATCTTGCAACTGTAAAATACTGTGAATTACAAGTGTTATGAATACTCTATTCACCTCATTACAAAAATAAGGGTTACTCCCTCTATTTATAGATTTAGGTTAACATGGACCTCAAGCCAAAGCCAAAAACTATAAAAGTCCAAAATAGCTAATACTACTAAAATAGGCATAAGTCAAAATCCTGTGTGAAGCAACATGCTTCGACACTTCGACACACTAACACAACTTAACACACTAGGTGGTTTGACACTTCCTTGCTCTGTTGAGCAACCTGCTTCAACACAAGGAATTACAATTCAACACACCACCTAATTAATTGTGTCTAAGTTATCTATATTCATCATAGCTCTTATCCTTCTAAACACTTCGACATGCACTCCCTTTGTCATGATGTCTGCAATCTGATTCTCAGTTCTGCAGTGTTCCATATTCATCTTCCCATCTGCTACCTGCTCTCGAAGATAATGGAACCTCATCTCGATATGCTTGCTTCGACCATGTGCTATCGGATTCTTCACCAGATTGATAGCTGACATGATGTCGATCTTCATGGTAATTGCTCCATGACTCTTCACTGTTATCTCTTCGGCCAGATTCACCATCCACGTTGCTTGACATGCATAAAGAGAAGCAACTATGTATTCTGCTTCGCATGACGATAATGCCACTACTGGCTCTTTTCTCTAACTCCAAGCAACTTATGCATCACCTATCATAAACACATAACCAGTTGTGGATTTTCGATCCTTAACATCACTTCACCAACTTGAGTCGGTATATTCCACTAATTTGCATTCTTTTCCTTCATCAACTGCAGGAAACAAAATGCCATAGTCGAGAGTTCCTTTCAGATACCTTAGTATCTTCTTCGTCGCTGCTAGATGTGATACCTTTGGCTTCTGTATGAACCTACTCACCATACCTACATTGTATGCTAAGTCAGGCCTTGTGTGACAAAGGTAACGAAGTGACCCAATAAGTCTTCTATATTGGGTTGGGTCGACATCATCTTCATCTGAATCTTTTGACAGTTGTAATCTGGACTCAACTGGAGTCGAAGTTGGGTTGCAATCTTACATCTTAAATCTTTTGAGAATTTCGCCTGCATACCTTCTTTGATGCATCATCAAACCTCTACCACTCTTGTAGAATTCGATGCCAAGAAAATATGAAATGTCACCCAGATCTGACATTTCAAATTCCTTGTTGAGATCACCTTTGAAGTCTCTGATCTCCTTCTTGCAACTACCTATTATCAACAGGTCATCGACATAGAGGCATAGTATAAGCAATTCACTCTTGCTTCTTCTTACATATACTCCATGTTCAGATTTTCACTTCACAAATTCCTTCTCCCTTAGAAATCCATCTATCTTCTTGTTCCAAGCTCTTGGAGCTTGTTTAAGTCTGTATAGGGCTTTATGCAGCCTGTACATTTTTCTTTCTTCGCCGTGTTTCACAAACCCAACTGATTGTGCAACATAAACTTCTTCTTCTAAGGGGCCATTAAGGAATTCACATTTCACATCCATCTGACACATTTTCCAGTTGTTCATGTTTGCTAGACCAACAACTGACCTGATTGTTTTGATCCTAGCAACGGGTGCAAAAACTTCATCGAAGTCGATTCCTTCTTTCTGAAGAAATCCTTTTGCCACAAGTCTCGCCTTGTGTCGAGCCACTTTTCCTCTGGGATTCAACTTCACCTTGTATACCCACTTCACATCGATTGCCTTTTTGTCTTGGGGAAATTCGACAAGTGACCAAGTGTTGTTGACTTCGATTGACTTTAGCTCTCCGTCCATTGCTTTTATCCACTTCGAATATTTCAATGCCTCAGTTGCATTAACAAGTTCGACATCTGCGTAGAAAGCATAATGTACCAGGTCACCTTCTTCATTGACCACATCATCTGATGTAATCACACATTCTTGCAATCTTGCAGGCATGTGTCTTATTCTCTGAGGTCTGCTTGGGTCTGCTTCACTTCTGACTTCTTCCTGTCAAACTTCTCTTTCGACTTCACTAGTTGGTTCATCCCAAAAGATTCTCATTGAATCTTTCTTGACATTCTCAGTCCAATCCCACTCCTTAAGCTCATCTATGATCACGTCTCTGTTGATCACTACTTGGTTATTCTCTGGGTCGAACAACTTGTATCCTTCAGTCGAATGATATCTTATCAGGATCATATGACTCGACTTGTCATCAAGTTTTCTTCTCAACTGATCTGGCACATGTCTATGTGCTATAGGTCCAAACACCCTCAGATGACTCAAGCTAGGCTTGACACCAGACCAACATTCTTCTAGCGTGATTCCTTCTAGCTTCTTCGTCGGACATCTGTTCAGGATATATGTCACAGTCGACACAGCTTCTCCCTGTAATTCTTTGGGTAGATGCTTTCCTTTCAACATACTTCTAACCATATTCATAATGGTTCTATTCTTCCTTTCTGTGACTCCATTTTGATGTGGAGTGTAGGGTGGCACCACATTATGCACAATCCCTTCTTTCACACATAATGCATCGAAGTCTTTCAACACATATTCTCCACCACCACCAGTCCTCAAAATCTTGATCTTTTGATCGCTCTGTCTTTCGATCATAGATTTAAACTTGGCAAATACCTCGATCACTTCACTTTTCTTCTGGATCAGGTAAGACCACAGTTTTCGACTGAAATCATCTATGACTGTAACAAAGTATTTGTTACCTCCAATCGAATCCACCTGGAGAGGACCACATACATCAGAGTATATGACTTCAAGAATTGCCTTAGACCTGCTTCCTGCATCCTTACTGAAGTTGTTCTTATGTTACTTCGCCTGAACACATTCTTCACACACTTCGTTTGGAATGTCGATTTCTGGTAATCCTGAAACCATATTTATTCTCTTCAAATCTCTGATGTCTTTGAAATTGAGATGGCCAAGTCCATAATTCCATATCCATTCATCTCTATTGGCTGCTGTTGCAAGGCACTTATGCTCCATCACATTAAGCTCAATCTTGAAGGTTCTATTCTTAGACATTGGAGCCTTCAAGATCAACCTTCCATTTGAGTCGAGAACTCTCATCATCTTGTCTTCGATCGACACCTTGTAGTTCTTTTCGACCAACTACCCTATGTTGAGAAAATTACTCTTCATGCATGATATGTACAACACCTTTGAAATTACTGACTTATTGCCATCTTTCCTCATAATCAGAACATCACCAGCACCTTTAGTTGCTAGAGTGTTGTCATTTGAAAATTTCACCATGTTCTTCATTGAGGGCTTTATGTTGACAAACCAATCTTTTCTTCCAGACATGTGTGATGAGCATCCTGAGTCCAAGTACCATTGGTCCTTGAATCTCTCTTCTTCTCTTGCTGTAACCATCAACAACGTCTCTTCTTCTTTGTGTTTCTCCAGCTTTGCATAAGTTTCTTGATTCTTCTTCTTTTCTGGACAATCACTAGAATAGTGACCATACCTTTGACAATTGTAACACTGAATGTGACTCTTGTCTGGCTTTTGACCACCACCTCTTCCTCTACCTGCAACACCACCTCTTTGGTTGCCTTGGTTCTAGGGTTTTCTCTGATTCGACCAGTTTCCTTCTTGTTGATTTCGACCAGTAGAATTGTTGTAACCTCCTCTGCCTTTGTTTCCATTCCAACTTCCTTTGCCTTTTCTTTCTTTTGTTGATTGAGCCTGCAAAGCTATATCACTCTTCGACTTTCCTGCAGCTCTTTCAGCCATTCTTTTTTCATGAGATTCAAACATCCCTTGAAGCTCTTCCTTTGTCAATTTTGACAAATCTTTTGACTCTTCTATGGCTACTACCACGTGGTCGAACTGGAGCAAACGACCTCAAGATCTTTTCAACAATAGATCTTGATGTCAACACTTCTCCACATACCTTGATTTGATTCACTAGTTTCGTAACCTTGGTGAAGAAATAAGTTATGTTTTCATTGTCTTCCATCTGCATCATTAACATTTTCAAAGTTATCTGAATCAACATATTGATGGATTATAAAGAGAGTTTTATAATCTTTCTTCTTCAATTCTTTATGTGTAGCCTTTTCTTGATCTATCGCGGCTTCTACAAGCATTGCTACTTCTTCCTTCACAAGATCCCAAAGATCTTGATAATAGAACACAACTTTTATCTGCTTGCACCAATTCTCATAATTGTTGTTCTTGAGAATCGGAAGATTTATTGGAAAATGGCCGTTTGGATGATTCGTTGCCATGGTGATTTTCTTCCCACGAATCGTTTCAACCGGAGCTCTTGATACCAGATGTTGGAAATCCCTCAAAACCTATGGAGAATTTCAACAAATCTTGATGAACAAGATTGTTATCACCCACACAATAGCAATAAAAAGAGAAGAACAATGGAGAAAGAAAGTAAAGAACGATGAAAGAGAAAAGTAATAAAATTCTACAAAGTTTCTCTCTGCCCACAAGCTGTGGAAAACTTCTTATTCACTTTGCAACTGTAAAATACTGTGAATTACAAGTGTTATGAATACTTTATTCACCTCATTACAAAAATAAGGTTTACTCCCTCTATTTATAGATTTAGGTTAACTTGGACCTCAAGCCAAAGCCCAAAACTATAAAAGCCCAAAATAGATAACACTACTAAAATAGGCATAAGTCAAAATCTTGTGTGAAGCAACATGCTTCGACACTTCGACATACTAACACAACTTAACACACTAGGTGGTTCGAAATTTCCTTTCTTTGTCGAGCAACCTGCTTCGTCACAAGGAATTACAATTCAACAAAACTTATGTAGGTTAAAAAATAATATATTTTAATTTCAAATAAAGTAAATTGTTGAGATAAAATCAACTCAATTGAAAAATTTATGTATTAAAATCAATTCTAACTGAATTTCATGATGAAAGTCACATGTTTGGGAATCGAGTAGAACGTCACTTTAAATCTAATGACGGGAGTCCACCTTATTAAAGATGAACAAGTGGGGTGTCGCAGTTCCGAACTCGCTCTCATGCAGTCGGTGTCCTTATACAACTATCAACTGGATTATCTTAACTGGACACTAATGACTGGATTTAATCGTACACCAAAGTCCTATAAATTGTTCATGCCTACAATAATTGATATAAAAATATTAAACAAAAAGTATGATAATGTATCAAAATATAAGTTGAAAAGAAGGCATAGTCCTGAAAAGTCAGGTCAAATGGGTGTTTATGATTTTTAATATCTTAGGGCAGTACCCCATTTTAATGTAGATAAAATAAATAAAAAGTATATATATATATATATATATATATATATATATATATATATATATATATATATATATATATATATATATATATATATATATATATATATATATATATATATATATATATATATATATATATATATATATGAGTGTGTACGCGAGTGCGCGCACATGTGCATGTATGCGGAATACTAGTTTTTATATACAACATAAATAATGGCTAGGAATTTAGTTAGTATGGCAAACGTGTTAGGCATTGCACAAGGAACCGTCAGAGGGAGAGTTTAGTCTGCATACATTTTTTTATATAAGGTATAATGGTTTTATGGATGCAATGATTCAAACATTCTTGTCAAATTTGACGATGTAATTGATGACAGAGTTGACATATTATCTGTCTCAATTAGTGGAAGAGATTCGACATTTTAGCCATCCATTGTAAGTTGGATCTTTTCATGCTATCACACGGTGTTCTGACAATATTTTCAACGGAGAAAGCAGGCTTGTACTCTAAGTTCTTACAAAACTATCAATATAATTATATATGGTAATAGTGCCTTAGATATGAAATTTATTCAATTATCCATATTAGGGATATAGAAAATAGAAGAGTAGGATTTAAAGAATAATATCTAGGATTGAAAACTAAAACTGACAATTTAATAAAAAAAACATATTTAAATTATTTTTGATTTAAATTAATAAAAAATCAAAATAAATAATTTATTAATAAAATTGTTTTGAATGGTAGAAATTGTCTGACCAACTCTTTAGATGATAAATTGTTGAAAAGAAAAAAAATACTCTATGTGAAGGAGACATAGGAGTCTCAAAGCTTTTAAGATAGGTGTTGTTGATATCTTGATACATGGGAAAACTTTTAATCATAAGATGCCGCAAAAATGCATACATACTTTTATCAAGGGAAAGATTCATATATATACTAATAATAATTTAAAAAATCATATTTATCTAAAATTCATGATATTTTTTAATTTACGTATTTTTAGCTGCAACTATTTTAAGACCACTGAATTACAAGATAATTTGACACATGTCTCTTTTTTATTGATGAAATCCAAACAACACTACACCATAAATTTTGAAGGTTCATTTCTCTGTTTAAATAAATTAAATATAACTCTATCATTATAAAAATAATTGTCATTAACATTTTTTTTTTTTAGTATTGTAGTCCAATTTTTATTTATAAGCAAATTTTATTAACATAGAGTTCAAAGGATACTCTTGCCCATTTAATGAGTTACATTGCAAGTTTACAAGGTGATCATCAAAGCTTGAGACAATCTAAAACAGCTACATACAACTCATAAAATTTACAATTGACATTTGATTTTGATCCTTTTACATTCCACATCCATATCATCAACTTTATTGAAAACATTATCTCTTATACCTGACATATACTTCTCCTCTAAAGAGATTGTTGTTTCTTTTCAACCATACACATCAAGAAATTGTCAACCATACAATTTCTTCCTTGTCCTCTTTGAGTTTCCATTTCATTTTTCTTCTAAGATGATTGAAACCCTCTCAATTGTGAAAATTTAACTCGAATTTCAGTATTGTCCAAGCCTCCACTGCTTGCCAAGCCTTCCTAGTTACAGGACATTGAAACAACAAGTGTGCTAGTCTTTCTTCTTCCTGAAAAGATTTGTATTTTTAAATCGAATTTTTTTTAAACAATTGAAAAAGTTATCTTGGATCCTTTGTTACACTTTTATTTTATACATTAAAACCTATAATTTCTTGAAAACAAACATGCATGGTGCTTCATTTATTTTTAAAACATTTAAAGTGGTGTCTACATCTTTTCTCTATTTTATTGTCGATACTATTTAGTATATACTATTCAACTCATTATGTTAACTAAAAATATTAAATGATTAACATAAAAAATTTGTTAGAGAAATTTCCGAAATATTTAATTGAAAAATAACAATGATTAAATTGATTTTATCAATCATTACAATCATAAGTTACTATGTGGTGTAGTGGTTGAGAATTTTGATATTGACTTAAAGGTCACGATATTGGTTCAAATATCCATTAATTTAAAGGTTGTTTTTCTTCACCAATTGGCATAGATTTCTCTATAAATAGAGATAATTTATAGGCCTGAATATACATGAAAAATACTTGTTTCAAGTGCCAAAAATTATATCTAAATAATTCTTTTATTTTTCTAGTATACGAGAATAAATAAGAGAACTTTATTCTGTAAAATATCGTTGATCGATATGCTTAATGTGTACATGCGATTCATGTTAAGGTTTCCAAAGTATCCTGAAGAGGATTCATCGGATTATCCATTTACATCTCATTTGCCTAAATTGGTGGGGACGAATTGAACCTAAACCTTAGTCTAAACACACGCTTTGGAATTTATTGTGTAACTTTCATGATAACATCTTCATCTTCTTCTTATTCAAGTTTTGCAGCAGACCCCAATCAAAATTGTTAAACCTAGTCTAATAAATACTAATAAATAGACTATATTAGATTTTTATGCGGACAAGGATTCAAAATACTTAACCTACAACCAATCACATGGGATGACATCATAGGCTCTAACACAACTTATCTGTCTCCATGGGATTTAAACTACCCATTCTTTTGCTCTAAAATACCAAAGTTTCAAACACCATTTTAGAGGAAGTTTCTAGAGGAGTGTCACAATCGTTAGGATACCAAATTCTATATACACAACAAATGTGACGGCCTCTGAAGAACTTCATATTTCAGTGAATCCTGCTGTTTTGTATTTTACTTAATTGGATGAAAAACATACATATGTCCTCATTATAGGTGGAAAAATGAAGAAATATATTGTAACACACATAGGTCATACGTATAGAATAATAACCAATGGTATTAATAGTTGATACCGAATACATTAATGAAAAATCTAGAACTTGACCAAATTAAAATTCTACAACAATACAATAAGAGCGGCTAATACATCAATAATCAGGTAAAATCTTCAACACAGCGGAAAGACGCTTCATCGAGTCTTCAATGCCAAGTCCACAACTGCGAGTCCAATCCAATTACCTTCTTACCTGAAAAATAATACAACACTGCGGGATGAGATACTAATCTTAGTGAGTTCCCTATCTAAAACAATGAATCTCTCACTACTCTTCTAGATGGGTCAAGGTCTATATGAAAAGTCCATTATGGTATCTGTAGCGGTAAAAAAATTGAGATTAAGCTATCAATTAACTCAACTCATAAAGCAAGAGTCGTCACCGCGCTTTTATTATTTCCAAAGGAAAAGGTAAAAAGTACGAACAAAACCCAAAGAAGTTTTAAAATAAAACTAATAAAAAGAGATAAGGGTTCGGGGGTTAGTTATGCAAAGGGAAGGTATTAGCACCCTAAACATCCATGGTACTCCATGAGAATCTCTTTGAAAATATGTATATTTTAGCTTGAAAATGGTGTTGTTTAAAATAGATTGGAGACATGGGAAAATAAATGTTTTTACAATTTTTTATTTGCCAAGACTTTTGGAGTTTCATGCCTACATACCAACAAAGTTCAATGGAGGATCAAAATCTTGTAGTTCGTGGTAAAAGTAATAAAAAAATGTTTGTTTTGATTCATTTTTAATGAAAATACATTTTGTCATTTTAAGGAGAACACTCAACTAGTCACCCACAAGTATGACAACTTTGCATCATCATGAGAATGACTCTAACTTGGATAAGGATCAACAAGTATGTCATTAGCTCTCATAGATGGAAAATAATTATAATCAATGCTATGGGGATAAGATAATTATATCTCAACTATGGAAGTGATTCATGTCTAAACTTTGAAAAAAAAGTTTTAAAAGGAAAAGTGCACAAAGGGCACAAAAAGATTTGAATGAGTTATGCATTTTTAAGTCTTTTAAAATTAGTCTGGGGATGCTTAAGATGAATTAGAAATTATTAGGAAAATGCTTTGAAAAAATAACTTGACAAAATTCAAGGTTTATTGAAAAGTGGTTCAAGTTTGAAAACAAGAAGATTTTTGAAAAAAGGGAGAAGATTTTGAAAATTAAAGAAAGGGGGAGAAGAAGAAGAGACTATCTTAGAGCATAAAGTAAAAGCTAAGGAGAAAAGATTTGACCAAGAGATAGAAAGCTTTATGACATAAGTCAAGCAAGAATTCCCTCCTTCGGATTAAGCCCCAAACAAGCCAAAATGAGCAAAGAATATCATGCATCAGGTGAAACCAGAGTAACCAAGTGTCGTGCCGCGAAAAATACAAAGTCACCACCAAATTTTATTTATTCCAAAGGAAATGGAAAATAGCGATAAAACCCCAAATGAGATAATTGTTTCGCAACCAAGAGCGGATTCGGAAGTCGGTTATGCGAGAGGAATGTATTAGCACCCCTCACATCCATGGTACTCCATGGAAATCACTTGCTCGTATCAATTGTGTATGGATGTTATTCATCTGTATGTTTCTTGCTATCGGGAATGAGATGAAAGAATGATATGGGGAGAGAAAATAAGTTTTAAGTTAGTGTGCTTGCCAAGGATTTGGACTCTTGTGCCTACGTATCCTCATATGTGCAATAAGGAAATAAGAGCTATGTAGTTCGGCTCACAAACATAACATTTGGTTGGTTGTTTTTACTGAACAATATTGGCGTTCGCGTGCTACGGTTCACTTACTTGTATACTCTGTCATGGGAGCGGGAAGTATCTGCTTGCTTGCGGTAAAATGAATACGCTTGGATCACACTCTAACAGTTAAACATTACTTGCTCACACATGGAGGCTTAAGCGCCGTTCACGATATAACATAAGTAACATGTTCTTATTGAAAGGTTTTGAAGAGAATGCATTGAGGCAAAAGATGATTTGATTTATTGGGGTTGATTTTATGTACGAAGACAAGCATCAGACCCTTGGCTAGATACAGTCAATAGTCCAAGAACTCGGGAGTTGAGACGACAATGTTATCCTAACCACTCTTTTTCATCCAAAAAGGAGATTTGAATTGTGAAAAGAGTTTGGCAAGTCTAATCATTGGAACTTAGAGGGAGACAAGTATCTGATCCTTGACTAAGTACGGCCAACAATCAGAGTACTTGGGAGTTAAGAGAACAATGGAGTCCTAACTACCTTTTTTCTCCCTCATAGCACCTAGATCTAACTTGTTTTAATCATTAGATGTTTTAAGGGGGAAAGTCAAGTGTCGGGTCCTCAAGCTAGGTACGGACGACAACCCAAGTACTTGAATGTTGTGTATAAGCACGTATACCCCCATTTTGCATTCTGGTTTGTTGTGATGATGGTTTTGAAAAATGAACTTGACATTGGATCAAGTGTTTGAATTTATTATGAAAAAGTGTGTGTGTGTGAAGAATGGAGGAGAAAGATAGAATGAGGTTGAGAAGAGAATAGAGAAGAGATATGAATCATGGATTGGATGGGAAGTACTTGATGTTGGATCAAGTATTCACGTTACAATGGTGTGAGTTTTATTCGGAAAAAAACCTGACATTGAATCAAGTACCTTTTGTTTCTTTTGAAATGCTTTATTTATCATTTTATTTTTATCTTTGTTATTGACATGCATGGTGAATTAACTAAAAAGCAATAAACCTAAGCTATTACATGATCATGGGGTGGGGGGACATTTGACCCGCAATGGGGGGGATGTAAGTAATTACAACACAAATGGAAATGGAAAGAAAATTAGACAAGATTACAAACTATGTACCATGCCTAAGGCATACAAGTGGCATGGTACTACTGTAGATGTTTAATTGGCTGCATTGTATGGTAAAACACTAGCTGGATTCTAATGTCTTGACTGATGTCATGACATGCTGTGGAGATGTTTGTTTGACTGCATTGTATGTTAGAATATCTAGATGTACTCTGATGTCTTGGCTGATGTCTTGGCTGATGTCATGACATTCTGAGTAGTGTACTGCAGGTTTAGCTAATACAGGATTTATTGAATGTCAAACTGGATGTTATGATATTCATCCCTGTCAGCAGATACTGAGGAATAGAACAGTGGGTGTTCTGCTATAACTCAGCATTTAGTTTCAGACTGTTTATCAAGAGGATAACAGACCTGGCATAAGGCCTACTGTCTGGATGTCAAACTGGATGTTATGACATTCATTGACAGCATTTATTGAAGAATAGGCAGATTGGTTTTCTGCTACATTTCAGTATACAGCTCAGTCTGCTTATCAAGAGGATAACAGACCTGATGTAAGGCTCTATGTGTGAATGTCAAATTGGAGGTTTTGACATTTGTTATTGTACGCTGATACTGAAGTATGGACATATTGGTTATGTACAGTACAGCAAATTGTACAGTCTATTTTCAGGAAAAACAGACTTAGCATATGGTTAATGTTCTGGACGTCAAACTGAATATTGTGACATTCATTCCTAACAGCATATGCTAAATTGTAGGTTGTTTAGGTTTTCTGTTTCAGGATTTTTCTCAAGCTATTCTTCAGGAATCCAACAGCTGATCTAAAATCCAGGAAACTAACAACTGAGCTACAATTAAGGAACCTAACAAATAGCCTATTTGTTAGCACACTAATATGTGGAAATTAGTTAGAATCCTATGTGGCATTATTTGTGGAGGTCTTGAGACATTTTAGGAACTAAATATGGAGATATTTTAGGAACTAAATATGGATATATTTTAGGAACTAAAAGATTGAAGACCTTGTTTGTAGCAGAAAGTTTCTGCTGACTTTGTAACAGCAAAGGAGAAGTTTGCTGCGATTTCTGAAGGCCCAAATCCAGTTGGGTGATTAGGTTATAAATAGCATATTGTAACCTAGTTTTTGTAAGCCTCTTAGAATGTAAAATTAGGGGTATGTGTAAGGTAAAACCTCTCAACCTGTGGGAAGGTTACCATGTGTTTCTCAGTGTTCCAACACTGAGAGTATTTGTGACTCAAAGCCTGTAGGCATGAGTTGTTATGATCTTGAACGAAGCTGTGAAGCAAGTTCAAGTTGTTTAGCATTACATTGTATTTGTAGTGATAGGAATGGAAACTGGAGGTTTCTATCTAGGAGTTCCTAGGTATAGATTGCATTGGGTAGGGATTAAGTGAAGAGTTGTAAACGGGGGAGTTTAACTCTGAATTAATACTGCTGATAGTGGATCTTCTTCCTGGCTTGGTATGCCCCCAGACGTAGGTGATGTTACACCGAACTGGGTTAACAATTACTTGTGTTATTTACTGCACTTACTTTTTAAGTTCTGCTTAATTCTTGTCTGCGCAGAATTGGATGTCATAACAACTCGTGTGACATCGAAAGTGACAGAACTGGGTGTTCTTCCATTCTATGGTGATATAGTAGCAGATGTCGTGACATCTGTGAATGTGTGCTTATCAGTACTGGGTTTTAATTTGTATAAATGTCTTACTGTATTAGTAACAAAGTTGGATTAGATGTCATTACTTGGAGTAGAACATCTGAATTCTGACTATGCCAGAATTTCAATTGGTATCAGAGCAGGCATCCTGTCTGTTTCTGGTGAGATCCATGGGTGATACTTTCTGGTATCTTGCAAGGAGTTATGTTAGTACTGATGCTGGAACCTGTGAAAGGTTCTGTAATTTCCCTGAATGGTCCCTTGAAGTAGGTGGATGGATTGTTCATGACGGGAATGGTGTGTACCTGTCTCTGGAGGTTGGCAATTGGCCTTTGTGTGGGACAGCTGTGCCAGTATTGAATCACATTCAAACTTGGTATGGTCTTGGAGGCTGATCTGGTGAAGTGTGTGTTCATAGGTTGAGTTGTATTATGATTTCCGCTGCATAATACCTGGAAAAACTCAAACTCTAATGTAGTTTCCCCTCATGTGGATGAAAGGCTGCTGTATTCAAGATTTCATCATAATCTATTGAAGATGTCAAAGATACTCAAGTCTCCTCAAGACCACTCATCATGACGTTCTCACTTCAGGATGGTAAGAATCAACTGATCACTGATTCTTTTACTCTTTTGGGTAATGTATATGAAGACCTTGAAGAATTTCAAGGAAAGTTTGTTCCAAGGAGGTGGAACTAATGTTCTATGTGATGTTAGAACATGTTGTTCAACACGTATGCAGCTACTGGTTGAAGAGCAGATGTTTTTAGGTGTCAAACAAAGGGAGACCTTGTTTGGAACCTACTCCTGACCTGGAAGAGGAGACATCTGTGTGTGCTAAGTTGACAAGGGTAGGGTCAACTGTGTGTATGCTCAAGAAGGTCACATGTAGAGGTCTGGTCTCTAGAAGTGGAGCTGGCTGAGATGTGACATTGTGCAATTTCCTGCTGCTTGTCCTACTCCTGTAGATTGATCAGGGCTGGATAGCTGTTCTCTGGAGTACTAGGGTGTGTTGGAAGACAAGTCCTCTGGATGTTAGAAGTCAATAATGGGGTAACCTGATTGCTATTTCATTTAAGAGGATTGGAACTGTGAGTCTTGTTATTCAAACACCTCGTTCAGAAGTGGCAGTTCTTTCAAGAAGTGAGAATATGAAGATTCAGAGGTTGGTTGAGGTAGTATGCTCTGGCAATGCATATCTACTATTGACTGGTGTTGTTTGTCTTACTAGTACTTATAGTCAGCTGGAGTCTGATTGGTGTGATTGGAGTATGCATAGGTATAACTCATAGAGTTAGTTGCCACTGGTAGGGATAGTGTATGTCATGTTGAGACACTTGTGTACAATGCATGGATATTGGTGTGGAGTTTCCATGATTGGTAATTTGAGGGGGAGTTTTGGTTAACCTCCTCACGGTTGGTCAGCCTAGGGTCTGGTTGGCTTTTGACCTGTGTCACATGGGTTCTGGTTGGTGTGTGACACATCTGCAAGGAAGGATTCATCTCTCTCATTCCTAAGGGTGAATCTAATCTGGAAAGATTCTCAAATCTGTTGAGGTGCTTGCAAGCAGAAGATGCTGACACAAGAAGAGTATTTTCAAAATATTCTTTTGATGGAAGTATCTGAAAGGATAATTGGGAAAGGATTTAAGATCAATGTCTACTTGTGCCAAGTACAAGTATTTAATTGATTATCCTTGGAGCTCAAGATAACTGATGTTCTTAAAGATGTTGGAACATCTCTTCTTCAAGACCCTGTGCAGAACCATAGGAAGGATAGTACATTGGTTTATGATCTATCTCTTTGGTGGCAGCAAAAGCATATGATCTCTGAAAAGGTTTCCTGGCAAGAAACATGTTCAGCCTTGGTGTGTACAAGAAGAAGAAGACAACATAGTCTTGATGGTGGTTACTTGGATCAGTTTATTTCTGATCTAGGTAAGGAAGTGCATTGGCTAATGCACAATGTGGAGTTAAGAACAAGTGGCAGCATTCTTGACATCATGGAAATAGCCCTGCTTTAGGAAGTGGAATCCTTGGTATAGCTGAAGGGTTAGTTTCTAACTGGTCCTTCTGAAGACTCATGCATCAGAGTGTCTGATGTCTTTGGAGAAGAAGTAGGAATTCATCAAGGTGTGAGCTTGGATGACTTAACTGCAAACATGCAGGATGGAGGTTGTTTACTCAAACTTGGTTCCACAATCAAGTCTATGAGAGCATTGAACTCCTGTTCTGTGAAGGGAGGAAATTCTTTCAAGTGACAGAAGAAGGAGCTGAATTCAACAGCTAGATGTTAAAGCACAATGTTGTGACATTTGGTTCAACATCAGAATCTTAGTTGGTGAAGTGGCACATCAACTTAAGATAGAAGGATCTACAGAGGTGTAGATTGGGTACTTCAAAAGGATCGTTCTCATTGCAGTACTTTGGAGTTGCTGGATGGAGAAGATGCTACATGTCTTAGAGAATCTAAGTTTTGTTTAACATGCAGCTTGAAGTTCAAGTCTCACTTGGAAGGTCAGAATATCTTTGGGAGAAGTCTGATAAACGTGGAGAGGTCAAAAAGTGGCATTTGACTTTTTCTTATGAGGATTCATGAAGGAGGTAATCAACCAGTGGCATTTGGTCTATCTCAGAAGTGAGTTCAAAGAATCAAGATAATCAACATATGGCAGCTGATTATTCTTGAGGAAAGTCTGAGACAAATTACTTTTGAGCAGAAAAGTAGTAAGTTGAAGACAAAAGGAGGTGTTTTCTATTCATCTCTTGGAGCTTGTGGTAGAAGTTCTGAGCTATCTATGGAAGATTGTCTCTTGTAATGGGATGACAATGTATATGTCCCAATTTATGTCTGGGTTCTTTTGGATCAAGCTGGTGACTCAGTGATATCTGAAGACTATCAGATGGTGTTCTTTGTTATGTTGTGAAGGATGTCCTAACTAATGTTAGAACACTTTGTGAGGTGGCTTTCTGTTCTGGTTAGAAGAGAGATTGACACAGAGTGTGGATGTGTTCAGCCAAGAGGGTTGAACAGAGGGTGTTCTCTTAAAGACATGAAGATGCGTCTTATGTTTTCCATTCATCAAGTGGTCCGGGTTCTCTTTGAATCAGGAAGTATGTGAAGGTCCAACTTTGGGGTGTTGGATATGTTCATATGTGATCTCCAAGTCTCAAGAGGAGAGTTGGTTGTTCATGACAGGGGGAGTTCTGTCTTTGCGCTGCAAGTAATCATCAAGCTTGTGGTCTATGTGTTCTCAGATAACAAGGTATGACACCTTGTTAGTTAGTGGGATGATATGGTGTGTGTCAAGGCTGAGTGAGCAGAAAAATGTCTGACCGGATGTCATGACATTGCCTTGGACAATATTGTTATTTCCTTCCAAAACTTACAGTCATAAGGAAATATGGATGTTGTGTGTCTCATTATGATATATTAGAATGAGCCTGTGTGTTACAGTTGTGTGGTACAGGGGGAGTAACCATCTACTGTTGTTTTGGTTGTAGTGGTGCTAGATGTCAAGCTACCACTGGAGATAAGAAAGTGGTTTTAGGAAAGAGTGTGTGACTACTTGATCCAAGTTGTGAAGCAAGATCAAGTGGGTGGTGTCTTGATCAAAGTTGTAAAGCAAGATCAAGAGGGGGTATTCTTGATTAAAACTGTGAAGTAAAATCAAGATTGTCGGTCTGACATTTGTGTGTAATTCTGTTTTATTTTGGTCTGTAATTTAAAGTGTTGCTTTGGCAACATTTTTGACAAAAAGGGGGAGAAACACCTGTGATTCCCCAGGACAACAGATTATGTGTTAAACAGATATTGAAGATCCTCTAATCCAGAGGTTGTGCTGCAGCTGTTGTTCCACTTCTAATGAGTGTGAGTGTGTTTATGTGTGCTGCAATTAGAAGTATTTATTTAACTTCTGTACGTGAGCTGATATGTGAAGTTTTTATTTAACTTCCATGTGTGTGAGTGTGCTGAAACTCTGAGTGTATTAGCTAGGTTAATTTCCTGCTAGATGTGAGATTTCCGCTGCTATGGACTCTGTTGTGAGACCAAAGTGTTTTAGCCAAAAATTTGCCAAAGGGGGAGTTTGTAGATGTTTAATTGGCTGCATTGTATGGTAAAACACTAGCTGGATTCTAATGTCTTGACTGATGTCATGACATGCTGTGGAGATGTTTGTTTGACTGCATTGTATGTTAGACTATCTAGTTGTACTCTGATGTCTTGGATGATGTCATGACATTCTGAGTAGTGTACTGCAGGTTTAGCTAATACAGGATTTATTGAATGTCAAACTGGATGTTATGATATTCATCCCTGTCAGCAGATACTGAGGAATAGAACAGTGGGTGTTCTGCTATAACTCAGCATTTAGTTTCAGACTGTTTATCAAGAGGATAACAGACCTGGCATAAGGCCCACTGTCTGGATGTCAAACTGGATGTTATGACATTCATTGACAGCATTTACTGAACAATAGACAGATTGGTTTTCTGCTACATTTCAGTATACAGCTCAGTCTGCTTATCAAGAGGATAACAGACCTGATGTAAGGCTCTATGTGTGAATGTCAAATTGGAGGTTTTGACATTTATTATTGTACGCTGATACTGAAGTATGGACAGATTGGTTCTGTACAGTACAGCAAATTGTACAGTCTGTTTTCAGGAAAAACAGACTTAGTGTCATACCCCAAAATTTGCCCGTTAATCTTTCAAGACATTCTTCAAGGCACTCCAACTCATTGTTCAAGACATTGATCTTAAAGGAACAAAGACCCAGCTCACAGGTGGCCAAATCCAGAAAATGACTCAAACTGGCATGCTCGCTAGGCGAGCAAATCCTTCGCCTAGCGAACTCTTCGCTGCACCACTCGCCTAGCGAAGCTTGCGAATACCAGAAATTTTGGGCTTCATTCTGAGCCCATCAGGTCACAAAAACTATTATAAATACCAAGACCTCATTCAGAAAAAGTGGAGGACGAAAAACAGAGGAGAAAAGGAGAAACACAAACACGCACAGAGAGCAAACCCCGGAGGCTAACCAAAAGAATTCAGAGCAACCCTAAAGGAAACCCTGAAGGAAACTCACCTGCACAAAGGTTACCTCCGCCCACTCGATTCGGTACAAACCCTAAGAGTGATCTGCCAATTCACTGGTGTAATTCAATCGCAAACAGGTTTGCACCATCACTACCGTTTTATACTTCCAATTTGTAATCTCTAAATACATGATGCATTATGATTGAATTTTGGATATGTAGTTAGATTTTTCATGTGGGTTTAAGTATGCATGAATATCCTGAATGTTTAACCGTGTAATTTCTGTAATGGATGCCATAGGGTCCGGAGTTCCGGAAATCGTACTGTTATCAAACTCAAAACCCGCAGCCGTTCGCTAGCACCTCGCTCAGCGAACATGTAGCGAGTGTTCGCCAAGCCTTCGCTAGGCGAGGCAGTAGCGAACATGACAGTCGCTGATTTTACCGTTCTGTTCTGTGCTTATCTGACATGTTTTATTATAACCGTGTATTATTGGCCTGACATTCTTACTACTGTGGTTCTTTTGTTTGGTGCAACTCTCGATTGCACCTCGTTTTGGTATTCTAACCCGTTTGTTGACTTTTTGTGAGGGTTCACATACTCCCGAAGAAGGTAGCTTGCTAGGTATTCCACTTTATTTGTGGGATACCCTTGTGGAGATCTATTCTAATTATCTAACTGATTACAAATGTTGCCTTTGAATACATGTGATCTTGGTCATCTCTTTGTTGCCTTACGGTATTACGGTCATGTCCCGCGAACGTGGGGATACACTTAGCAAAGACCCTTCGATTAAATCATCACGTCCCTATAAGATAAATCATAGTCCCTCGGATGCTGCCTTTGAATATATGATTTTGTCCCTCGATGGCCCGTCGTCGTAGCCTACGGTTAAATGATGATCGTCCCTTCGAATGCTAAGGTATCCTTACAAATGTTGCCTTCAATGACCAATCGATGACCCTACGATGTCCCTTTACATCCAAAGGATAAGACTACTTACTTCTCAATAGTAAGGACAGTTTTACCCTCATAAGGATAGGAAATACCCCTAAAGACCTTGGGTAGGTATAACTCTTAAATGCTGACTCACAACTTAAAATACTTTTCACACCTCACACTTTGCAAAACATCTATTAGAAAATCACCACTTGGTATACATTCGCACTAGAATCATTGCCAAGTTATATTTTTCTAAACAGCTTTCAAAATTAAACGAGATAAACACTTTGTATGCATTCGTACAAGAATCATTACAAAGTTAAACTCTCTTTTCAAACATTTTCTAAACATTTCTCAAACACTTTTTCAAACAAGAAAAACATAAGTGATTAAGCAATTAAGAGCCCATGGATAACCATGGATACAAAGGGTGCTAACACATTCCCTTTGTATAATGTACCTCCCGAACCCAAAATCCAATCAAGGTCTTTCCTGTTCTTTTCCACCTTTCCTTATTGGATAAAAGAAAAGTCGGTGGTGACTCTTGCTATCCGCGACATTTGCTTTCCAAAGCAAAATCACCCAAAGTCAGTTCATCGTATGACACTTAGCATGTGGTTAATGTTCTGGACGTCAAACTGAATATTGTGACATTCATTCCTGACAGCATATGCTAAATTGTAGGTTGTTTAGTTTTTCTGTTTCAGGATTTTTCTCAGGCTATTCTTCAGGAATCCAACAGCTGATCTAAAATCCAGGAAACTAACAACTGAGCTACAATTAAGGAACCTAACAAATAACCTATTTGTTAGCACACTAATATGTGGAAATTAGTTAGAATCCTATGTGGCATTATTTGTGGAGGTCTTGAGATATTTTAGGAACTAAATATGGAGGTATTTTAGGAACTAAATATGGAGATATTTTAGGAACTAAATATGGAGATATTTTAGGAACTAAATATGGAGATATTTTAGGAACTAAATATGGAGATATTTTAGGAACTAAAAGATTGAAGACCTTGTTTGTAGCATAAAGTTTCTGCTGACTTTGTAACAGCAAAGGAGAAGTTTGCTGCGATTTCTGAAGGCCCAAATCCAGTTGGGTGATTAGGCTATAAATAGCATATTGTAACCTAGTTTTTGTAAGCCTCTTAGAATGTAAAATTAGGGGTATGTGTAAGGTAAAACCTCCCAACCTGTGGGAAGTTTACCATGTGTTTCTCAGTGTTCCAACACTGAGAGTATTTGTGACTCAAAGCCTGTAGGCATGAGTTGTTATGATCTTGAACGAAGCTGTGAAGCAAGTTCAAGTTGTTTAGCATTACATTGTATTTGTAGTGATAGGAATGGAAACTGGAGGTTTCTATCTAGGAGTTCCTAGGTATAGATTGCATTGGGTAGGGATTAAGTGAAGAGTTGTAAAAGGGGGAGTTTAACTCTGAATTAATACTGCTGATAGTGGATCTTCTTCCTGGCTTGGTATGCCCCCAGACGTAGGCGATGTTGCACCGAACTGGGTTAACAATTACTTGTGTTATTTACTGCACTTACTTTTTAAGTTCTGCTTAATTCTTGTCTGCGCAGAATTGGATGTCATAACAACTCGTGTGACATCGAAAGTGACAGAACTGGGTGTTCTTCCATTCTATGGTGATATAGTAGCAGATGTCGTGACATCTGTGAATGTGTGCTTATCAGTACTGGGTTTTAATTTGTATAATTGTCTTGCTGTATTAGTAACAAAGTTGGATTAGATGTCATTACTTGGAGTAGAACATCTGAATTCTGACTATGCCAGAATTTCAACTACAAACAATACAAGTCGAGTGAATGGGTTAGAGGCATGACTAGTTAGAAGTATACTCGAATCTCCAAGTCACATGTGGAAACACAAAGCAACAAACGGGTTAGCATGAGATCAAGTCAAATGAATGAGAATGATGCAACAATATGTAAACACATTCAATGGTTTAAATCAATTCAAAGGATAATGGATTAATCAATGAAAAGTAATCAAAGATCCATCATGTGATCATGACAAATGAAATTAAGCATACAAAGCATTCATCACCTAAATTGAAATGGTATTTTCAATTTATCAATATGATAACAAACCAAGTGAAATCAATTAAATGGACAATTAAAGTGAATATTAATTCTAAAGATCTAAATCTACCTAAACATGAATTAGGATCACAATCAAAATGGGAAATTCACAATCCAAATTACAACTTAGATTATACCCTATATGGACATGAACAATCATCATACAATAGTCCAATTGAACGAAAAATTAACCTAAGGTCTAATCATGGTAAAATGAGCTTTTCTCTCAAGTAACATCAAGAAACTCAAAATAAAGCAGTAAAAATGCAATAAAAATAAAGCAATTAAAAAAAATAAAGATGCAATAAAATAATGCAAGTAAAGCAATAAAGATAAGCACCCGAACATGAAAAGAAAATAAACAAAACTAGGTTTGACTTGCTTAAATACTCCCTAACAAAGTCGCCAGCCTACTAGGGAGTCCCAACAAGCAATCCCCAATAGAGTCGCCAGCTGTCGCGCCGCAAAAAATACTTGAGTGCATCGCATGCTCGAAGATACATTAGAGTCACGACCAAACTTTACTTATTTCCGAAGGAAAGGGAAAGTATCGATAAAAACCATGGGAAGAAAAGAAGGGTAAGGAAGTCGGTTATGCAAGGGAAAGGTAGTAGCATCCCTCACATCTGTTGTACTCAACAAGAACCATTTTGATTGTTCTTTGCACGGATGGGTGTTATTATCTAAAGGTTACTTGAAAATGGTAAAAGGGGAAAAAGTTTATTAATTAATATGCTCGCCAAGGATTCGAATCCTCGTGCCTATGTATTCTCATAGTGCAATGAGAAAATCAGAGCTCTGTAGTTCATGGTAGAAAATAATGATTTGTTGGTTGATTTTAGGGAACAATTATAATTGTATCCTAGAAGTATGTAGACATTAGTTGATTATGATCCTTGTTTGGGTGCTCTAAGATTTTAGTATGACTGCTAAGGAATAGATTATAACAATTATTTTATAAAAAGAAAAGAAAATTGTTGTTTTGAAAAAGGTTTGTGTGATAAAAAGAAAGAAAGAGTTGCTTGAATTGAATTAAAAAGGCTAGTTGCTTGAATTACAACAAAGGAGTTATGAAATGAGGAAAATGTTGTTTGGATGTTGTGAAAGTATTGTTTAGATGTTGTGAAAGTATTGTTTGGATCGAGATTGTGTGGTTTGAATCCATAGGGTATGTGTATCTGGACCAAAGAGTGTGGTGTTAACCAATATGTGGTGATTAGCTAATGCAAAGTTGTAGGGTTTTTCCTAGATCCGGAGGATCAATACATACAAGAAATGGAATTTTCCTGAGCACGGAGCTCACAAGGTATTGCATGAGTTGCTTAAGCACGGAGATTACAAGGCATGAATGAATTTCTTGAGCATATAGCTCACAGGGAAATTCATGAGGGTTGCCAGAGCATGAAGCTCAACAGGGCAATGCATGAGGGTTGCCAGAGCACGGAGCTAAATAGGGCAATGCACGAGGGTTGCTAGAGCATGGAGATCAACAATGCATGAATGATTTTCCAATGTGTATACAAACTAGTGCTTAAGTGTCTGTCCTGAGCATGCAAACCCATGTTTTATTGTTAGAATGCGGTCAAAACATGTCTTCACCATAACAAAATTTAATCAATTAAACTCTTATTTTCTCACAAGAACATTGCTTAATCTTTTCTAATGTGTATACAAACTAGCACTTAAGTCTCCACCACGAGCATGCAAGCACACGTTTAACCGTTAGAGTGCGATCTAAGAACTTGTTCACTAAAATAAACCAACCAAACAAACCTCTTTTTTTCGCCTTCGTATGATCGAAACATTTTCATAAACGAACAATGTTTAGTCCTTTCTAACGCGTATACGACAAGCGCTTAAGCCTCCCATGCGCGAGCATACAACTAAAGATTCAAACTTCTAAAATATGATCAAATAGAATCCTTTCTACCGCAAAACCAACAAACATTAAGTCTCCTATCTGCGAGCAAACAAGTCAATGTTTAACCATAAGAATATGACCTTCGATAAAAAAAATTGCATTTGCTTCATATTGTTTACACCTTCTAGTCACTGTTATAAGCTACAACAACAAAAATTTGGTTCATTGAATAATTGATGCATCTGATATATAATAATGACCAGATACATCATTTATTCAATGAATCTAAAAAGTTTTTTCTTGCTTATAATAATGACCGGAGGGTGTATATTATGATTTGGGAATCTACGCAATAAAAGTTTAAACCTTTCCCACTAGTCATATAATGATTCAGTCTCTTGCTGCTTAAAATTTGTAATTTTTGCTCTTCGCTCAAAAAACTGAGTGGTGGTGAAGAGTCTCTCTAAGAATTTATCCTCCAGCTCTTTCCATATCTAAATAGTTCTATTTGGAAGGAAAAGTAACCAATATTTAACCCTTCCAATTAGCGAGAAACCAAACAACCTTAGCTAGACTTAGTCTTCTATGATGTCAGTTGATCTACACATCGAAGTTGTTTCGTATAAGCAAGCAAGATGCTCCCATGTATCTCTAATTGCATTCTTGTCGAGCAGATTTTATCTGAGACCTGAAATCACAGAACTTTTGATATGAAAGTTAGTTAAGTTTACTGGTACAAACCCTCTAGAAACCTGTCCTTCGTCGGTCCTTTTACATTAGCCCCCCATAGTAGGTGGTGGTACAATTCCCATGATAATCTCTTCTTCAACGTCCGAAGAGATTAGTGGGTTGTCTTCTACCAAGATCTTTTGAGATAAAGTTGCTTCTCTAATTACTCTATTGCTAGCACATGTAGTTCTTTCAATTTCTGGATCAAACGGTGTCAATTTCGATCCTGAGTTGCACATACACAAACAAGAAATACCTCGGTAGTACGGTAATTAATGAAAATAAAAACAAAACATAAAAATAAATAAACAAATTTTACTCGGGCATTGCCTTGTTGAAATGATCAACAGTCCCCAGCAACGACACCAAAAGCTTAATGACTTCTCGGCAAGTGTACTGATAATGTTGCAGTAATAAAATAAGATCAATTCCACGGAGTCTGCTATTTAACAAGACAAATTTGTGCAATTCGTATAAAAGAGTAAATTAGGGGGGTGGGCTTTAGGTTCAAATGTGAAAAGAAAATACATTTGTTTGCCAATAAGAAGAAATCATTCAGGTTGTGTATAGAATCTCATATTTCTCTATTGTTGATGTTCGATGCATTACATGAATGATATTGTCACTATAATCCCATGGAGAATTAACAAAACCGCTATAATCAATCTCTTACAATATAGATCACTAATCACTACTCGGAGTTTCCTAACCCTAGTCCACCAACGTAAGTAAGACTAGGCAATGCAATAGAACTTTAATTCGTAAGCCACTACTTGGGGTCTCCTATCCCTATTCAACCAGCGTAAGCACAACAATTGCCCTAGGGCCAACACATTGACTAAGGGTCAGTATTCATTATGTGTCCAAAATCATATTAAAATAGTATCTCGCATAAAAAATATTAAGAACAAAGTGAAATTGAATATAATTATAGATCAAATTACTCATGCAATATCAAATCAAACATATGTCCCAACAATATCAAAATAGGTTCATCAAACACAAACTAACCTAGAGAGAATTAGTTATTTATAATTCAAATTACAATGCCAAAATCAATTAGGAATGCTTGAATAAGATATCCCTTGAAGGATTGGCCTCTAATGACTCCAAATGCTCTTAAAAATCACTTTTTGTGCTATAAACTTGTATTTTTGGTGCAGAAATTCGTAACCCTTAAAAAAGTGCAAAATGTCCCTTTAAAAAGCCTTCAGAATGGACCCGAACACATCAGAAAAGCCCATAAAAATGGGTCATCATGTGCGTGATGATCTGCATCGTGCGATGCATATGTTACTTATTTATCGTATGCGCGATACTACACATGATTATTCTAGTAGCTGCACGTTTTTTCTCCATTTTCACCTGATTTTCACTAAGTCCCTATTTCTTCAACACTTATCTAGATTCTCCTCTTTCTTTGGCCTTTATTCTTCATTTTTTCTCCTCTTTAACTTGTTTTGATATGTTTCTTCAACCAACTTCATTCACTGATAGTGTCATCAGGTACCACAATACATGCGCTTATAAGCTTTATTATCCTATCACCAACAAAGTTGAATTCAACAGAGATGTCATTATGAAAGAATCAAGAGTGTGGGATTAGAAAAAATCTCAATCCAACTCTGGTACAGTGTTAACACCTGAGTTAACTTCTAAAAATATTTCAGACTCTGAAGAAGAATCTACCTATGAAGGAGATTCTGAGTCTGAAGATGATTCAGAGTCTGAAGGTGATTATGAGGATGAAGAATAGTCTGAAGGCGAATTTGAATCTGAAGGTAAATCTGATTCAGATTCTGATGATGATTCAGACTCTAATGGTAATTATGAATATGGTGGTGGTCATACATATGAAGGTGGACCAGACTCTGAAGGTAGTCGGACATCTGATATTATTTTAGCATCTGAAGAGGATTCTGAACAAGTTTAGAGACCTCAAAGAATCAGACAAATACTAAGAAGATTTGCAGAGTTTGACATGTTGTAAGATACTGAGATAGACTCTGAAGGAGAAGTCATCCAATGTGCCATGTTAGTAGACTCTGAACCATTAAGTACAAAAGAAGCTCTCAAGAAGAAAGTGTGGCTGAAGGCCATTAAAGAAGAACTTGATGTTATAAAAAGAAACAAGACTTAAAAGTTGATTGAGCTTTCAAAGAATAAGAAATACATCAGTGTGAGATGGGTTTGCAAGGTGGAACTAAAGTCAGGTGGATCAATTGGCAAACACAAAGCAAGGTTAGTAGCGAGAGGATTTCTACAGAAATCTAGACTAGATTACTTTGAGGTGTTTTTTCCTGTAGCTAGACATGAAACAATCAGACTAGTGATTGTTATAATTGCTAACAGGAATTGGTTTCTAATGCATTTAGATGTGAAATCTGCATTTCTGAATGGTTCTTTATAAGAGGAAGTTTATATATCACAACCTTCTGGATTTGTGAAAAAGAATCAGGAAGGGATGGTTTATAAGTTGCATAAATCATTGTATGGACTGAAACAAGCTCCTAGAGCTTGGAATCTGGAAATTGATTCATTTTTCAATCTACAAGGATTCAAAAAATGTGATATTGAGTATGGTGTTTATGTTCAACATAGATATGATAGCAATATGATTTTGGTGTGTCTCTATGTTGATGGTGTATTACTAACAGGGAGTTGTTCAAATGAGATAGTTAAGTTCAAGAAGGTGTTGATGAATGTGTTTGAGATGACTGATCTTGAAAATATGACATATTTTCTAGGGATGAAGATTATGTACTCTGATAAGGGTATAATTTTGCATTAGCTGAAGTATAAACTTGAGCTTCTAAAGATATTTGAGCTAATGAATCGCAAGTATGAAATCACACCTGCTGAGACAAATCACAAGTTAGATTCATATGTTAAGGATGATGATTTAGATGCTACAACTTTTAAACAATTGGTAGGCTCATTGAGATATCTCTGTAATACCATATATGATATTTTCTATGTAGTTGGAATGGTGAGTAGGTTTATGAATAAACCAAAGTGGTCACATTACCAAGCTACTATCAGGATACTGAGGTATATTAAGGGGACTCTGAAGTATGGAGTTTTGTTCTCTTCTGGTGTTGAAACTGATTCAGAGCTGATATGTTATTCAGACTTTGATTGGTGTGGAGATAGAGTTGACAGATGAAGTACTTCTGGATATCTTTTCAATTATCTGGGAGATCTCATTTCTTGGTACATTATGGGTGCATTGTTTGTTTGTCAAGCTGTGTGGATTATGAACTTGCTACATGATCTGAAGATCAAGATGAGCAAGCCTGTGAAGTTGATGATTGACAACAAATCAGCTATAAGCCTTGCTAAGAATCCAGAGTTGCATGAAAGGAGTGAGCACATTGACACATAGTTTTATTTTCTGAGAAACCAGGTTCATAATGGGGTGCTTGAAGTTGTGCATTGTAGCACTCAAAAGCAGCTGGGAGATGTTCTGACCAGAGTAATCAAGAGTGAACATTTTATCTAGCTGAGGGATGAATTGGTGTTGTTGTTTTTGATTAGCTGAATATGAATTAAGAGATGGTGTTAGATATAACTCATTCTCATTTAAGTTGCATTTAGGATGAATTTGAATTTAATTTAACTTCGGTTTTGATAGTATATATATATATATATATATATATATATATATATATATATATATATATATATATATATATATATATATATATATATATATATATATATATATATATATATATATATATATATATATATATATATATATATATATATATATATATATATATAACCTAGCTGCATTCGTTAGCATTTTTTTTGTGTAGCAAAATTTCAATTCCATTAAAAGTTAGTTACAACTTTTCAATCTTCTCTCTCTTTTATTTTCATCATTTTCATCTTCTTCCTCTTGTGCACCAACGTGTCCATGATATCATTAATGACAACTCAATGTCACACCAACATTTTTTCCTCTTCTTCTTTGACCAAACTTGTTTATGGACGCAAATAAAAAAAAACTAAAATCAAACATTGTGGATGAAGTTAATTTGAATTGAAAATGGAAGAGATGTGAGGAGAAGAGGCACAAAATTGAAGAAAAAAAAAGATGGGGATAAGAGGTGCATGATGAAGGTATCGGACTTTAGGGTTTCGGAAATAGGAAAATTTTGTTATTTAATTCACTTTGTTAAATATTATTAAGTTATTAATAAATAATATAATTACTAATATTAATAAAAAAAACTTGAAGATTTTAGTTTGAAAAAAATAAGAGATATATTCTATATAAAGTTTAATAAAAATGGGATAGTAGAATGGTTATTAGTAGAGAAAAAAAATGAAAAATAATAGATAAATCGAAATTATCTTAGATATTTTGAATAAGGATAGATATACTATATATTATTTGAGGGACATTGATAGAACGTGTTGTCATTTGTTAAGGTGGATTACTCAGCAAAAGTCGAATGTAGCTTTGGTTTAGATGATGAATGGAAGCACAATGAGAATATCTTATTCCTCTATAATTTAGGTCCCACTATGGATGATGTTGATCTTTATAGAATCTTTTGTTTTTCAAAAGAAACATTTTGGAATAAAAAAGTTTTTTAAAATGGATGATTTATTTTAATTTTAATTTTTGATATATATTTTTTAATTTTATACTTTAGTTAATATCGTTTCCGTTCGTTTTTAAGTGTTATTTTTTTACTTTTTATCTATATTAAGAAAGTTAATCATTATTGTTATTTTTCAAACAATAATTCTTCTTTTATCTATAATATCTTTAATTATTTATTATATATATTTTATTTTTTCTCTATATATAATAATTATTTAGGAGTAATTTTGACAAAATTGGAATTAATACTATCTTGAATTTGACGAATGATAATTGAAAAGAAACAATTTTTTTTCAAGAAAATGACACTTATAAAGGAACGGATTGGGTATTATTTTTATTAGAGATGTTCATTGGTTTGGACAAATCTGAACCAAAACCGGAATCCAAAGCAAACCATGGTATTTGGATCGGATATTTTTTTAATTCGAGCAAAAATCGAAGCAAACCAATAAAATCTAATATTAATTGATTCGGACAATGAATTTCAAAAATTATACCCGCGAACCCGTCTACCCGAACCAACCATATTAATTCATATAATTTATATATAATCATGAAAACTAATATAAGATATTCAAATTTTTAAGAAAAAAGAATTTTCATGTGATAACATTCAGAATCTATATAAAAGAATGAAAAAAATAAATTCTTTATATTTTTATAGAAAATTAGTTGATGTAAATCAGAGATTTTTTTTATAAAAAATTGTATATTTATTTCTAATGTATCCGATCAATCCAACTCAAATCAATCCGATATTTTTCGATTTGGTTTGGTTTTGATTTTATCGGGAAGAAAATGTGAAAATTCAATCCAAACTAATTCATATATTTTTTATCAGTTTGGACATCAAATTCTCTTAAAACCAAACCAAACTGACTTATGAACACCCTTAATTTTCATATTTCTCAATAAATAATAAAAATATTTTAATAAATACATCATTCTGTCTTTTATTTATTTATTTTTCTTAATATATAATCATGGGATATATTCTTATTCTACAAAACATTATATGCGTAAATTCTATTGATGCAACTGGGAATACTAATTCTCCAAGTAGAATTTAAATAGACCGTAAATTCCCCATAAAAATATTAGTTTTATTGCAACTTGAGACCACAGTTTATTCTTGCAATTTGCAAGTAATCAAGTTGTACTAAAAATGTTAGCTAAGTATTGTTTAACTCTTGAAATATAATTTAGAAAACATAATTATATTCTTCAAATTAATGTTCTATATTTTATTTTCTGTGAAAACCTATTCTATTATGTGAATATTAATCTTAGAATAGTAATATTTAATTATTTTAAATTTATATCTCCAAATATAATTTCGTTTTTTACTAAATTTAATTAAATGGCCTATATTTCAGCAAAAATAAATTATATAATAGTAAATTTATTCCGGTAGTCCCCTTTATGTGTTTTTTGATAAAATAACTATTTATGTGCTTAAGTTAAGAACTGTCGGCAGTCAGTCTGAAAAGTTTTTTTCTTTCTTTCAGATTGTGACTTATTTCTGTATTCAGATTATGACTTTTTGTCCAACTTACTAACATAAAACCAAATCATTAATACTATATTTAGTTAATACTATACATTTAGAAAAGAGGAAGTATGAAACAAGTTTTATTCAATTGTTAAAAATATACAAAATAATTTTGAATTATGTAATTGTCCTCGTGCTTGCTAAAAAAAAAAAGGTAAAGGCACAGAAATTTGAGAACGGTTTTTGGTGCTGAGAAATTTGCAATCATGAATTTGAACTAATAGAATTAAGTGAGTTACAAAGTACTAAAAGTTTGTACAATGTGATGCATAGAAAATTATTATTAAGTATCCGCACAGAACCAAAATTTCAGTTTATTTAAATTTGTATAAACTGTTCCAACTTATATTATTTCAATAGAGTTTCATGAATAACTTCTGAACAAACACTTCATTAACTTCCGTCGATTATCTGGCATCTGGAATCTAGTAACTTTGAATGCATAATTTGAATTTTTTTACCTAAATAATCCAGTTTTTCAAAAAATTCTTAAAATGATTCAGTTTTTAAAAAATATCTCAAATTACCCCATTTTGAAGAGAAGGAATCAAATGAATTGACGCATGCTCTTAAACTAAGAGAGGATGTGCCAATTGGATTGGTTAGTCCACCTTGTGTTGTCAATCCAATTAGCGTATGTGTGTTAAATTTTAAAGGAGACGTCAATTGGTCTAACACTTGTGTGTGTTACGTATTTTTTTTTTAAAAATATTGCACATGATAGATAAAGTCGAGATCGGACCAATTCATATTAATATTAATACTCGCTTACACAAAAAAGACTAATGTCGATGACCGGGATTACCTAACCGACCTCCAGTCCCACATCCCCTAGCTACCCGAACTCGTGGCCCTAATCCACGTTGATGATTCACCTCAGGTGTTTGAGTATCTGAGGACCCAGGAACATCACCACCAACTGCAGGAGATTGCCTGAGATAGTCAGACAAACCAGCGTAGTTTTATGTATGCATCAAAGGGGTACCACCATAGTTGAGTTCATGACCCATGCCAGAGTAGTTGGGTTGTGTTTGAGTTGTTGGAGGGAAACCGGGACGATTGAAGGGAGACATTGGTGTGAATGATGCGTCGAGGAAAGACTGAAATGATTGTTGTGGTGTTTGGTAGACATATGGTTGTTGAAGGTTTTTGTTTTGAGATGTTTGGGCTTCTTGGCTATGGTAGAAGGAGGGACAGTTGGTGTTAAATGATTGTTGAGTGTTTTGGCTAAGGTGGCTATGATATGGTGATGTGTTGGGTGCATAGCGATGATGGATGTCTTGATGATGATCTAGTTGGTGGTGGTGGTACGGGGTATGCTCTTGGTATTGTGGTTGGGTGTTTGGTATGTTAGGGTTGTAGGTTTGTGTGTTTATGGATCGGAAATTTTGATGGATAGGGGGTTGTGAGTAGCCGGTCTAACAATGTTGTTGGGGGTTAGATATTGAGCCTTCTGGTGTGTAAGTTGCCTGGCGTGGATCGTATAGGTACATATCCTCGACTATGAACTCAAATCCAACCGATATGTACCAAGTCATATAATTACGACTTGGTTTTTCTTCAGTTGGCATCACAGCGTCAGTTAAGACATGGTCTTGGCGGTGCTTCCATTTGCGACACTCAGATCTAGCGAAGCTCTGCCATGGGTTAAAGTTCCATTGGTCGTTAACTTTGTGTAGATTCATTCTCCTAGGTTTGTCGGGGGATCTGGGATGTGTTGAAGCATACCGAACTGCAATTTAACACGATCACTATTGTGCATCTCCACAGTGGTGAATCTTATGATCGGTGTGCATGCAGTCCAAACGGTTGCGTCTTGTTCGTTGATTTCATGGTCATGATCCAAATTTAGATATGGACGCCAAATGAACTGAAATGTGAACATATATTAGATTATAAATTTGGTAGAAGAAATTAATAAATTATTACGAAATAATTAGGTTAATGGCCATACATCTGTTGGTCGAAGGTGATCCAAGAGATTGTGATACTAGGTAATACAGTGTCTAGGACATCTGTTATAACTCATACCACGTGTCGGTCATCTGCACCATAAAAGTAAAAATATTATTTAGAGATAATGATCGGTAAAGTAAGTAAATATAGTCCATTTTTAAGAACTTACTTTTGTGCATACGGGAATGTGAATGGGTTGTTGTTGACGGGCGCCAGGGACGGTAGTCTGGACCAACCCCATGCTTGGAGCAAAACAGCACATTCAGAAAATGTAGATGTGTCTTTGTGTGCATTTTTACACAAAGAGCTATAAAGATAAGCCAAACAAGCGGACCCTTAACTGTAACTTCCTATTCTATCTACATGTCTTAGTAAAGGTAAATACATACACATGCATACTGTAACACCCCGATAAAATAAGATAATTATTTAAATTGAGTTAATAATATATTTATTAATTTAATTAAATAATTGGAATTATTATTATTATTGGAATAATAATTATTGGAATATTATTGGGATTATTATTATTGGATTATTTTTATTGTTATTATTGGAATAAAAGTAGAAATCAGTAAAAAGGTTCCATTTGGTAAAAAGAGTTATTTTCACGTGAAAAGGGAAAAGAGCCAGAGGACGAAGGTTGAAGGAAGGAAAAGCTTGAAGCTCAGAGATTTGCCGGATTAACTCAGGTAAGGGGGGTTTATCATCGATTAATGGGTATTATGGGATAATATGTGATGGGTAGTGAGAAACCATTGATTTGCCTCTGATTGAATGATGTATGATGAATTTGTGAACTTTTGGGATGAACGAAATTGGGATTAAAATTGAAGAAATTCGTAGGAATTAGAGGTAGAAAGGTTAGAAATTTGTGAAATCGAAAGTGTATGATTCGTGTTAGACGAGATGAATGAATTGTGTGTAAAATTTGGACTGTGGAAGGTTGAATTGGATAGATCTCGTAGCAGGAGAAGCCATTGCAGATCTGGAAATTCTGGTTTCTGGTCATACGCGTATGGCACTAGGCAATACGCGTATGATATGGCTGGTACGCGTATGGATGAGGCCTTACGCGTATGAGTGAAAAAGATGATGTTTTGAACGTGAAATTGTCTCTGTTAGTACGCGTATGAGAATGTGGTACGCGTAGCATACGCGTATGGGCGTGGGCAATACGCGTATGGACTTGGTCAGGAATGGGCAATACGCGTATGGGCATAGGCAATACGCGTATGGGCAGACTTGTGGTTTTTCTGAACTATGGTTGTGCAGTTTTTGGTTGTTTAGGCTGAGTGATGTAACTTAGCTAATGTATGACGTAGTAGGGATCATTTTCCCGTTGTTTTGAGTAGTATAGGTATTAGTAGAGTGTGCTAATACTGTGTTTGATTATGCGGCATGATATGATATGCTTTTGTGATAAAATGTGTTGATGATGTGTGATGGTATGCATGATGCTGTGAATGTATCAGTTATGTATGCATTTGTGAATAGACTGTTTTATGGCTTAGAGTGTGAGCATATGTCTATTCTTGAGTTGTTGTTGTTGTTGCATTGCTAGGTGATTAGCATGCATATTGTGGCCTTTATGGTGGTAGCTAATTCCCATGGTGAGGAATTAGTGAGTAAATCATTTTGATTGTTGTTGATGTTTGCATGCTAGGTGATTAGCGTGCATAGCATGGCCCATTTGGGGTGGTAGCTAATTCCCATGGTGAGGAATTAGTGAGTGAGTCACTATGTCTCAAATGAGTGGGACTAGTGAGCTTGGTAGCCGTGCCTGGATTTGGACGGTGAGGTTGAACTATACGTTCACAAATAGTCGGTACCGCATGCATGGAGTCTCATTGCATAATATATGTATGGCGTATAATATGAATGGATGTATTCCAATATTATACGTGTTGTTTGTGTTGGTGTTGAGTATTATGTTGAGTTGATGTGCTGTTACTGAATACATGTTTGGATTAGGGTGATGAAGTGTGTTAAATTACTTAACATGACATGATATTTTATAATACTTATTATATTGATTGAGGAACTCACCCTTACAACTGTTTTTCAGGTAACGAGCAGTGATTGAGTAGGAGCTAGTACTTGGAGTCTAGAGTAGTTCCTTAGTGGGTCATGCTCTGATAGATGTAACATCGGGAAGGGATGTTTTAAATGTTTTACTGTTGGTTGTGAACCATTTTACATGTAATGTGTTACATGCTTTGATTGATTTGATTTATATCCGCTGCGATTTATGCAACTGTTTATTTGATTAAATAAAGAGCATGACTGTTATTTTGGAACATGGTGTGAAGTGATTATGTGACACCCTTAACTGCATAATTACTCTGATGTTGTATTTTGATATTTAATTAAATTATTGGGGTATTTTAGAAGGGTGTTACATTAGTGGTATCAGAGCATAGTCGGTCGAGTCGAGTCGTAATTATTCTGTTTCCTTGTACGGGATAGGTGTTGTGTAACCCTATCAGTACTTATTGTTTTAGCTTGTTGGGTTTTCAGAATAGAGATGGCTGGAAGAGGTAGAGATGATGCTGCGATTGCTGAGGCTCTGGGTATGCTAGCTGGAGTACTTGGAGGGAATCTGAATGTTGTGGGAATGGGAGCTGCTCGTCAATTGAGTGAGTTCCAGAAGAACAATCCTCCAATGTTCAAGGGAGCATACGATCCAGATGGTGCTCAGAAGTGGTTGAAGGAGATCGAGAGGATCTTCCGAGTGACTGAGTGTGTCGATAACCAGAAGGTCAGGTTCGGTACGCATATGTTGTCAGAGGAAGCAGATGATTGGTGGGTTGCTACCCGCGCTGAGTTGGAATCTGCTGGGAATGCTGAGATTACTTGGGCAGTGTTCAGAGAGAGATTCCTGAGGAAGTATTTTCCAGAGGATGTCAGAGGAAAGAAAGAGATAGAATTCTTGGAATTGAAATAGGGTAACAGGTCTGTTACTGAGTATGCTGCTAAGTTCACAGAGCTGTCAAAGTATTATACTCCCTATAACGAGGCTACTGGGGAATTTTCGAAATGTGTGAAGTTTGAGAACGGGTTGCGTCCCGAGATCAAGCAGGCTATTGGGTATCAGCGGATCAGAGTGTTTTCTGATTTGGTTGACTGTTGCAGGATTTTTGAACAGGATTCCAAGGCTAGAGCAGAGAGTTATCAGCAAAGGGTTGATAGGAAAGGCAAGAATCAGAATGATCGTGGGAAACCGTATGCAGCTGGCAAAGGTTTCCAGAGACAGAGTGGGATGAAGAGGCCTAGTGGGGGAGACTCCAGTGCCCCTGCCAAGTGTTACAGATGTGGTCAGGCTGGACATCGTTTCCATGAGTGTACCAGTGCTGAGAAGAAGTGTTTCAAGTGTGGCAAGGGTGGTCACTTGGCTGCAGAGTGCCGGTTGAAGACTATGACTTGTTTCAACTGTGGAGAGGTGGGTCATATCAGTCCGCAGTGTCCTAAGCCGAAGAAAGAGAATCAGTCGGGAGGCAAGGTCTTTGCTGTATCGGGTTCTGAGACTTCTGCAGATGATCGTTTGATCCGAGGTACGTGTTATATTAATGGCTTTCCTCTTGTAGCTATTATCGACACAGGTGCTACTCATTCCTTTATATCTTTGGATTGTGCTGTGAAACTTAAGTTAGAGATATCTGAGATGCGTGGTAGTATGGTGATTGATACTCCTGCGAAGGGTTCAGTGACTACTACTTCGGTTTGTTTGGATTGCCCTTTGAGTATTTTTGGTAGAGACTTTGGAGTAGACCTAGTGTGTCTTCCACTAGTGCAGATCGATGTTATCTTGGGTATGAACTGGTTGGTGTTTAACCGAGTTTCTATCAACTGTTTTGATAAGACTGTGATCTTTCCTGAGATTGAGGAAGGAAAGAGTTTGTTTCTATCAGCGAGGCAGGTGAATGAGGCAGTAGCAGATGGGGCAGAGTTGTTTATGTTGTTAGCGACTTTGGAGGCTAAAGATAAACTGGTGATTTGCGATCTAGCTGTGGTGTGTGATTTTCCTGATGTGTTTCCGGAAGAAGTGAATGAATTACCGCCAGAACGTGAAGTTGAGTTCTCGATTGATTTGGTACCTGGTACTAGGCCGATATCGATGGCTCCGTACCGTATGTCTGCTGTTGAGTTAACGGAATTGAAGAGCCAGTTGGAAGATCTGTTGGATAAGAAATTTATTCGTCCGAGTGTGTCACCGTGGGGTGCACCAGTGTTATTAGTTAAGAAGAAAGAAGGTACTATGAGGTTGTGTGTGGACTACAGGCAACTGAATAAAGTGACGATCAAGAATCGGTATCCTTTGCCGAGAATTGATGATTTGATGGATCAGTTGGTTGGTGCGAGTGTGTTCAGCAAAATAGATTTGAGGTCGGGATATCATCAGATACGTGTGAAAACTGAGGATATTCAGAAGACTGCTTTCAGAACAAGGTATGGACATTATGAGTATTCTGTAATGCCTTTTGGTGTGACTAATGCGCCTGGAGTGTTTATGGAGTATATGAATAGGATTTTCCATCCGTACCTAGATCAGTTTGTTGTGGTGTTTATTGACGATATTTTGGTGTATTCGAAATCCGAAGAAGAGCATGCTGAGCATTTGAGAGTGGTGTTAGGAATTCTACGAGAAAAGAAGTTATTTGCTAAACTGTCTAAGTGTGAATTTTGGTTAGAAGAGGTTAGTTTTCTTGGTCATGTGATTTCAAGAGGTGGTGTTGCTGTTGATCCTTCTAAGATAGAAGCGGTGTCTAAGTGGGAAGCTCCGAAGTCTGTTGCTGAGATTCGCAGTTTCCTGGGATTGGCTGGTTACTATAGGAAATTTATTGAGGGATTTTCTAAGTTGGCGTTACCGTTGACGATGTTGACTAGAAAGGGGCAAGCGTTCGTTTGGGACTCAAAATGTGAAGAAGGTTTCCAAGAGTTAAAGAGAAGGTTAACTACTGCTCCTATTCTGATATTACCGAGTTCGTCGGAATCATTTGAGGTTTACTGTGATGCTTCATTGTTGGGTTTGGGTGGTGTATTGATGCAGAATAAGCAGGTTATAGCCTATGCTTCGAGACAGCTGAGGGTTCATGAGAGGAACTATCCGACACACGATTTAGAGTTGGCAGTTGTGGTTTTTGTTCTGAAGTTGTGGAGGCATTACTTGTACGGGTCAAGATTTGAGGTTTTCAGTGACCATAAAAGTTTAAAGTATTTGTTTGATCAGAAAGAGCTGAATATGAGACAGAGGAGATGGTTAGAGTTTTTGAAGGATTATGACTTTGGTTTGAATTACCATCCGGGTAAAGCAAACGTGGTGGCTGATGCATTGAGTCGGAAATCATTGCATATGTCTATGTTAATGGTTAAGGAATTGGATTTAATTGAGCAGTTTAGAGACTTGAGTTTGGTGGGTGAGCGTACTCACAATAGTGTTAAATTGGGAATGTTGAAGTTAACGAGTAATATTTTGGATGAGATTAGAGAGGGTCAGAAATCCGATATGCTTTTGGTTGATAAGTTGACTTTAGTGAATCAAGGTCAAGGTGGTGAATTCAGAGTTGATGAGAGTGGTGTTTTGAAATTTGGTAATCGGGTATGTATTCCGGATGTTACCGAACTGAAGAAGAGTATTCTTGAGGAAGGACATCGTAGTGGCTTGAGTATTCATCCTGGGGCTACGAAGATGTATCATGATTTGAAAAAGTTATTTTGGTGGCCGGGAATGAAAAGAGAAATTGCGAGTTTTGTTTATTCTTGTTTGACTTGTCAGAAGTCAAAGATTGAGCATCAGAAGTCGTCTGGGCTAATGCAACCGTTGGCTATTCCAGAGTGGAAGTGGGATAGTATCAGTATGGATTTTGTGTCTGGTTTGCCGAGGACAAATAAGAATTTTGAAGCTATTTGGGTGATTGTTGACAGATTGACGAAATCGGCTCATTTCATTCCGATCAGAATGGATTATCCGTTAGAGAGATTGGCCGAGTTGTATATTGAGAAGATTGTAAGTTTGCATGGTATTCCGTCTAGTATTGTTTCGGACAGAGATCCTAGATTTACATCGAAGTTCCGGGAAGGTTTGCAGAGGGCTTTGGGAACTAAGCTGAGATTGAGTTCTGCATATCATCCGCAGACTGATGGTCAGACTGAGAGGACGATTCAGTCGCTAGAGGATCTTTTGAGGGCTTGTGTTTTGGAAAAGGGAGGTGCTTGGGATTGTTATTTTCCTTTGATTGAGTTTACCTACAACAATAGTTTTCATTCGAGCATTGGTATGGCACCGTTTGAAGCTTTGTATGGTAGGAGATGTCGGACACCTTTATGTTGGTATGAGTCCGGTGAGAGTGCTATGGTTGGACCGGAGATTGTTCAACAGACTACGGAAAAGATTAAGATGATTCAGGAGAAGATGAGAATTGCTCAGAGTCGTCAGAAGAGTTATCATGACAAGAGGAGGAAGTCACTTGAGTTCCAAGAGGGAGATCATGTGTTTCTTCGTGTTACTCCGATAACTGGAGTTGGTCGAGCTTTGAAGTCGAAGAAGTTGACACCTCGATTTATTGGTCCTTATTAGATTTTGGAGAGGATAGGGGAGGTAGCCTATCGTATCGCTTTACCGCCGTCACTTGCGAATTTGCATGAGGTTTTTCATGTATCTCAGTTGAGGAGGTACATTCATGATCCGTCGCATGTAGTCCAAATAGATGATGTACAGGTGAGAGATAACCTGACTGTTGAAACATCACCTATGAGGATTGAGGATCGAGAGTTGAAGCAGTTGCGGGGTAAAGAGATTGCCTTGGTGAAGGTAGCTTGGGGAGGACCAGCAGGTGGCAATGTGACTTGGGAACTGGAGAGTAAGATGAAAGAGTCCTATCCAGAGTTATTCGCTTGAGGTATGTTTTCGAGGACGAAAACTCTTTTAGTGGGGGAGAGTTGTAACACCCCGATAAAATAAGATAATTATTTAAATTGAGTTAATAATATATTTATTAATTTAATTAAATAATTGGAATTATTGTTATTATTGGAATAATAATTATTGGAATATTATTGGGATTATTATTATTGGATTATTTTTATTGTTATTATTGGAATAAAAGTAGAAATCAGTAAAAAGGTTCCATTTGGTAAAAAGAGTTATTTTCACGTGAAAAGGGCAAAGAGCCAGAGGACGAAGGTTGAAGGAAGGAAAAGCTTGAAGCTCAGAGATTTGCCGGATTAACTCAGGTAAGGGGGGTTTATCATCGATTAATGGGTATTATGGGATAATATGTGATGGGTAGTGAGAAACCATTGATTTGCCTCTGATTGAATGATGTATGATGAATTTGTGAACTTTTGGGATGAACGAAATTGGGATTAAAATTGAAGAAATTCGTAGGAATTAGAGGTAGAAAGGTTAGAAATTTGTGAAATCGAAAGTGTATGATTCGTGTTAGACGAGATGAATGAATTGTGTGTAAAATTTGGACTGTGGAAGGTTGAATTGGATAGATCTCGTAGCAGGAGAAGCCATTGCAGATCTGGAAATTCTGGTTTCTGGTCATACGCGTATGGCACTAGGCAATACGCGTATGATATGGCTGGTACGCGTATGGATGAGGCCTTACGCGTATGAGTGAAAAAGATGATGTTTTGAACGTGAAATTGTCTCTGTTAGTACGCGTATGAGAATGTGGTACGCGTAGCATACGCGTATGGGCGTGGGCAATACGCGTATGGACTTGGTCAGGAATGGGCAATACGCGTATGGGCATAGGCAATACGCGTATGGGCAGACTTGTGGTTTTTCTGAACTATGGTTGTGCAGTTTTTGGTTGTTTAGGCTGAGTGATGTAACTTAGTTAATGTATGACGTAGTAGGGATCATTTTCCCGTTGTTTTGAGTAGTATAGGTATTAGTAGAGTGTGCTAATACTGTGTTTGATTTTGCGGCATGATATGATATGCTTTTGTGATAAAATGTGTTGATGATGTGTGATGGTATGCATGATGCTGTGAATGTATCAGTTATGTATGCATTTGTGAATAGACTGTTTTATGGCTTAGAGTGTGAGCATATGTCTATTCTTGAGTTGTTGTTGTTGTTGCATTGCTAGGTGATTAGCATGCATATTGTGGCCTTTATGGTGGTAGCTAATTCCCATGGTGAGGAATTAGTGAGTAAATCATTTTGATTGTTGTTGATGTTTGCATGCTAGGTGATTAGCGTGCATAGCATGGCCCATTTGGGGTGGTAGCTAATTCCCATGGTGAGGAATTAGTGAGTGAGTCACTATGTCTCAAATGAGTGGGACTAGTGAGCTTGGTAGCCGTGCCTGGATTTGGACGGTGAGGTTGAACTATACGTTCACAAATAGTCGGTACCGCATGCATGGAGTCTCATTGCATAATATATGTATGGCGTATAATATGAATGGATGTATTCCAATATTATACGTGTTGTTTGTGTTGGTGTTGAGTATTATGTTGAGTTGATGTGTTGTTACTGAATACATGTTTGGATTAGGGTGATGAAGTGTGTTAAATTACTTAACATGACATGATATTTTATAATACTTATTATATTGATTGAGGAACTCACCCTTACAACTGTTTTTCAGGTAACGAGCAGTGATTGAGTAGGAGCTAGTACTTGGAGTCTAGAGTAGTTCCTTAGTGGGTCATGCTCTGATAGATGTAACATCGGGAAGGGATGTTTTAAATGTTTTACTGTTGGTTGTGAACCATTTTACATGTAATGTGTTACATGCTTTGATTGATTTGATTTATATCCGCTGCGATTTATGCAACTGTTTATTTGATTAAATAAAGAGCATGACTGTTATTTTGGAACATGGTGTGAAGTGATTATGTGACACCCTTAACTGCATAATTACTCTGATGTTGTATTTTGATATTTAATTAAATTATTGGGGTATTTTAGAAGGGTGTTACACATACTAGAACCACTACCTTCGGGAAATAAAAATAAAGCAATTAAAAGCATAAGGTAACACCTAGTTTTTATTATTCGAGCCTCTTCGGTAGAATTCTCATCTAATTATAAGTTGTTATAATATGTCTTAAGGCGTCAAGGAGTATACTTTGACCTCTCGAGTTATCATCTAACAAATCAGCATCCAAGAGGTCCATGCAAATTGAATTCGCAAGTTGGTTTTACCATTTACCGCCTTACCTTCGATAGGCAATCCCAATAACATGTAGATGTCTTCTAACATCACGATATGTTCACCGGTTGGAAACCAGAATGTATGTGTCTCGGGATGCCATCTTTCACATGATGCAAGAATAAATTTATTATCCACCGACCAAGACATTATTATGCTTATATATTCAAAACCGGCGAGTTCGACATACGGTTGAATCATTGGGTTCACGTGTACAAATTCGTGGACCCGAGTTCGAAACCTAGAAACATCCTAAAAAAGAAACAATAAAATATGTTACTTTATAAAAGATAAATAATAAATTAAGTATCGTTATTAAAAATTATTCTAGAAAAATAATACAAGAATTAAACGCTTACATAAGTTGATATGTTTGCAACTGTGCCTCTGTGTGATTCACACATAATGAGGAGAGACATCTTGTCGGAGTAGATATTTGAAACAGTGGTTGTTGCAGATGAAAGAGTTATTGTTGTAGAAGAAGAAGTGATTGTTGGTGAGAAAAAAATGTGAGACTTGCATGGCTATTTATAATGAGTGACATGCAAAGACATGCAAAAGATTGTATGCATGGATAGTAGTGCTTGTATGCTAGCGCCAAATGGTTTGGCTTACACATGCAAATGTAACATGCTAGCGCCAATCAAACTGGCGCCTCTTAGGCTTGCATGCATGCATGGTCTTCACCTAGCCTGGTGCCTGCATGGCTATCTGCATGCTGAGTTACGAGGTCTGCAAGGAATACATGCTAGCTCCAATTGGACTGGCGCTAGGGTTTGCATGCTTGACACATCACTTGTCTATTTGAGTGTCTTACTATCTACATCCGACAATCAACACAAATTCATCAGCACCAAAAAAATATTACTTTTCATCTGCACAAAAAAATATTACAATGTCATCTGCACCAAAATATACTATTAATGCTCACTGCAACGGTGAGACATATGAGTGTGATCTATACGGGTTTTGTTTTCGAAACACCGATACTATCCGACTTACGATCAAGAAAAATTCAGATTTCTTGCATTTGAAAAAACGAGTTGAATCCTGCATAGGATCTGGTCTTGTGTCACAAATCACATATCAAAATCCATTTTTTTCGAGAACAGTCAATGCAAATTTTTCCCGCTAAAGGTACGGGACGATGAAGATGTTGAATATATGTTTGTTAGTCACGAACATTCTGGTTGAAAATCTATTCAGTTATATATTACTCTTCAACCAAATATACCATCTCAACAATCTCAAATAACTAATCAAGTTGAATCTGATGAATTTGATTCAGAAAACTCAGATGAAGCCGACCCAGAAGCAGAAGCAGAAGTTAACGTCGTTGATGAAGAAAAATACGAGACCAAGATACAGGTCGATCATAGGTTGAACAACAACATTGAAGATGACGATCATTCAACGTCATTACCTCCAAGTCATGTACATAATTCGCCTTAACATATGACACACATGGATCTGCATGACAATGAAACATTCAACACTATTTTTTATAACCTGTATCCACAATCAGAGGGGTGAGTTAAAAGTGGGAGACATGTTCCGCACTAAATAAGAATGTGTGCGAGCTATCAAAAAATTTCACATGAATAACTCTGTTGATTTCACCGTGAAACGCACTGATTCGAGAAGGTATGTCATCGAATGTTGTAACATCCTTTGCAAGTTTCGGTTGGCTGCGTCTCACAAAAAGAGAAGCGACTCTTGGGAGATAGCTTCTATAAACCCACCTAACAGTTGCATTGTAACTAATGTTGAACAAGATCGCCGTAAATTAAGCGCTGCATTGATATGTCAAGACATTTTTCCGCTTGTTAACAAAGACCCATCAGTGAAGGTGAGTATAATAATATCTCATATCGTCACAAGATATAATTATACTCCATATTACAAGAAAGCATGGATTGCAAGGACAAATGATGTTGAACAAGTATTCGGCAATTGGGAGGATTCATACAAAGAATTTCCACGGTTTTTATGGGCACTAAAAACATACGTACCAGGAACTGTTGCAATTATAGAGACATTGCCAGCATTTACGCCAGACGGAGTCTGTGTTGCTGGAAATAGAATATTTCACCGCCTCTTTTGGGCGTTTGAACCGTGCATTAATGGTTTTGCATTCTGCAAACCTATTATTCAAATTGATGGAACATGGTTATACGGTAAATAGAAGGGTATTTTGCTTATGGGTGTTGCACAAGACAACAACAATAATGTCTTTCTCATTGCCTTTGCTCTAGTTGAAGGTGAAACTGCTAGTGGTTGGGGTTTCTTCCTTGACACCTTAGAACACATGTCACTCCACAAGCCAATCTCTGTTTGATTTCAGATAGACATGCTGCCATTGAGAGTGCGTACAATAACCATGATAACGGATGTCATGATCCTCCTTCTACCCATGTCTATTGCATTAGACATATCGCACAAAATTTCATGCACGTAATCAAAGATAAGAACCTTCACAAAAAAGTGGTGAATGCAGGGTATGCTCTAACTCAGCCGTCATTTCAACATTACTGTGATGAAATTAGATTGTCTAATGCAGATGCAGGAAGATGGGTGGATAACATACCAGTAGAGCAGTGGAAAAGGGTATTTGACAAAGGTTGTCGATGGGGCCACATGACAACAAACCTTGTGGAATGCATGAACAGCGTATTCAAAGGCATTAGAAATCTACCAATAACCGCTTTGGTCAGAACAACCTATTTTAGGTTGGCTTTTACCTTCACAACCAAAGGTGAAAGATAGAGTGCAGTGTTAATGTCAGGTCAAATATTCAGTGAATGTTGTATGAAAGTGATGAAAGAGGAAAGTATCAAAGCTAGCACACGAGAGGTTATAGTCTTTGACTGTCATAGGAAAAATTTCAGTGTACAGGAAACAATAGACCATAATGAGGGGAGGCAAAATTTATCCTATGTTTTCAAACTAAATAGAAGTTGGTGCGATTGTGGAAAGTTTCAGGTTTTCCGTATTCCTTGCTCCCATGTGATTGCGGCATGCGCACATACTCGCCAGGACGCTTACAACCATCTATATGATATTTACAAGGCCATTACTGTCATGAATGTGTATAACAGAAGCTTCTCAGTGCTATCAATGGTGGAATATTGGCCTCCATATGAAGGTGGCATAGTTAGGCACAACGATAAAATGCGAAGAAAGAAAAAAAGATGACCAAACAGCATGCGTATTAGAACAGAAATGGATACGACTGATAAAATGATAAGATTATATAGTATATGTCGTCAACCATGACACAATAAGAACAAATGTCTCAATCTAGGAGCAACATTTGCATCATAATTTAGTATCTCATTTCAATTTTTGTAACCTTTCATTTTTATATATCACTATCTTTTTGTTACAACAAGGTTAACAACAAACATCATTGCAACATAAACAAACTTAAAACATGATATTTCTAACTGATTACAACAATCAAATTGATGTCATCTCGTCCAAACATCATTTCCCTAGCATCTTTATCAGTTTTTACTCGCACTCAACCAAATATACTATCGAGTCTCTCAATACTTATAATTTTTCCTCTTCTGGTATTTTTCCATATAACCAACGAACCAACTCTCTCTTCAGTTGATCGAAACTACAAATGTTCAAGAAGAGCATCAACATCGGGGGCTTGTCTCTCGAATAAATCACTTTTCCATAGCGACGACGAACACCAAACATGTTTGCAATATGACCAAATGAGATGTGAAAAAATGAATCACACAACACATCTATTTATAAAAAAAATCACATTACACTGAGGCGTTAGACTAATTGGCGCATCCTCTTCCAAATTACACATGGGCGCCAATTGGATTGGGAGCACCATATGTTGTAGCCAATCCAATTGGCGCCCCCACTTAAAATTTAAGGATAGACGCCAATTGGTCTGGCGCCTACGCCTTACGTTTTTTTTTTAAACTGGGGTAGTTTGGGAAATTTTTTAAAAACTGTGTTATTTTGGAAGTTTTTTTGAAAAAGAGGGGTATTTGGGTAAAAAAAACTCGCAGAATAATTCAAAATTCAGCATTTGCAGAAAAGGCAAAATGATTGAGAGGAGGAAATGGATTCTCTAACGTTAAAAATTAGCATTTGAAGATAAGCCACTTGCTAAATGTTTTGGAGGATAAGTTGTAATGAAGGATAGCCACATGCTTATATGCGTTGATTATGAGAATTTAACTTGTCACTCCTATTATACCTCACACTCTCTCATAGTTTCAAAATTCTAAAATTGTTTCTCACAAAAATTGAATCAAAATTCTGTACAAAATTTTTGGTAGGCAAATGAGAATTTTCGGTATAAATAAAATTTTCGGTAGTATATTTTAAATTTTTAGTATATCGAAGTTTATGAAATTTATGTGAATTTACAAATAATATTAGAAATTCTAAAATTACCATTTTATATCTGAAATTTCAAACAAAAAGTGAAATTTTCGGTAGTGTCATTTGTTTGAAATTTTAAACGCTTTGGATTTTATCGACAGTTTTTGACGTCTGTGATTGCACGGACAATTTTGTGTGGTCCAGAATAAATGCAAAGTTGTATAAATAGGGGGATCATCTGTTATTTGATAAAAATATCTCGAAATGTCTCTTCCTTAATTTTTAAGGCAAAAGTGTACTTCAACAGAGCTTCACCTCCCGTAGAGTTTCGACTTCTGGATGGCACCACATCTCTTGTCGCCTTAACGACCAAGCTGAATGAATTGTTGTCTGATACCGAAAACAGAAAGGTGAGAAAGATCGATTTTCGTGAAGATTAGATTGATACTGGCGGAATGATGAAATATAACCTTATTGAGTTGAAGACCGATGAAGTTGTGAAGGATATGTGGAGATCACTTCGTCGTAGGTTAACAAAGGGGTTGATCGAGTTAGATGCTAAGATATCAAGGTCTCCCGGCGACATAATTAAGATGATAAAACGTCCATAATCATCTGGTAGTGTCTAAGTTTTTTTTTATTATTATTGTTTTTTAAGTTATGTTTAAGTTATGCAATTCATTATTTAATGTTAATTTATGTTGATGTTGCATTAATGGAATATAAAAAATATTATCTAATAAAAAGTTATGATGAAGATGTTTGAGTAATGTTACATGTAATATACAAATAATATACAAATAATACATAAAGAAAATAATGTCTAAATAGGCCCTCACAAGCTATGTTTGCAGCACGAGATAATCCAGTATAAACTTGACCATCTGAGTTTACCAAATCCATGAAGTTATCTATAATAATTACAATCATCTGGAGGCGCTATTAGTCATCGGCATCAGCTGTAGGAGGCGGTGGCGGCGGGACGTCATCGACAGGTACCCCAACATCAGAAGGCCTAGCATCATCTGTATGCTCAACAAGTGGAATGATGTGAGAGTGTGATACAGTGAGGTACCATTTTAAGTAACCATCATCACACTACGAAACGTGTTGAACCGTAACTGGATAACATCTAATGGCATGACCAGAGCTGATGATGTTACTCTGAAACCACATGTTAATGTCTACAAATGGTATATCTAAAACTAGTCGTGGGATGCTCTGAACATAACCGTATTGTCACAGACACCTCTCAGGCAAGTGTCTAACGACCATGGTCTCCCACCGCATAAAACCTGAATATAAAGAAGAGTCATCAAATTCATGGTGGACTCTATGATCAATGTATGGTGTTCAAATGATATCATCTACAATCATTGCATCTAGCCTCCTCTTGTACTAAACAACACCAGTGGGATTTGACTGTCTGGCCCTCTATCTCCTCGCATGTGGGCTTCCCACTAGGGAATGTTACACCCTCTTGTCACAAATGGTGGGGAAATGCTCATATATCCAGCATTGATAAAAGAACACAAACACAAGAAATAATAATTAAGAAATGTTATTCGTAACAATTAAGTAAGAATTAAACTAGGAATAATAATTTCAAGAATACTTTGAATAGACTCAAATAACCAGCAAGCTGTCTGGTCTCAAATATTGTCCCCCCTCCAAATGATGTATATAGGATGGTCAACACAGTGCACCCCCAAGCCCAACTGGTAACGTCAAGACTATTGAACAACCATATGTATCGAGTGTAGATATAAACATCAAACTTGTTCGTAAAGAGAGTACAACCTACTAGATGTGGCATGTACAATCTAGTGACAGCCTCATAACTATGTGCCGCAACAAACTCCTTGTACCTAGCTTGAAACCAATACATACAAAGGTGAGCTCCCTTGTTAAAGTCAAACTCCTCTAGCACGGTCGGCTCAGAAATTCCCAAATCTCGTGCAGCAGTCAAACATGTAAGGGATGGGATAATAACAAGAGTCATCTAGAATTTGTTGGTGATGGGAAGATGGAACAATGAAGGGACATCATCCAGAGTGATAGTCACCTCCCCAAACGGAAGAAGAAATGAAGATGCCTCCTTGTGCCATCTCTCAACAAAATAGTAAGTAGTGGAGTATTGAGCATGGTTAGAGAGAAGCTAGCAAAACCAAGATGCTCAAAATCACGTACAACACATATGACTTCCTTAGACATCGGAGTCTTTGGAAAGTTCTTCAGTTTTGACCCATGCAATGTCACCTTTAGTGGGAGATGGTCCTATAACAAACAAAATTTTAAAAAATAGCAGTTAGTTAGTTAAACATAAAATATATATACCTCTCCCTACCATAGTCGGTATGCCACATGGTCAGCATACTCGATCAGCACCGACTAGTCAATGGATCCTCCCATAAATCCTCCATCAATGTGCACAAACGACTCGTTCAAAGGAACTGTAACCTCTGTGTCAGTAATAGCATATGGGACCGGATCAACAACAGTGGCATCTGGTTAAACGACTGGATCAGCAACAGCGGCATCTTCCTGGACCACCTCATTTGTCACCTCATCAGCAACCACCTAATGAGCAACCTCAACAACAATACGCATCGCATTTGTCTCGACTGCTGGGTCATGAACATCATGGGCATCAACAGCCTCAGCATCATCTCTGGGTTGCTCAACCAATCTAACCGATCGACGTCGGGTGCTACAAGGTGCGCAAAACTGCACCTGCTCAGCCAGCTGTTTCTGGTGTGAATCGATTGAAATCACTTGTGCAGCCCGTATCTGGGAAGACTCGGCCTCAGCAGCCCTAGCCTGGTCTTATACTCTATTTGTCGCTCTGCCCGTATCTGGGAAGACTCAGCCTCAACAACCCTAGCCTGGTCTTATACTCTATTTGTCGCTCTGCCTGCAATAGTATCACCTCTCCCCCTGTATTTCAATGCAAAAAACGGGAAAAATATTTTTAAAAAATTAATAACTACCGGAATTTTCACTAAATTTAAAATTTTCCTTATTTTTTCCGAAATTCTGAAATTTCCAGTGAAAAACAAAGTTTTTATAACTACTGAAAATTCTGAAAGAATTTCGAGGAAGCTGGAGGTCATTTTGTACCGCAAATTGTGAAATATCTATGATAAATATTTTCACTATTATCAAACATCTTAAAATTTACTATACATAATCACGTAAATTTCATAATTTTCAATAAAATACATACTATTTTTCAGAATTCCAATAAGCAAATCAAAATTTCCAATATCCCCTGGACAATTCAAAAAACACATGTGTGAGATGAATTTCAAAAAATGAGTGGAAACTATTGCAGAGGCAGTATTATTTATTTATACGCAATGGAGGTGTCAAGAAGTAAAAGTGGCAAGTTAAATCCCCGTTGATTTGGTACTTTTGTATCAAAATGGTTCTACTTGTTAGCCACTTTTTTTTTTGTGAAAAATAAGTATATGATAAAAAATACTTTTATTTAGTTTATTTTGTGTGACCTTCATTGGCATTCAGTAACAACCAAACATTAATAAAATATGCTACAAATACATATTTTATTTACACAAATTTGAAGCTCCATTTTGGAAGCAACATAATTTAGCATGTAGTGGGGATAAATTATAGGTCATATAATAGAAGTAATGTAATTTTCATTTTATGGCACTGGTGGCATAACTGTACTGGGTTTTGCTCCCATTTTATGGTTTTGTAAATTTGAAACTTGTCTTTGTTTTTACATGGAACAGAACAATTGTGATCCTTGCAACACCAAAATTAAAAAACCAGTAACCATAGCAACAACACTAGAGTAATTATGTAGATAGCAATTCTCTATACCAAAAGAGAGCAGTGCAATTATGCAGCAACTGCGTATATTAAGGTGTAAAAGTTTCAATTCAAATATACGACTTGAATTTGAGCAGTTTATTATACACCAAAAGATAAACAATGTCAAGTTACATATACAACTCGACAACACCGATGACTGAACTGTCAGGAAGACAATCGGAGAGGATGAAGCTCAACGCTGACGACAATGATAGAAAGCGAGGAGATGACTAAGCTCGAAGGTGGTGGACGATAAAGAAGTCACACGTGATGGATTGTGAGGAAGACAAGCGGAGAAGGTGAAGCTCAACTGTGATTGTGAAGGCGACAGTGACGATGATGGTGATTATCGAAGGTCATATGAAAGTGAAAACACTACAAAGAAACTAAAAGAACTTTGTAATAGTTTTAAATTACATAATCATTCAATTTTGTGTGTTTTTAACAAAAATGATAGTATTAAATATGTGGCAAGAAATAAGTGTTTAGATAAATCCAACCGATATTAATACTAGAAAGGCAGCCTGCAGTTGCGCCAAAACGTTAGAGAATCCGTTCCCTTGAGAGGAAACATCTTAAAAAAAGTTCACAGGAACTATTGAAAATTTCTACAGACCGAAATAATCCTGTGTTAGCTAAAATTTCATAAGAAATCACTTTACACAGCAAAAACATCCAAAAGGGTGTATAACAAACATCATCCTCTGAGACATAAAAAGAGAATATGACAAATACACACCACCTAAGATCAGAGCAGATGTACGAAAACACAAAATACCGAAACCATGATTCAATAAAACAAAATCAAAAGGGTCAAGAAAAATCCTAGCAAGCCATTCATACTTATACACTTGTTAACCAACACTATTAAACACGGCCAGTACCTTGTTTAGCCTTTGACTCATAAAAGAGCCTCACAGTGGAGTAAATGGCCGAAGGTTCCGCCATTGCGCCATTGCCATAATCCCCACAAGCCAACCTCTTTGTAACCGGTGGAATGAGAGAAATACCAAGCTCGTCAATGGAAATGAGATGCTTCTCCGTGAAAGGATTGTTCCACATAAAAGTGTTCATGGCCGGTGCAACAAAGAACGGCTTACTGTAGTCCCAGGCCCTCGCGATACACGTCAGTAAATTGTCACACAACCCTCCAGCAATCTATAACAGCATATATTTAAGTTATAGTAACCAAAAAAAAGTGGCAATCATATAGTAAATATTGATCAAATTACCTTGGCAAGAGTGTTTGCGGATAATGGAGCAATGACCATGATATCAGCCCATTTGCGAAGCTCAATGTGAAGCACGCTATCGCCTAGCTTCTTCCAACTGGACCATTCGTCGTTATCGGTATACAAAATCACATCCTTGGGAATCGCCGTTCTGTCAATAAAATGCAAAGATGGATTTGTGGCAACTGCTCTTACTTCGGCCCATTCGCAAAAACAATGACAAAGATTCGCAAATTTAACAGCAGCAACACTCCCACTAGTAGCAAGTAAAATCCGAGGCTTCCTGGGTGCAGTAGAGACTGACATATTCTCTCCCACTGAGCTCACAGGCTCTGAGCAGGCCATAATCAACCAGAAATTTCAACAAAGAGAGAGAGTCACTCACATAAGGAAAACTTTAATGCGTGAGGTTTTCTTTCATCAGATATTGCTGAAAACATGAAATTATTGGATCCAATGGAAAGACATCGCAACAAAGATTTCTAATATGACATTCATTTTTTTCGATTACTAACGGCGGCTAGGTTTTGTTGGGAAGAAGGGGGAGAAACTAGATCTGAGATAGAGAAGAAGGTGTAAAAAGTAAAATAAAAATAATTACAATTATAATTATAAAAAACAATTGAAAACAAAATAATGTGGACAAATAGAGAGGAATAAAAATTATCAACTCACGTACTGCTAAACTATAAAATTAAATAAACTATTCTTGAGTAAAATAGTTAGAAAAGAAATTTTGAAACCTAATTGTTTTTAAAATAAAATCGTTGAGAAACTCTACTAAAATTAATAAAATTGTTTTTAATGTATTAGTAGGACACAATTCTCTCACATTTTTATTCTTAAGTGGTACGGGGATGTTCAAATTTTTTCATATTAAAGATAAATTATTGTATTATTAATATGAACTAATTAATACAACATTTACACTATAATTAAATTATCAATTTGAATGACATAATAATTATATATTATTTTTTGTTTAATAATTTAGCGACTAAAATTTCAAATTTACAGATAAATAAATACGATATTATCGGAAAAAAATTCATGCATGTACCACTAATTATTACCTTTAAATTAAATAAATTTGTATAACTTCTAAGTTACCACTCTGGATTTATTTCTCTTTTCTCTTTCTTTTTTTGGATTTCACTCTTTCTTTGCTTTAATTAAATTGTTCTCTTTTATGATTGAGGAGTTTTTCATCATAGGATATTGAATATTGTGGGACTTCTTTTCTGGAACATTGGTTGAGCGATTCGTGGGAAGCAAAACATGATGGTGATGAATCATCTGAACTGCCATTTTTCGGCGAATCTCCCAATTCTGAAGAATCATAATTACAAGAATTGGTCAAGCAGATAAAGGTTGTCTTTTGCTATCAAAATCTTTGGGATCTTGTGAAGGAGAGAGTGACACCGCTTGCAGCAAATGCGACAGATGAAGAAAAGGTTGCACGCAAAGAATTGAAGAAGAAAGATTATAAAACTCTTTTTATGATCCATCATTGCGTTGATGCAGACAATTTTGAAAAGGTTAGTATGTCGAATCAGCGAAAGAAGCATGGGAAATTCTGGAAAAATCGTTTGGAGGCACAGAAAAGGTGAAAGAAGTGAGGTTACAAACTCACAAAAGAACAAATGAATTGCTTCAGATGGAAGACAATGAAAGCATAACTAATTTCTTCACTAGGGTTACAAAACTAGTGAATCAAATCAAGGTATGTGGAGAGGCGTTGACATCAAGATCGATTGTCACAAAGATCTTGAGGTCATTGACTCCAAAGTTCGACCACGTGGGAGTACCCATAGAAGAGTCAAATGATTTGTCAACATTGACAAAGGAATAGCTTCAAGGGACGCTTGAATCTCATGAATAAAGAATGGTTGAAAGAGTTGCAGGCAAGTCAAAAAGTGATATGACTTTGCAGACGCAATCAACAAGAGAAAAGAAAGGTAAAGGGAAGTGACTCGACAACAAAGGTAGAGGAGGCTACGATAATTTGACTGGTCGAAATCAACAAGAAGAAGGCTGGTTGAATCAGAGAAAGTCCTCATACCAAAGCAACCAAAGAGGTGGTGTTTGATCCGTTGTCGCGCACAAGTCTAAAACGAGTAATTAAAAACTGTAGTTTAGAAAAGCAACACTCGAATGTCGTATCACAAGGACTCTTGTATTGAATTTTACGAACTGAAAAGAATAATGGGGGATTTTTAAGTTTTGATTAAGATTAATGTAAACGATTAACATAATTTTATGAACTAGTTAGTCTAATGTTTCGGTTTCCGGCTTATCACATATTTCTACCTCACCAATTTCCTAAGCGGCTTCGATCTCTATTCAATAACTATATCGATTAACAAGCGTAAAGGATACAATATTGATTGACACACTTATTATCCGAGTAAAGCAAACGGATTACAACAATCACGAATTAAGCAAACATGATTTTAACATATACAATTTAAAGACAAAGCTACGTCAAAAGCGACTTTAGTTTAGGGTGAAATTATACAAAATTAATAAAAATATTCCATGAAATAAAAAATTAAGAAAATGAATTTCAAAGAACAGAATTGAAAGAGAAATGAAATTGAATTGATAAAAGTAAAAACCTCAAAACCTTATGGAAACACGATTCAGCAGATTAACCGTAAGGATTAGTTCTCCATGAAAATTACAAAGCAAAGTTAAAATCATGAATAGTAAGTAATGTATCATATAAATACTAGTTTTTTAAAATAGACCAAGGGAATTCGGGTCTAATAGCAACCGACCCGAAAAAAATACAAAATCGGTCCAAAAACCAAGTATTTTCTTAAGTCTGAACTGTAAACGAATGATGCGACTCTTCTGAATTCCGAATTTGCTTTTGACTTCAACACAAAACTTATAGCCTATCTTCTCATATTTCTAACTCATATTAGAACGCGTCAATCCTATTCTTGTAGCTCAAGTTATGACATGTACAACGAGAAGGTGTAAATAATAGTTTATTTATAAAATAAGCATTTGTTTAGAAAATAAGCAGGACTCAACTTAACTTCCAAAAATCTATTAAAAACAATTAAAATAATGTGATAAGCCATATAAAAGTCTTAGAACAAATTAAAAGATAGTGTATTAAAATATATTGATCAATGTTGCAGGTAGAGGAAGAGGTGGTGGTCGAAAACCTGACAAAAGACACATTCAGTGTTTCAATTGTCAAAAGTATGGTCAATACTCTAGTGATTGTCCTGAAAAATGGAAGAATCGGGAAATTGATGCAAAGTTTGCAAAGCATGATGAATAATAAGAGATTTTTTTATGGTCACAACAATAGATGAAGAAAGATTTCAGAATCATTGGTACTTGAACTCGGGATGCTCATCGCACATGACTGGTAGGAAAGATATGTTTGTCAACTTAAAACCCTCAATGAACATGGTAAAATTTTCAAATGACAATACTCTAGCAGATGAAGGTATTGGTGATGTTTTGATTATGAGGAAAGATTGCAAAATGTCAGTAGTTTCCAATATATTGTACATACCATGCATGAAAATTAACTTTCTCAGCATAGGGCATTTGTTCAAAAAGAACTATAAAGTGTGATCAAAGACAAGATGATGAGAGTTCTTGACTTAGGTGGAAGGTTAATATTGAAGGCTCTAATGTCTAAGAATAGAACCTTCAAGATTGAATATAATATAATGGAGCACAAGGGCCTTGCAACTGCAACTAGCAGGGATCAATGGATATGACATTATAGACTTGGTCATCTCAATTTCAAAGACATCAGACATCATACATCATGAGCATATTTTCCCCTATTCAAATGTCAATTCCACTAATTGGAACTATCATCCTTACAAAGATCCCATTGACTCACCACAAAATGAGCCCATCATACCTGTTCTGAAGGTGAGAAAAACAAGAAAGGGGGGTTTGAATTGTTTTGGAAAATAAGCACTTTTTTAAAATAAAAACCACACAAGGAATTTATAATGGTTCGCTTATAACACAAAGCTACTCCAGTCCACCCGGCCAAGGTGATTTCGCCTTCAACAAGGACTTAATCCACTAATCTTGAAAGATTGTTTACAAACAACGTCTAAGAGAAAGATCTCTTAGTCCTCTCAAGTATACAGACTGCGTAGAGTCACTTGAGGAAATACAACAAAGATAAAGACTTATGTAATCTAGAGTGCTTCTAAGATAAGCAAATATTACAACAGTAAGAACAAAAATGTTTCACGTTCTAAGCAAAAGCTTCGTGAAGATTGAGAGAATAAAACGTTTTTATGTGTGTTGATGTTTCAGTATGTTCTCTGTGTTTTTTCAATGTTGATTGCAGTCCCTTTTTATATAGGAGTGAAGTAGTCATTGAAACTGATGGATAATAATTTGAATTAATGCCATGACTTATATAGCTTCATGCCAACACTACTTTTTCTCCTCGAAAGACTTCTTTCCAAATATAGTTCCTTTTCATTTGAATTTGGAGTTAACGTCTCTTTCTGTATTAGGAAATCCATTTCCATACCTTTATTTGAAGTTAACGTTACTCTTCCTTTATTTAGCAAATCCATGATCAGAGTCTTCATGTTTCTGAGAATCTTGGAATCTTGCTATCTAACTTCTGATGTTGATCTCTTTTTGAGTTCTGATGGTTTCTTCAGATAGCGCTGAGAGCTTCTGGAGTTTGACATACCGTTGTTCAGAGTCAGAACTTCTAGAGCGTACTTCTTGTTCAGATGCTTCTGATATTTTGCTGTTTTGCTCAGAGTTAGACTTTCTTGAACGTGTTTCTGCTTCTGGTCTTCTGATAATTTGTATCTGATATGATTCTGTATCTGATGACGTTATCAGATTTCTTCCTTCTTTCCTTAGAACCCTGCACACTTAGAAACTTTTCGTTAGGGTGCCATTTTTGGTTTCATCCTTTGTTATCATCAAAATCATGGAATCTGTTGTAGAACAATTTTTGTTCTTACATGTTCCATCACAAAGCATTGAATCCACAGTTAAGGAACATGAGCATCATCCTAACACAACCATTGACACACTGCACCAGTCTAACATTGACCCTGAATCTTTAGAAAATATTGATGAGAACCATGACACTCAATCTGTCCCTGATACACCAGATAGTGAAAATGACAACATCCAACCTAGGCCTGTTAGAACTAAACATACACCTCATAATCTCTCAGATTATGTGTGCAATACATCTGATGCATCAACAGTCAAGTCATCATCAGGTACAACCAAAATCAATTATCCTATTTCAAATTATGATTCTCTGCATTTTTTGTCTGCATCTCATCGTGTCTTTGCATCCAATATCACTCTTACACATGAGCCAAAGAACTACAAAGAAACATGTATGTCTGAACATTGGATCAAGACCATGAAGTCTGAATTAGATGCATTAGACAAGAATAGAACTTGGAACATAGTTTATTTGCCACCACATGTCAAACCAATTGGTAACAGATGGGTGTTCAAAGTGAAGCATAGAGCAGATGGCACAATAGAGAGGTATAAAGCTATACTTGTTGCCAAAGGTTACAACCAAATTGAAGGGCTTGATTTCTTTGACACTTTCTCACCTGTAGCAAAGCTCACCACTGTCAGAACTCTTCTTGCAACTGCAGCTATCAACAATTGGTTTTTACACCAACTTGATGTTAACAATGCCTTTTTACATGGGGAATTGCAGGAAGATGTGTATATGATTATACCTGAAGGTGTTACATGTCACAGGCCCAATCAAGTATGTAAACTCCAAAAGAGTTTATATGGTCTGAAACAAGTCAGTCACAAAAGGTATGAAAAGCTAACTGCTCTTTTACTTCAGCAAGGGTACACTCAATCTACTTCTGATTATTCCCTCTTCACTTTGAAAACGGATGCTCACTTTACAGCTATCTTAGTCTATGTTGATGACATAATCCTAGTTGGAACCTCTATGTCTGAATTTGATCGTATTAAACTCATTCTAGATGAAAATTTTAGCATTAAAAACCTGGGCATACTCAAGTATTTTCTTGGCCTCGAAGTTGCTCATTCAAAGGCAGGGATTTCACTATCACAACGAAAATACTGTCTTGATCTCTTGCAGGAATCTGACATGCTTGGATCCAAACCAGCTCCCACACCTATTGATCCATCAGTTAAACTACATGCTGATAGTGGTAAAGCCTTTGAAGATATTGGAGTTTATAGACGATTAATAGGCCGTCTGCTGTACCTTAACACCACACGCCCAGACATCACTTATGCCACGCAACAACTCAGCCAGTTCCTTCACAATCCAACAATGGCACACTACCATGCTGCTTGCAGAATCATACGCTACTTGAAGAATAGCCCTGGTAAAGGAATTCTGTTTCGCAGGAATGCTGGACTACAACTTCTTGGCTTCTCAGATTTTGACTGGGCAGGCTGCATTGATTCAAGGAGGTCCATTTCAGGATATTGCTTCTTCCTTGGTACTTCTCTCATATCGTGGCGTGCAAAGAAACAAGACACCATTTCCAGATCATCATCGGAGGTTGAGTATCGGGCGCTGTCATTTGCCACATGTGAATTACTTTGGTTGATAGTCCTTATGAAGGAGCTGCACATCACATGTACCAAACTTCCTGTCCTCTATTGTGACAGCCAAAGCGCAATGCATATTGCGCCCAATCCGGTGTTTCATGAACGAACTAAACATCTCGAAATCGATTGTCACTTGGTTCGTGAAAAACTTCAGCAAGGCTTACTTCGGCTCCTACCTATTGTGAGAGAATTCTTTACCTTGAATTAATTTTTAATGATAGCAAATTGTGTGATCATCATCCAAATGTTGGTTGTGCATTGCATTACATGATACATGTGTGCTTATTATGTTTTTCATCCCACTATATTGTTGCATAACTGTACATATAAACCTACATTGATATTTCCCTTTAAATATCAATTAAAATGCATTTTATGTCAGTAAGCATCGATACATAAAGCCTCTGCATCGATACATACAGCATGAAATAAATCACAAAACCTTTCTGTTCAGTATGCATCGATGCATACGAGCCATGCATCAATACATGGAAGACAAAATACTCTATGCATCGATACACACGATCCCTGCATCGATACATGACAAATTGAAACAGCCTGTGTATCAATACATACGCACCAGGCATCGATACATACTAGTGTAATAAGCACTTGCATCGATACACACGACTTTTGCATCGATACATGAATAATAAATTTCACCAAAATTTACATTACTTACAGTATGCATCGATGCACACTATCATGTATCAATACATAAAGCTGTTTTGTGGTATAACAGCAACTGTTTTTGCAGCATATAAAAGACAGGTTACAACAGCAGTGCAAAGACACGAATTCATTGAGGGAAAACAATTGAACACAGATCAATAGCAGTGTTGGAGCAATTGTTTGTGAGCAATTAGAAACCTGAAAGAGACTTCATCTTCTTCATCTTCTCAATCACTTTTCTTCAAGAACATTTACACATAACCATTCTTGTTCTTTGGATTAAAGAAGCATCGAGATAACGTTCAGTGGTACGATCAAGGATCTAGCTGTGGTTTACAGTGGAACGATCGAGGATCTAGCTGAGTCGAAGATTGAAGGGGGTTTCTAGGAAAAACCTACTGGTTTGTCCTTCAAGAACTGGAGTGTTCTTGAGGGTTTGGGAGTCACACTTGCAGAACATATTCAGCCGCAGCGTTGCGTTTGGAGATCGGGGGATTTCGCAAGCAGGTCGTGGAACCGGTGAATTGTTTGCAACTTTGTGCAGGAAAATCTTGATCGTGCTCAGATCAAGTCAAGGTTTATACAAGAAGAGGTTCTTAGAGTTTAGAATTCTGTCTTTGTACCATAACCTTGTATCAACGGATTCGGCAATAATTGATAATCAAAGTTCTCAATTTCATTTGAAATTGAGAGGGAGACGTACCCACACGCGAGGACGACGTGGGGAACTTCCTTACCAAATCTCTGCGTATCTTACTCTTACCTTAATCCTCTTTACGTTTTCCAAACTGTTTTCGCAATTTCAGTTAGTGTGTGGTGATTGTTTCTTTTTCAAGACAGCAGTGGCAAGAACACTTTAATCAAACTCCATTGCTGTTTATCATCGATCACATACACACCAACTGTTTGATAAAACGGTTAGCTAGATTATATTCATTGGAAATAGACTTTAATGATAAGCGCATTCAATTAGTTAAAACTCTGGTGTGAACTGTTTCTGTCATTCTCATTAAAATCCAGCAATTACACTTGTGTGTCCGGCTTTCTAGTAGCGGTTCAGAATAGACGGAAGTCGATTCGGGACTGATTTTTCCGCCAACTTTGAAAACTCTGATAAAACGTTAAATCCGTTAAATTTTAAAGAGGTGATCTATTCACCCCCCCTCTCGATCACTAGCCACACCGTCTAACAAGTGGTATCAGAGCGCCGGTTCGCTGGTGCTCTGTGGCTGCCTGTAACAGTATGGATTCTGAACCAAAGGGGGCGTATAATAGAGCGCCTATTTTCAACGGTGAAAATTATGGCTACTGGAAAGACTGCATGCGAGTTCATATAAATTCTGTGGATAGGTTAGTATGGGCTGCCATTGAAAACGGTCCGTTTCAAATCACTATGACAAATGTGGCTGGCGCCATAGTACCTAAACCAGAAGATGATTGGAATGAGAAAGATGAGAAAAAGTGGTCGTGTGATTGGAGAGCTCGAAACATGTTAATTTCAGCACTTGGTGTTGATGAGTATTATCGAGTATCCCATTGCACGACAGCTAAAGAAATGTGGGACGCTTTAGAAGTTGCCCATGAGGGTACTACTGAAGTAAAACAGTCCCGCATTAACACACTCAATCAAGAGTTTGAGCTCTTTCGCATGAAACAAGGAGAATCCATCTCCGACATGCAAAAGAGATTCACCCATCTAACTAACCGATTGAATGCTCTTGGAAAACCTATTTCCAATGAAATTGCTACTAATAAAATTCTCAGGTGTCTTAGCAGGGAGTGGCAACCTAAAGTTACAGCAATCAAGGAAGCCAACGATCTTACAAGACTTACGATTACAACACTGTTTGGAAAGCTGGAAGAACATCAGCAAGCTTTGGAAAGTCTTGAAAAATACGAGAATAAAAGTAAGAAGGAAAAGGAGAAGAAAAGAGACAAAGAGGGAGAGAAGAAGCCAATAGCTCTTGTGGCCTCTAGCTCTAAGTCCTCACGAAAAGAGCAAAGCGACAATGATTCAAGTAGTGACAAAGACTCGGATGATGAGGAAATGGGACTGTTTGTAAGGAGATATAATAGATTCATTCGAAAGAATGGAGTCAAGCATTCCGACAAAAATCTCATGAAGTTTCGAAGACAATCCATAAATTCGAAGCAAGAAGAAAACAAGAAGAGTAGAGGAAGAGGATCATGTTTTAATTGTGGTAAATCCGGACACTATAAAACGGACTGCCCTATGAAGTATAAGGACCAAAGAAAAGATTCACCAAAAGGGTACAGCAAACAAAAAAGAGCGTATATTGCATGGGAAAGTAATAGTGATTCATCAAGCACACAAAGCTCAAGTGATGGTGATGAAGCTGCAAATCTGTGCCTTATGGCTCACACAAAAAATCTGTCCTACCACAAGAAGAAAAACAATGACAAAAAGGTAAAACAAGCCTACTACAATAATTTCTCCTCTATGTCGTTTTCGGAACTAAAAATAGCTTTTGAAAAACTGCACAACGAAGCTGTAGATGCTTTTAAACGACTAGCTTCCGACAAACATATCTTCTCTTTTTTGGAAGGTAAAGTAAACAAAGCTGAAATTGATTTAGAAGCATTGAAAACTAGTATTGCAGAAAATTCAAAAACTATTGACATTGACGGATGTAGTAGAGTTAGGTATTGTGACGCTTGTTATGTTTGGCAAAAAGAGGTAAACACTCTTAAGGTCAAATTAGAGAAAGCGCTACAACCTAAAATTACTTATGCCGTTGACCCCAAGTTGTTTGAGAAGTCATTGAATCCTCCATATGCAAAATACTCTTTTATTCTAAAGGATTCAATGAACAAGAAACAACAAACACATCATCATGGTTTATGTCATTATTGTTGTCATGCTGGCCATACCATTGAAAAATGCAAATTTAGGAGATTTCTTGTCCCTAAAGGCAACAGGCAACCATGTTAGCACTTACCCACTTGGACCCAATGAAAATTGGGTACCAACTTCTCTCTTTTGATGTTGTAGGATGAGTGCCTTGCCTCCGCAGATAGAAGGTGGTTTCTTGACAGCGGCTGCTCGAGGCACATGACCGGTGACATATCGCTCTTTATAGACTTCAAGGCAAAGAAGAAGGGATATGTCACTTATGGAGACAACAACAAAGGAGCTATACTCGGCAAAGGTAGTGTAGGTAATCCCTCCACCACTACTATTTCAAATGTCCACTTAGTTGAGGGACTTAAACACAATTTGTTAAGCATAAGTCAACTATGCGACATGGGCTATAAAGTGTCGTTTACAAAAACTTGTTGCATAATTGAACATGTTGAACAAAACATTGTGTTTAAGGGTGTAAGAGTAAACAATATCTATATGCTTGACTTGTTTGATGTACCTTTAACAAGTACTAAATGCCTAGTCACCTTGAATGATGATTCTTGGCTTTGGCATAGACGTTTAGCGCATGTTAATTTCGATTTGCTTAATAAGGTTGTGTCTAAGGATCTAGTAGTCGGTCTACCAAAAATAAAATTTTCAAAAGACCACCTATGTGACGCGTGCCAAATGGGAAAGCAAACAAGGGTGTCCTTTAAATCTAAAAATGTAATTTCCACTTCACGACCCCTTGAGCTTCTCCATATGGACCTCTTTGGACCTTCTAGGACAAAGAGCCTAGGTGGAAATTACTATGGCTTTGTAATAGTTGATGACTACTCTAGATTCACTTGGACTATATTCCTTCATAGCAAAGATGAAACTTTTTCTGCTTTTAAAAATTTTGCAAATCTGTCCCAAAACAAAATGAATTCCAAAATAGTTACAATTCGTAGTGATCATGGTGGTGAGTTTCAAAATTACCACTTTGAGAAGTTTTGTGACAAGTATGGCATTGAGCATAACTTTTCAGCTCCTCGCACTCCACAACAAAATGGCGTTGTGGAGCGTAAAAATCGTGTTTTAGAGGAGTTGGCAAGAACAATGCTTAATGAGGGTGGATTACCAAAATACTTTTGGGCTGATGCTGTTAGCACAGCCTGTTATGTTCTAAACAGAATCTCAATTCGCCCTATTTTAAACAAAACTCCTTATGAACTTTTGAAAGGAAGAAAACCAAACTTGTCACATCTTCACGTATTCGGTTGTAAATGTTTTGTTTTGAATAACGGTAAGGAAAACATTGGGAAGTTTGATGCAAAAGCGGATGAAGGTATTTTTCTTGGTTACTCAATGTCAAGTAAAGCATATAGAGTGTATAATAAGCGTTTACTTACTGTTGAAGAATCGGTTCATGTTTCTTTTGATGAGTCTTATCCGAAAAATGTCGGAAAAGGTATTTCTTTTGATGACGCAGGTGTATCTACAGAAGACATACTCAAGGAAGCTGTTGAGGAAACTGATCAGTCCAAAACAGCTGCCCATGAGAAGGAGGAAGATACAAGTCATGAAGAAATTGAGGAAGAAAAGACAGCTGAAGTGAATGATCTTCCAACAGCTTGGAGATCCTCAAAAGACCATCCCATTGACAACATTTTGGGAGACATTTCAAAGGGAGTAATGACCCGGTCTAAGATAAGTAACTTTTGTTCTCACTTCGCGTTTGTTTCACAAGTAGAGCCTAAAAATGCCAAAGAGGCCTTGATTGATGAATTTTGGCTAATGGCCATGCAAGAAGAGCTTAATCAATTTAAAAGAAATGACGTTTGGGAACTTGTCCCTCGTCCGCGAGATCATCATATCATAGGCACTAAGTGGGTTTTTAGAAACAAGCTTGATGAAAACGGAGTGATTACTAGGAACAAGGCACGTTTAGTAGCACAAGGATATAACCAAGAGGAGGGCATAGACTATGAGGAAACTTATGCTCCAGTTGCTCGCCTCGAAGCTATACGTCTTTTGCTTGCCTATGCGTGTTCTAAGGATTTTAAGCTTTACCAAATGGACGTAAAGAGTGCCTTTCTTAATGGTGTCATAAATGAAGAAGTATATGTTTCACAACCTCCCGGTTTTGAAAATGCTGAAAATCCAGATCATGTTTACAAATTGAAACGAGCTTTGTATGGTCTTAAACAAGCCCCTCGGGTTTGGTATGAAAGGCTTAGCAAATTCCTAATTGATCATGTATATTCAAGAGGTAAAGTGGACAATACACTCTTTATTAAACACAAAGGGAAGCACATTCTTTTAGTTCAAGTTTATGTCGACGATATCATATTTGGTTCAACTAACATACACTTGGTCGAAGAATTTTCTAAGGTTATGCAGGGTGAATTTGAGATGAGTCTAATGGGGGAGCTGAACTACTTCCTAGGACTGCAAATAAAGCAACTTGATGAGGGTACAGCAGTATGTCAAACAAAATACTGCAGAGAACTACTCAAGCGCTTTGGAATGAATGACTCAAAATCGATTGACACCCCAATGCCTACCAACGGAAATCTGGACAAGGATGAGCATGGTAAGTGTGTAGATGTCAAAAGGTTCAGAGGTATGATTGGATCTCTCTTGTATCTTTCTGCTTCTAGGCCTGACATCATGTTTAGTGTTTGTATGTGTGCACGCTATCAATCAAATCCTAAGGAATCGCACCTTAAAGCGGTAAAGCGCATATTTAGATACCTTCACGGAACACCTAAATATGGGCTTTGGTATTCCAAAGGAAGTGATTGTAGCTTAGTAGGGTACTCCGATTCTGATTTTGCTGGCTGCAAATCAGATAGGAAAAGCACAAGTGGCACATGTCACCTGTTTTCAAACTCCTTGATAAGTTGGCATAGCAAAAAGCAAGTTTCTGTGGCTTTGTCAACTGCAGAGGCAGAATACGTTGCAGCCGGTAGTTGTTGCGCTCAGATTTTATGGCTGAAGCAGCAACTACAAGACTTCAACATTCAACTCAAACGTATTCCTATCAAATGTGACAACACTAGTGCCATAAACCTTACTAAAAACCCTGTTTTACACTCACGCACTAAACACATAGAGATTAGACATCATTTCCTTCGTGATCATGTTGAAAAAGAAGACGTTGTCTTTGAGCACGTTGATTCCAAAAATCAGCTCGCTGATATTTTCACTAAACCATTGGCAACGGAACCTTTCTTCAACATTCGTCGCGAATTGGGAATCTTAGATCTTTCTCAATTGATGTCATAAGCATGTTATCTCTTAATTATATTATGCCTCACCATGGTTAATAAGAGCTGTTTTAGATGTCAATTATCCATCACACGAGTTCTCCAACAGAGGTAATATCAATCCTTTCTACAATTTTCTTATTGCTAAGTGATTGTGTATGTTACATCAAATGTTCTTACTCTAGTTGATACAAAATTTGATTGCATATACTCCTGTCCATATTGTGTGCACACTAAAATTTGACTTCTGAATCTCTGTTGAGCATAATCATCATGACAGTGCATAATGCATATTCATACTGCATTAAAATTCATTAAAAAACTGGTTCAGCATCAGTATGCATCGACACAAACGAAGCCTGCATCGATCCATATATTCAAAAATTCAATTTTTTAAAAAAACTGCTTCAGGATGTATCGATGCATCCATCGCATGTATCGATACACAGGGCAATTGTAAACACTTGGCATCGACGCATCCATCGCATGTATCGATACACATGACATTTTTGAATACTAGGCATCGACGCATGACTATCTGCATCGATACATACTGATGCTATCTGCATTAAATGCATTTCTTTCTCTCTCATGCATCGACACATCAGCCAATCATATCACTTCCTATCTCATTACTTCATCTCATCTGCCCTCAAAACCCCAAAACCAGTGGCTAACCCTAATCCTTCTCATCTTCACTCTCTCTCACAAACGTGGTAAAACCCTAAATCTCAAATCACCATGCCTCCACGCACTATTCCAGCCAGAGCCAAAGGAAAAGGAAAGGGAAAGGAAGCAGCCGGTACTTCTCAGCAACCACCAGATGTTCCTTCAAATGCCTTAGACATTCTTCATCCTGCTGTTGTTGCTGAATTCGAGGAATCCTTCAAGGCCAGGTTGGTAATGAAACCTCATATCTTTGATAAAACAGATGTTGTTCATCTGCACTTAAATGAAGTAGTTGAACTCTTACATGCACAAAGACTTGGGTCCTTTCTATCTACAAAAGATGACTATCATGAGGATTTCATCCGGGCCTTTTATGCTGGTTTACAAACTGGTAGAGGCTATATGTTCCGGTGTTCTATCGGAGTCAGAACATATACCTTTGAAGCCTCTGATTGGGAAACGGTATTTCAAATGCCGCCTCCGTCAATGGTTTTCAAGTGCTGGCATGACCTGCATTTTGATCCTGAATTTGACCTGAAGGACTTTACAACTTCTATTCTAAAGATTGATAGACCGTTGAGTGAAGACGAACACGTCACGTCAGGTATGATCAAGCAAACTCCGCGTATTCTTCACTGGATTATCACACACATTCTGCGTCCAACAAATAGTGGACACTCTCGGTTGGACAGGCCCAGCATACATCTTCTCTACATTCTACAAAACAAGGTTCTCCTAAATTGGGCGAACTACTTTGTTAAACGTCTATTTTTTGTGCGAGACAGCTCCAAGAATGTGGCTCTAGGTTATGCATCTCAAATAATGAAAATTCTTAAGTATTGGAAAGTTGCAATACCTATTGTTCCTCTCCTATCTCCATCGGCAGCTCAAGAGTTTGACTCTGCCACTCTATCGCATATGGGATATAGGTGGGACAAAGACCGCAAATGCTTCTATTTCTTCGAAAGAAAATCCAAAACCAGAATTTACAACTTTGACGTGCCTTCGGAACGCATCCATGTTGCTGAAGAACAGCCTGATGAAGAAATGCAGGATGCGCCTGAAACAGATGTGCTTCAAGCTGAGGCCAATACTGGTTGGGGTGAGTGGGTGCCACGTAGGTGGTCTCCCACAAACTACGTACCTGAACCTACAGCCCCTCCATTCTCCGGTGGTACTTCAGCCTCAACACCGAATGCGGACATCACTCATATGCTTCAACAGATGGAAATTGTCAACAAAGAACGCCATGAAGAAGCACGGTACTGGCATGTTCAACAATCTGAATGGCACAACGAGCATCGGGACTGGCATGATGAGCATACACGGATGTATCACAATCAACACGCTTGGCACCAAGACTTGGTTAAATGGCATCAGGTTTTCTACAACGAAATGTCCGGATTTATGGATGACTGCCGTGAAAATCCTGGGATTATGGACAGCTTTAGAAGCATTGAAGTTCAGAACCGATTTCGGCAATACTCCTTCATGGGCCAAAATCCAGACACAATGCCTCCTCCTCCGCCTCCGCCAAGCTACCGAGATCCTGACAGACATGATGAAGAGTCCTGTGGTGGCAACAATCCAAATTAACCCACCATCCTTGCATCTCACTGCATTTCATTTCATATGGCTCAAGTTTCATTTTGCTGCACAATATATGGTTTAGCTTATGTAACTCTTAAACTCGTCCGTACCATTAAAATGCTTTTCAATTTCTGTTTATCTCTTTTGTTATTGCCTTTATTCGTCATTCTTTGTGAATGATTCTTTACCTTGATGCTTCATTCTTTGTGATTGATAGCCGGTTATCCATTTTTGCCATGTCTTGCTTCACTATGCTACCTTGATAAATTTGTCTCTTCCTCTTTTTGATGTTGACAAAGGGGGAGAAAATGCAGATATGCACAAACTCAGGGGGAGTATCACACATCTTGCCAAGAATTTGCCATCATCAAAAAGGGGGAGTTTGTGAGAGAATTCTTTACCTTGAATTAATTTTTAATGATAGCAAATTGTGTGATCATCATCCAAATGTTGGTTGTGCATTGCATTACATGATACATGTGTGTTTATTATGTTTTTCATCCCACTATATTGTTGCATAACTGTACATATAAACCTACATTGATATTTCCCTTTAAATATCAATTAAAATGCATTTTATGTCAGTAAGCATCGATACATAAAGCCTCTGCATCGATACATACAGCATGAAATAAATCACAAAACCTTTCTGTTCAGTATGCATCGATGCATACGAGCCATGCATCAATACATGGAAGACAAAATACTCTATGCATCGATACACACGATCCCTGCATCGATACATGACAAATTGAAACAGCCTGTGTATCAATACATACGCACCAGGCATCGATACATACTAGTGTAATAAGCACTTGCATCGATACACACGACTTTTGCATCGATACATGAATAATAAATTTCACCAAAATTTACATTACTTACAGTATGCATCGATGCACACTATCATGTATCAATACATAAAGCTGTTTTGTGGTATAACAGCAACTGTTTTTGCAGCATATAAAAGACAGGTTACAACAGCAGTGCAAAGACACGAATTCATTGAGGGAAAACAATTGAACACAGATCAATAGCAGTGTTGGAGCAATTGTTTGTGAGCAATTAGAAACCTGAAAGAGACTTCATCTTCTTCATCTTCTCAATCACTTTTCTTCAAGAACATTTACACATAACCATTCTTGTTCTTTGGATTAAAGAAGCATCGAGATAACGTTCAGTGGTACGATCAAGGATCTAGCTGTGGTTTACAGTGGAACGATCGAGGATCTAGCTGAGTCGAAGATTGAAGGGGGTTTCTAGGAAAAACCTACTGGTTTGTCCTTCAAGAACTGGAGTGTTCTTGAGGGTTTGGAAGTCACACTTGCAGAACATATTCAGCCGCAGCGTTGCGTTTGGAGATCGGGGGATTTCGCAAGCAGGTCGTGGAACCGGTGAATTGTTTGCAACTTTGTGCAGGAAAATCTTGATCGTGCTCAGATCAAGTCAAGGTTTATACAAGAAGAGGTTCTTAGAGTTTAGAATTCTGTCTTTGTACCATAACCTTGTATCAACGGATTCGGCAATAATTGATAATCAAAGTTCTCAATTTCATTTGAAATTGAGAGGGAGACGTACCCACACGCGAGGACGACGTGGGGAACTTCCTTACCAAATCTCTGCGTATCTTACTCTTACCTTAATCCTCTTTACGTTTTCCAAACTGTTTTCGCAATTTCAGTTAGTGTGTGGTGATTGTTTCTTTTTCAAGACAGCAGTGGCAAGAACACTTTAATCAAACTCCATTGCTGTTTATCATCGATCACATACACACCAACTGTTTGATAAAACGGTTAGCTAGATTATATTCATTGGAAATAGACTTTAATGATAAGCGCATTCAATTAGTTAAAACTCTGGTGTGAACTGTTTCTGTCATTCTCATTAAAATCCAGCAATTACACTTGTGTGTCCGGCTTTCTAGTAGCGGTTCAGAATAGACGGAAGTCGATTCGGGACTGATTTTTCCGCCAACTTTGAAAACTCTGATAAAACGTTAAATCCGTTAAATTTTAAAGAGGTGATCTATTCACCCCCCCTCTCGATCACTAGCCACACCGTCTAACACCTATTTCCACTCACGAGCAGCTTGCTGATTTTCTAACTAAAGCATTACCAACCTCAACTTTCAACAAGTTTATTTCCAAGCTTGGCATGATCAACATTCACCATGCTTAGCTTGAGAGGGGCTGTTAATATTAATTGATTTAATCTTTGTAGATTAAATTAGTTGATTAATACAATTGATTATTTGGTTAGTTAGCTTAGTTAGCTTCATTTTGATTGGTTGTTATCTGATAAGGTTGTACTATATAAGAGATGTATTACCACATGTGCATAATCCAATACATCTATGATTCTTCTTTCTTGTTATTTCTTTTCTTTTCTTCTGTTATCTTTCTCTTTTCTTTCTGTTATCTTTTCTCCATTGATGAAACAACTTCATCATAATAAGAATGTCAGGGAAGTTGATCGGAAAAATAGCAAGTGTACTATTTTTATCGATGTAGTAATAAGGAGTTTTATTTCCAAGTATCGATCTCAGGGATTGCGTAGGAAATACTTATTTAACTTTGATTCTATTTGAACAAAAAGACAAGGGTTTGGTTGGGTTTGTGAATTTATAATAGTAAACACAAAAAGATAGTAGAAATAACTGATTAAGATAAAATATGCTAGGGTGAGTGGTTGATTTAACCAGTTATGAATTCAGTCAAGATTTCCTTAATACATATGAAACGTTCAATTAAGGAAGAAACTATTAAACTACCAATTCTTACTCAAATGTCCATTCAATTAATCATTGGTTTTAATCATAAACAATATCAAGGTTTATGGTGATTTACAAAAGTTCCTAGTCCTAGGTGATACAATTATAAACCCAATTGTGTGAAAACCCTAACAATCACAGTCCTGTTATTGATAGTCATAGATCTAATTGTATTTGTCCGATACAAAAGCATAAGCACATCACACAATTGAATTGAAATTCGTAACATAGTAAATAGGAAATCCATAGTTAGAATTCATAACATCAGATCAAATCAGGACCACCCCTCTAGCATTGGGGGTTTAGCCTCTCATAGTATTCAAAGAAATCATAGTATAGAAATTAAACATTACAAAGAATTAGGAGATTTTGATCTTCAATGGGTGATGCCCTTGAATCTCGCCGTCTTCGAATCCTCCGTAGTAGCTATCTTCTCCGGTGCAATGTTTCTTTTCGTACGTCAAAAAAGTGTTTTCTCCTTTCCCTTCCAAGCCTTCTAATAGCATCAGATGAATCTCCTCCAAGCAAAAGGTCCAAACTACCCTTAATGAGCAGAATAGGTTCACAAAGCAAAAGTTTAGGTTTCCAAGCCGCGCCCAACAACACGGGCCGTGTGTGTACACATGGGTGCCCGTGTGTGCTCTCCAAAATGATTATTTTCAGATTAAGTTACAGGGGCATCAACACGGGCCGTGTTCCTACACACGGGTGCCCGTGTTAACTCTCTGTTTTTCTGCCTGACCAACAACACGGGCAGTGTTGTGGCACACAGATGCCCGTGTTGAATTGCTGTATTTTCATATTTTTGCCTTTCTGAGTATCCCCAACTCCACTATTAGTGCTTTTAAACTCGTGCAACGGCCTGTAACAATAACACTACCAAAACGAAGCGTAAAAGAGATCTTTTTGACATAAACTTGTAATCAAATGCAATGCGATACCAAACCAACAAAACATGATAAATGACTCTGAAGCAACTATAAACAAACATAAATCTTACCAAAGTGATGAAAATATGTCGGATTAACGGTGGGAATTCAATGGAAATGATGACCGATCAGAAGTGAAAAAAATAAATAAATAATTAAAGAATGTATTTATAGTAACAAGTAAGGAAAGAAATGAACTTTAATTTTATTTTTAGGTATTTCATAGTGTAATTTTCTTTTCATCTAAAGCCTAAAGAGTAAATTAAGAACTACCAAAAACAGAGTTTTAAGATTGAACAATATTTATTCTACATCTTTCGATGTGAAGTTAATTTGTTATTTTTTAACACCTAATGATATTTGAATGTATCTTTATCTCATCCACGAATAAATCCTTGTCACTACTTTTTTTTTTGTGAAATACTGACATTAGTACATAATATTACATTTTGAATTGTAAATCATACTTACTAACAAATCCTTTTTCCATATTTTTGAAATAATGTCTGAAAAAAGTTTGAAGTTAATAGCAACCTTAAGGGTTAAGGATGATTTGCTTGTTAACTTCAATAATTGTATATCTATCGATCCATTTCAATATATATATATATATTTATAATCTAATGCCTTAAACAACCGTTTATTTTTCAAAACTTGAAAATTATTTATTGTGTAAGTTTTGGTAAAAAGAATAACTTGAATTTCACCTAAATAGTGAAGATGTTGAAGAAAAAAGTCACTTAAATAAGTTTAAAAAATCCAAAATAAGAAAGACACAAACAAAATCTATATAATATGACAAGGCTCCTTACATTTGCAACAGTAAGAAGTATCAAGTGTTTTTTTTATTTTGTTTGATAAAACACTCCACACGTTTTCTGTTCTGAACCTGATACCTTTCACCAACCAAAACATAAAAAATAGAAAATAAAAAAAAGAAAATACAACAACATGGGGTGGTGGCGCAGTTGGCTAGCGCGTAGGTCTCATAGCTTCTGAGAAATCCTGAGGTCGAGAGTTCGAGCCTCTCTCACCCCATAATTAATTTTTGTATATTTAAATCCGTTATTATATGGCAAAGTTGTACTGACCCAATTAAATTGAATTCTAATAAACAAACAAGCAATACTATCTCTCATTTTAATTATATATTATTCCGCCTATTCTTAAAAAAAATAATTTTTGATAATTTTAATATCAAATAAGTATTATATCTATTAATTTTTTTATTAATTATATAAATTGAGATATAATAAATAAGAATGTTTTATTAAAAATAATATAAAAGAGAGATTATGCATTAACAAAATAAATTAATTTCACATTATCAATTAAGAACCATCATATATCGTACAAAGTCAAATTAAAATTTTTAAATTATTTGTATAATATAACAGCGTCATATATTCTAATTGGATGATAGTGTATAATATTTTTTTACACTAAACACTGTAAAAAAAGAAAATATATCGTGTAAAATAATATATAACTAATTTTTATTGAAAGATATTAATATATAAACTATTTTCAATGGTCAATTCATGTTCATTAAATTTATTTAACTAATACTTTTGGTATAATTTTCAATAGTATTAGTTAAAAAATAAATATAAATTATACCAAAAGAAAATTATGGATGAATGAATCATCTTACTTTTAAAGTAACTTAATCTGGAGTTTTTTATTTTAAAAAAGTTCAAGTAAAATATTATTAATAAAAAATAAATTGTTTATGTACAAGAATAGAAAGAGATATGAATCCGTTTGTTTTAATTTTAAATTTTATTTATTTATTTTAAAGAAATGTTTTTTAATATATTAAAAGTTTTCTAAATTTGTTTTTTGTAAATTAAAATTAATATTAACATTCTATAAAAAATAAATTTAGAAGCAAGCCATTTTCCCAAGTAAATAGGGATGTCTCCATCATTCACCTCTTACCCTCATCTACACATGTGACCGATAAACTCTTTTTTAAATAGAAAAATAATGTGCAACTTATTAAACTTATTTCTCAACGAACTTTAATCCAACCATATCAAAATGGTGCAATTTCACCATTTCTTACCTATCAAAAGTTAAACTCTATAAACCATTTCTTCCAACACAACCCCGCACCTTCCCAAATAAAAGACAAATATTTCCACCATCCAACACCTTTTTCCCACAATCTTTCACCTCACCTTTCTCACACCGATACTTATGAACCATCACCCTAAACCATATTCCATATTGATTTGACCTTAGCCTCTAACACCATTTTTATAATAGAGAAATGTTGAACTTTGTAATCTTCCTGACCCCCAAACCTCCCTTAAATTGACCAAGACATACTCAATCTCAATTAACCCAGTAAATCTTCTTAGCTTCTCATTGCCCAAAGAAAATATTTAAATTGAGATTTGTAATTCGGTAAAATACAATTAGGGGTATCCAACTCACATGAGGAGTGCATGAGGGTTTAGGTGTGGTGGATATCTAAATCTTGAATGAATTCCTGTAATCCTAGAGGTTATGATACTTATTGTCACGTTCCATGGGTCAATTTATGGGTGAAGAACATGTTCCAACTCAACTGACTGGCTAAGGCGTGGGAATAGGAAGACGGGTTCTTCCCCATTAATATGAGGAATGGATTCTTCCTTTGAGAAAATTGAAATAACAAACCTTTTCACCGGGGCACATGGTTTTCCAGGAACTAAGAGAATTACCAGTTAACACTCAAGTTTGAGTCAGGCCCCCCTGCCCAAATGTGTTAGTTCGGGTCAAGCAATCTTATGATCTGCCACGTCCCTCCAGACTTGTCTTCTGACCTTTAATATCACTCTTGGGTTGATTGGGATTATGGGTTAGTCTCTTCCATGACCTAGTTAAAGTAATCATAGTCTAAAATCCCTTAAGAACGAGGCCTGTGAATGGGGGAGTTATTTAATATAGGTAGAAGATAATCCTTTTGGGGCTAGAATTAGATAAAGCTTAAAGGGAGAGTCCTTCGAGCAAGGCTCAAGGGAGAGTCCCTCAAGTGTGATGGGGGTGAAGCCTTCAAGTGAGGGTTGGGGTGAGACCCTCAAGTGTGATTGGGGCAAGTCCCATGTGAGGCTTAGAAGTGAGTCCCTCAATGTGATTTGGGTGAGTCCCTCAAGAAAGACTTAGGAAGTAGTCCCTCAAATATGATTGGGGCGAGTCCCTCAATTATGATTATGGAAAGTCCCTCAAACGTGAGAAACATGTGGGGCATTTTACGTTTTGTTATGATGAGTTTGTCTTGGGAAGGTGATGATATTGTGAGTCGCTAATTAAATTGCATGCATTAAACTTAGCCATAGATGTTTTTCCACCCAACAGTAGGCGCAAACATAATGCTTGGTAATGATTCCTACACAGACTAGGTATTTGGCCTCATAAACGTTTGAATCTTGCTCGCTCTGCTCACTTTTCTCTTCACACACATTATACATTCCTTTAAGGTCTCTTCTTCTTCTTCTTAAGTTCTTATTACTTTTCACTTGACATACATTATACCTTCCTCCGAGGAAATCTTGTTCTTCAGTTGTTCTTCTCTAATTTTGGTTGTACCATCATCCACCCACTATCATCACCAAACCAAACACCCAAGTATTGAACTTTTTCTTGCCATTTATCCTCTTTTTCATCTGGGGATGGATATTATTAGGGAATTAGATGAAAATAACAAGTCATATAACCTTTCACTCACAAGGGAGTTGAGAAGATGTGGAGACATTGAATGGAAAATGTGTGGCGGTTGGATGGAACGGTTGATTATAAACTTGTAGAATTAGGAATGTTTGGCAGTTATGATAGTAGTTTCGAATCTAGTAGTAATATTGATTCCATTTTACCTTATTCTTTCCCGAAAAAGACAAGATTAGTGATGGCGACCAACTCTTCAAAATGTTTGGGATTCGAAGATTTTGAAATCCTTTAATCAAATGAGGAAAAGGTTAATGACTAAAACCGTGAACACTTGAGAGATATAAAGAATGAGGTCTTTGATATTTTGGAATAGTTTTGTATTATTAGATAAAGGTAAATGGAGGAGTACGACCAAAAGCTATGGATTAAGTGGATGGATGAATATTATCTCAAAGGGAAAGATGTCATGATATGGCAACATACAAATAATTGCTCTTGGATTTTCAAACGAATTTTGAAGTGTAGGGAAAGTGCGTAGCAAACTGATTACTAAAGAGAAGCAATACAAAGAGGTAATTACAAGACATCCTCCATGTATAAAGCTCTGCAAGTGGAAAAGAAAATGTGGATTGGCTAAAGATGATGTTAAATAATTATGCAAGGCCAAGATCAATATTCATACTTTGGATTGCCCTGCTGAAATGATTACCAACTGAAGATAGACTCTTGCGATTTGGTATCATCGTTGATGGCAAGTGTGGCTTTTGAAATCAAGTAGAAACAAGTGAGCACTTGTTCTTTGAATGTACCAACATACACCATATTTGGAAGGGGGTTCTATAGTGGATAGGATACTATAGAATACCCATAAGATGGACTAATGAGAAGAGATGGTTGATTCAAGAAATAAAGAAAAAAGGTTGGAGACGACTAATCTTGAAAATAGTCGTGACGGAAACTATATATGGAATATGGAAAGCTATGAATGATATGATATTTTCTTAACATTGCTTTGACTCTGGGATAAAAGATAAGATCATTTATAGTACAGTGATGTGATTTATGATGCATAGAAAGTTATGTAATCATGTAAACACAGAGGATCTTTCATAGTGGCATAGGAGGTTTGATGTTTCCTAGATCCCTCAAGATCGGTTGTATTAGTTGTTTTCGGAAATAAAAGAAAAAGTGATGATAATGAGAAGAAGATTGGAGATTATTTGCATAAGTTTGATGTTTATCTGAGTGTTGTAGTTGTAATGTTTACTCTGCATAATGTTTTTTCTTTGTTTGCATGGATAATGACTCCAAAGAGCATTTCCAAGAGGGAAGTTCATCATGCTAGGAAGAAAGGGTCCAAGATGTCCATGCCTCATTTATGGGAAGGCCATGAGAATGTAACAAAGTGTAGAATTTATGTTTGGGAGTGTATTGGGATAATTTCCATGAACCCTAAGAATGAGGCATAGTTGTAGGCAATACAAGCCCCTTGCCTCAACATTGGCCACTAAACACATGGTGATAGATCGCCCAAACATGGTATGAGATCGTCTGACACGTGGTGATAGGCATGGGTGATTATGTGCCCGAGTGGTGATATATATATATATATATATATATATATATATATATATATATATATATATATATATATATATATATATATATATATATATTCAACATAGAAATTATATCCCTATAATTCAAAGGAGAAAGTGTCCATGCCACTCCACCTCTCTGATAAGAGAATTAGGGCAACCACCCTCGAGCCCAAGCCCAAAAATCCATTTTTATATATCTCACTCTTAGAATGAGAAGGGGAGTTCTCCAATCTTTCTCACAAAAAACTGTATACAAAGCTTCTCACAGTCCTACATGATTTATCCCTAAACACCACAGACAACCCTACACAACAAGGGGTTGTCCTCATTATACTTTTTAGCAAATACAATTGGTGCCCACCATGGGGCCTAGTAAAACTGACCTGAGCCACACCTATTCTCATTCACCAATGACCTTAGTTTTCATATTTAATATGAGGGTTCACTGGAGGCGGAGAATCCAAATCTTCCGACCGAAAGTATACTCGACAAGCTTTGATGGTAAGCATCGTACCCGCCAGTCCCAAGGCAGATTTGGAAAAGGAGTCAGTTTCCGTCATTTTTTCTAGTAAGATGTTATTGGAATTATCCCTTATAACAATTACCCCATGGTCATCACAACGCGGTACGAATATTGGGACGTAAAACGGGTACTAATTGATCCGGGAAGCTCAATGAACATCTTGTTCTACGATGATTTTGTGAGGCCCCAACTTGATCAAGATAATTTTCGGACATTCTAAGGCCCGCTGATTGGGTTCTTTGGTGAGTCAGTGCAATTGAAGGGTCACAAAAATCTTGAGGCGATATTTGGGTTAAACGAGAATGCAAAGATAGTAAAGGTCAAATATCTCATAATGGACGCCTCATCATCGTACAACATCATCGTGGGGTAGCCCACTCTCAATCTCGTGGGAGACATTCTATCCATTATACACTTAAGCATGAAGTATCTGCTATCATTGATCATTATGATAATTTATTAATTAATATTTTGTATAGAATAAATTAATAATTAATTATTTTAATTAATATTTTTAGAAATTAATTATTTAAAATTTTAAAGAGAATTATTGGGCCGAAGCCTAATTCATATTCATAATTGCATTCATTTCATTTAGCATCTGTCCAACACAAAAAATAACAACAAACTCATGTGTGACTAAATTCTATAAACACTTATTTTATTTCCAAACAAAACAATATGTGACTTTGTTGATAAACAAAACAATTCAACTACCATCTATTCCCTCACCACATCAATCCCAATGCCTTTGAGCAATTTAGAGACTTCCTCATAGTTCCTATCTAATACTTTTACAGCTGACCAACTGCATGAGAACTTGTGTTGCTCTCATCCTCCCACTTGGACGTTCACTCTCTATCTTTTGGTTTCTGATATCTTCTAATTCCAAAGAGTACCCTTCTAATGATTCAAAATTGGAGCTGAATAATGACAAAGACCCTCTATTTTCATCAAACTTCCTTTCCATTTCCGTAACTCCTGAATGAAGGAATGATCACATCATGTTATTTTAACATTGTTTGAAAAAACATTTGTAGATGAAAAACATATATATATATATATATATATATATATATATATATATATATATATATATATATATATATATATATATATATATATATATATATATATATATATATATATATATATATATATATATATATATATATATATATATATATATATATATATATATATATATATATATATATATATATATATATATATATATATATATATATATATATATATATATATATATATATATATATATATATACCTTTTTATGTCAAGCCTGTAAATCAAAGTGAGTTTGTCTGTTTTTTATGTCATAACATTTTATTTCCTTTAAGTGGCGGTGTTCCGTGTGAAGAAGAGATTGAAACATACATGAGATGCTCAAGCTGTCCATTTCTAGAGAGGTAGTATATTACTGGAACTTCATGATCAGTCTGAGTATGGTTGGAGTTTTCGTGACTTGCCTCACTCTCTAATGTTTTCCTTTCCATGGAAAATTATTCTCACCACTACAGTCTACAGCTTTGCTTCCTATTTGTGTCAAGACAAAGAAGTAATGAAATGTTATTACATTTGGGAGATAATTGGTATTGAAAAGTGAAATGGGGGGTCTCTTTGTTTGCATTCGATATATATAACAACAAGTAGCATGGCGTTGCTAAGATTTTGAGGTCAAGAAGTGAAACATGTAAATTATAGTAAGCAAGGGAAACAAATGGACAAATTTGTTTGTTTATTCATCAACCAAAATATTTCAAAACTAAACAATAAATTAAGAAGAACAACATATCAAGAACATGAGAAGATGAGACTTTTCACTTCTGTGCAAGACATGCACGGGAGATTGATGCGGTTGTGGTGGTAGCTGATTGCCATTTTTATGTTTTGTTTGTGTAAGTGTGGATAATTATGGTGTGAAATGAAAGAGTATTTACTAAGGTACTTTGAAGTTTTGGTGATGTTTGTTAAAATGAATGTGTGGTGATGAAATAGATGGTGGTTGAATTGTTTTGATCATCAACAAAATTTCACATTATTTTGTTCGTAAATAAAATGGGTATTTATAAAAGTTACTCACATAATGATTTGTTGTCATCTTGTGCGTGTTAAATAAATGCTAAATAAAATGGTTCTTATATCTATTAATTCTTTTCAAAATTTTAAATAATTAATTTTTAAAAATATTAATTAAAATAATTAATTATTAATTTATTTAATAAAAAATATTAATTAATAAATTATTCTAATCATCAATAACGTATAATTAAAAATTATTTTTTCATCTCAATCATCAACACCATGTATGCAAAAGTATCACTTATGTAAAAGTGGAGAAAATCACAAAAATTCAACACCATGTATGCAAAAGTACCACTTATGATAAAGTGTAAAAGTGAAGGAAACCACAAAAATCCAATACCATGTATGCAAAAATACCACTTATAATAAAGTGGATGAAACCACAAAAATCCAAAGACCATAAAATTAAGGGACCAAATCTAATTTTATATCAGGAAGATCAATGGTTTAAAATAACAATAAAAAAATGTTAAGCTTTTAAAATAACAACTCTTAAAAAAAATCAAGTATGCTCGTATCTTATGAATTGGTATGTGTCAAATCAGTTTTTCTCTTGATGAAAGCTTAAGCAATGGTGTGGCAGTCATTTTGGTTTAATATATCCGAGAGAGGAATCTTATTAATAAACAGAATCAATTTAATTCGATTTACATTTCTTATAATATTTACTTCCAATATCCAAGTTAAATTGAACTTATGAATTACATGATTGATAAGTACAGATCAATTGAAATTGGTATTTTAAAGAATAAAAGAAACTTACTTAAACAAATCTTCAAACGTTCTAGACTCTATATTATCGAAAAACGTATAACATATTTTTTAGGATGACAATACCAATACTGGGAGGGTAAAAAAATACAATGTTTTAACTCCCACGTTGCTTTGGAATTTCAAGGGCAACACAGTGCAAGTAATCATCCCTACAACCAACAAAAATCCGGCCACCAATCATTAATGGCGAAGAGAATATATCCCCCGGCAAGTCGAGTCTTGCAAATTCCTGCACTTTGCTTTTTAGTTGATCTGTATCTTCGGATAAATCTGTGTTCACTCGAAGAAGATGTATACCTCCAGAACTAGAACAAATGCAAATAAACCTGAAGATGACAAAAAAAAATGTTTGAAATCGATAGCTGATATTGTCGCTCTAGCTTAAGAAAACAAACTAGGCTAACCTGTCCGAAGTGTGGGAGGCATCAGATTCAGGCTCCAGCTGCAAGTGCTCGTCAACATAAGCAGATGCAGTAATTGGATCTCCAACATTGTATTCCCATGTTAGATCTCCCTTTTCCTGTTGTTAATCAAACATGGAATAGAACAGATATTAACCGGAAAAAATACAATTCAACCGGTACAAAGTAAAAATGTGGCTGAACATGAATCTGCAGTGAAAAGTTAATCCACCAAAAAGATGACAAAACAAGAAACGGGAACATGTTTATGAACTAGTTCTCACCAGTTTGAATGAGTATACACTTCCATTTCTGCAGCATACAAGCACCTAGGGTGGAATAAAAGAATAATAATATAAAATAAATAAATATTTCACTAATCACTTAGAATAACTATAATGATAATAATATACCCAATAACTTTGGAGATATTCGAAAGTATTATAATATCAAGATATTACAAGATTTTTTGAACAGAATGGTGTACCTCATGAGGAAGGGTAGAAGGTATGCATGGCCCAGCAAATATTGGACCACTGGTTGTTTTCTGAGCAAATTTTATTGACAAAAAAGGCAAGTTGAAATTATTTCAACCAGGGAACTAATTGCAAATATAAGAAGGTTCATACTTCATACCTTCCAAACTATGGATCCGTTGGGATTCAATGCAAGAACATGGCCATCAACCAAGCAACATAATACTGCACAAAACGGAAAAAAAAGTATACAGGTATAAGGAAGAGTGGTCGATGCCTAATCAAACGGAAGACTGCAAAATGCATACCAGATCCATTTTGAGTGACAGCCAGAGAACCAAACACTGGGACTTCTAATTCAAGTAGCCATAATATACTAAATGGGGAAGCCTGGATTTAGCAAGGGAACATTTCAGTCTGACTAAAGATCAATAGCTGAGTTAACTTGAATGTGTCGGCAACTTCAACCACAGTATTAATAGATTAATAAGTTAATAAATTTATAAATTGATCGTACTGATATCGATACAGCTGTTATACGACCACCAGTAGAGGCCACATAAAGCACGCCACGAACCTACATGAAATATAAGTACAAAAGATTTAGAACTCAGTAGTAAACTTTTCACTAACCAATATACATGTATTATGTCCTTTGGAAGTGAAATTCACCTCATCAATTGCAGGTGACCCATAGATACTGCCTCCACATGGTAGCTTATAGACACAACAATGATTTTTGTAATCAAGAGCATACAAGTTATGATCATATGAGCCACACCTGCATAAACATTTTTAAACCATGTTGAAAATTTTCCAATCAAACTACATGTAGCGAACCTTTTAACCTAGGTCGCAGACTTCTAACCATAAAAGATGTTTAAACATGTATACTAGACTCTTTAAGCATGTACTCATGCAGCAAGAAGTTCCACCCATAGTTATCTTTGTCCGTTAATTAAAAAAAATTACAAAGTGATGTTTAATTTCTACCTGAGTTAATTTTTAGAAGATAAACTTTATTAGAGAGGAAAGAGGAAAAGTACAACAGGTGAAAGAGCTGAAGATATCTTCCAAAACAGAACAGTCTAGAAACAACAAGCATCAAGATAAAAAATATGAAGTGAAGAGGTAGCACATTCTACAGCATAGTCCTGTGAGAACTCCAAATTTCTGAGAATCTCATGATTTCTAAGCATATGAAGTCTTAAACCAAACATCAAAAGCCTTATTTTCCATAATATAAGTTTCTGGAGAATCCTTTCCTAACTTGTGCACTAGCCAACTAGGTTTGCCAACTTATATTGTACCATATGGCATGTGAAGTCTCTCAATCAGACAATTCCTGAAGTATATTATTGACAATTTCAGCAGCAGCAGCGGCAGCGGCAGTAGCGGAGGCGGCGGCAGCAGCAGCAGGAGGCAGCAGCGGCAGCAGCAGGAGGCAGCAGCGGCAGCAGCAGGAGGTAGCAGCACATGGTGACAAAGGAAGATATCTAGGCACACAAAGGAGGGATTTGGATTGGAACAACGTTGAGATAAATCATTCTGCATATCTATTATGGAAATAAATTCCCCAAGAATCTTGATTCAGTCAGATGAATTGCAACATGTCCAGTTGTCCCAGAACTTTATGTAGTCAGACACGTTTATGACTACTTTGGGCACCTATTTTGTAAACTATGGATAGCCAGCCCCACTTTTCTTGTCATTTTTTTATGACATGAATTTTTAAATATTTTATGTTTATATGACATATAAGCTAATGTTTTTTCATGTCAATTCTTTTTACTTATATTGCAATATTTTTATTGATAGCATTCATAGATTCAATTTACAATTCGAAAAATATTCAATTTGATATCGCTGCATCCAGTCATTGAATTTTGGGGGCCTTTGAAAATGGAGGTCTGTGCACTCTCATAGGACTATAGTGTTATATCTTTTGTTTTCTCGATTGGAGAAATTATGACCTCTTTAAATGGGATTAATCCCAGCTTACATGTAATGAAGTACCTAGTTCATATCAGGTAACCTGATGTATATTTCTAAAAATCAGTAATCACAAGACAAAAGAAAAAAGGTTTGGAATGCTCTTTGTTTCTGTTTGACTTTTAACTATACAAAATGCCGAAAACAGCTATTTCAAAGATTGGCTTATACAAACCAGCAGTTCTCTAATATCACATATTCATACCATCTAAGGTTATCAAATTTAAAAGTCTCCGTAAATTTGTGGAATCATTGTAGACTCGACCCATAGATTTGTAAGAATCTACTTAATAGAAAATAGTGTTTAGAACATCTAATTTTAGCACAAACCCTTAGATACTTAAATCAAATATGCACCCTAGATCATCTCATCCATGAAAATAATGATGTACAAAAAGCATGTACGGTCACTTGACTATAAAGAAAGAGAGGCAGAAAAAAATTACCAGATCAATTGTCTGTGTGTGTCTGCAACTGGCTGTGATTTAACCTTCAAGAGTTTAAAACGTAAATAAGAAATTGACCACAAAAGAGGGGGTTATAACTAAGTCAGATAAATGAGAAGAGAATAGTCATTATGACCCTATCTTAATAAAAGTATTAATTGAAAATAAATGATGCTAGGTACTAGGAACAACCCGGAGAAGACAAGTTATCATAAAAAAAAGTGTAGTGGTAATTTTGTAAAAGTTACTGTGGAAATAGTGGTGCTAGAGACAGATAACAGTGATGATGTAATTCTTTGGCGATCCTTGTAATGAGGTTCATGTTGTTATGACCTCTTTTTTAATTCTAAAAAGCATTGGAGAGCTAATTTATTAAGTATTTGTTAAGTATTTGTAATAATACACTCAACTGGTATAGAAGGAAAATAGTGTCAATTGAAAGAAGAATTAGGGGCGAGAACTCCTAGGTGTTATGCAACAATCCCCTCATCAATGTAACCAGGAAAAGAATCAAATGATAAGGTGAATTTGAAAGCACCTCTTCTCTCCTACAAGTCCGCATAAGTTTTAAACTAACTAACTTTCCCTTATTCCGATTTTTACGCAAACATGTATTTTGAGAACCTGTATTAATCCTCTCCTTTCCTTTACTAACTCCCCCTACATACACCCTTTTAATTATTGGGTGCCAATCAATTTGTTTTCCAGTTCCTTCTGCAATCAACTACACTCCTTCACATGATCTGTGAAGTAATAAAAAAGAACTTGACTAATAAAAAAAGTAAAACCTTCGGGAAGACACCAGAAAACCTCAAAGAAGAAAAGACAAGTTTATACTTAATAGTGTTAAAACTAGATACCTCACCGGATGTTTGAAAAATCCAGTAGATGTGTCCATTCCAAAAATCAAGAAAATAGATTTTTCCCATGTAACAACCAACAACCACCTAGAGAAATACCACATGTCAGAACAAATGGATAGAATCTTGTAATATTTAACAATTGAACACAGACCTGGGAAAAATCAGAGACGACCGCAGCTGTACATTCAACCCGGCCTTCTAGTTTGATCTCCCACTGTATAAAACCACTAAACCAATTATTAAGCAGCAGTTTTAGTAGTTTTAATAAACATCTTTTGATAGGTCTAGCATGAATAGTGCATAGCACTGCTATGATTCAAGGGATTTACATTTTATACCTATAAAGCATGATGGGATGAGCATATTCAATGGTGAATGAACATTGTGGATAACAGTAAAAGTGTGGCACAGAGCCAAGAAAAAAGTGTAAGCAATCTCCTCATTCTTTCTTGTAAAATAAATCTACAGTCGTGATGCGTTTAAAAAAATACCAAGATTGTACAAATGTTATATTATACATCATACATCGACATGTACTGTTGTAAGAGTTACTATAATAAATTACAAGGGTTTCGTAATATGAGGGTCTCTACACACTGTATAGTATCCCTTACGGTATTCTCGTGTTTCGGCTTTTTCTACTCACTCTCTTTATCTTTCTGCGTGTACAAATACAACTTAACAAGTACAAGAAATCACCATTGATGCCAAGTGGACAAATTGGTTCTAATTCAATTAAAAAAAGAGTTGTTGCGGATATTGTTGGAGATTAAACTATAAAATGAGGAAGGTTTTCAAATGCAAAACTTTATTGATTTAAGATCAATAACATGAGAAATACTATGTGATGATAACATTAAAACCATTTAGACAAACAATATTACGTTTATACCTTCTAGCATTTATGCAGAGAAATTTGTGTGAGTGAGATCCAATGAATAAATAAATATCTGAGCCTTTCAACACAACCATGGGTGAAGCATCAACACAAGATTCCATGTTAACTTTCCAAATGCTCTTCATGTGACCTCGGTTTCCTCTTGGAACTTTGCCCGACCATGTTTTGTGTGTATTAATTACAGAAGCCTTCTCTTTATAGAACACCTTGTTGCATCGGCTAAAGGAAGATGATAAGAATATTGAAGGGAAATGCCAAGGAAATGGCTCATCTCCCCCTGATGAAACATCTGTAGAACCCCTTTTTAATCGCTTGGAAGGAAACAAAATATCAACATCATCTTTGGGAATCATCTTTGACTCGAGAGGAATTAAACTTTCAGTATGATTGGAAGAAAAATGGTTATTTTGCATATCCGCGTCTAATTGCAAACATTTATCCAAGCTGTTATGCAAGGAACACAATCCTCTTTTATTGAGGAGAGCCATACAAAGCTTAAAAGGAGTTGGATAGTAGTAAAGAAATCTCAAGTCAATCCCTAAATTGTGAGCAACATGTGCAGCAGAAAGAGAGTTACCGCCCATCATAAAGAAATCGTCGTCATTGCATAGCTTTTCAACCATTAAAGCATCGTGAAAGGCCTGTTACAGAACTCATTAAATAAAACACTTCCACAGACACGCATTTTTTACATAATTAGCTTGAGTCAACAAGCTACATTTACATGTACAGACACATACAGATGGAATATAAAGAAGCAACAAATGTCTCATTATATTATAGGTTCATGGGATTCTCTAAAACGAGGGAGCCTATGTACAAAAGGAAAACTGGCAGTCACAAATGTGTAAACAAAAAGAACATGCTTGAAAAGATGAGAACAAACTGATATGCAAATCTGTCTTTCTGAATATTGCCCAGAAATGGTTTTCACCTCTAATACACTGCCTCCTGAAAAAATCTCAGGATTCAAATGCGGACAAAGCACAAAAGTCAATACTTTGTGCTGAAATAATAAGTTGCAGTCTTGTTAAATAGAAGCTATAGCGACGCTATACCACTAAAGCATAGCGGAATTTGAACAAACTGCTAGTGTTCCGGGATATGCTATTTAGGGTAAAATGTTGTCAAATAGCTGCTATAGTTACAGCACTATTGCATGGCAAAATTTTAACAATCCACAGTGCACTATTTTCCGCTGTCCCTGATTGACAACTTTGATAGGTTGCAATAGCTGCATTGTGCTACAGCAGGTAGTATTTTTACTTCAAATTAAACCTTTCAAGGGCTAGTACACGGTTGAAATATTGATATTTATTATAATTGATTTGTTAGTATCTTAAAGAATTATAATAGGATTGCATTCCTATTTAGATTATATCTGTTACGTATATAAATAGTTGTTTTCAACCTTTTCAATAACACAAGAAATGTTGATATTCAATATGGTATCAGAACCTGGTTCCGATCCAAGGACCTGTGGGTTATGAGCCCACGCTTCAAGGTTCGATCTAAAGACCTAGAGTATCGAGCTATGGCACATGCTACATGTGAACTTGTTTGGTTGAAATATTTACAGCAAGAATTACATTTTTGTGAAGATAACTAATTTTTTATTATGAAAAGTAAGAGAAGGAGACCGGCACAAACTTGCCTCCCCCCTCCCCACCCACCCACCCCCACCCGCTAAACCTATTTTCCTCTTCATTTGTGGTTGTGTGCGTTCATTGCCAGTGGATATAAGTTTTCAGATGAGAGAACCGGGCCGAATACCTAGTAAAAAGCCTCTTCAATGCAGATTTGTAGAAATAGAAGAAAAAAAGTAGATTCAGTAACCAACCATTAGGCATACTTATCACCAAAAACTCTACAATTGACATCATTGTCCAAATCCACATATAACTATTTACAATATAAAGTTCAACAAAACAAGATCAAAGGAGGAATTTTGTTTTTTGTTATGATACACAAAATATATAGTCATATTAAAATACTGAAATCATACCTTTTTAATAAGTTGCAAAAGATTGATGCAGCTAGTATTACCAACCTTATCCTTGACATTCTTAGTCAATAATGCTGAGCTAACCAACAACTTATAATTAATCTTACCACTAGAAGACACGGGAAATGATTCTGTGAAGATGAAACGGTTAGGGAGCACAACTGATGGAAGTTTGTTAATCATCCAACTTCTGATTGCAGGTACTAATAATTCACCCAATTGCTGTTTGTCCTTCAATATTATAAAGGCTTCAATAAACACAAGCTCTGCTTGAAGATTTTGACAAACTACAGCAGCATCATTTATATATGGATGTTCCCTTAGCAAAATTTCAACTTCTTCCAGGGCAATACGCTGCCCGTGGACTTTTACGATACGGTCTTTTCTTCCTAAGAATATAAAATCACCACTTGACAACTGTTTGACTAAATCACCAGTTCTAAAGTATAATTCGCTTTGGCAAGCATCAACAGAATCTTTGCACCCATAACTTTGAGGCAATTTTACAAATTCATCAGAAGTTGTATCAGATTCATTGTAGTAACCCCTAAAAATGCAAGAACCACCAACATATAGCTCACCCTCATTTGATACATTATTATCACCAATAAGCACTACATCGCAGTTAGTAATGGGTAAACCTATTGGAACACTGGTTAGAATTTCTTCCTTCAAAATCAATGGTATCCTCTTGCAATCAAAATATGTACAATCGCCGGCGACCTTAGTTAAAAAGTGGAAAGGGAAAACAAAGGCATGATTAGTATTAGCCCAGGATAATTATAGAAAAGATAGGAAAGTGCAATATGATAAAACCTGTGAAAATTCATATAAAAAATAACATAATTATCATTTGAAATAAAAGAAGAAAAAGAAATGCATTAATCAGTAAAAACACAAAAAGACAAAGTCCCATGTAAATCTTTGTGACAAAATTTAAGGTAGATCGCTCAAGTTGCACTAAGTTTCTATGGTGACTGTTTAATCTATGGATCAGTCTCATCAAAACCAGTCTGCCTTTAGCTTTAGCTTTAGCTTTAGCTTATCCTTCACTTCTAAACATCAAGCCTTGAATTTTTGTTGTCACCCCAAAAATAACCATAATATCCATGGTTAATATTTTACAAATAATAAAAGAAATTAAAGTAAAGATAACTCAAAAGTCAAACAAGCATTACTCTCAAGGGGAAAATGTGTCCAACCGTTTTTATAAATCAAACCTACTCTACCACCCCTTGATTAAACCTTCCGTTATTCTCTAGTTTCCCTACCATGTCTTACCTAACTGTCCAATATTCTCTGAATTTCTTAAAGCTTTGTGCTTGAAGTTAGTCTTTTCATGGTTCCTCCACTTGGCATGTTGATATAACTAAATTGAGTTAGATAGAACTTGAGTAACTACAGATTACAATAGCAAAAGAGGGTCAAAATGTTTCTAATCACATCCAAAATATTCTATTTCCAATTCTTAAAGAATCAAATTATGAAGCATATTTTTCCACATTTATCATATCAGCAACAGAGCATCTGTTCTAGTGGTGATGAGAATAACAATTATAATGTCTGGCAACTCTCTCCAATTAATTCAATTAGATATAATATGTAGTGTGTGACTATATAGCATTGGATTGAATTCAAAGCAAGAACAGAAACCAAGGAAGCAGCTAGGAAAAAATTTGAATTACTCCCACACAGAAAAGAAACAATACTATGTCAAATTCTGTGCAAGTATGTTCGACAATATTGAATCTTGAGTAGAAGCATTGAAGGTCATAACAGAATCAGATGGGAAATACAAACTATAAACTTCCTTGCAAAAATCTCAAAGTAGAAGCGTAGTTTTCTTTTCTAACCTCGGTACTTCCATATAAGTTCAAGATTGATGTCTTTGGTAGTATAGTTGAAAGTCTCTCCCACAAGGTAAGAGGAAAAGTTTCACCACTTAGCACTAGCAATTTCAGTGAACTTACAATACGCATGTCAGCATGAGTTTGCAATACTGGAAGAATTGTCCTTATTAGTGATGGAACAGCCGTAAGCCTATTAACAGAATAAGCCTACAGAAGCATTTAATATTACAGGCAAGGGTAAGCAATTAAGTATAACTTCCTTACTTACTGATAGAGAATAAAAGAATATAGAATACTTTTCATCGGTGCGATATGTTAATATAAAGGGTAAGCAATTAAGTATAACTTCCTTACTAACTGATAGAGAATAAAAGAATATAGAATACTTTTCATTGGCGCGATATGTTAATATAAAGGAGACAGTCCTTATGAAAAATGTTTAAGTTATGCCTATATCCATAGATACATTGCGGAACAGCATTTCCAATAATATTACCCAAAACACTGTTGGAATTTATTTTGCATTTTAAATAAAGACTTAAACCTTCAAAGGTAACACTAATAATAAGCATTGAATTAGAAGGGAATGCAAACATGCAGTTCTTGCCAGACATGAAACAAGAAGTTACAGAGGTAAAAGATTGCAGAACAGCATTTCCAATAATAGTACCCAAAACACTGTTGGAATTTATTTTGCAATTTAAATAAAAACTTAAACCTTCAAAGGTAACACTAACAATAAACATTGAATTAGAAGGGAATGCAAACATGCAGTTCTTGCCAGACATGAAACAACAAGTTAACAAGTTACAGAGGTAAAAGATCAGTAATGGCAATACATAAATCACAAAAGTCGATTAGGAACCGTCATACCTGTAGAAAATCTATTATGGAATATACATTTTCTTTGAGCTCTCTGAAAGGAGGAATAACTAATACACAAGCAGTCAAAATAGAACTGAGGAATTCTTGCAGGTGGTCAACGAAGCTAATTGACGACTTAAACAATAATAGTTCTCGTCCCGTCAAAGGATACACTCCTTGCATCCATAAAAAGCGGTTTGAAAGACCTAGCAAGAATGTAAACCAGACTGTGACACAAGAAGGTACATATCCATAATTATAAAAAATATATCACGGATCAAAACAAAAAATTTAGACAGAAACTTTCATGTGTAGGATGACAAATAACTAAAATCTTTCGATAAGAAACAAACAGTAACAATCAAGCCACTCTCACTGGTAGGATCGAGAACAGAGCAATTGACACCATGAGGCTCTATTAAAAACCAAAATTCCAAAAAAAATTAAAATTTTGAGCAATGTGTTATTTTTAAATTTTTCTCCAAAGTATCTTATTAAGTGATTTCCAAGGAGAATATTTGATTAGTGTTTACTAAGGAGAAGATGACAGAAATTCACCTAAGGTCAGAAATAAATATTGTTTTCAGTAAAATAACAGCTGCAACAAACTACATTAACAAGTTACCTTGTTCGGTGCCACACACTCCTTTAGGCTTTCCAGATGATCCAGAAGTATACATCAGATAACAAAAAGATCTTTTCTTTTCATTGGCACAGGGCCATGCCAAATCTGTTGAACAACTACATTCTTGAAGATTTTCTTCAACAGAGTAGCTCAAAACAGGACAACTAATTGACTTTGCCAACCAATGTGATTCATCAAGCCGGTCAAAGTTACTTTGACCACACGAAGACTGGGACCCTATAATGAGATCAGCATTTGAAGAAGAAGCAACTGACAGTATCCTTTCGATTGGCCAAAAAGGATCCAAAGGCAAGAAGGCTTCCCCACACCTCAATACCGAAAGAACAGCAATGATATATTCAACAGAAGGAGGCATATAAATGCCCACTATCTTTGGCCTATACTCTTCACCAGAGTTAACCATTGCCTCTGCACTAGGCTCCACATTTTTCAAGGGCTCAGATGTCTGAACAGTTCTCTCTCCACGGTGAACAGCATTGTTACCTACGGCCGAATATAGGATGCTAATATTCATTTTCACATTCAAACATATAAAAGACTAATAGATTATGAAGCACAAACACGACCACCAGACACAACACTGACTCCTATGCAATAGTAATAATTTGAAAAAATTGAAGCAGTTGCGAACATAACCACTTGTGCTGGTGTCGTGCCGAGTGTCAAACACTGACACATGTCGGATACTTAGACGCAGTGTTACAATTAAAATCAAACTAACAAGCTAACTAACTAATTGTGTAACAAAATTCCCATCATCAAGTGAATAAGGAACCTAGAGATTCAAAATTGCAAGTAAGGTAATTAGAGAAAAAACTTCAAAAACTAAGTAAGCAATTATCTAACGGTTTAACTAAATTTCCGTAGCAACGAACCTTGAGATTTGGCTGTAATCAGGTGCGGGTCATCTGCACCGTGAAGGATAGATCGGATACGAGAGCTGAGATAATGAACAGCGTTCAAGACATGAGAGTAAGTGAAGCAACGGTCACCGTGGTAGAGTGGCGGAGACGTGGATTCGACGCGCTGTTCTAAGAGCGTGGTAAAGTCACCATTGAAGTTTGGGGAGGTGGATTTTTCGCGGGAAAGATTGGCCACGCCGGAAGCATGGATCACTGCGATTTTGTTAGGGTTTATGGATGCAGTTCGGAAAAACTCGTGTGAAATGCAGCAATATTGTGTTTCTGAGTTCATAGTTATCGTTCATCGGTTTCTTTCCGAGTGGTGGTGGCGTTGTTGTTCACTTGATTGTTTCTTTCATAGTTATTGTTCATCCGTTTCTATAATTTCTTATTAATACCTTGCACTCAAGACTTACTCCATATTTTTATTTTGGGTTAAATATATTTTAGTCCCTATTATCATTCTAAAATTTTCTTTAAAAAAAAATAATTTTTATAATATTTTTCACCCATAATATTTTAAAGGGGTGAGTTTCCTTCTTTTATGATGAACCTATGCATATTATGCATATTACAAACTCATTATAGAGATGAGATTATATTTACAAGAAGTAAAACCCAATATTTCTCATTTTCTTATGTTAATATGCATATGACAACCTCATTAGATAAAAGAGACTATATTTACAAGAATTAAAACCGAGTCTTTCTGATTTTCATATATTAATATACAAATTACAACCTCGTTATATATATGAGACAATAAATACAAGAATTAAAACCTAGTATTGTAATACCCCAAAATTTACCTTTCACTTTTTCAGGGAAGCATGGGATTATGTTTCACACTGCATTAGCATCATACTAGGTCATACTCATTACATACTGCATTAGTGACATGGAAATCAGGGTTTGATTGAGCACTCCTTAACAGAAGGAGCCCACACAAAGCAAGATTGAGATTTGGACTTCATTCCTTAAATATACAAGTCTCAAGGGTCTCAAGGTGGTCCAGGTATCTTATTGTGGTCCTCAGTTCATCAGTGGAGGATTCAGAGCTCTCAGAGTGTGCATCTGGTTTTAATCAGGAAATTAGGGTTCGTGGCTACCTGCAACAGGCAATGTTTGGTTGGAAGTGAAGGAGCTTATCCATGTCATGATTGGAGAGGCATCTTGGTCTAGGAAGACTCACATTTATCTCAGAAAGATCCATTGGCAATCAGTGCAATCAGTTCCTGATCATTTTGTCCTAAAACTAGGGTTTGATATAAAATCAGTTTATTTCTGATTCCTTGGGTGAAACTCTTTTCCATGCCCCTCCATATGTCCTCAAGGGTCTACATACAAAAAATCAGCTCTTTATTTGAGCCAGAGGTGCTTCAATTGATCAATGGAATCGGGAATCAGACAGTTTGGGAAAAGTCAATTGTGGGGCCAGAAAAGTCAACTCCTGACATTTTGAAAGTGGAATCTCAAAATTCATGCCTAAGGGAGCCTACATGTGAAATTTGATCAATGTTGGATCATGGATTCATCATTTAATCAGGAGTTGGAAAAATTACTAAATTTGGAAATAGTTGACTTTCCATTTAGGGCAAGTTTTCATGATTGTTGCACCCACTTTAAGCCCATTTTCCATCAAGATGCAAACTCCATTTGAAAATTTCTCCAACATGAAAGTTGTTTCTCTTGTTCCAAGCTTTCTAGAGATATAAAGTTTTCTCCATTTATATTAAAATTGAGAAAATTATGCTTGGTCAAAGTGAGACATTTTTCTAGAACACTTAGAAAAATTTCTAAGTCCAAAATCTGCAAAATTTGTCAAGACTTCTTGGCCAGATTTCTTGCACTTCAAGGCATATTTTGAAAATACTTTCTTCATAACAATTATACCTTGCCATGTCCTCTTTCACATCCTTTTGGAATCATCTCATTTGGATCCATGGTTTGAGAGATGCACTCACCTAAAGTTGGTATCATGAACTGAATTTCTAGGCAGCATTTAGGCCAAACTGGCCCAACCTGTTGGCATGATGAAACCTGAACTTTATGGCCATTTTTCACCTCTTTCCACTCATCATTTCAATTTGTGTTCAACATGAAAGATGTTAAGCTCCATGCACTCTTCCTACTGTTTGCATTGCCTTGTCATTTGGTCATATACTCATCAAGATACATAGTCATAAAGTCACCCTCTTGAACTTATTTTCAAGTCATGCCCTGCTGCAGCCAGACCACAAAATCGACAAACACACTCTTTACCTCATTTGGCCATGTACTTTTGTTGTTCATTAACTTAAGTTTTTCCAAAATTAGAGCTTGCTTTCACCACCTCCCTTTTGGCACATTTTGCACATAATCAAACAAGTCATTTTTGCAAGCCCATTAAGAATGTTGGATCCATCATATTTAAGGCACATAAACCCTAATCTGAAAGAGGGTGGCTGCTATTTTCGAGCTAAGCAAGAGCAAGGAAAGTGGACAAGGTTGCTTTCCTTCCATTTCCATTTCACAAGTTTCTCAAGCACAAGCATCAAAACATCACCTTATTCTCCCTCCAGCTTCTCCAATACCAAGAGGCAGTGGACCTTGCATCGACTAGGTAAACCTTTACTCACTCTCTTCCATGGCCATATTCATGCTTTCTCATCATGTTATCCATGCTCACCATGCTTACTTCATGTTATTTTTCCATTATGCCATGCTTGCATCATGTCGTGTTCCATGTTAATACTATGCAATTTTTGTTTGTAAAGCCCTCAACATGAGGCATTGCTTTTAACTTTGAGTTTGTGATGTTGTTTTCTATTCATATCCGTGTGCGTGTAGTTGTCTTGTTGTCCATATTTCTCTATGCTAAGGTCACTATTTTTAATGAAATAAAATACCATGGTGTTCTACTCATTTTGCACTTGAACTTTGCTTTTTACTTCGTGCCATTTGGTGAACCATAGCATGAGCAATCTTGGTTGGAAGATTGGGAAGGCTTGCTGCATTTTCGCGTTTTCTTTCATTTGCATGGGGTTAGGGCTTGGCATGGGAAGAAGATGGGGACGTGTCACGCTGTGAACTGCTAGATCATGCGTGCGTGATATGATCCTGGCCATTGGTTCGTTTTTTGTCATTTTGTGACTTAAGTAAGGTGACCGGTCGATGCACATGTTACATGATTTAATAAAATGTACATTTATTTTTTGTGTCACGCCTGAGTATTCATGTTGGACTAGGCTTCCTACGCGCTATCTGCACCTCCCACATACTTGGCCCATTAATTCATTTTATTTTCTTTTCTTAATTCTTATTTTTATTTTTTGTTTTGTTTTTTTTTAATTAATAAGATATTTTATTTATTCATAAAAATACCAAAAAATACTTTTCATATTTCTTAATGTTTTATTTAATTTTATTTAATTTTTATTTTCATATTTATTTAATGTTAATACTTTATTTTAATTACTTATTTCAAGTGGTTCTTTTAAATACACATTTATTTCTGGATTTTATTTTCATGACTTAGAATTATTTTTAGGTTCTGATTTTTGGGATGAGGGTTGACCAATATCTCATGGTCAACCTGACCTTTTCTTGGAATTTTATTTCCCATTTTTTATTTATTTTGGATTTATTTTTGACCTAGTTTGTTTGGTTGACTTTTCATTTTACTTCTGTTTTATTTCAATTGATTTATACACTAATTCTCATTATTTTTAAAATATTTTTGGGGGATGATGATGTCCTGACCCCACCTTAGTTAGTTGAATTTTTCATAATTTTCTTGATTAATTTACTATTTATTCCATATTTTTTAAGTTGACTTGACTTTTCAATTGACTTTTCTATGATTGATGTTTGACTTAGGGATTGCTTATGGCAATTGAAGAGATCTTTTGATCCTCCCTTGTTCATCTCATATGTCGTGTATTAGAGGCCTTTCATCTTGATTTTATTTGATCCTTGCATCATTTCCCGATTAAATTATTCAGTGATCCTTTGTGTGCATAGTTTCATCTGTCCGATTCATCTTTCATCTTCCATACTTGTTTCTTTCATCCATGTTTAATATTGTTTGATTGTTTAACATGTTCATATTCTCATGCTTTGTTTAATGCTCCCTTATATCATTCTTTGATTCTTTGACTTGATCATATACTTGTTTACTTGTCTGATCTGATTAATATCTGTTGCCTACTTGTATGATGTACGAGGCATATATTTTTATTGTTTGATTGCCATGAACAATCCCCATTCATAACAAATGTACCCCTCTCCCATGAAGTGTATAATGTTTGTTCTTTCATTCTTTATTCATCTGTTAATACAAGAATTAAAACGAACACTCGATAACCATTTCAAAACAAGATCAAAGCTCGATCCAACGTCGAGTAATCATTTTCAAAACTTAACAGAACCAGTACGTATTCATCCATCCTTCTGTAAGTCGATTGCTTCATGCATCGCCATTTCTCTTGTAAGTCGATTGCTTCTGGCATCGCCATCTACCACATGTAAGTCGATTGCTTCTAGCATCGCCATCTACCTTTATCCTCTCTTTGCTCCATCCGTCAACTCTTGTTCCGTTTAGGTAGCACCCATTAGGTAGAACCCTTTTGTATGATAACATAGGTAGAATTCCCTTATTCTTTGTATGATAACATAGGTAGTATTTCCTTATTCTTTGCATGCTAACATTAGGTAGATGTTCCCATTTGTAAATCCTAACACATAGGTCCACATTGCATGACAACTCTAGGGCAGAGCTTCCCCATTTTTAGACCTTCCGTGCGTCTCCGATCTTGTGGCATGTCACTCCGTTCTATTGCAAAGAGGTAACTGCCTAAGACTCGATTCAGCGAGTTGCGACACCTACTGCTAGGACGTTGAACACATTGCCCACTCTCCTTTGACACAACTGGTGTCCTCCTTTGTAAGTCCATGTTCAGATGGAAACCCTTAACCCCTAGTTAGGCGAACTACGACAACTCTGATTCTCATGTTCAGATGAGATACGTAGGCACGAGATGCGATGTCTTGCCGAGTTTTTTTTACTGACGACTAACAACTAATCCTTGGTTGCTTTCGCCCTTGTTGCGATTCCTTTCTCTCGCCCTCGTTGCGATCGAGACCTTCCCTTTCTCTTGCCCTAGTTGCAATCAAGACCTTTTGTTCTGGTAGTTAGCTGAACTATGTTTTGCTCTGATTCTCATTCCAGATGAGATACGTAGGCATAAAACGCGATGTCTTAGCGAGCACACTTCTCTTTAACCCATAGGTAGCCGAGCTACGAAGACTCTGATTCTCATATTCATATGAGATACGTATGCAGTGGATGCGACATCCGTGCGAGTCATTTTCTTTTGACCCTCTTTTAGTAAATAGTACCTTAGATAAACACAGACCCTTTAGACAAGAACAACAAGAGTGGATCCCGTAGAGTACTACGGATGCGTAGGGGTGCTAATACCTTCCCTTCGCATAATCGACTCCCGAACCCAAGATTTGGTTGCGAGACCTTGTCTTTTCCCTTCCTTTCTCCAGGTTTTCTTTGAGCGTTTCCTTTCCCTCCTTTGGGATAAATAACGCACGGTGACGACTCTTCTGTCATTCTTTTTTTTGCCGATTGTTTTTTCGCATTTCCTTTTTTAGGTTGCGACAGCTGGCGACTCTGCTGGGGACGTGGTTTCCCTATGCGAGTCCCTCCTAGCTTTTGTAGGTTTCTTGTTTGTTGGGTGTTTATTCTTTTGTACAGTTATTTATTTTTCAGCATTTACCTGCTTTACCTTATTGCATTCATGTACATATGTTTGTTGTATATGTGGTTTCTGTGGGTTGGTTGTTAGTTGGGTTGGGATGTTCTATGAGAGATAACCTCACTACCCAGGCTTGAGCATACACACAGGTTTTAGAGTGGATAGTCATGAGGCTTGCATAGTATGTTGCTACGTTAAGTCGTTCATGAAGACCCACACCCAGATGAGGTTTCTTTTGGATATATTATGTCCTATGGGTGTTCCATAACGACAGATATTCCTCTAGAAATCGTCGATTCTGGTGACCGTTTCCCGAGAACTCAGCCGAGGCCTCTCCTCCGAGACGCGTTTATGTTAGCTCTGGTGGGCGCATTCTCGCTGCTCAATCCGAGGACCCCGAGGCTGGGAACTTGCTCTAGGATGTCCTGTTGAGGGGAGTCAGTGGAGGTCTTTTGTCTCGTAATAATGCCAAACCTTCAGTGGTAAACGTATTATTCGACTGAAGGGCAAGAAGCTGATGAACTTCTGTTCTTAGAACCTACCAGTTAAGGGCGGGCTAAATTCAGGAAACTTTAACCTTCAACCAACCCGGTTTTTTGGAGTAGAGCTTTGATCTCGTATTATATTCCTCAGTGGGTTTCTTTTCAGACAGTGCAACCCGACGGTTGTTCAAGCAGATACAACAATCTTGATTTCCATGTCACTGCGTTGCATCACATCATTGTGCATTCATATCATTTAACACATGTTTATCTATTCCCAGGGGTCTATATCTTCTCCTTGATTCTAGTCGGGGTTTTCTGGTTCTCTCAAGATGGATATTAGCAGAAAGAGACATGTCGCCTACAAGTTTCCTGTGGTTTATTTCGATCCCATTCAGCAGCTGATGAAGTTAATGGATCATGATTCTTTAGAAGGATTCCGGAAGGATTATGGGCTGATTCTAAGTTTCGTCACGGTTCTCTCCAAAGATCAACACGATGATCTCTTTACACTGTTGCAGTTCTATGACCCTCCATTGAGGTGTTTCACATTCCCGGATTATATCTTGGTCCCTACTTTGGAGGAGGTTGCCAGTTTTCTCAGAGTTCCTATCAAGCCGCAGTTTCTATTCTACAGTTCTGAGTTTCTACCCGATCTCAGCATGGTTGCTTCGGCCACATATTTGGGGAAATCAGTCTTGAAGGCTAATATATGTCAGAAGGGAGGAGTCAGTGGTTTTCATTTGAGTTTCTTAGTGGGAGAAGCCAAGAAGAAGCTTGAAGATGGTGATCAGAGGGGTTTCAATGTCGTGCTGGCTCTTTGCGTATATGGGATTGTCCTGTTCCCTAATGTCGCAAAATTTGTGGACATAGACGCAATACGCCTCTTCATGTTGGGAAATCCGGTGCCGACCTTGCTAGGAGATTTCTTTCATTCAGTGCATCACATGAATGAGAATAGAAAAGGAGGATTGGTGAACTGTTGTGCACCCTTGTTTTATAAGTGGTTCAGTTCTCACCTGCCCAAGTCATGAGCGTTCGTTGACTTCAAGGACTCGTTGAGTTGGTCGAAGAGACTAATGGGGGTAAGAGCTGAAGATATTTCTTGGTGGTCATACCAGAACTTGCTTCGGGCAGATATTATTCACAGTTGTGGGAACTTCCCGAATGTACCGTTGGTAGGAAGAAAAGGGGGGATCAACTATAATCCTTCTCTAGCAGTCAGACAGTTTGGATATGCTTTAAGAACTCCGCCTTTGGAAAAAGATGTGGAGGAATCTTTTTTTTTTCATTCTTCATCTGATTTGACTGTATCCCACAAGGCAGCTGAAGCCTGGCTCAAGGTGATCAAGAGAGGAAGAACCGTGCTTGGAAAGGGAGATTGTAGAACCTATCCTCAGTATGAAGATTGGCTTCAGGGAAGAGTTGAAGGGTTCGGTCTGCCGTTTTCTATTGAAGAACCTTTGTATCCACCTATTCCTGAGCAGTCAACAATGATGAGCCGAGAGGAATATGACAAGTTGAAGAATGCCATGAAGGAACTGCAAACTGAAAACTTGGAGTTGAGTATAAAGTTGCAAGACTGTATGCACGTGTACCATGAGGCGAAATATCATAAGGGGGAAGCTGTCAGATTGCAAGAGGAAGCAGATAAGAAATTGGCTGTGGAGGTGAACTTCTTCAGGAAAACAGACAAAGCCTTGGGGTCATCCAGTTCTGAGTTGAGGCGAGTCAAGCAGCAGTTAACGGATGCTCATGGTAAGTTAGCTGAGTGGCAAGAGCAATGGGATGCATTTTCGGCTTCTAGGAAGGCAAAATAGGAGAAGATGATGGCCGAATTGACTGGTCAGATGGAGAAGTTGAAGACTCTGCTGAAAGAGAAGAACAATTAGCTCTTGTGCGCTCGTTCAACCAATGGTTACATCATAGATCAACTCGACAAGGCTCAAGAGCAGATTGAAGAACTCAAAGTGCTGGCGGGGTTGAAGAAGTCCAGACTTGAAGAGGTATTCGGAGAGGATGATGGGAAGTACTACGTAGAGAACATCAACAAACTGGATGGGATTATTCACAAGAGGAATCTGCTTATTCGGCGTTTGACAGAATCTCCAGATCATCCTGACATGGTGGCATTACTGGCTGAAGTTAGGAGTAGTCCTTATGGGTTGTATACAGGAGGCTGATTCATGATTTTGCTCCTCTTTTCTTGTTTCCTTGTCGCTTTGTAGTGATGATCCACAGGCTTGTTGTGGAGATCCTCTTTCTGATGTACTGTCGGCTAAATGCCTTCTCTGTGAATTCATTTATATGATGGTTTTCCTTTATTACATCTTGGTCTCAGAAGTTTATCCACGACTCGGTCTTCTTGCACTTTTATCTGATGAGAGATTGGAATCAAGGGGGTAGAATACCCTTTGGAATTGATAAACATGTCATTGCATTTGCATATCCATTCATATTGTCTTGCATAACAGGTACCGCCACAATGGTTCTCATTTTGTTTGGTGTTCCACTAGCAGGATAGCTGATTCAGGCATTCACCGGTACGATACCCGCAGAAATCAACAGAGAGCAATGGAAGGCCTGCAAGCAGAACTCGCCGAGATGAGGATCCGCATGACTCAGTTTATGGATGTGGTTCAGGGAGTAGCTCAAGGACAGCAAGAGCTCAGATAGATGATACAGAGGAATCTCGCCACTACTCAACCAGAGACGGTAATTGATCCCCCAACTGGAGAGGTTAACGGACCCAGGGGACCGGGGCCTATCCCGATCCCACATGCCAACCCTGATCAACAACCCATTCATGATGATCAGGAGGATCAGTTCACCTTGATGCCGGAGGACTTTGGCATGGGCCATGGCATGGACCCCGTGTTTAGGAGATTGGAGGAGAGGCTGAAGGCAGTGGAAGGACATAATGCTTTGGGGTTAGATGTTGTTGACTTGGGGCTGGTCCCAGGCGTGAGGGTACCACCAAAATTCAAAGTTCCGATCTTTGATAAATACAATGGCAACTCTTGCCCGAAGACTCAGGTGCAAACCTACTTCCGCAAGATGGTTGCATACTCCGATGACGAGAAGCTTCTTATGTACTTCTTCCAGGACAACCTAGCTGGGGCATCCCTGGAATGGTATATGAGGATGGACAGAGCCCACATCCGCTGCTGGAGAGATTTGGCCAAGGCTTTCGTAAAGCAATATCAGTACAACACAGACATGGCGCCTGACAGAACCCAACTTCAAAATATGTCTCTCAAAAGCAACAAATGCTTCAGGGAATATGCTCAACGTTGGAGAGAGACGACTTCCCGTGTTTAGCCTCCGATGCTGGAGAAGGAGATGGCCAACATGTTCATGAACACTCTGCCCGGACCTTACTTGGAGCGTCTGGTGGGTTGCAATGCCTCCAACTTCGCTGATGTAGTCTCTACCGGTGAGAGGGTGGAGAACTACTTGAAGACATGCAAGATCCAAAATAGAGTTGGATCATCATCAGGGGCGAATAAGCCGTTTATTGAAGGACAAAAGCGGAGAGAGGGGGATGTGAATTCTTTGTCTTCATATCAGAGCAGGGGTATCCGAAGGAACAGTTTTTCAGAACTACCATCAACAACCGTATGTTGCAGCTGTGACCATTCCGGCTGTAGCCCCAGTACAACAACAACAACCACAACGTCAACATAATCAATACCAACAACAGCAACAGGGTAACAGACCCGCCTACCAACAAAGGAAAAAGGCAATGGACAGGCGTTTCGACACTCTTCCGATGTCGTACGCTCAGTTGCTCCCTAGCCTTTAACAATTACAACTTGTGCAGTTACGCACTCTGGCTCCTCCCGTTGGCAGGCTTCCGGTGGGTTATGACGCTAATGCTAGGTGTAATTTCCACTCTAGGGCACCTGGCCATAATATTGAGAACTGCAAAGCTTTTAAGCACGTAGTTCAGGACCTCATAGATTCAAAGGCCATCAACTTTGCGCCGACTCCTAATGTCGTCAACAATCCCATGCCGCAGCATGGTGGTGCAAATGTTAATATGGTGGAAGGAGAAGCCAAGTCTATCGAGGATGTGTTGAAACTGAAGACTCCGCTGTTGGATATTAAAGACTACTTGTTGAAGGCCGATGTTTTCCCCGGTTGTGGGAACGGTTGTTTGGGTTGTACTACACAGAGCAAAGGTTGTTTGAAGCTGCAGTAGGGTATCCAGGCCTTGCTTGACAATGGTATCCTCCAAGCTGAAGACTTGTCTGTCCAAGAGTCTGTTGAAGGGGTTGCTGAAGAGGTGTTTGAAGATGCCGTTGAAGAATTTCCGAATGTTGTTTCTGATGATTGTGTAAGTCCCATTGATGTATTTAACTTTTCCAATGTTGTTGCTGATATCCCAAACAATGTGTTTAATTCTGATGTAAGTGTTGAACTTGATTCCGATGTTTTGGATGCTTGTTTTTCAATGAATGAGATTTCTGAGTACGTCTGTGATGTTGCCACTATCACATATTTCTATCCAACTGCTCAGATCAGTGTGCCAGAAGCGCAACCGGTGCCACTAGTGCGACCTTCCACTATGACCATCATGACCCCTGGTCCTTTACCTTTCACCAGCGAAAGGGTCATTCCTTGGCATTACGGGGGGAGTGTGTACACGCATGATCATGGAGTGGAGCAGCCACTGGAAGTAGAAGAGGTGCATGGTCAGAAGTCGGAACCTGAAGTTGAGATAAAAGATCCCGCAGTGGACAATGTCGGTGGAATCGGGCGATTCACCAAGAGTGGTAGGTTGTTCTCACCACCAGTTACCCAACCGGATAGTGTTGACGCCACGGCGAAGACCAAAGGCAAACAAGTTGTGAATGAGGGTACCTCTGCACCACAGGCCGACTCTGAGCCTACTTTCACGAAGGATGTGGACGAGCTCTTAAGGATAATAAAGAAAAGCGACTACAAGGTAGTTGATCAGTTGATTCAGACGCCGTTCAAGATATCTATTATCTCACTCCTGCTGTGCTCAGAGGCAGACAGGGAGGCACTTCTGAAGGTTCTTAATGCTGCTTATGTGCCTCAGGAGATCTCAGTGAACCAACTAGAAGGGATCATTGCAAATGTTCATGCAAGCAACGGGTTGGGTTTTACTGATTCTGACTTAACACCAGTTGGACGCAATCATAACAAAGCTTTGCACATTTCGATGGAATGCAAAGACACTGTGTTATCACATGTTCTGGTGGATACAGGTTCCTCTCTTAATGTGCTACCCAAGAGAGCCCTGTCAAGGTTAGAAGTAGAAGGTTTGGTCTTGAAGCCTTCTGATCTTGTGGTGAGAGCCTTCGATGGCTCTAAGAGGTCGGTGTTCGGAGAGGTAGAATTGCCAATTCATATTGGATCACAAACCTTCAACACCGTCTTCTATGTGATGGATATCAGTCCCTCGTATAGTTGCCTGCTGGTTCATCCTTGGATCCACAATGTTGGGGCGGTCTCCTCAACTTTACATCATAAGATTAAATTCCCAATCAATGGAAGAATTATCACCGTCTGTGGTGAGGAGGACATCCTGGTCAGTAACCTGTCTACATTCAAGTATGTAGAGGTAGAAGGTGAAATTCACGAGACCTTATGTCAGGCTTTTGAGGCAGTTCAGATCAAGGACGCATCTCCGGTGGAAGAGGTTAAAGCGGGTGCCTCTATCTCATCCTTCAAGCAGGCACAAGCCGTGGTGAATTCAGGTGTTTCCCCCAGTTGGGGACGTCTGTTGGAGTTACCGATGAAAGAAGACAAGTTTAGGATTGGGTATCAGCCATCTCTGACTTCTACAACTTCAACGCCCCAGACTCGTCAGGGGCCGATTACTTTCTCCAGCGCTGGCATCATTCAGTATGGCCAGATCTCTGCAATCAACGAAGAAGATGGGGATAGTGATTGCGACATCAACAACTGGGTTCGTCCACGGGTCCCGGGTGAAGTCATCAACAATTGGTCTTCTGAGGAGATTATCCAAGTCACTCTTCTTGAAGAGTAATTTTTCTTGTTTGTTCATACATGTCCAAGTCTTACGTTCTGCCCAGGGAGTAATGACTCATTGTAGGGATCATCTATGCGAATACCTGCATTTTTTATCATAAATAAAGGACGTCTTTTTGCATTCAAACTTTTGTTCACTGTCTTTCTATTTTTGCAGTTTTCAAAAACCAAAACATCAAAAAATGCTTGGCTATGTTTTGTTTAGTTTTCCCTCACTGTTCACACTCATAAGCACATACCATCACTCATGCAGATGCACGTCACTGGATCCTATCGATAACGGTTCTGCTATGTGTCGCATCCGCGAAAAAACAACCGGCGGGACTCAAACAAAAATACAACACAGAGCCGCCACTGCGCGTTATTTATCCCAAGATAGGGAAAGGAAACGCTCAGAGAAACCTGGAAAGGAAATGGTCTTGCGACCAAAGAGAAAGGGTAAGGGAGTCGGTTACGCAAGGGGAAGGTATTAGCACCCCTCACGTCCGTTGTACTCGACGGGATCCACGTTCTAAGAAAGAAAAGGTTGCTAAAACATCACACACACACACAGGGAACGCAGGTGGGGTTAAGAGAAGGGAGCTCGATAGGACGTCGCATCCTATGCCTACATATCTCGTCTGGAACGAGAATCAGAGCCACTGTAGTTCGGCTTACGCACGCCAAACAACACAAAACGCACAAACAGATGGCAAACATGGAGCCCGACAACCACTCGATGGAATTACGTCAGCATCCGAACCAAAACACACAATCAGATAACAAGTAAACACACACAAAAAAGAAAAAGGTTGCCCGGAGTGGTCTCGCACGACCACCTGCCTACATACCTCATCTGGAACGAGGATCAGGGCGATGTAGTTCCCCCTCAAGGGAAAGAAAAACTAGCCAGAAACCGAGGGAAGACACACTACCAGGGAGCTGGACTCGAGCCTAGTGTTGTCATGCATCGTTACCCTACGTTCAGGTTTCTACCTACTTGCACAATTGCAAACTAATCCTATCCAGGAAAGAAGCAAGCATACAAGCATACAAACAGAACAACCCAAGCATTTCAAACAAATATTCACATAGCACACACTATAACCAATCAAGTGAGGCTCAAACAATGGGTTTGACTGCCGAAGCAAGTCATCTGTACATGTGTATTATTCGCTCTTAACCTTGCCATTACGAGGCTAAGGTGAAGCAGATGAAAAGGTGAAGTGAGGATGAGACCTCACAGCTCTTATCCCTGACCAGGGAGAGCTTCTGACAAAGGAGCGTGGGTCCAGAATGGAGGGACCCTTCTACGCTCAAAGACTCTGACTCGATTGTGCAACAGCACGAGATCTTGGGTTTGTGTCCCAATGCATCAACACACAGCCGTGTGAGCAGAGGGACGACTCACAGAATAGTGGGGGATAGATTGCATATCCCTTGGCTTCCACCAATTGCCTCATAGAGGACTTCACCTGCTTAGGCACAAAATTAAACAATCACAAACATCGCCTCTTAAGGAGGACTTCAGACAGTTTGCCCGGCCAAATAACAGACCGGGTCTCCAGACTACATGAAGAATAGAAGTCCTACCTCAAGTGGTTTAAAAACCAAGCAGCAGCAAGCGAGTTCTTAAAGAACTGTAAGCAACTAAATGTACCTGAAAACAATCAAGTATCATCAGTACTCAGACAGACAAACAGTAAACAGCAAATGTTAATCAGTCAGACTATACAGATTAATGCACACAAAGGCAAGCTATAAGCTCAAGCTCAAGCTTCACAACCTACAAAACAAATTCATGTTAGTCCTCAACATCAAACAACATCAACTTAATTCACTTGGTTCAATCTCCTTAAGCATTGTGCTTTTCATCCTGAAAAATCAAGCAAATGTGAGAAACTGGACCACTAGGCCAAGCCTAGGGTCCAAAAGTGGCAAAAATGTCTAAATAGCAAGCAATCTCCAACCAAACTCAAATTAACACAAATAGAAAGCCAAGGCAATTGATCCCATGTTTATATCATTCACCATATTCATTTTATGCACAAAGCAAATCAAACTAGGTCAAACATAACACCAAACATCCAAACAGAACTATTGCATTCAATTCCACATCAAAACAATTCCAAAAATCCTCAAATAATTTACACCTAAACAGGACATATTCAAGGTACAGCATCTCAATTTTCAGCTCAATTGGACAAAAGGAACTATGTCAATGAAAATCAAGAAATCCAGACACAATTACATGATCCAAATCATGACATCAACACATGCATTCACTTCAAAAATTCATAAGTCAATGAAAACAATTAAGAAATGAATGGGACCAAAACAGGGATGTCCTACAATGTGTCTACAACCAGCATACCAAATTTCATGTTCATCTAAAACCATATGAGGATTTCTCAAAGATAATGCCAACATGTATCACATGGACTTGCACATTTGACCAATAGAGATGAAAAATACCAATCAAATTGAAAATGCCACATAAAAATCCAGAAATATTCACATAGCATCTTAACATGTTAATGATCACACATATAAAATTTCAAGTCATTTCAACAAGCCTAGGTCATGAAAATAAATCCAGCAAGTTGACCTAGCTAGGTGTGACACAAATTGTCACACCTAGATTCAAAAATTCATAACTCAATCACCAGGTATCCAAAATTCACAAAATTTACATGTAAATCACCAGAAACATGTCTAGAATCACCACAAAAAATTTCAAGAATTTCTTTTAAGGCATGAGAATTTCACATCAAAAATGGCAAAATGCACACAATTATACCACAAGTCAAACAACCCTAGGTCAAACCAATTTTTCACCAAGCACAATTTGCAAAATCATACTCATAAAAAACTAGAGACAAAATGGAAGTTGTAGAAAAAATCCTCATATTTTTGTGACCTTCCAATAATTTTTTATGATTTTTTTTAAGGTGTTGTGGAATTTTTTTTAATAATTATTTGAATGATTATAATTAATTAAATGAGTTCAGTGGCAGTTTTGTAAATACTCTAAGCCAGGCGCGGTAAACAGGTTATTTGAAAATTCAAACGAAAAAATGGATCAAACATCACTATTTTCCAGAAAATCTCTCTCTTCCTCACGCATTTGCCCAGATTCACTCAAGAACACATGAACATTCATTCTTAACCAAAATCCACAAGCGGATACTCGTTGGAACAGTCTCATCACGTAGAGTCCAAATATCATCATGATTTCTCCTAATTGTCTCTAAATCTCACGGATCGAAGGAATTAGGGTTTGGCAACATAACTTTGAATCAACCTAACTCGAGCTACAGTCCACTATTCTACAAACCAATTATATCACGATGCTCTACATCACACACTCTACAAAACGCATATAATCATTCATAAAATCATGACATTCGAAATTCGAGCACTTGGAAATGGCAGTGTTGAAATTGATGTTCTTCGCGCGATTTGATCCCAAACAGATGGAGAAGGATGATGTGTGAGGTGTCTGGAATGCTCAGGTTCAGTTGCAATCGCTCCTAGTGCATGAAAACTCCAAATGCCATTGATGCATCCAAAATGAACAGTCACGAATTGATGCTCCTTTCAATCCAATCTTCCAAAACAGATGAAGTATGAGAGGAAAGAAGATCAAACCAAAAAGAATCTTGTCAAATGATCACGAATTGAGAGAGATTGATGGAATTTTGTGTGATGTGTTCTTGAGAGGTTTTGGTGAATTTGGAGAATTTGAGATTGTGATTTGTGAAATTGTGAAAATCTGTTACAAGTTAGTTATGATTAGGCTTTTGTATCTCATCTTAATCAATGCTTAATCACTTCAATTAACCAAATGGAATATGATTAGCAAATGTGTCATTTTCAAGCCAAGGGCAAAAATGTACTTTCATATGCCAGCTAATGCCAGCTCATTGACAGCTCACACAAACCCTAAACACCTGTCATGAGCTATTGCCACTTGTTTCATGTTCATTGGATGTGTATTTCTCATTTTCCACATGTGATGGCACTTTGTTCATTTTTCCAAGTTCATTTCAAAAGCCAATTCTCAAACCACAAGGCCTTGGCATGTTATGAGCATTCTAACAATTTTCAAATGTCATTTGTGAAGTGTTGCAAAAATCCCCATTCAAAAATTCTCATTATTTCTCAAGTTGGACAATTTTGCCCCTGGACTTTTAACTGTACAGTTGAAATTTGACTTTTTGCATTGACCATTTTTGATGAAATCCAATTATGCACCATGAAAGTACATGTCAAATGGAGTTTGTGCATAAAAAGATCACTCAATTTGGACACTCCATGTGGAAGTTATGCCCTCCTGATTATGGGTCATTTTTGAAATTGACTGGACCATAACTTGCCAACCATACATGGGATTTTCAAGTTCTTGGACTTTTTGGAAAGGTTAGAACAAGATCTACAACTTTCATGTTTAACAAATTTTCATTTGAAGCTTCCTTGGACACGTGGTCTTGAGGTCAAAAACTTTCCATTTTTGGAAACTTCCATTACAAGTCACTTTCTATTTTTGGCAATTTTTGTCCTGACTTGATTTTCTCCATTCTTGAGCTTTGACATGTCAAATAACACTTGTTCCAACATGAATGAAGTGTATCCAACTCTCTCCCACCTCCAAATCCATTAAATCATGCACAGTTGACCACAGTTGACTTTTCCAGCTGATAGATGAATCTGATAATGCATAGATCAAACTGAGCCCCAATCCTCTGATGAAATGGCCCAAGGGTGAAACCCTAGCTTCAATAAGCTCCATAAAACCACATGATGATCCTCATATCCATCATAGACCCCGTCTCCTTGCCATGCCCTGATTGGCCCACTGTAACTGATTAGGGTTGACCAGTGGTCAAAACCCTAATCTCAAGGAATCTGCTTCACCACTTGATGATGACAAACCATGATGATGATGATGTATCATTTCAAACAAGATGAAGACCAATATCCCTTGAGAACCACAAAACCCTAATTTGGACCTCCACATCCTCAGATGATTAATGACCAGTCCAATGAAACCCTAGCTTGCACCATGACCTCTTCATCTTCTGATCAAGACTTGTGAGGATGACTTGCATAATGTAACCACATGATATGCAGTATGCAATGCCTAATGACCTAAAATGATATGCAAATATGTTAAGCTAGTCCCAAGAGAGGAGGGCAAATTTTGAGGTGTTACAGCTGCCCCTATTCAATCCACTGTGAACCTGTCGATATGAATAGCCTCGGCTTTCAGATGATCAGGATGAAGAGTGATTGAATACCAAGAACAGACGAACAATTTGCACTCTGATGGGAATATAATTAACAACGCCTGTCAGAATCGGCGAAGAACACAATCTCTGAACAATCCGTCTGGTACAGAAAAAATCGGCCTCATCACCGCATCCGCTCGGGATTATTATTTCTTTCTTCTTTTATGCTTTTCTTGAACCCCGAAATTTTCTCTATTTTTTCATTTTCCTGGACCCCGAAATTTTCTCTTGCGCAAATGATCCTCGGATCACCGCATTTGAACCCCGCTCTCCTGTTTGCCACATAATGAACCCCATTCTCCAGAAAACACCTTGTGTCTCCTTTTCTCCATTTGAACCCCAGTCGCCTGACGATAACTTGCGATCGCCAATATGAACCCCGTTCTCCAGAAAATGCCTCAACATTTCCTTTTCTCCATTTGAACCCCGTTCTCCAATCTCTCGTGATAATTCCGCTGGCAACGTCGGAAATAACACCAAACCACTCTGAGGGCGACATGTCAGAGGGTATACCTTCACAAAAGAAGGTAGCATGTGTATCTCTTCCTCAGAAGACACCTGTAACGACCTCCATTGGCCTCAGCCAGAGTCTAAGGTGACACATGAACAGAAGATAATCCTAAGGACCTCATCCCGGATACATTCTTCAACTCCAATCTCCATTTGAACCCCAGAAAATGCCTCAGCATATACTCTTCTCTGATTGAACCCCGATCTCCAGAAAATGTCGCAACATCTCCCTCTCTTCATTTGAACCCCAGAAAATGCCTCAACATCTCCTTTTCTCCATTTGAACCCCGGAATCGCGCTGATCGCGTAACGTCTTCTGATATTATTTCCATCTCCATCCGACGGAAAAATTTCCTCCAGTATCGCACTACTGGGGAACACTGCTGATCTGACGTCATGATGCTAAACTCCTCGGAGTAACACCTTGCTTTGCGGATAAAACCACCTCTCAAACAGTAACCACGGCTTGAGACTAGCTTATGCTTGCAATGATGTATGACTTTTTCTGCGTAATGCTCCATAATTATGGAAATGCTACGCGCTTTATTATTTTTTCTATACAATATGCTATGCTTATTTACATGATGAATGCATAAAAAGTATCCCTCTCAGGGACTCTTCTGAAGAACTCGAGACACTCTGCCGAGGAACTCGACATTGCTCCAACTCCACCCTGCTGGGGAATAGCACTGCTGCTGAGAAAAGGTAGCCCTTGCTGGGGAAGAACTTCCTTTGCACCCACTCTGCTCGGGGAAATGCTGGGGATAGGAACCACCAACACTCTGTGGGGATACAGTCTTTTGACTTGCTGGGGATATACATCCACCTGCTTCGGGGAACCCTCACAGATACCTGACGACTTCACTGGGAAAATGCTCACAGATACTCTGCTGGGAAACAGCAACCTCCAGGCCTGGCAACTGGGGAAGCACCGATCTGACACCTGCCGGGGATAACCATCATGACCCTGCTAGGGAAGCGAATGCCACTCCGCTGGGGACAACCCATGCAATCCATAGATAGAATACACTCAGTTGGGGATGTAAATATCCGTCTGCTACGGAAACTCGTCCAATCCACTGGTAGGATGAACACTGCTGGAGATATATTTCATTGAAACCCGCTCCACTCGGGGAATAGCAACCTTCTGGCCTGGCTGCTGAGGAAATACCGTTTTACACCTGCCTGGGATAACCATCTTGACTCGGCTAGGGAAACCACAGACCTTGGATCTGCAGGGGATTTGGCCCTCACAACTCTGCTTGGAGACTTAGCTGAGGAAATGAGAAAAGTTGGTACGAAATACCCGTCGACTCGTCGAGCCATGGTATCCGCCTCCCAATCTCGTATCAGCTTTCCACTTTTGAGAACTCCCAGACTCGTCTGGACCTTTTCTGCTCCATCATCTTGTATTCCCAATCGCTCCGCGCTCGACGAAGAGCGTACTCCTGGGATTTATACAGAAATTTCAATTTTCCGACTTTGAAGAGTCTTCTTGATTAATTTCAAGGGTCGTCGGACGTCTCGACGTCTTCTCATCGCTTCCCTACCCATTCATTCGTCCCTGATTGGACCCTGCGGGGAATTTCCACAGACTTTCCAATCTTCCGATTTTGAAGAGTCTTCTGGGTTAATTTCAAGGATCGTCGTACGTCTCAACGTCTCTTCGTCGCTTCCCTACCCATTCATTCGTCCCTGATTGAACTCTCTGGGGATCTGTTACAAAGCTTTCACATCACAACCTGCAAGTGAGTGAAAATAACTAACAGCACCTGCAAAACAGATCGTTAGATAAAACCGTGCCCCAGGCGTGTCAAGATTTCAACACTTGGGTCACTCAACCTTCCGAATAAGATTTCAAGTTTTCAATCTTATACACATGCATTGGAAGGAACCTGTATGTCTTAAAAATGCAAAATTCTTTATCAAAATAATCTAGATGTTTTTGCAATCAAAGCGGTAAAACAAAAACAAAATTATTTGACTGAATATGCATTTTATTGATTGAAAAGGTGTGGCTCAAATGAGCAATACAAAAGGAAGCAATTCCTGAAAAGAGGTAATTGCACTCAAAAGGAAAAATCTATCCTATTGGCAATGTGAAACCCGTGATCTCATCAAGTTCCAACTCGGTTACACCCCATATGTCCTCAGACTCTCCGTGCTTTCTGCCTTCTGAACAAGACGTTTCTGATTGATCCCCACCGGGTATTATCCATGATGCTTTAACCAAAGTGCAAACGATCATGCTTAGACGCAGTTGTTCGTTTCAATCCCTCTTTTGCCTGGACCGCCCTTTCGGGTTTTCAGTCCACCGGGATACCCTTTTTTGCCCAAGTCGCCTTTTCAGGTTTTCGACTTGCCGGGTGCACATTTTTCTTTTTATCCCTAATTTTTACCCAAACCTTTCTTTCTGTTTTTGGTTCGCCGGGATGCCCTTTTTTTGCCTGGACTATTTTATTCTTTTCGTCCAGCGGGTCTCTTTATACGAAGTATTTTTTAACTGCGTCCGCATTCACAGGGGATGGAAAATCCTCGCCATCCATGGTCGTTAACAACAAGGCTCCGCCAGAGAAGACCTTCTTGACCACGAATGGACCTTCATAATTCGGTGTCCATTTGCCCCTTCGATCGTTTTGAGGAGGAAGGATCCTTTTCAGCACCATATCACCTACGTGATATACCCGAGGTCGCACCTTCTTGTCAAAGGCACGCTTCATCCGCTGCTGATATAACTGCCCATGACAGATGGCTGCTAGCCTCTTTTCTTCAATCAGGCTCAACTCTTCATACCGGGTCCTTACCCATTCCGCCTCTTGCAATTTTATGTCCATCAGGACTCTCAAAGAGGGAATCTGAACTTCAACAGGTAATACAACCTCCATTCCATATACCAATGAGAAAGGAGTTGCCCCAGTAGATGTACGCACCGACGTTCTATACCCATGCAATGCAAACGGCAACATCTCATGCCAGTCTTTGTAGGTTACCACCATTTTCTGCACAATCTTCTTTATATTCTTATTAGCCGCCTCAACCGCCCCATTCATCTTCGGACGATAGGGAGAAGAATTGTGATGCTCGATCTTGAATTCCCGGCACAGCTCTGCCATCATTTTATTATTCAAATTAGAACCGTTATCAGTAATGATTCTCTCGGGAACCCCATATCTGCAAATGATGTCTCTCTTGAGAAATCTGGCAACAACCTGCTTCGTCACATTCGTATAAGAGGTTGTTTCAACCCACTTGGTGAAGTAGTCAATAGCCACTAATATGAATCTGTGCCCATTCGAAGCTGTAGGCTCAATCTTTCCTATCATATCAATGCCCCATATAGCAAACGGCCATGGAGACGACATTAAGCTCAACGGATTTGGAGGCACGTGCACCTTGTCAGCATAAATCTGGCATTTATGACACTTCCGCACGAAATTAAAACATTGGGCCTCCATTGTCATCCAATAATAACCTGCTCTCAGCAGCTTCTTCACCATTGCATTCCCACTGGCATGGGTACCGAACGATCCCTCATGAACCTCTTTCATCAATTGGCTTGCCTCTCTATCATCAACACATCTGAGCAAGACCCAATCAAAATTCCGCTTATACAAAACCCCATCCTTATTCAGGTAGAACACCATGGCTAACCTCCGCAGAGTCTTTCGATCCTTTTTCGATGCTCCCTCAGGATATTCTTGAGTCTCTAGATAGCGCTTAATATCGTAATACCACGGCTTCTCATCATCAGACGCTGTATCAACAGCAAACACATAAGCCGGTCTATCCAGACGACCAACTTCCACACTGGGGAACTGATTCCACCTCTGCACCTTAATCAAGGCAGCCAGTGTAGCCAAAGCATCTGCCAAAGGATTCTCCTCTCTAGGCACATGATGCAACTTCACCTTGGTGAAAAACGTCAACAATCTCCTCGTATAATCTCGATACGGCACTAAATGAGATTGATGCGTATACCATTTTCCGTTAACCTGATTTATCACCAGAGCTGAATCTCCATATATGACAAGGTTCTTGATTCTCAAATCAATCGCCTCTTCAATTCCCAATATGCAAGCTTCATATTCAGCCACGTTGTTGGTGCACTCAAAGGTTAGCCGGGCAGCAAAAGGAATATGGGATCCTTTTGGCGTAACCAAAACAGCACCAACACCGCTTCCATTCACGTTAACGGCCCCATCAAACATCAGAATCCATTCGGATTCAGGGTCAGGCCCCTCCTCCGGGATTGGTTCCTCGCAATCTTTCGATTTGAGAAACATGATGTCCTCATCAGGGAATTCAAACTTCATCGGTTGATAATCATCAATGGGTTGCTGAGCGAGGTAATCAGACAATACACTCCCCTTAATTGCCTTCTGAGAGGTATACTGTATATCATATTCAGTCAAAATCATTTGCCACCTCGCAACCCGTCCGGTCAATGCTGGCTTCTCAAAAATGTACTTGATTGGATCCATCTTGGAAATCAATAAAGTGGTATGAACCAGCATATACTGCCTTAGTCGGCGAGCAGCCCAGACCAAAGCACAGCAAGTTTTCTCGAGCAGTGAATATCTTGTTTCACAGTCGGTAAACTTTTTGCTAAGGTAGTATATGGCATGCTCTTTTCGACCAGACTCGTCATGCTGCCCCAATACACACCCCATAGACCCCTCAAGGACTGTCAGGTACAGAATTAACGGTCTTCCCTCCACAGGAGGCATCAGAATCGGAGGCTCCTGCAAATATTCTTTTATTTTTTCAAATGCCGCTTGGCAATCATCATTCCACCTGACCGTTTGATCTTTTCTCAACAACTTGAATATTGGTTCACACGTGGCTGTTAGGTGAGATATGAACCGTGAAATGTAATTCAATCTACCTAAGAAACCACGAACCTCTTTCTCTGTCCTCGGTTCAGGCATTTCTTTTATTGCTTTTACCTTTGCAGGATCAACCTCGATTCCTTTCTCACTTACAATGAACCCCAGCAATTTACCGGACCGCACTCCGAACGTGCACTTGTTCGGATTCAACCTCAGTCTGAACTGTCTCAGCCGGTCGAACAACTTGGCCAGATCTACCAAATGCCCCTCTTCTGTTTGGGACTTTGCTATCATGTCATCAACATAGCATTCGATTTCATGATGAATCATATCATGAAACAAAGTCACCATGGCCCTCTGATAAGTAGCACCGGCGTTCTTGAGACCGAATGGCATCACCTTATAACAAAAGGTACCCCATGGTGTAATGAACGTTGTTTTCTCCATATCCTCTGGCGACATTTTGATTTGATTATAGCCAGAAAAGCCATCCATGAAGGAAAACACCGAGAATTGAGCTGTATTGTCTACCAACACGTCAATGTGAGGTAATGGAAAATCATCTTTCGGACTAGCTCTATTCAGATCCCGGTAGTCCACACACATTCTCACCTTCCCATCCTTCTTCGGGACTGGCACAATGTTCGCAACCCATGGCGGATAATTAGTGACAGCAAGGAAACCAGCATCCCACTGCTTCTGCACTTCTTCTTTAATCTTCATTGCCATATCAGGTCGAGTTCTGCGCAACTTCTGCTTCACTGGAGGACAATCTGCTCTCAACGGTAGCTTGTGCACAACAATATCGGTATCCAACCCTGGCATATCCTGATAAGACCAGGCAAAGATGTCGACATACTCTTTCAACAGTGCTACCATTCTTCTCTTTACACTTTCCTCCAAAGCAGCCCCGATTTTCACCTCTTTCTTAACCTCGTCGGTACCCAGATTCACCACCTCAATCGGCTCTTCGTGCGGCTGAATCACCTTCTCCTCTTGTTTTAACAACCTGGCTAATTCCCCTGGCAGCTCACAATCTTCTTCGTCTTCTTCTTCAGCAAGATAAATTGGATTATCGAAGTCATACGAGGGTGTAACACGATTGTTATCAATGAGATCCGGAGAGGAATCGCATCTGCATGAATGTTGATTCATGCATTGCTTTAGAACCGGTGTGAGAAATGGAAAAAGAAAAATGAAAACATTGCCAGTTTTATTTTGTTTTTATTTTTAAACTGCAAAAATAAATGAAAAACAGGGAATACCGCTTTTAACTGAAAAACATCCTTTTATTCATGATGCAAATTTGCAAATTTAAACATGAGGTGGCCCTTACAATGGACCATTACGTGTCGGGCAACACGCATGGCTTTCATGCATATAAAATGAAAACAAGAAAAATATTACTCTTCAAGGAGAGTGACCCGAATGATCTCTTCGGCCTTCCAGTTCTGGATTCCCATCCCTGGTGTGCACGGCTTTATCCATTGGTCCATGTCGCAGTCGCTATCAGTATCTTCACCCATCATGCAGACGTGATCCGGATCCAGCATTCCGGCGCTTGTGAAAGTTACTGACGTACGACGTCCTCTTCCTTGTCCAGACGAGCCTCTGCCAGGCTGATACCCAACTCCGAACCGATCTTTCTTTGCAGGGACCTCCATCATTCTCCCCCAACCAGGAGCCTCTCCACTCTTGACCACCTCAGCAGCCTGCTTGTATGAAGCGATGGACGGTTTCTCCTCTTCTTGCTTAGCAAACAGAGCATTCTCCACCTTAACGGTTTCGAAAGCCTGACTGGGTGTCTCCCATATTTCTCCATCCATCTCCACATATTTAAACGAGGACAGGTGGCTGACAAATATGTTCTCTTCTCCACAAACAGTGACAACTTGACCTTCCCAGATGTATTTCAATTTCTGATGCAAAGTCGAGGTAACTGCTCCCGCAGCATGAATCCATGGGCGACCCAACAGGCAACTGTATGCCGACTGAATGTCCATGACATAGAATGTCGACTTGAACACCTCAGGTCCAATCTTCACCGGCAGCTCCACCTCTCCAAACACGGCCCGCTTAGACCCATCAAAAGCCCGTACAATCAAATCCGTCGGAGTGAGAATCAACCCTTCACAATTCAACTTCGCCAAGGCCTTCTTTGGCAACACATTCAAGGAGGAGCCGGTATCAACCAGCACATGCGAAAGCACGGCCCCTTTACATTCCATAGCTATGTGTAAAGCCCTATTATGATTCCTTCCATCCACTGTCAGGTCCATATCCGTAAAGCCCAACCCATGACTGGCATGCACATTGGACACGACCGTCTCTAGTTGATTGATTGTTATCTCTTGCGGAACATAAGATTTCTTCAGAATTTTCAACAAAGCTTCCCTATGCCCCTCAGAGCTTAACAGCAACGAAAGAATCGAGATTTTGGAAGGAGTCTGCTGCAAATGATCAACTAACTTATACTCCGACTTTTTGATGATTCGTAAAAATTCCTCAGCATCATCATCAAGTTTGTTTTCCGACCCTGCAGGCGCCGGTGTCACCACAGGAGTATTATCATTCAACACAGCCTTTCCTTTTGCCCTGGCTAAAGCCTCGGCCTTTTCTTTTTTATCTTTTTCTTCTTCCCCTCTCCTCAACGCCTCAGGAGCAAACAACCTCCCACTGCGAGTGAAACCGCTGGGATCGGCATTATCCACCTTTGAAATAGTGGTTTCACTTGCAGATTGTTCCTCTATCTTCTCCCCATTGCAATACACCTCTCCACCATAATGCCACGGCACGGCATCATCTTTGTCGTAAGGAATTGGCCCAGGTACCGTGATGGTAACTGGAGCCTCTTCAACAAGGTTTGACAAATCCACCGGGTCGAAGTAAATCGTTATGGTGGAGACTTCTTCCTTTCTTTCCGAACCAGCCTTCTCAATCACAACACTCCCATCATCCATTAGACCCTGAACAGTCTTCCTCAACAATGAGCACCCATTAATAGAGACCATGCACTCAGCACACTCATGGCCACAGCCCGGATAAACCTCATTTTTTACCAACAACCTCTTGACCTCAGCCAGAGGCGTCTTCAACTGATCCACAGTAGACAGCCCAAACCTACTTTCTGCAGAAATGGCATTCACTCCCCTTTGGCCATGCGCGGGCATGGGATTAGCATTAACATTGGGAGATGGTGCAAAGTTGATCGCTTTCGAATCCACCAGGTCTTGAACTGTGTGCTTAAAAGCTTTACCGTTCTCAATGTTATGTCCAGGCGCACCTGAGTGGAATTCACACTTTGCATTCTCATCATAATTAGCTAGCCTCTGAGCAGGTCTCAAAGGTGCCAGCGTTCTCGTTTGCACAAGCCCCAAATCCTGTAACTTCTTAAACAAGAAAGCATAGGTCACCGGAGGCCTATCAAATTGACGATCCATAGCTCTGCCCCTGACCTGATATCCAGCCCTCTGCGGCCTCTGCTGAAAGGGTTGCCTTTGCTGTTGAGATTGTTGCTGCTGCTGTTGCGGTGCAGGTTGGGGCTCAGCAGGAATGGTTACCGCAGCATTGTGCTGGAAGTAACGGTCCCTACTGGGTCCACGTTGTGAGTACACAGCACTAGTGTCACCTTCCTTCTTTCTCTGCCCACCATTATTACCGAATGGCTTTTTCGAACCCGAGGAAGAGGAAGAAGCAGTACCCTGGATCTTTCCGAGCTTCAGCCAGCTCTCTATCCTCTCCCCTGCTACCACAATATCAGAAAAGTTGGTCACCGGACAACCAACCATTCTCTCAGCAAACGGCCCCTGCAGGGTCCCCATGAACAGGTCTGACATTTCTCTATCAACAAGAGGAGGTTGAACTCTCGCAGCCAGTTCTCTCCACCGCTGAGCATACTCCTTAAATCCTTCATTATGCTTCTGAGACATACCCTGCAACTGGGTACGACTCGGAGCCATGTCAGCGTTAAACTGATACTGCTTGAAGAACGCGTCCCCAAGATCCTGCCAGTTTTTAATGTCCGAGGATTTCAACTTGGTATACCATTCCAGGGAACCTCCGGACAGGCTGTCCTGGAAAAAGTACATCCACAGTTTCTGATCCATGGTGTATGCAGAAATTTTACGGACGAAGGCCTGAAGATGGGTCTCTGGGCAAGAACTCCCATTATATCTGTCGAAAGTGGGCGCCTTAAACTTCTGTGGGATCACAATCCCCTCAACAAGCCCCATATTAGACATATTCACCACCCCAAGAGTGGCATAACTCTCCAATACTTTAATCTTTTCAGCCAGCAGCTGAATCTCCTTGTTCTGAGGCGGAGCACTGTAGGGAACGAATGGTTCATTCTGCATTGAAAACTGGTCAGCCTCCCTGTCTTCCTCCTGGTCTTCATCAAACCCATAGAATGGAGGCACAAAATTATCTTTCACATTCTGACTCGGCCCAGGTTGACCAACAGCACCACCAAAACCCGCAGCATTATTCACAATTCCAACAGTTGTCCTCTTTCCGCCGTCTCGAGACCCCTGCCCCTGGTTGGAGACTCCATCCAGGTTAACCCCACTATTTGCTGCCGAAGCCCGCTCGAGCTTTTCAACTTTGTTTGCTAGAGCCTTCTGACCAACTGCAAAGCCTTGCATGATGTTGATCAGCTCAGTCATTTTGTCCTTCAGCTCGAGGATGTCTGCACTAGGAAGCTCCATGAGTCTAGGAGTATTGCGTCTGGTATAATATCTGTGAGGGCGTGTTGAGTGCAAAGGTACCGTTCTTCGAGCACGAGCAATGATTCCTGAAACAATCAAGCACGTTAGCAACAGATACCTGCAAAATAAAACACAAGTTATTATGATCAATGCATGAATGCAGTGTCTATCCATATGAGAAACACTTCGTCTCTTGATCCTGGCATCATAGAGACAATATAATAATCCGGCATCAATTTTTTGTATTCAGCGTTTGTTTTCATCGTGCAGATCGGAGATATGTGATTTAGCATGATACCCCCAACCATGTGTGTGCTTGTGTGATTGCATACGGTAAAGCAAATAAAGCTTGAAGATTGATCACTGAATGAAAAATAACCATCACATAGCCAAAAGTGCGCAATAAGTGCCATAGTCATACATCAAATCAGATAAAATTCAAATACAATCCTCCAGAATCAGGAAAGAAATACAAGCAAGTAGATTCTGTCAACAAGCCTGACGGTAATCCACACAAATGAAAGAACTAGCTGGATGAGGGTCCCACAGATGGCCCTATCTCATCTTCCATCTTCGCGAACTCAACGGCGAACCTGAGCTCTGTGTTCTCCTGCTGCAATCTCCCCACTTCCTTCTGATGAATCTTCATCTGTCTGAAGTAGTGATCTCTCTCTGCCATGTAGTGATCTCTCTCGGCGACGATCTTCATGTTCTCTGACTCCTTAACCCTCAGCTTAGCTTCCCACTCAGCAATAATCCTCAGATTCTCTGACTCCTTAACCCTCAGTTTCGCCTCCCACTCAGCAATGAGGACTCGGACTCTGTTATCCCTCTGATCTTTCACCAAGATTTGCCTTCTCTTCTCATCTTCAATGACCTTCGAAGCTCTAGCCAATCTCTCTTTGGTGATGTCATGCTCCTTTGCTGAAGATGCCAAGGCCTGACTGACCTTCCCATAATAGGCAGTATCCATCTCAAAGCGCTTTGCTTCCAGGGCATGTCGTTTGTCTTGATCTTCCATCTTCCCCTTGAGCTCCTGATTAACCCTCTGAACCCGAGCAACACTCATCTCCAATTCCGTCTTCTCTGCAAGCAACTGATCTCTCTCCCGCTTCATCTCCAAAAACTCATCCATACTAACAGTAGAAGGAGTCTCTTCAATCAACGGATACCAAGGATCAACCATAGGAAACGGTAGACAAGTAAGCTCCACTCTCTTACGAAGCCAATCATCGAACGGAGGAAAAGATCTGTTATTAGCTCTACCCCAAGAAACCTTGCCTTTCCTCTGAATGTTGCGCCATGCCTCAGCTATCTGCTTCACCCTGGCCTGATTACCCTCAACTGGGAAGTACACAGATTCCTGAACATCACTCTTATATGGTGGAAGCTCCAAAGCAAATCCCATCTGCCTCTTAAGAAGTGTCGGGTTATAATTGATGCAACCCTGAACTCCTATAAGTGGCACATTGGGAAAACCCCTACAGCTGCAAATGAAATCCTGTCCAACCCCACTACTGTGAGTCCAATCTATGTCCTTGGCCCTCAAACCCATCAGCTTGGTCGCCCAATTAACATTCTGGCCCAGAAGAACAAAAGCACCCTTAGACGGCAAATAACCCATAAACCACTTGAATAGTAACTGTGCACAACATCGAATCAATCCCCCACGTCTCTTCTCATTCCGGTTGTGAACCGAATAATAGACATCTCCAATCAAGGTGGGAATAGGATTTCCTCGAACCAACAAGCGAATGGCGTTAATATCCACAAAGTTCTTCTGGTTGGGAAACAGAATGATCCCATAAATGCCCGCAGCGATCAAAGCACAGACAGCTTTCCAGTTACCCAAATCAGCATACTCCTTAGCCTTAACCTCCAGGAAACTCAGATGAAAACCAGGCAACTTCCCCTTCTCTTTCAGATTACCCTTCACTATCTCTGGACTCAGATAAAAAGCACGGGAAATCCCACTAATATCAGGCTCTTCCTTAGTAGCATAGAAAGGCACCTGATCTCTGATCTGAATACCCAAAATATCAGCATAATCCTCCATCAACGGCCCGAGTAAATAATCTGGGAAGACAAAACACCTCAGCTCAGGATCATAAAACTGGAGAAGAGTATGAATGGCACTCCGGTCTCTATCAGTGAGTCTGAAAACCATCTTCAGAATCCCCCCATACATCTCACGAAACAACCCCACATGGTCGGGTGCAATCAAAGCTATCATATCCTTCAGCACACTGATATCTGGGTCGAAAAAACTGTAGGCAACATCATCCTTCAAACCGGGTCTTCTCATATCTGGGCAGAAAATCTCTCAACCAGGATCTCGATCAAAAGGGTCCCTGCATATGGGTAAACATGTGTTAGATGCAATTCATGCAAGATGTAATGATGCTGATGAATGAATGCAATGCGTTGCCATCCTCCAAGCCATCTGATCATCTGCACTGAAACCTGGTCTCTGAACTGATCATAACCATCTGAAGGCGAAAATGTAACCACAAATCCAACTCAAGGGTTCCAAAATAAACGGAAGACAGATACATCATCATCATCATCATCATCATCATCAAACCATCTCTGAGCAGATACCCAAAACCATCTGAATCGGCCCGGGGAATCCTGAAATAAACGGATCCCCACTGATAAATAACTCGGCCCGGGGAATCCTGAAATAAACGGATCCCCACTGATAAATCCCACGGACAGCACTCCGGCGTCTCAGAAATAAACGGCCATAAATCCGACTTATAAATATGACTCTGATCCACGGAACAAAAAGTCACCATCTGAGCAATGCATCTGAAATAATCAACCCTCCCCTCACAGGTAGATTCTAATCAGGTCATCCTAAGGCGGATAATAGTCTCAACAATCGGGCAGAGATACTCAATGGGTTTGCCCTTTCGGGTGTGCCATTGTAGCTCTCCTGAGATCGTCTAAACCAAAGATCCGGGAAATGATCGGTCACCAGAGTCAACGGCTCAAAAGAGATAACCCAACCAAAGTGGAAAACCCCACTGGAAGAGCACTTCTCAGATGAACCTCGTCCGGCTTGTGGTATGTCACATCGCAACATCATGCCCAACCGACATGTGAGCGACACGAGACCACGTTAATCCTAGGTGTATACTCGGGCCTGGGTTTTAGCCCCACTCAGAACACCCACCCCAAAACAGAGGAATCACCTGCACAGAGGACGGCAACATGATAGTATGATGCATGCAAATACTTATGCAAATATATACACTGGTTAGAATAATAAATGCAATAAATCAAGCAAAGCAAGCAACCTAAACTATCCTAAAACGCTAGGAAGGACTCGCTCAGGGACGATGGACCAGCACAGGTCTACATCAGCAATAATTCCCCAGCAGAGTCGCCAGCTGTCGCATCCGCGAAAAAACAACCGGCGGGACTCAAACAAAAATACAACACAGAGCCGCCACTGCGCGTTATTTATCCCAAGATAGGGAAAGGAAACGCTCAGAGAAACCTGGAAAGGAAATGGTCTTGCGACCAAAGAGAAAGGGTAAGGGAGTCGGTTACGCAAGGGGAAGGTATTAGCACCCCTCACGTCCGTCGTACTCGACGGGATCCACGTTCTAAGAAAGAAAAGGTTGCTAAAACATCACACACACACACAGGGAACGCAGGTGGGGTTAAGAGAAGGGAGCTCGATAGGACGTCGCATCCTATGCCTACATATCTCGTCTGGAACGAGAATCAGAGCCACTGTAGTTCGGCTTACGCACGCCAAACAACACAAAACGCACAAACAGATGGCAAACATGGAGCCCGACAACCACTCGATGGAATTACGTCAGCATCCGAACCAAAACACACAATCAGATAACAAGTAAACACACACAAAAAGAAAAAGGTTGCCCGGAGTGGTCTCGCACGACCACCTGCCTACATACCTCATCTGGAACGAGGATCAGGGCGATGTAGTTCCCCCTCAAGGGAAAGAAAAACTAGCCAGAAACCGAGGGAAGACACACTACCAGGGAGCTGGACTCGAGCCTAGTGTTGTCATGCATCGTTACCCTACGTTCAGGTTTCTACCTACTTGCACAATTGCAAACTAATCCTATCCAGGAAAGAAGCAAGCATACAAGCATACAAACAGAACAACCCAAGCATTTCAAACAAATATTCACATAGCACACACTATAACCAATCAAGTGAGGCTCAAACAATGGGTTTGACTGCCGAAGCAAGTCATCTGTACATGTGTATTATTCGCTCTTAACCTTGCCATTACGAGGCTAAGGTGAAGCAGATGAAAAGGTGAAGTGAGGATGAGACCTCACAGCTCTTATCCCTGACCAGGGAGAGCTTCTGACAAAGGAGCGTGGGTCCAGAATGGAGGGACCCTTCTACGCTCAAAGACTCTGACTCGATTGTGCAACAGCACGAGATCTTGGGTTTGTGTCCCAATGCATCAACACACAGCCGTGTGAGCAGAGGGACGACTCACAGAATAGTGGGGGATAGATTGCATATCCCTTGGCTTCCACCAATTGCCTCATAGAGGACTTCACCTGCTTAGGCACAAAATTAAACAATCACAAACATCGCCTCTTAAGGAGGACTTCAGACAGTTTGCCCGGCCAAATAACAGACCGGGTCTCCAGACTACATGAAGAATAGAAGTCCTACCTCAAGTGGTTTAAAAACCAAGCAGCAGCAAGCGAGTTCTTAAAGAACTGTAAGCAACTAAATGTACCTGAAAACAATCAAGTATCATCAGTACTCAGACAGACAAACAGTAAACAACAAATGTTAATCAGTCAGACTATACAGATTAATGCACACAAAGGCAAGCTATAAGCTCAAGCTCAAGCTTCACAACCTACAAAACAAATTCATGTTAGTCCTCAACATCAAACAACATCAACTTAATTCACTTGGTTCAATCTCCTTAAGCATTGTGCTTTTCATCCTGAAAAATCAAGCAAATGTGAGAAACTGGACCACTAGGCCAAGTCTAGGGTCCAAAAGTGGCAAAAATGTCTAAACAGCAAGCAATCTCCAACCAAACTCAAATTAACACAAATAGAAAGCCAAGGCAATTGATCCCATGTTTATATCATTCATCATATTCATTTTATGCACAAAGCAAATCAAACTAGGTCAAACATAACACCAAACATCCAAACAGAACTATTGCATTCAATTCCACATCAAAACAATTCCAAAAATCCTCAAATAATTTACACCTAAACAGGACATATTCAAGGTACAGCATGTCAATTTTCAGCTCAATTGGACAAAAGGAACTATGTCAATGAAAATCAAGAAATCCAGACACAATTACATGATCCAAATCATGACATCAACACATGCATTCACTTCAAAAATTCATAAGTCAATGAAAACAATTAAGAAATGAATGGGACCAAAACAGGGATGTCCTACAATGTGTCTACAACCAGCATACCAAATTTCATGTTCATCTAAAACCATATGAGGATTTCTCAAAGATAATGCCAACATGTATCACATGGACTTGCACATTTGACCAACAGAGATGAAAAATACCAATCAAATTGAAAATGCCACATAAAAATCCAGAAATATTCACATAGCATCTTAACATGTTAATGATCACACATATAAAATTTCAAGTCATTTCAACAAGCCTAGGTCATGAAAATAAATCCAGCAAGTTGACCTAGCTAGGTGTGACACAAATTGTCACACCTAGATTCAAAAATTCATAACTCAATCACCAGGTATCCAAAATTCACAAAATTTACATGTAAATCACCAGAAACATGTCTAGAATCACCATAAAAATTTTCAAGAATTTCTTTTAAGGCATGAGAATTTCACATCAAAAATGGCAAAATGCACACAATTATACCACAAGTCAAACAACCCTAGGTCAAACCAATTTTTCACCAAGCACAATTTGCAAAATCATACTCATAAAAAACTAGAGACAAAATGGAAGCTGTAGAAAAAATCCTCATATTTTTGTGACCTTCCAATAATTTTTTATGATTTTTTTTAAGGTGTTGTGGAATTTTTTTTAATAATTATTTGAATGATTATAATTAATTAAATGAGTTCAGTGGCAGTTTTGTAAATACTCTAAGCCAGGCGCGGTAAACAGGTTATTTGAAAATTCAAACGAAAAAATGGATCAAACATCACTATTTTCCAGAAAATCTCTCTCTTCCTCACGCGTTTGCCCAGATTCACTCAAGAACACATGAACATTCATTCTTAACCAAAATCCACAAGCGGATACTCGTTGGAACAGTCTCATCACGTAGAGTCCAAATATCATCATGATTTCTCCTAATTGTCTCTAAATCTCACGGATCGAAGGAATTAGGGTTTGGCAACATAACTTTGAATCAACCTAACTCGAGCTACAGTCCACTATTCTACAAACCAATTATATCACGATGCTCTACATCACACACTCTACAAAACGCATATAATCATTCATAAAATCATGACATTCGAAATTCGAGCACCTGGAAATGGCAGTGTTGAAATTGATGTTCTTCGCGCGATTTGATCCCAAACAGATGGAGAAGGATGATGTGTGAGGTGTCTGGAATGCTCAGGTTCAGTTGCAATCGCTCATAGTGCATGAAAACTCCAAATGCCATTGATGCATCCAAAATGAACAGTCACGAATTGATGCTCCTTTCAATCCAATCTTCCAAAACAGATGAAGTATGAGAGGAAAGAAGATCAAACCAAAAAGAATCTTGTCAAATGATCACGAATTGAGAGAGATTGATGGAATTTTGTGTGATGTGTTCTTGAGAGGTTTTGGTGAATTTGGAGAATTTGAGATTGTGATTTGTGAAATTGTGAAAATCTGTTACAAGTTAGTTATGATTAGGCTTTTGTATCTCATCTTAATCAATGCTTAATCACTTCAATTAACCAAATGGAATATGATTAGCAAATGTGTCATTTTCAAGCCAAGGGCAAAAATGTACTTTCATATGCCAGCTAATGCCAGCTCATTGACAGCTCACACAAACCCTAAACACCTGTCATGAGCTATTGCCACTTGTTTCATGTTCATTGGATGTGTATTTCTCATTTTCCACATGTGATGGCACTTTGTTCATTTTTCCAAGTTCATTTCAAAAGCCAATTCTCAAACCACAAGGCCTTGGCATGTTATGAGCATTCCAACAATTTTCAAATGTCATTTGTGAAGTGTTGCAAAAATCCCCATTCAAAAATTCTCATTATTTCTCAAGTTGGACAATTTTGCCCCTGGACTTTTAACTGTACAGTTGAAATTTGACTTTTTGCATTGACCATTTTTAATGAAATCCAATTATGCATCATGAAAGTACATGTCAAATGGAGTTTGTGCATAAAAAGATCACTCAATTTGGACACTCCATGTGGAAGTTATGCCCTCCTGATTATGGGTCATTTTTGAAATTGACTGGACCATAACTTGCCAACCATACATGGGATTTTCAAGTTCTTGGACTTTTTGGAAAGGTTAGAACAAGATCTACAACTTTCATGTTGAACAAATTTTCATTTGAAGCTTCCTTGGACACGTGGTCTTGAGGTCAAAAACTTTCCATTTTTGGAAACTTCCATTACAAGTCACTTTCTATTTTTGGCAATTTTTGTCCTGACTTGATTTTCTCCATTCTTGAGCTTTGACATGTCAAATAACACTTGTTACAACATGAATGAAGTGTATCCAACTCTCTCCCACCTCCAAATCCATTAAATCATGCATAGTTGACCACAGTTGACTTTTCCAACTGATAGATGAATCTGATAATGCATAGATCAAACTGAGCCCCAATCCTCTGATGAAATGGCCCAAGGGTGAAACCCTAGCTTCAATAAGCTCCATAAAACCACATGATGATCCTCATATCCATCATAGACCCCATCTCCTTGCCATGCCCTGATTGGCCCACTGTAACTGATTAGGGTTGACCAATGGTCAAAACCCTAATCTCAAGGAATCTGCTTCACCACTTGATGATGACAAACCATGATGATGATGATGTATCATTTCAAACAAGATGAAGACCAATATCCCTTGAGAACCACAAAACCCTAATTTGGACCTCCACATCCTCAGATGATTAATGACCAGTCCAATGAAACCCTAGCTTGCACCATGACCTCTTCATCTTCTGATCAAGACTTGTGAGGATGACTTGCACAATGTAACCACATGATATGCAGTATGCAATGCCTAATGACCTAAAATGATATGCAAATATGTTAAGCTAGTCCCAAGAGAGGAGGGCAAATTTTGAGGTGTTACACTATGGCTCGCTTCGACTTTGAAAATCCAATCTTTCAAGCTGAAGAAGAGGGTGATGAAGACTGTGAACTCCCTGAAGAACTTGCCAGGTTGTTAAAACAGGAGGAAAGGGTCATTCAACCGCATCAAGAGTCTACTGAAGTGATTAATCTCGGCATCGAGTACGCCAAGAGAGAAATCAAGATAGGGGCCGCTTTAGAAGATGATGTGAAGAAGGGGTTGATTGAATTGCTGCAAGAGTATGTTGACATCTTCGCTTGGTCTTATCAGGACTTGCTAGGGCTCGACACAGACATTGTGGTACACCGTTTGCCTCTCAAAGAGGACTGTCCTCCGGTCAAGCAGAAGCTCAGAAGAACGAGACTAGAGATGGCTGTCAAGATAAAGGAAGAAGTGCAAAAACAGTTGGATGCAGGGTTTCTAGCAGTTACCAATTATCCGCCATGGGTTGCAAACATCATTCTAGTACCTAAGAAGGATGGGAAGGTACAGATGTGTGCCGACTACCGGGATCTGAACAGAGCTAGTCCTAAAGATGATTTCCCATTACCTCACATCAATATTTTGGTGGATAACACAACTCAGTTCTCGGTATTCTCCTTCATGGATGGTTTTTCTGGCTATAATCAAATCAAGATGGCACCAGAAGACATGGAGAAGACAACTTTCATAACCCCATGGGGCACCTTCTGCTACAAGGTGATGCCGTTTGGTCTGAAAAATGCTGGGGCAACATATCAATGAGCTATGGTAACTCTTTTCCATGATATGATTCATCATGAAATCGAGGTTTATGTTGATGATATGATTGCCAAATCTCAGACGGAAGAAGAGCATTTGGTGAATCTGCGGAAACTGTTTGAGCGGTTGAGGAAGTTCAAGCTAAGACTTAATCCGAACAAGTGTACTTTCGGGTTGAGATCTGGAAAGCTGTTGGGTTTTATTGTTAGCGGAAAAGGGATTGAGGTGGATCCTGACAAGGTGAAAGCGATACAAGAAATGCCTGAGCCAAGAACAGAAAAACAAGTCCGTGGTTTCTTAGGGAGGTTGAACTACATCGCAAGGTTCATCTTTCACCTAACAGCCACGTGTGAGCCAATTTTCAAGTTGTTAAGAAAAGATCAGGCTATCAGGTGGAATGATGATTGCCAAAGGGCCTTCGAGAAGATAAAAGAGTATTTGCAGAATCCGCCTATCCTTATGCCTCTGGTCCCAGGGAAACCGCTGATTATGTATTTGACAGTACTGGATAATTCTATGGGTTGTGTTCTCGGTCTACACGACGAGACGGGTAGGAAAGAGCATGCCATCTACTACCTGAGTAAAAAAATTCACGGATTGCGAGTCGAGATACTCAATGCTTGAGAAGACATGTTGTGCACTTGCATAGGCTGCTAAGCGATTGAGACAATACATGCTTACTCACACAACCTTACTGATCTCCAAGATGGATCCAGTCAAGTATATATTCGAGAAGCCAGCTCTCACCGGAAGGGTTGCCCGTTGGCAAATGGTACTGACAGAGTACGACATCCAGTATACATCCCAGAAAGCCATCAAAGGGATTATTTTGTCAGACTATCTCGCTCAACAGCCGATTGATGTTTATGAGCCGATGAAGTTTGATTTTCCAGATGAAGACATCATGTTCCTCAAGATGAAAGACTGTGAAGAGCCAGTTGTTGAGGAGGGACCTGATCCTGCTGAAAAATGGACTTTAATGTTTGATGGGGCCGTCAATGCCAAAGGAAGTGGAATTGGTGCCGTCATTACTACCCCGAAAGGTGCCTACATGCCTTTCACCGCTCATCTGACTTTTGAGTGCACCAATAATGAAGCTGAGTATGAGGCTTGTATTTTGGGTATTGAGCAAGCCATTGATCTGAGAATCAAGACTCTGGACATCTTTGGAGATTCAACTCTAGTGATCAATCAAGTGAATGGTGATTGGAATACTCTCCAGCCTAATCTGGTCCCATATAGAGATTACACGAGAAGACTGTTGACTTTCTTCACAACAGTAAAGTTGCATCATATACCTCGTGATGAGAACCAGATGGCAGATGCTCTTGCTACTCTATCCTCCATGATCAAAGTGATTCGGTGGAACAATACTCCCAGGATCGATGTTATGCGCCTTGATAGGGCCGCGTATATGTTTGTTGCTGAGCTAGTAGTTGATGACAAGCCCTGGTATCACGACATCAAGTGCTTTCTAAAGAATCAAGAGTACCCTGCAGGGGCATCCAACAACGATAGAAAGACTTTGAGAAGATTGGCAGGCAATTTCTTATTGAACAAAGACGATGTGCTATATAAGAGGAACTTCGACATGGTTCTGCTCAGATGCGTGGATAGACACGAAGCGGACATGTTAATGCAGGAGGTTCATGAAGGCTCCTTCGGTACTCATGCCGACGGACATGCAATGGCTAAGAAATTGTTGAGAGCGGGTTATTACTAGATGACCATGGAATCTGATTATTTCAAATATGCTCGGAAGTGTCATAAATGCCAGATTTATGCTAATAAGGTGCATGTGCCGCAAAATCCTCTGAATTTGATGTCTTCGCCGTGGCCATTTGCTATGTGGGGCATTGATATGATTGGAAAGATTGAGCCGACTGCTTCCAATGGGCATCGCTTCATCCTTGTTGCCATCGACTATTTCACCAAGTGGGTAGAAGCAGCGTCATTTGCGAAGGTCACCCGACATGTGGTTGCCCGATTCATTAAGAAAGAAATCATTTGTCGTTATGGGATTCCCGAAAGAATCATTACTGATAATGGTTCTAATCTCAATAACAAAATGATGAAGGAGTTGTGCCAGAACTTTAACATTCATCATCACAATTCTTCCCTTTATCGTCCTAAGATGAACGGTGTTGTTGAGGCAGCAAATAAGAACATAAAGAAGATTGTGCAGAAGATGGTCGTTACGTACAGAGATTGGCATGAGATGTTACCCTTTGCCTTGCATGGGTACCACACTTCAGTACGTACATCGACCGGGGCAACCCCTTACTCCTTTGTGTATGGTATGGAAGCAGTCCTACCTGTTGAAGTGGAGATTCCTTCTCTAAGAGTCCTGTTGGATGTCTAGTTAGACGAAGCTGAATGGATTCGAACAAGGTTCAATGAGTTGAGTCTTATCGAAGAGAAGCGAATGGCAGCCATTTGTCATGGGCAGTAGTATCAGAGTCGGATGAAGAGAGCCTTTGATCAGAAAGTGCGTCCTCGATGCTTCCAAGTCGGAGATTTAGTGTTGAAAAGGATCCTTCTTCCTCAGACAGATCACAGGGGTAAGTGGACTCCTAACTATGAGGGACCATATATTGTCACCAAGATTTTTGATGGTGGAGCCTTAATGCTTGCAACTATGGATGGCGAAGACTTCACTTCCCTTGTGAACTCAGACGCAGTTAAAAAATACTTCGCATAAAATAGACCCGCTGGACAACAAAAAGAATAGCCAGGCAAAAAAATGGGCATCCCAGCGAACCAAGAAAATGAAAAAGGTTTGGGCAAAAGTTAGGGATTAAAAATGAAAAGATTGTACACCCGGTAAGTTGAAAACCTGAAAACGCAACTTAGGCAAAAATGGGTATCCCGGTGGATTGAAAACCCGAAAGGGCGATCCAGGAAAAAGTTAGGGATTAAGCGAATGACTGCGTTCTGAGTAGTTCTAAATTTCATCCCGTGTCGATAACTGGAAACTGTCGAAGGATAAGAAACAGTTCAATCACCTTTTTTAGAAAGCTGATCATCTGGAGGATCTTGAAGACGAGCGAGTCATAGCAGAATTGGAACCCGATAGAAATCCATTGCCATTAGATTAATTGTTGTTTTTATCTTTTGTGCGATTACCTCTTCCCAAGGATTGCTTCCTGATGTAAATGCCTATTCAGAGGCCATTCAATCAATAAAATCATGATATTTAGTATATCTCTGTTTTCATTTTCATTTTACTGTTTTGTTTGCAAAAATGACGACCGAATTTTGATAAACATTGCATCATGAATCATAAGAGCTTTACAGGTACATGCTTAATAAACATTTAAAATTGCTGTAAATTTTAAGCGCTTCAGATCGTCTATTTAGGACAGGTACACTTGGGGCATTTCCTTAAGGTTCCCAGTAGATTATCGCATATGTTTTCCTCAACGGTTGGAATTTGGTATCTTATCCCTGCAAAGCTGATCCAAGCATTGGATTCTTCAATCCCTAGCAGGTTCTCACTACTGTACCTCTCAAGCATTTGTTTCAGACTATACACTCCCTAGTAGAGTCGACCGTGTCAGACTGTATATCCCCCGCAGAGTTGACAGTGCCAGACTGTATCTTCCCAGCAGAAGCGGCTACTCCTTAGAGTTCGATGCCAGATCGATGATCTTGACGCCAGATCCAGGGTTTATTTCCTTGAAGCAGAATCTCAGTACCATATCGGTGTTTGCTTCCCCTGCTGAGGCGTCTCTCTCGCAGATTATGGTTACCAGAACCACTGTCGCTTTCTTCAGCAGCAAGCTTTCAGTACCATTCTCTCCCCAGCCAGAGTCTCGGTATTTTGTTATTGTCAGAACACCGCGTGGCCGGTCATTTCCCCACATAGTTCATTGTGTCGCGTATCTCCAACAACATTACCAGGGTCCAGACGACGTTGATCATCTCCCCAGCAGAATTCCTTGCCTCGGCTTGGCATTCTCCCCATCATTTTGCATCCCCTGCATGTAGAATCATATTGCGTTGCATCCTCCCAAATCGCGTAGCATTTCCATTTTCATGGAGCATTACGCCATTGAAAAATTCAAACATACGCATGTAAAACATAAAACATTCTTGGTATCCCAAGTGATAAGCCAGAAGCTTGTTTCCAGTACTCAGACTAGAGGTCGTTCATGATTTATCCTTATTCCCACCAGGGGTTGTTGGCCCACGTGCCGCCTCATTTATCATTTTTCCTATTTCTGCCGATGCCGACAGACATGAAAATTTTCCGGTATTCAGACCGAAGTGACATTCAGGCCAATTTTCCGGTATTCAGACCGAAGTGGCATTCAGGGTAGTTTCCGGTATTCAGACCGAAGTGGCATTTAGGCCAGTTTCCGGTATTCAGACCGAAGTGGCATTCAAGCCAATTTCCGGTATTCAGATCGAAGTGGCATTCAGACCAGTTTTCCGATGTTCAGATCGAAGAAGTTTCTGACGTTCAGGTCGACGCAACTTGTGGCATTCAGGCCAGTTTCCGGTATCCAGATCGAAGTGGCATTCAGGCCAATTTTCCGATGCTCAGATCGAAGAAGTTTCCGACATTCAGGTCGATGCAACTTGTGGCATTCAAGCCAAGTTTTCGGTATCCAGACCGAAGTGGCATTCAGGCCAATCTTCCGATATTCAGATCGAAGAAGTTTCCGACGTTCAGGTCGACTCAACTTGTGGCATTCAGGCTAGTTTCCGATATTCAGACCGAAGTGGCGTTCAGGCCAATTTTTCCGGTATTCAGACCGAACTGGCATTCAGGCCATGGTTATTCCTGTGTTACCATTTATTTTGGCATTCAGGCTAACATTCTTTTTTGGTGTTCAGACCGACTCTCACCGTACCAGATAGATTCTTCTTTCAAGACCACCTCTTTGCCGATTCTGACAAGCATTGTCACTTCATTTCATTTCAGTGTAAATTTTCGGGCTTTTTTTTATTGTATTCAATCCCTTGATACCTCGAAAGTGCGAAAGTCGTTGCTATCTTCCTTTCGGGTCTCCAGTTGATTGAATAGGGGCAGCTGTAATACCCCAAAATTTACCTTTCACTTTTTCATGGAAGCATGGGATTATGTTTCACACTGCATTATCATCATACTAGGTCATACTCATTACATACTGCATTAGTGACATGGAAATCAGGGTTTGATTGATCACTCCTTAACAGAAGGAGCTTACACAAAGCAAGATTGAGATTTGGACTTCATTCCTTAGATATATAAGTCTCAAGGGTCTCAAGGTGGTCCAGGTATCTTATTGTGGTCCTCAGTTCATCAGTGGAGGATTCAGAGCTCTCAGAGTGTGCATCTGGTTTTAATAAGGAAATTAGGGTTTGTGGCTACCTGCAACAGGCAATGTTTGGTTGGAAGTGAAGGAGCTTATCCATGTCATGATTGGATAGGCATCTTGGTCTAGGAAGACTCACATTTATCTCAGAAAGATCCATTGGCAATCAGTGCAATCAGTTCCTGATCATTTTGCCCTAAAACTAGGGTTTGGTATAAAATCAGTTTATTTCTGATTCCTTGGGTGAAACTCTTTTCCATGGCCCTCCATATGTCCTCAAGGGTCTACATACAAAAAATCAGCTCTTTATTTGAGCCAGAGGTGCTTCAATTGATCAATGGAATCGGGAATCAGACAGTTTGGGAAAAGTCAATTGTGGGGCCAGAAAAGTCAACTATGGGGCCAGAAAAGTCAACTCCTGACATTTTGAAAGTGGAATCTCAAAATTCATGCCTAAGGGAGCCTACATGTGAAATTTGATCAAGGTTGGATCATGGATTCATCATTTAATCAGGAGTTGGAAAAATTACTAAATTTGGAAATAGTTGACTTTCCATTTAGGGCAAGTTTTCATGATTGTTGCACCCACTTTAAGCCCATTTTCCATCAAGATGCAAGCTCCATTTGAAACTTTCTCTAACATGAAAGTTGTTCCTTTTGTTTCAAGATTTCTAGAGATATAAAGTTTGCTCCATTTGGATTAAAATTGAGAAAATTATGCTTGGTCAAAGTGAGACATTTTTCTAGGACACTTAGAAAAATTTCTAAGTCCAAAATCTGCAAAAATTGTCAAGACTTCTTGGCAAGATTTCTTGCACTTCAAGGCATCTTTTTAAAATACTTTCTTCATAAAAATTATACCTTTCCATGTTCTATTTCACATCCTTTTGGAATCATCTCATTTGGATCCATGGTTTGATGCACTCACCTAAAGTTGGTATCATGGACTGAATTTCTAGGCAGCATTTAGGCCAAACTGGCCCAACCTGTTGGCATGATAAAACCTGAACTTTATGGCCATTTTTCACCTCTTTCCACTCATCATTTCAATTTGTGTTCAACATGAAAGATGTTAAGCTCCATGCACTCTTCCTACTGTTTGCATTGCCTTGCCATTTGGTCATATACTCATCAAGATACATAGTCATAAAGTCACCCTCTTGAACTTATTTTCAAGCCATGCCCTGCTGCAGCCAGACCACAAAATCGACCAACACACTCTTTACCTCATTTGGCCATGTACTTTTGTTGTTCATTAACTTAAGTTTTGCCAAAATTAGAGCTTGCTTTCACTACCTCCCTTTTGGCACATTTTGCACATAATCAAACAAGTCACTTTTGCAAGCCCATTAAGAATGTTGGATCCATCATATTTAAGGCACATAAACCCTAATCTGAAAGAGGGTGGCTGCTATTTTCGAGCTAAGCAAGAGCAAGGAAAGTGGACAAGGTTGCTTTCCTTCCATTTCCATTTCACAAGTTTCTCAAGCACAAGCATCAAAACATCACCTTATTCTCCTTCCAGCTTCTCTAATACCAAGAGGCAGTGGACCTTGCATCCACTAGGTAAACCTTTACTCACTCTCTTCCATGGCCATATTCATGCTTTCTCATCATGTTATCCATGCTCACCATGCTTACTTCATGTTATTTTTCCATTATGCCATGCTTGCATCATGTCGTGTTCCATGTTAATACTATGCAATTTTTGTTTGTAAAGCCCTCAACATGAGGCATTGCTTTTAACTTTGAGTTTGTGATGTTGTTTTCTATTCATATCCGTGTGCGTGTGGCTGCCTTGTTGTCCATATTTCTATATACTAAGGTTACTATTTTTAATGAAATAAAATCCCATGGTGTTCTACTCATTTTGCACTTGAACTTTGCTTTTTACTTCGTCCCATTTGGTGAACCATAGCATGAGCAATCTTGGTTGGAAGATTGGGAAGGCTTGCTGCGTTTTTGCGTTTTCTTTCATTTGCATGGTGTTAGGGCTTGGCATGGGAAGAAGATGGGGACGTGTCACGCTGTGAACCGCTAGATCATGCGTGCGTGATATGATCTTTGCCATTGGTTCGTTTTTTGTCATTTTGTGACTTAAGTAAGGTGACCGGTCGATGCACATGTTACATGATTTAATAAAATGTACATTTATTTTTTGTGTCACGCCTGAATATTCATGTTGGACCGGGCTTCCTACGCGCTATCTGCACCTCCCACATACCTGGCCCATTAATTCATTTTATTTTCTTTTCTTAATTCTTATTTTTATTTTCTGTTTTGTTTTTTTAATTAATAAGATATTTTATTTATTCATAAAAATACCAAAAAATACTTTTCACATTTCTTAATGTTTTATTTAATTTTATTTAATTTTTATTTTCATATTTATTTAATGTTAATACTTTATTTTAATTACTTATTTCAAGTGGTTCTTTTAAATACACATTTATTTCTTGATTTTATTTTCATGACTTAGAATTATTTTTAGGTTCTGATTTTTGGGATGAGGGTTGACCAATGTCTCATGGTCAACCTGACCTTTTCTTGGAATTTTATTTCCCATTTTTAATTTATTTTGGATTTATTTTTGACCTAGTTTGTTTGGTTGACTTTTCATTTGACTTTTGTTTTATTTCTATTAATTTATACACTAATTCTCATTATTTTAAAAATCTTTTTTGGGGATGAAGATGTCCTGACCCCACCTTAGTTAGTTTAATTTCTCATAATTTTCTTGATTAATTTACTATTTATTCCATATTTTTTAAGTTGACTTGACTTTTCAGTTGACTTTTCTATGATTGATGTTTGACTTAGGGATTGCTTATGGCAATTGAAAAGATCTTTTGATCCTCCCTTGTTCATCTCATATGCCGTGTATTAGAGGCCTTTCATCTTGATTTTATTTGATCCTTGCATCATTTCCCGATTAAATTATGCAGTGATCCTTTGTGTGCATAGTTTCATCTGTCTGATTCATCTGTCATCTTCCATACTTATTTCTTTCATCCATGTTTAATATTGTCTGATTATTTAACATGTTCATATTATCATGCTTTGTTTAACGCTGCCTTGTATCATTCTTTGATTCTTTGACTTGATCATATACTTGTTTACTTGTCTGATCTGATTAATATATGTTGCCTACTTGTATGATGTACGAGGCATATATTTTTATTGTTTGATTTCCATGAACAATCCCCATTCATAACAAATGTACCCCTCTCCCATGAAGTGTATAATGTTTATTCTTTCATTCTTTATTCATCTGTTAATACAAGAATTAAAATGAACACTCGATAACCATTTCAAAACAAGATCAAAGCTCGATCCAACGTCGAGTAATCATTTTCAAAACTTAACAGAACCAGCACGTATTCATCCATCCTTTTGTAAGTCGATTGCTTCATGCATCATCATTTCTCTTGTAAGTCGATTGCTTCTGCCATCGCCATCTACCACCTGTAAGTCGATTGCTTCTGGCATCGCCATCTACCCTTATCCTCTCTTTGCTCCATCCGTCAACTCTTGTTCCGTTTAGGTAGCACCCATAAGGTAGAACCCTTTTGTATGATAACATAGGTAGAATTACCTTATTCTTTGTATGATAACATAAGTAGTATTTCCTTATTCTTTGCATGATAACATTAGGTAAATGTTACCATTTGTAAATCCTAACACATAGGTCCACATAGCATGACAACTCTAGGGCAGAGCTTCCCCATTTTTAGACCTTCTGTTCGTCTCTGATCTTGTGGCATGTCACTCCGTTCTATTGCAAAGAGGTAACTGCCTAAGACTCGATTCAGCGAGCTGCGACACCTACTGCTAGGATGTTGAACACATTGCCCACTCTCCTTTGACACAATTGGTGTCCTCCTTTGTAAGTCCATGTTCAGATGGCAACCCTTAACTCCTAGTTAGGCGAACTACGGCAACTCTGATTCTCATGTTCAGATGAGATACGTAGGCACGAGATGCGATGTCTTGCCGAGTTTTTTTTTATTGACGACTAACAACTAATCTTTGCTTGCTTTCGCCCTTGCTGCGATTCCTTTCTCTTGCCCTCGTTACGATCGAGACCTTCCCTTTCTCTTGCCCTAGTTACAATCGAGACCTTTGTTCCCGTAGTTAGCTGAACTATGTTTTGCTCAGATTGTCATTCCAGATGAGATACGTATGCATAAGATGCGATGTCTTAGCAAGCACACTTCTCTTTAACCCATAGGTAGCCGAGCTACGAAGACTCTGATTCTCATATTCAGATGAGATACGTATGCAGTGGATGCGACATCCGTGCGAGTCATTTTCTTTTGACCCTATTTTAGTAAATAGTACCTTAGATAAACACACACCCTTTAGACAAGAATAACAAGAGTGGATCCCGTAGAGTACTACGGATGTGTAGGGGTGCTAATACCTTCCCTTTGCATAATCGACTCCCGAACCCAAGATTTGGTTGCGAGACCTTGTCTTTTCCCTTCCTTTCTCCAGGTTTTCTTCGAGCGTTTCCTTTCCCTCCTTTGGGGATAAATAACGCACGGTGGCGACTCTTCTGTCATTCTTTTTTTCACCGGTTGTTTTTTCGCATTTCCTTTTTTAGGTTGCGACAAGTATTTCTCATTTTTATATGTTAATATGCATATGACAACCTCAATATATAAGTAAGATTATATTTACAAGAATTAAAACCTAGTATTTCTCATTTTCATTTGTTAATATGTATATGATAATCTTATTATATATATGAGATTATATTTACAAGAAGTATAACCTAGCCTTTCTCATTTTCATATGTTAATATGCAAATTACAACCTCATTATATATATGAGATTATAAATACAAGAATTAGAACCTAGTATTTCTCATTTTCATATTTTAATATGCATATGGCAACCTCATTATATAAATGCGATTTTATTTACAAGAATTAAAACCTAGCATTTCTCATTTTCATTTATTAATATGCATATGATAATCTCATTATATAATTGAGATTATATTTACGAGAAGTAAAACCTAGCCTTTCTCATTTTCTTATGTTAATATGCATATGACAAACTCATTATATAGATTAGGTTATATTTACAAGAAGTAAAACCTAGCCTTTCTTATTTTCATATGTTAATATACATATTAAAACTTCATTATATAGATCAGATTACATTTAAGAGAAGTAAAACCTAATCTTTCTCATTTTCATATGTTAATATGCATGTTACAAACTTATTATATAGATGAGATTATATTTACAAGAAATAAAATCTAGTATTTCTCATTTTAATATGTTATATGCATATGACAATCTCATTATATAAAAGAGATTATATTTACAAGAATTAAAACCTAACCTTTCTCATTTTCATATGTTAATATGCAAATTAAAACCTCATTATATATATGAGAATATAAGTACAAGAATTAAAACCTAGTATTTCTCATTTTCATATGTTAATATGCATATGACAACCTCATTATATAAATAAGATTATATTTACAAGAATTAGAACCTAGCATTTCTCATTTTCATTTGTTAATATGCATATGATAATCTCATTATATATATGAGATTATATTTACAAGAAGTAAAACCTAGCCTTTCTCATTTTCTTATGTTAATATACATATGACAAACTCATTATATAGATGAGATTATATTTACAAGAAGTAAAACCTAACCTTTGTAATTTTCATATGTTAATATGCATATTAATAGATGAAGCAAATAGAAACAGTTAAAAAGTAGTTTTGCAGTTAGTTACAATAGAAACAGTTTGTTATACTTTCTGTTATAACAGTTAGTTACAGTTTTCATCCAACTATATAATTGTTGTAATCTCCATTCAATGCATAACAGAGTATTATTCTGCTCTTTATCTTCTTCCTCTTTACTTTAAGCTTTCTTACTATTCTTCAATGGCTTCCATGTGTGAAGCATAATATGGTATCATCGTCTTCGATCCTTCTTCCACACTTCCGCACCGTTTTTCTTTCTCTTCTACTTGTGCGATCTTTCTTTTGAGTCTAGCATGCCTCCGCGTATTGATCCTACCGCAAATCGAATCACAAATTGTGATGTTGATTCGGTTTACTATGTTCATCCTATCGAAGGTCCCAATTCTGTTAGTATTCAACCTCAATTGAATGGTTCGAATTACATCTCGTGGTCAAGATCCATGGAAAGAGCTCTTGGAGCTAAGAACAAGCTTGCGTTCATCAACGAATCCATTCGTGTTCCAAGTATCAACGATATCAATCGATCTGCATGGGAACGATGCAATTGCCTTGTTCATTCATGGATTCTCAACTCTGTAAGTCCTGCTATCGTACAAACCATTATTTTCTTGGAAAATGCTCTTGACGTTTGGATCGATCTCAAAGAAAGATTTGCTAAAACCGATAGAATTCGCGTATCTAATTTGCGTGCTGAGATTAACAATCTCAAACAAGGAAACAAATTTGTTCTTGATTATTTCACTGAACTTCGTGGTTTATGGGAAGAATTGAACTCTTATAGACCAATCCCTAGATGTACTTGTGCTCAACAATGCAGATGTGATGCTATGCATAGTGCTCGAGAATTTCGTCTTGAAGATCAGATTATACAATTCTTAACAGGATTGAATGAAAAAATTTCTGTTATCAAAACTCAGGTTTTGTTACTTGATCCTCTACCATCAATCAACAAAGTATATTCTATGGTTGTTCAAGAAGAGTAACAATATTTCTGTGTTGAGTAAACCTGATTCTAATTCATATAATTCCGTTATTGATGAAGCAAATAGACTTGTTAATGCATATGATTCAAGGAAGTTTGCCGGTAAATCTTCTAACTCTTATGGTGGAATATCTAACAATAAGAAAGATGGTAGAGTATGCACTTTTTGTCACAGGACTGGCCATACAATTGATGTGTGTTATCGCAAACATGGATTTCCTCCCAATTTTACCAAAAAGCAAACATCAGCAAATGCTTCTAATGTTGCTGATACACAAAATATGATGAACACTGGAACAGAAGGATCTCTCAATAATTCAAGTGCCAGCATCACTCAAGAACAGTATGCTCAATTGATTGGTTTGCTACAACAAACAAATTTGTTGCCTTCCAACCCTACCCCAAATCCAAGTGCCAACCATATTTCCACTCATTTCAGTCATACACCAAATGAGAATTTAGGTAAACTTTTTGTTTCTACAGTTTCATGCTCCACTTACATAAAACCTGATTTTTGGATTTTAGATTCTGGTGCCAATGATCATGTTTGCTCATCTCTTAAATTGCTTAGTTGTTACCACAAAATCCAGCCTATCAGTGTTTGTCTACCTAATGGATCTGTTGTTCTAGCTAAACATGCAGGAACAATTCAATTTTCCCCTCACTTGCAGATTAATAATGTGTTATACACACCTGATTTTTCCTTAAACCTTGTGTCTGTTTCCAAACTCTGTCAGCCCACTAATTGCAAATTCATTTTTTCTGCTAATGATTGTTTTATTCAGGATGTGAAAACGAAGAAGATGGTTGGTTCGGCTAATCAAGTGGAAGGGTTGTACAGACTCAGGACAGATATTGATTCCGTTCCTGCAGAAACTAGTATTTCAAGTATTTCCTCATCCAAACCTCATGTAGAAACTTCAATTCCCAATAATTGTAAAATGATCCCTAAACAAGCTTTGTGGCATTTTAGATTGGGCCATTTATCACATGATAGACTTTCCAAAATGGCTCAAATGTATCCTGATATTTTCAATGACAATAAAGCTGTCTGTGATGTGTGTCACTATGCTAGACATAAGAAACTACCTTACACTTTGAGTCATTCTAAAGCTTCTCAAAATTTTGAATTGTTGCATTTTGACATTTGGGGTCCTATCTCCACAAATTCTATCCATCATCACAAATATTTTTTGATAGTAGTTGATGATCACAGTATATTTACTTGGATCATGCTACTTAAAAACAAATCTGAAGTTTCTACACATGTTCAACAATTTGTTGCTCTCATAGAAAATCAGTTCCATACATGTCCTAAGTTCATCAGGCCTGACAATGGACCTGAATTTCTCTTAACTCAATTCTATGCCTCAAAGGGTATTATTCATCAAAGATCATGTGTTGAGTCCCCTCAACAAAATGCAAGAGTTGAAAGGAAGCATCAACACTTGCTTAATGTAGGTAGAGCCTTACTGTACCATTCAAATTTACCTAAATCCTACTAGTCCTATGTTATTAGCTATGGAGCCTTCATTATAAATAGAGTTAACACTCCTCTAATCAATAACCAATCCCCTTATCACATACTGCATAATAAACCACCAGACATTAACTAACTTAAAGTTTTTGGATCTTTGTGCTATGCATCTACCTTGTCCAATCAAAGAACTAAATTAGATACAAGAGCTAGAAAATCATTGTTCCTTGGATATGCTGTTGGATATAAAGGCTCTGTTTTTCTTGATCTAAATTCATTCAACATTTTCATTTCAAGAAATGTCACTTACCATGAATAGATCTTACCTTACCAAAAATAATCTCCATCTACCACACCTCCTTGGGAATATTACAACACTTCAGTTCCCAATCCAAACCTCTATCATGACATACATCATTCTGCTCAAAATGATCTTCCCATTAACCAACTCAACCTTCCAGCTAACACAACTGTATCTACACCCACCACAACTGACTCAAATCCACCTTCCAGCTCCCTGGCCAATTCTAATCCACCCACCTCTAATACACAACATTCCACTCGTGCCTCTACAAGAGTTAGAATATTACCATCATTTTTGAAAGATTATGTCTGTACAACCTTCACTGATCCACAATGCCAATCATCTTCAGGTAATCCTAACTCTCTTTCCAATTTCATTTCATATCATAACTTGTCTCCTACTCATTATCGTTTCACCCTTTCCCTTACTACTAATCATGAACCTAAAACATACTCCGAGGATAGCAAATTTGAATGTTGGAATCAAGCCATGAAATTTGAACTTGCTGCACTTGAGCAAACTGGAACTTGGAAAATTGTGGATCTTCCACCCCATGTTAAACCTATTGGTTGTCGTTGGGTTTACAAGATCAAGCATAAATTTGATGGAACCATAGAAAGGTTTAAAGATTGTCTTGTTGCTAAAGGATACAACCAGATTGAAGGACTTGATTACTTAGATACTTTCTCACCTGTTGCAAAGCTCACCACAATTCGATTGGTTCTAGCTTTAGCTTCAATCCATAGCTGGCATCTTCACCAACTCGATGTCAATAACACATTTCTTCATGGTGATCTGAATGAAGAAGTTCACATGTTGATCCCACCAGGTGTCCAAAGTTCTAAACCTAACCAGGTTTGCATACTCATTAAGTCCTTTTATGGACTAAAGCAGGCAAGCAGACAATGGTTTGAAAATTTGACTTCGGTCCTCACTGCTCATGGCTACTCTCAAGCACCTTCTGATCACTCACTATTTGTTAAACAAACATCATCCACCTTTACAATTTTACTTGTTTATGTTGACGATGCTATTTTAGCAGGCAACTCTCTACAAGAGTTTCAAACTATGAAAGATATTCTCCATCAGCTCTTCAAGATCAAGGACTTTGGCATCCTCAAATACTTTTTGGGTTTAGAAGTAGCTCACTCAAAACGTGGTATCTCCATTTGTCAAAGAAAATACTGTCTTGATCTTCTCAAGGATTCAGGTTTTATTGGCTCCAAACCAGCAAGCACATCATGTGATTCATCACTTAAGCTTTGCCAAGATGATAGCCCTACTTATCACGATATTCCATCTTATAGACGATTCATTGGCAAACTAATCTACCTCAATACTACTCGCCCAGACATCATATTTATCACACAACAACTGAGTCAATATCTTTCCAAACCTTCTACGCAACATTATACTACTGCTTGCAGAGTTTTGCGATACCTCAAATAATGTCCAGGCCAAGGCTTATTTTTTCCACGAAGTTCACCACTACAAGTAACAGGTTTTTCAGATGCTGACTGGGCTGGTTGTGTAGACACACGTAAATCCATTTCCAGATCATGTTTCTATTTGGGCAACTCCCTTATTTCATGGAGAACAAAGAAACAAACCACTGTCTCTCGTTCCTCTTTAAAGGCAGAGTATCGTGCTTTAGCCGCAGCCACGTGTGAGCTCCAATGGCTTTTGTACTTGCTTCGTGACATGAACATTGCATGCTCTCAAGTCCCAGTTCTCTTTTGTGACAGTCAAAGCGCACTCCACATAGCTGCTAACCCTGTTTTCCATGAACGTACGAAACATATTGACATTGATTATCACATTGTACGCGAGAAATTTTCAACAGGCATAATGAAACTCCTTCCCGTGTCTTCCAACAACCAACTTGCTGATTTCTTCACTAAACCTCTCCTACCCAAACCATTTCATTTCCTCAAAGCCAGGTTGAACTTGATAACATCTACCATGGTTTAACTTGTGGGGGGCTAATAGATGAAGCAAATAGAAACAGTTAAAAAGTAGTTTTGCAGTTAGTTACAACAGAAACAGTTTGTTATACTTTCTGTTATAACAGTTAGTTACAATTTCCATCCAACTATATAATTGTTGTAATCTCCATTCAATGCATAACAGAGTATTATTCTGCTCTTTATCTTCTTCCTCTTCACTTTAAGCTTTCTTACTATTCTTCAATGACTTCCATTTGTGAAGCATAATACATATGACATCCTCATTATATAGATTAGATTATAAATACAAGAATTAACACCTAACGTTTGTCATTTTTATATGATAATATGCATATGAAAATCTCATTATATAGATGAGATTATATTTATAAGAAGTAAAACCTAGCATTTCTCATTTTCATATGCTAATATGCATATGACAAACTCATTATATAGATGAGATTATCTTTACAAGAAGTAAAACCTAGCCTTTCTCATTTTCATATGTTAATATGCATATTACAAACTCATTATATAGATGAGATTATATTTACAAACAGTAAAACCTAGTATTTCTCATTTTCTTATGTTAATATGCATATGACAACCTCATTATATAAAAAAGATTATATTTACAAGAATTAAAAACTAGCCTTTCTCATTTTCATATGTTAATATGCAAATTACAACCTCATTATATATATGAGATTATAAATACAAGAATTAAAACCTACTATTTCTCATTTTCTTATGTTAATATGCATATGACAAACTCATTATATAGATGAGATTATATTTACAAGAAGTAAAACCTAATCTTTTTCATTTTTATATGTTAATATGCATATGATAATCTTTTTATATATATGAGATTATATTTATAAGAATTAAAACCTAGCCTTTCTCATTTTCATATGTTAAGATGCATATGACAAACTCGTTATATATATGAGATTATATTTACAAGAAGTAAAACCTAATCTTTCTCATTTTCATATGTTATTATGCATATGATAATCTCATCATATATATGAAATTATATTTAAAAGAAGTAAAACCTAGCCTTTCTCATTTTCATATGTTAATATGCATCTGACAAACTCATTATACATATGATATTATATTTACAAGAAGTAAAACCTAACATTTCTCATTTTCATATATAAATATACCTATTAAAATCTAATTATATGGATGAGATTATATTTAAGAGAAGTAAAACCTAATCTTTCTCATTTTCATATGTTAATATGCAAATTACAACCTCATTATATATAAGAGATTATAAATACTATAATTAAAACCTAATATTTCTCATTTTTATATGTTAATATGCATATGACAACCTCAATATATAAATAAGATTGTATTTACAAGAATTAAAACCTAGCATTTCTCATTTTCATTTGTTAATATGCATATGATAATCTTATTATATATATGAGATTATATTTACAAGAGGTAAAACCTAGCCTTTCTCATTTTCTTATGTTAATATGCATATGACCAACTCATTATATAGATGAGATTATATTTTCAATAAGTAAAATCTAGCCTTTCTCTTTTTCATATGTTAATATACATATTAAAACCTCATTATATAAATCAGATTATATTTAAGAGAAGTAAAACCTAATCTTTCTCATTTTCATATATTAATATACATATTACAAACTCATTATATAGATGAGATTATATTTACAAAAAGTAAAACCAAGTATTTCTTATTTTAATATGTTAATATGCATATGATAGCCTCATTATATTAAAGAGATTATACTTACAAGAATTAAAACCTAACTTTTCTCATTTTCATATGTTAATATGTAAATTACAACCTCATTATATATATGAGATTATAAATACAAGAATTAAAACCTAGTATTTCTCATTTCCATATGTTAATATGAATATGACAACCTCATTATATAAATAAGATTATATTTAAGAGAATTAAAACCTAGCATTTCTCATTTTCATTTGTTAATATGCATATCATAATCTCATTATATATATGAGATTATATTTCAAAGAAGTAAAACCTAACCTTTCTCATTTTCTTATGTTAATATTCATATGTATATGACAACCTCATTATATAAATGAGACTATATTTACAAGAATTAAAACCTAATATTTCTCATTTTCATATGTTAATATGCATATGACAAACTCATTATATAAATGAGATTATATTTACAAGAAGTAAAACCTAGCCTTTCTCATTTTCATATGTTTATATGCATATGACAAACTCATTATATAGATGAGATTATATTTACAAGAAGTAAAACCTAGCCTTTCTCATTTTCATATGTTAATATACAAATTACCACCTCATTATATAGATGAGATTATAAATACAAGAGTTAAAACCTAGTATTTCTCATTTTCATATGTTAATATGCATATGACAACCTCATGATATAAATGAGATTATACTTACAAGATTTAAAACCTAGTATTTTTCATTTTCATATGTTAATATGCATATGAGAACCTCATTATACACATTAGATTATAAATACAAGAATTAACACCTAGCGTTTGTCATTTTCATATGTTTATATGCATATAACAATCTCATTATATAGATAAAGTTATATTTAAAAGAAGTAAAACCCAGCCTTTCTAATTTTCATACGTTAATATGCAAATTACAACCTCATTATATATATGAAATTCTAAATACAAGAATCAAAACCTAGTATTTCTCATTTTCATATGTTAATATGCATATGACAAACTCATTATATAGATGAGATTATATTTACAAGAAGTAAAACCTAATCTTTCTCATTTTCATATGTTAATATGCATATAATAATCTCATTATATATATGAAGTTATATTTAAAAGAAGTAAAACCTAACCTTTCTCATTTTCATATGTTAATATGCATATAAAAAACTCATTATATAGATGAGATTATATTTACAAGAAGTTAAACCTAGCCTTTCTCATTTTCATATGTTAATATACATATTAAAACCTCGTTATATAGATCAGATTATATTTAAGAGAAGTAAAACCTAATCTTTCTCATTTTCATATGTTAATATGCATATTACAAACTTATTATATAGATGAGATTATATTTATAAGAAGTAAAACCTAGTATTTCTCATTTTAATATGTTAATATGCATATGACAGCGTCATTATATAAAAAAGATTATATTTACAAGAATTAAAACCTAGTATTTCTCATTTTCATCTTTTTATATGCATAATAAACCTCATTATATATATGAGATTAAAAAAACAAGATTTAAAACCTAGTATTTCTCATTTTCTTATGTTAATATGCATGTGACAACCTCATTATACTAAGAAGATTATATTTACAAGAATTAAAACCAACATTTCTCATTTTCATATGTTAATATGCAAATTACACCCTCATTATATATATGGGATTCTAAATACAAGAATCAAAACCTAGTATTTCTCATTTTCATATGTTAATATGCATATGACAAACTCCTTATATAGATGATATTATATTTACAAGAAGTAAAACTTAATCTTTCTCATTTTCACATGTTAATATGAATATTATAAACTCATTATATAGATGAGATTATATTAAAAGAAGTAAAAACTAGTTTTTCTCATTTTAATATGTTAATATGGATATGAGAGCCTCATTATATAAAAGAGATTATACTTACAAGAATTAAAACCTAGCCTCTCTCATTTTCTTATGTTAATATGCAAATTACAACCTCCTTACATATATGAGATTATAAGTACAAGAATTAAAATCTAATATTTCTCAGTTTTCAAATGTTAATATGCATATGACGACCTCATTATATAAATAAGATTATATTTACAAGAATTAAAACCTATCATTTCTCATTTTCATTTGTTAATATGCATATGATAATCTCATTATATAATTTAGATTATATTTACAAGAAGTAAAATCTAGTCTTTCTCATTTTCTTATGTTAATATGCATATGACAAACTCATTATATATATGAGATTGTATTTACAAGAAGTAAAACCTAGCATTTCTCATTTTCATATGTTAAAATACATATTAAAACCTCATTATATAGATCAGATTATATTTAAGAGAAGTAAAACCTAATCTTTCTTATTTTCATATGTTAATATGCATGTTTCAAACTTATTATATAGACGAGGTTATATTTATAAGAAGTAAAACCTAGTATTTCTCATTTTAATATGTTAATATGCATATGACAGCCTCATTGTATAAAAGAGATTATATTTACAAGAATTAAAACCTAACCTTTCTCATTTTCATATATTAATATGCAAATTACAACCTCATTATATATATGAGAATATAAATACAAGAATTAAAACCTAGTATTTGTCATTTTCATATGTTAATATGCATATGACAACCTCATTATATAAATAAGATTATATTTACAAGAATTAGAACCTAGCATTTCTCATTTTCATTTGTTAATATGCATATGATAATCTCATTATATATTAGAGATTATATTTACAAGAAGTAAAACCTAGCCTTTCTCATTTTCTTATGTTAATATGCATATGTCAAACTCATTATATAGATGAGATTATATTTACAAGAAGTAAAACCTAACCTTTCTCATTTTCATATGTTAATATGCATATTACAAACTCATTTTATAGATGAGATTATATTTACAAGAAGTAAAACCTAGACTTTCTCATTTTCATATGTTTATATGCATATTACAAACTCATTATATAGATGAGATTATATTTATAAGAAGTAAAACATAGTATTTCTCATTTTCTTATATTAATATGCATATGACAACTTCATTATATTAAAGAGATTATATTTACTAGAATTAAAACCTAGCCTTTCTCAATTTCATATGTTAAAATGCAAATTACAACCTCCTTACATATATGAGATTATAAGTACAAGAATTAAAATCTAATATTTCTCATTTTTCAAATGTTAATATGCATATGACAACCTCATTATATAAATAAGATTATATTTACAAGAATTAAAACCTATCATTTCTCATTTTCATTTGTTAATATGCATATGATAATCTCATTATATAATTTAGATTATATTTACAAGAAGTAAAATCTAGTCTTTCTCATTTTCTTATGTTAATATGCATATGACAAACTCATTATATATATGAGATTATATTTACAAGAAGTAAAACCTAGCATTTCTCATTTTCATATGTTAAAATACATATTAAAACCTCATTATATAGATCAGATTATATTTAAGAGAAGTAAAACCTAATCTTTCTTATTTTCATATGTTAATATGCATGTTTCAAACTTATTATATAGACGAGGTTATATTTATAAGAAGTAAAACCTAGTATTTCTCATTTTAATATGTTAATATGCATATGACAGCCTCATTGTATAAAAGAGATTCTATTTACAAGAATTAAAACCTAACATTTCTCATTTTCATATGTTAATATGCAAATTACAACCTCATTATATATATATGAGAATATAAATACAAGAATTAAAACCTAGTATTTGTCATTTTCATATGTTAATATGCATTTGACAACCTCATTATATAAATAAGATTATATTTACAAGAATTAGAACCTAGCATTTCTCATTTTCATTTGTTAATATGCATATGATAATCTCATTATATATATATGAGATTATATTTACAAGAAGTAAAACCTAACTTTCGTAATTTTAATATGTTAATATGCATATGACAACCTCATTATATAAATTAGATTATAAATACAAGAATTAACACCTATCGTTTGTCATTTTTATATGTTAATATGCATATGAAAATCTCATTATATAGATGAGATTATATTTAAAAGAACTAAAACCTAGCCTTTCTAATTTTCATATGTTAATATGCATATGACAACCTCATTATATAAAAGAGATTATATTTACAAGAATTAAAACCTAGCCTTTCTCATTATCATATGTTAATATGCAAATTACAACCTCATTATATATATATGAGAATATAAATACAAGAATTAAAACCTAGTATTTCTCATTTTCATATGTTAATATGCATATGACAACCTCATTATATAAATGAGATAATATTTACTAGAAATAAAACCTAGTATTTCTCATTTTCGTATGTTAATATGCATATGACAAACTCATTATATAAATGAGATTTGATTTACAAGAATTAAAACCTAGCCTTTCTCATTTTCATATGTTAATATACATATTACAAACTCATTATATAGATGAGATTATATTTACAAGAACTAAAACCTAGCCTTTTTCATTTTCATATGTTAATATACATATTAAAACCTCATTATATAGATGTGATTATATTTACAAGAAGTAAAACCTAATCTTTCTAATTTTCATATGTTAATATGTATATTACAAACTCATTATATATATGAGATTATATTTAGAAGAAGTAAAACCTAGTATTTCTCATTTTCATATGTTAATATGCATATTACAACCTCATTATATAGATGATATTATATTTATAAGTAAAACCTAGCCTTTCTCATTTTCATTTGTTAATATGCATATGACAACCTCATTATATAAATGAGATTATATTTACAAGAATTAAAACCTAGCCTTTCTCATTTTCATATGTTAATATGCAAATTAGAACCTCATTATATATATGAGATTATATTTACAAGAATTAAAACCTAACCTTTCTCATTTTCATATGTTAATATGCAAATTACAACCTCATTATATAGATGATATTATATTTACAAGAAGTAAAACCTAGCCTTTCTCAGGGTGTTCAGCTTCCTAGTCATCAAGTTAATCATCAGCCTGTGAATCAGATTGTTGTTGGTTCAGATCAGAACTGACATGCAGACTATCAATTACTAGATGAAAGGATCATAGTCGTTGAAGGTTTCTCTACTTGTGGTATGGAGTCTAAGGACTTGTGCCTAGTTCCCAATGTGGTGTTTCGTCCTAACTTCAAAGCACCAGACCTACAAAAATACAAGGGTTTAAGCTGTTCTAGAAGTCATGTCATCATGTCTTGTAGGAAGATGACATCCTACATTGATAATGATGATCTTCTTATCCATTGCTTTCAAGAAAGCTTATCTGGGGCATCCTTAGATTGGTATATGGGCCTCGAACGTAGCAAAATCAGATCTTGGAAGGACTTGTCGAAAGCCTTTCTCAAGCAATACAAATATAAACTGGACATGGCTCCCACTAGGTTACAACTACAAAATTAAGCCTGCAAGCACAATGAAGCATTCAAGGAATACGCTCAGAGGTGGCGTGAAATGGCTTCTAGAGCTAAATTTGCCCTGACAGATGCCGAATTGGTTGATATATTTATGGGCACACTCCAAGGTTTGTACTATGAGAAGATGGTTGGTGGCTCATCATCTAACTTTGTTGACATGGTAACCATTGGAGAACGTATTGAAAACGGGTTGAAAACTAGGAAGATTGCTAGTATTGACAGCCAGTCAGTGGCCAAGAAATCTCAGGGTTTTGCTAAAAAGAATGAGGCCGAGGCAAACACAGTAATAACAAATGTCTATCCTCAAGTTCAAGCACCTATGGCTCTTATGCCATACTACCCTTATCCATTGACGTTTCTCAATAACAACAACCTGCATACCAACTGCAGTATCAGCAGCCTCCATAAGCTCTAGTTTCTTAGAACCAGCAAGATAATAGAAACCGGAGTAAAGGTCAGCGTAGACGGTTTGATAGAAAGCTCCATCATCGTGACCCAATCCATGTGTCATATGCTCAACTACTCCCTTACTTCATTCAACAAGGGGAAATCGTGCCAAAGGAGATTCCGCCTGCTACATTCCCGTACCATTCAAGACATAATCCTAATGCTTCGTGTGCTTACCACGTCGGGCATATAGGACATTCTACCGAGGATTGTTGGCCTCTCTAGTCAAGGGTACAAGAGCTTATTGATTAGAAGGTTTTGTCATTCTCTGATGCAGGACCCAATGTCATAACCAACCCGTTGCCAAACCACTATGGACAGATTGTGAATGCGATAAGTGGCGAGGATTGCTCAGATTCAATGGCTTCTTCATAGGAGTATCAAGGCTAGAGATATTATATTGATTTAATCATGCCTCATTTGTAATTTTCCCTTTGTTCGTTATATGTTGTTCATGTGTAAAACTTGTCCGGTTTTCATATGATAATAATAATGAAATAAACGTGCATGTTTTGCTTAAATCCTTTCGTGTTCACTCATATTTTATTTATCAGTATCAAACCGTTTATCAAATAAAATTAAAAGAGAATGATGCAATTAAAAATGCGCAAGATCATTGCCTGTATGCTTTTGAATAAGAATGTGCTGATGATGTAAGGCATTGTTCAATCCCTAAAAACCGGAGAAATAAGGAAGTTAATCCCTGGGCAACCCCTTTGGGCCTTGTAGTAGGAGTTTCTTTCTTTATACTCATAAAACCCTCATGTTTAACCAGGGGCAGGGTAGTCTGCAGTTAGTTTGAACTTGAATTCAAATTTCAAAAAAAGAATATCCCATAAAGTGATTAATCATACCATATCACTCTCAAGAGGATGGAATCGCAAAGTCAGAATGGTTATCCCTTCTCACAAAAGGAGTGAGATAGTCACGAACCACACAATTAATAAAGAAAGCAGTGTCATAGGATTTGCTTAAGTATGAAAATAAAAGATGAAACAAAAGGAAAAAAATCAAAAGCAAATGAAAAGCCCGCTAAGTCAAAAGTTTGAAAACAAGATTGACTTAGGCAAAAGTTAGGGTATCCCGGTGGGCTGCAGAGCCAAAGGACCATCCCAGGAAAAAATAAGGGTGCACAAAACAAAAGAACAAAGGATCAACATCAAAATCCACAGCAAAAGCAAATCTCTGTGACTGCAAATCAAAATAGAAGGCGAGTGGCTATCGCTCCAAACTCTCATAGGGTTCCTTAACCATCATTATTGATATTCAAAATCCTTTTCTGAAAGATGAACGCTTGTTTTAAGCTAACTGAATGTATGATTGGAGAATATCATGAAGAATGGGTGGAGTAGAATAGGTTTTGAGCCTTATATCATTTCCTTCTGAAACCGTGAACCAGGCCACGTTACAACCCTCAAAAGACCTAATTGAAGAATGGTCTATTTCGAAAGCATATTATGGTAAGATCGCGTTAAGCTAACTCCTAAGGATTTGCTTGTCATATGTATCGATACTGATATGACATTCTTATCAGCGGTTCGTTCACTAGATGTCATAATCTTAGTGAACACACTTGAGTTTTCAAAGCTTGCATGAGCATGACATTACAATTATCATTTTTCAAATTGGCATCTTACATTCGAACAGTTGTCAGACATCAAAGAAGCTTACATATGGGAGAGTTGATCAAATTCCTGATATCTCATAGCTCAGATCTCTTCAAGGGTCATTCAATCTGGGGCAACCACGTCGAGATTCCATAAATCTCTCTGAATTATCCAGATAGGGGCAAAGTTACTTCAAAGCTCACATTGGGAAAGCTACCCCAAGAGTGTGAGAAGTCAATCACTCTCTAAAATGGTTAATCAAGAAGATACAATTTCAAGACACTAGGGCAAGCCAATTTGAAATACTCATATGATGAGGCTACTCCATAATCAGTAACTAGGGCAGTTGGTGCAAACATTCAGTATATTAGGGTAGGGGCAGACTACACAGGTACAAGCTAGCAGAGCCAAAGAGGTTACAACATTTGTTTAGCTTGAAGTAAGTGTCGGAGAATCACGTCTGGATGATCTTATCCTAGCCCGAAATTCCCACCACCCTCTATGTGAGCATCTGGCCTAGCCATTGCCTAAGTCGTCATCATGTATAAATCACGTCACTTCACTTATGCATATCATTCATCTAGCCTAGCTTGAGGCCACGTGTGCAAATTATAGAAATCAAAGCCCAGTATTTTATTGGCATCTTCAAATTCCAAAATTGCATCGTACCTTTTATAACCAACTTGTTTGACAATTCTTCCAAAATCCAACTTGCTTGGCACCTTTTAAAGCCCAGTTCACTTGGTATCTTTTCCCAACATTTTGGATTGATGATCCTTTTTCCAACCTTTGGGGTTGAGGAACCTTTTTTTTCAATCTTCAAGACTAATGAATCTTTTTCGACCTTTAGGGTTGAAAACCTTTGTTTCCAACCTCCGCGGCTGATGAATCTTTCTCCGACCTTTAGGGTTGATGACCTTTGTTCCCAACCTTCGCGGTTGATGAATCTTTTTTCGAATTTTAGGGTTGATAACCTTTGCTTCTAGCCTTTAGGGTTGATGACCTTTGTTTCCAACCTTCGTGGTTATTGAATCCTCTTTCCAACCTTCATGGTCGGTGAACCTTTTTAATCTATGCGATTGACGAACCTTTTTCCAACCTATAAGGTTGACAACCTTTCCTTTTTCAAACCTTTGCATGTGATTTTGTTTCCAGTTGTTGAACTGATGACTCATTTTTGAAACTCCTTATTTGCAAGGATATTTTGAAACTTTCATGGGCTCTCTGATTAGCATACTGTTACCACGAAAAATCTCTGAGGCATGCTGAAAGCGTAATTAATGAAGGAGTCATGTGAATATGGGGGTTGTACCCCATCAAAGGATGAAGAGACGTTGGAAGCAAGCAAGAGTAGAAAAAACACAAATCAAAGGATTAAGCCGACAGGGGAGTTGGCCTCGTCGACGGGTCATTCTGTCGACCAACGTAAGGTTTGGGACTTAAATAATTTTTGTCAAATAGGCAGAAGACAGCATCACCCTAACGTCTGGGCGGGAGAAATTTGAAATTTAAAATAAACAGCAGTTTCAAAAGGAATAAGAGCGCCATAACGTGGAGCAGTTAGCAAGACATGGGTGCAGCGGTTGTGCAGATCGTGTGACATAACATCTGCTAGTTTCTAGGAGTTTAGCTTATGAGTAGTTCCTCTAGTTTAGTATAAATAGAGTGTCCCACAAGGGGCTCAAAGGTGTTCACTTTGTACTAAAAATCACTTGTAAGAAAACTTCCTATTCTCAGCGCGAGGAAGCAAGAGTTTTTGAGAGTGCTATGTACGTGAATCACCACATTTATTTCAATGCAACTTCCTTACTTTTCAATTGTTCCCATTGAACATTTTATCTTAATTTCATTTACTTTTGAGTTATCATTTTACATTGTCGTTTACGCTGTCGACACTGATTCTATTACGATAATAGAGTTTACCAAAAACGTGTTCGTTGTATACCTCTTTTAAGTGTTATAGCGTTGTCGGTCACGAGTCACCTATATGCGATAACATTATCTAAACCGTTCGTGTGGAAAAACCCTACGCTTGTTCGACACTTTGTCAGGAGTCGTTCCTCACAAAGCCATTCTGTCGAGTTGGACAAGCCTCACTTGCACTAGCACATGTCCTAGGATCAACTAGTCGATCCTGTAAGTAACCCTTTGTTTTAAAGCCTTGGGAGGACCAGCGGTTGTTTACCAATTTCCACAGTAAACAAAATGGCACGCCCAGTGGGACAGTGCTAGAGCAGTTGCGAAAAATTGCATGAAACTTAGAAGTGGCAAACTATATAGTAAGCCACGAAATAGTGTGAAAATGTCAGAAACTAACACAGATGAAGTTCCACGAGGAACTTTATCCACTACGGAAACAGTAGTCTCACAGGTTGCCACTTTACCACCGATGACAAATGCAGCCTTAACCACGTCGACTACGGGTGCAGTTGGAACGTCAATTCCTCAGCCTCCACCGGGGGGTTCAGGATCAATGATAACGACGTTCAGACCATATGTGCCTCGCTTTGGCACCACAAATCTGCTTTATGGAATGCCGTATTTCTTAATACCAGGATACCAGTCGACATCTAGTGTAGCACTGTTTTCAGATACAAATCCTCCCTTGCAAGGATCAGCGCAAGGGGGCAACATGAGGAACACTACTCAGAACAGGACCATGCCGCTGTCGAACACTTCAGTAGCGGTGTTGAGACAACAAATGGACGACAGTAACCATGAATTGGTTAACATGTTGACCAACCAGATGGGCACAGTCTTCAATCCACTAATACAAGAATCTACTGAAACAAATAGGCAGGTGGCGAGCCATTGACACGCTTGTGCAATTTTCTGGGGGCACCGGCTCGACAGATGACGCTAATGATTAGACCGACTGTTCCTGTGCAGGTAGAGACAGGGGAAGCGGAGGAGGAGACTGTCCACGAAGGACAAATCATTAGAACCCTTCAGAATCAAGGCGTCGAATCAGGAGTCGCGGGACGTAACCAGATGGTAATGGTTAACCGACGCCAAAATGTTGATCAAATTGTCGATCAACATCGACAAGAAGACCTGGCAGTGGAAAATAATTTGACAACTATTGTCGAAAGGATTATGGCTAGAAATGACATGGGTGCTACATTGCAAAGGCCATTATACGCCTCCCCGTTAGCTGAATTTATTCTCCAAGCCGAGGCGCCCAGGGGGATGAAGGTGCCTAAATACACTAAATTTGGGGGAGAGTCTGGTGAATCGACAATAGAGCACGTTGCCAGATACTTGACAGAGTCAGGGGATCTAGCTCATAATGAATGTTTGAGAGTAAAAAACTTCCCCTCCTCTCTAACCAAGGTTGCCTTCACATGGTTTACTTAGTTGGCCCCAAGTTCAATCGATTCGTGGGCCAAATTAGAAAAGAAGTTCCATGAACAGTTTTACGAAGGACACTCGAAAATTAGTTTGGCAAAATTGTCTAGTATCAAGAGAAGGTTTGCTGAGAGCATCGACGATTATCTGAATCGTTTTAGGTCCTTAAAGGCTAGGTGTTTTACGCAAGTGCCAGAACATGAACTAGTTCAAATGGCCGCAGGAGGTTTAGATTATTCCATTAGGAAGAAGGTAGACCCAACTTTTGTGAAAAGTATGTCACAACTAGCTGATAGGGTTCGACATCTAGAACGGCTAAGGTTAGAAAAAGTTAGGCAAAATAAGTCTAAGAAAGAAAAGGTAGCGTTCGTCGAATACGACGCGACAGACCCGATATGTGAGGCCGATTATGCTTCATCGACCGAATTAGACATCGACGTGGCTGAACTAAAGCCAGGGTCCGTCTATGACTGTCGATCATTGCTGTCTGCACAAGGAAGAAATCTTGTCGAACACAACCCAAAATTCCCTTCGAAAACTTATACTTTCGACGTGTCGAAATGCGAGGAAATTTTTGACTTATTGGTCAAAGATGGGCAAATGGTGGTACCTCCTGGTACTAAAATACCACCGTTAGAGCAGAGACAGAAAAGAGGATTTTGTAAATATCATAACTATCTTGGTCATAACACCTCTAATTGTCACCTTTTCAGGGATTTGGTTCAGAAAGCAATTCAAGAGGGCAGGCTGAAATTTGCTGGCCACAAAATGAAGATCGACGCTGATCCTCTCCACCAGGAGGAGGCCCTGTTCGTGGAGCTAGTCGAGATCAACATGGTCGAGATCACCGAATACGATGAGGCCAACATGCTGGAGCAAACTGGGGAAAACCCATATGTCGATATAACTGAAGTTTACCCAAGGGTTGATGAAGACTTGGTGGATTTTCTGTATCGCTACAAGAACAAGGGTTCACAAGTGTGCTTGTGCCCAAGATGTGGTGTTGTCACCGACAAAATGGCTGCAGAGAATTTCCAGAAGCTGCAACTAGGTAAAAGCAAAAGGAATGTGCCGACTAGGAGTTACTAGAATGAAAGAGGCTCAAAAAAGGCTGTGGGAAATAACCAAACAAGGCCTAAAAGCTTCGTGCCATCGGCAAGTGCTCATAGAGGTACTTGGATCAAGCCTCAAGAAAAACAAGACACCCCACAAGGTGTTGCTGCTGCTAGAGGAGGTCTAGCAATTAACTACAGGCGTGAATTTAAGTCGGAAAAGAGGACTCATATCTCTGAAAACTATTTGGGAAAGAACCCCATGTCGAGGACTCAATGGAGACGTTTTCAGAGGCGTAAACAGGTCGAAAGAGAAGCTGCAAGAGACATGACCAGCGAGGCGAATGCTGGGAAGAAAATTGTTGTGAAAGTCGACACAGCAGCGAAGGAACGGATAAGAGAGTACGTCCGCCGACCAACAGAAAAATGTTCTGATGAAGTGACTGATGACTTCAATTCAGAATCTGAAGCAAGTCTCGACATCCTGGTCAACGTGGTGCCAATCCTACCACAAGAATACAAGTGTGTGATTGAAGTCGAAGGGTCAGTGGACAATGCTAACGCTGAAGAAATGGCTTTGCACCAACCAAGATGCTATTTTATGTTGAACGATGGCTCTACTGAAAGCCAGGAGGCAGTGTTCGAAAGACCAACGATGAACATGAAAAACCATTTGAAACCACTGTTGATAAGGGCAAAAGTGGAAGGCGTAACTTTCAACAAAGTTTTGGTCGATTGTGGTGCCACGGTCAACATCATGCCAGACCATATTCTGAGGAAGATTGGCAAATATGATACCGACATCAGGTCTAATAACGTGGTTTTGTCAGACTATGGAGGAAAGACGAAAAGTACCATGGGAGTGATTATGGTGAATATCACAGTGGGTTCAGTGACCAGACCGACACTATTCATGGTGATAGACGCTAAGCCAAGTTACAACTTGCTATTTGGCAGAGAGTGGCTACATGGTGTAGGAGCTGTACCATCTTCAGCACACCAAAGGCTGGTGATTTGGAGAGAGGATGGGGTGGCCGAAAATATCGAAGTCGACCAAGGATACTTTATGGCCGACGTGAATAATATCGGCAAGAAGGAGTTTGAAAGAAAACTTGCCAACATCTCTCCCTGCTTCCCAACTGAGGATCTATATGCTAATCCAAGTGAAGCTTTCGTCTCTCTAACTCTACATGAGACTCACGACTTCATTTGGGATGTGGAACGCCTAGATGATCCACCCTACACAGGTATCCGGCCGACAGGCTAGGGGGACGTCACTGATGATGTCTGAATTAGAAGCTCTAAGAAAAAATTCGGCATACATTGCCAAGAACAAAATAAAATTGGCTCTAGAAGCTGAAGAAAACGTGGCTGCTGAAGCCTGTGCGTTACATAAAGAAGAACGTATGGATATTGGGCCAAAACACCTAGATAAGCCAACTCTAGCTAAAAGGAACATCGACATGCAGCGTCTGGACTGCATTTATGACAATGAACCTTTAGGGTTTGAAAAAGACCCAAAGGCACCAGAGAAAATCCGACCGAAAGACCCTTTGGAGGAAGTCGACCTTGGCGAGAATGGCGAGAAAAGGCCAACATACATAAGCGTCAATATCGACAACGAACTAAAGTCTGAGGTAATATCTATACTTAAAGAATTTAAGGACTGTTTTTCTTGGGATTATAATGAAATGCCTGGTTTAAGTAGATATTTGGTCGAGTTAAAGCTGCCAATAAAAGCTAGAAGAAAGCCAGTGAAGCAGACGCCCAGGCGTTTCGCCCCAGAAATCATGGCAAAGATAAAAGAAGAAGTAGAAAGACTTCTGAAAAGCAAGTTTATTCAAACTGCAAGGTACGTCGAATGGTTGGCCAATATTGTGTCAGTCATAAAGAAAAATGGGTCTTTAAGAGTATGTATTGATTTTAGGGATCTAAATGCTGCCACCCCAAAAGATGAATATGCCATGCCCGTGGCTGAAATGTTGGTCGATTCGGCCGTTGGTTTTGAATATTTAAGCATGTTAGATGGTTATGCTGGATATAACCAAATTTTTATTGCAGAAGAAGACGTGCCGAAGACGGCGTTTCGATGTCCAGGAGCCTTAGGGACATATGAGTGGGTTGGCATGCCATTCGGTTTGAAAAATGCCGGAGCGACATACCAGAGGGTAATGAACTCAATGTTCCATGATTTCATTGAAGATTTCATGCAAGTCTACATTGATGACATTGTGATAAAATCCAATGGCCAACATACTCACGTCGAACATCTTCGAAAAGCCTTTTTAAGGATGAGGAAATATGGATTAAAAATGAATCCATTAAAGTGCGCTTTTTGTGTGCAGGCAGGCGATTTCCTTGGTTTTGTGGTGCATAAAAAGGGTATTGAAGTAAACCAAAGCAAAACAAAAGCCATTATGGACGTCAAGCCTCCGTCGACCAAAAATGAGCTACAATCTTTTTTGGGAAAAATAAATTTTCTTAGAAGATTTATATCAAATCTAAGTGGCAAAACAAAAGCGTTCTCTCCACTACTTCGACTGAAGAACGAGGATTTCGAGTGGCAGGATGAACACCAAGAGGCTTTTCGACAAAATCAAAGAGTATTTGACTAGGCCTCTAGTATTGGCCCCTCACGTTAGGCATAGGCCAATGAGACTGTATATTGTAGCCTCAGAATCGACTATAGGAAGTATGTTAGTCCAAGAGGATGAAAAATGCGTCGAAAGACCTGTGTATTACCTTAGTCAAATGCTTAATGATCCTGAAACTAGGTATAGTGATATAGAAAAATTATGTCTATGCATGTATTTCTCTTGTATGAAATTAAAGCAATATATCAAGCCTGTTGATGTGTACGTATCTTCCCACTTGATATTATTAAACACATGTTATCTAAACCAATTTTGCATAGTCGAATTGGAAAATGGGCTTTAGCGTTAACGGAATACTCCCTGACATACGTACCCTTGAAAGCAATGAAAGGGCAGGTAGTAACAGATTTTCTAGTCGACCATTCAATGGTCGAAATGACGCAGAATTACGTGGATTTAGCACCATGGAGGCTATACTTCGACGGGTCAAGACATAAGCATGGATCTGTGATAGGAGGAGTCATAATTTCTCCAGATGGAATTCCAGCAGAGTTCAAATACAGAATCGAAGGAGTTGAAGGAGAATTGCCATCCAAGGCGCAGCGGAATTTAAAAATTTCTCCATTTAGTGATCCTTATGAATGGGCATGATCAGTGACAGAATCGTTACCTCTTGTGGCGATTCAAACCTTTGGTGCAGATCTCTGATAATGATCAAAACCTTTGATACAGATCCACGGGGTGATCACGAACGTTGAACGATGACAACGTCTCTACTCAGTCCACACGAACGGATTCCTTCAATCGCAGTGCTAGCTGTTATGAATGAAGGCTTTGAGTGAGAGAAAGAGTGAAACAAAATTCCAAGTCTCTACTTGAATTTCTGTCTGAGTGGATTGGAGTTTTTTTTTTTAATGCTTCTACCCAAGGGGTTCTATTTATAGAACCACTTGTGTGGGCTTCAAGCTAAAAAGCCCACTTAAGTGTATTTTGACCCATATCTTATAATATGCCCAAAATCACTTAAGTATTTGGTACCTTACCATATTTCGTCTCCCACTTAAGTTCATCGTACCTTACGGTGTTCCTTAGTTACTCTATCTCTCATCAATCCGTCCTTTGTGTGTGACCCTATAGGTTTTCGCGGCGTTGGCAATTATATTAAATCACGCATTTAACATAATAAACAGTGAGCGGTATCTAGCAACACATCACTGCTACCCAAGTCACGAAAATGTCATGTGATCTGACAAAACCTCCTGTGATAATAATTATGTGTATAATTACCCCTTTGCCCTTATGCCTATATTGAACACAAGGTATAGACCGTGTCACCCTTGTCCAGTTCAATATTGGGCCCATAGACATTTATCCTGTTACGCGGGATTGGCAAATTCCATCCAGGACACTCATGTCCCTCAGCATGCTTCGTGGAGTACCCATCAACTGTCTTTATGGTTATCCAGTTACGGACAACGTTGGATCAACAATAAAGCACTGAACTCTACATCTAGGATCCATAGTGGTTTCAGGTCGAAGAGTGGTATACACTATTATCACCATGAGAATAACTTATGACACTTTGCATAACTTTCTATATAGTATTCTCATAGCGGGTCAATCCGGTATAAATATTACTCCTAATATTCATACCTATGTTTAAGACTTGATAACTCTTTATCCATGATCCATGATATGTGATCATCAGTCTACAAACATAATAGTCTTAATGCTTTAATGTTATCCCACTTCACACTAAAGCTCGACTACGGATACTTTAAGAATAGTGTCCTTATGTTTAATGTGTTCTCATGATTAAGTCACACTTAATACATTAAACGGACTATCTATTCCAGGGACTTTATTAATCAACCATAATAAAGAAAATGCCTTTTATTATTAATAAATAATTCGATACAAGTACCAAAAGTATTGGCCTCTAGGGCTTACACCAACAAGAGTATGCACCAATAATGAAGCAGAATATGAGTCACTGATCACCGGACTTGAACTACTGCTAGAATTAGGGGCAAGAAATGTCGAAGTTATGGGAGACTCGGAGTTAGTGATTAAACAAGTGCCAAAAGAGTATAGGTGTGTTAAAGAAAATTTAATCATGTACTTTGTGGTCACCATCAGATTACTCAAGAGGTTTGAGCAAGTCAATCTCTAACACATTCCACGACAAGAAAACCAAAGAGCAAATGATTTGGCGCAAGAGGCCTCAGGGTACAAAACGTCGAAAGACCAGGATGAAGATGTCCAAGTAAGAGAGAAAGTACGAGCGATAGTGTTGTCACCGTTAGATCTGGCGATCCTGAAGTTGGGAGCAGTGGATAAAAATCATTTTGAAATTCTGGCTGTCGACGACGAGGGGGGAAGTGGTTGGCGTAAACCGCTAGTCGATTACTTACGCAATCCCTTGGGGTCGACAAATCGAAAGATAAAGTATAGGGCCCTTAGCTACGTCTTGGTAAATGATGAATTATTCAAAAAGATAGTCGAAGGAGTGTTATTAAAATGCCTGGGAGAAAGTGAGGCATACGTGGTTGTGTCAAGCATACATAGCGGGGCGTGTGGGGTACACCAAGCAGGTTTGAAGATGAAATGACTCTTGATGCGCTCAGAAGTTTATTGGCCTTCAATGCTGAAAGATTGCATTGAATTTGCTAAAGGCTGTCAAGAATGCCAATTGCATGGGGGCATATAACATGTGCCTGCAAGAGAGCTGCATACAATTGTGAGGCCCTCGCCATTTCGAGGATGGGCTCTATATGTTATAGGAGAAATAAAGCCAGCCTCGTCGAAACAACAAAGGTATGTGTTAGTCGGTATCGACTATTTCACAAAATGGGTCGAAGTCGTAGCATTAACAAATGTGGACCAAGAAGTTGTGATAGACTTTGTCCAGAGTTACATCATCTGCAGATTTGGCATCCCAAAAACTATCACAACCAACCAGGGGTCAGTTTTCACTGGTCGAAAAGTGCAAGAATTTGCGAAGGAGACGGGAATCAAATTACTGACTACTACCCCCTATTACGCACAGGCGAATGGCCAAGTCGAAGCTGCTAATAAGGTGATCATCAGCCTAATAAAGAAACACATTGGAAAGAAGCCAAGAAATTGGCATAAGACGTTAGACCAAGCTTTGTGGGCATGTCGAACGTCATTGTCGCATACGCGAAAAACAACTGGCGGGAAAAGACACAGAGCCGCCACCGTGCGTTATTTATCCCAAAGGAGGGAAAGGAAACGCTCGAAGTAAACCTAGAAAGGAAAGGAATGGTCTTACGACCAGAGATTGCAAGGTACGGGAGTCGGTTACGCAAGGAGAAGGTATTAGCACCCCTCACGTCCGTTGTACTCGACGGGATCCACGCTCAAAAGAATAGGACAAGGTTGCTGATAAACTGCTCAAAAACTGCACATACAGGAATAAAACACAGATGAAGGAAGACGGAGAAAGCGGACTCTGCAGGATGTCGCATTCTGGGCCTACGTAGTTTGTCAGAAACAAACATCAGAGTCGACGTAGTTTGGGGAAATGGGGAAACGTGCTCGCTAGGACCTCACATCCTATGCATACGTATCTTCTCTAACCAGAGTAAGAATCAGAGCACTCATAGCTCGGCTAACGCACGCCGAAACAAAACGCTGAAAGAAGACGCTGAGACGTCAAAAGAAACCACACAAACGCAAATAGGAAACGGAATGCCAATCGCTGGTCTTACATCCAACTCCACAAAAGAAACAGGAAACAGATAGCCAATCAATGGTCTTACATCTGACTCCAAACAAACAAACGCCAACAGGAAATGGAATGCCAATAAATGGGCTTACATCCAACTCCTAACAAACACCAAACAAATGGGAAACCGAATGCCAATAGATGGACTTACACCAGACTCCGAACAAGCAAACGCAAACAGGAAACAGAATGCCAATGGCTGGTCTTACATCCAACTCCTAACAAACACACGCGAAAAGAAGAAGGGTCTCGATTGCAACTAGGGCAAGAGAAAAGGAAGGTCTCGATCGCCACGAGGGCGAGAGAAAAGGATCGCAACAAGGGCGAAAACCAACAATGATTAAATGTTAGTCGTCAGTTAAACTCGACAAGACATCGCATCTCGTGCCTACGTATCTCGTCTGGACATGAGAATCAGAGTTGTCGTAGTTCGGCTAAACTATTTCTATTTGTTTTGCGTTTTTTAGATGGACGACGTCACTACGCAATCTACCGGATGCTCGACCTTTGGAGACTTACTCACCTGTAGTAGAAGGAGTCAACGTGTCCTTAAGGGAAGACAAAGTTGGTTTGTGTTTTAGGAAAGCTCACGCAAGAAAGGAAGTCCTAGACGAAGGAACCGTGCTACCTTAATTGACATGCAAACGAGAGACTATGCGAAGTCTAGCAAACCTAGGGGGATACAATCACACCACACAAAAACATAACATGAAGTAAACACACCAACAAGGGGGCTCAAACATCAAGGGTGAGGCTTTAGTCAAGGGGTCATATCAACCTCGACAAACAAGTCGGGCTTTAGTCAAGGGGTCATATCAACCTCGACAAACAAGCCAACTGTAGGGGTATGCTGAAGCTCTTAACCACTGACATTGACTGTCAGGGTGAGTAGATGAAAGGTAATGAGGATAAGACCTCATAGCTCTTAACCCGGGCCTGGGTGAGCTTCAATCAATGAAAACGTGGGGATCCAGAATGAGGGACCCTACTCCACTTGATTGACTCTATATACAAGGATCTTGGGTTAGGTTCAAGAGCCTTAGCACGTAGTGCGAGCATAATGAACGACTCAAACGATTAGCAGGGGATTGATTGCTAATCCCTTCTATCTGCCAATTGCCTCTTCACTTAGGAGGACTTAAGTGACATGCCTTGACAAGGAGGTCTTTAGCACAAACATAAACAAACACAGTCATTGCCTCTTAAGGAGGACTTCGGCCAAATGCCTGCCAAAAGAAACGACAGGGCTTCCAGACTACATGGAGTTAAATGATGATTACCTAGGTGGTATGCCAACCACAAGCAAAGCACAGCTCAAGCAATGAGCTAAGAGCGACTAAAGTACCTGTAAGAAAGTCAAACAAGTCAATATTCACATTCAGACAAATCCAACAGTCAACAACAATGTTACAACCAATATGTTCACAATGCAAGTCAACAAGCAAACAACTCAAGTGAGTTCATCATCAAGGAACCTACAACATAAGAAAGGTTAGTGCACAATGTAATTGGCATCTCAAGTCATGAGATTACATCAACCATTAGTATTGGATGCTTGAACCTGAAATGCAAAGCTCAAATGGTGAGTACAAACCACTAGTACAAAGACTAGGGTCAAAGGCAAAGCAAAAAGTCAAAACAGAAGTTGATATTCAACATGAAGCACATTTATTCAAGTAAGAACATGTCATAAAAAGGATCCAATCCAAATCATAAGGCAAGGCCATCTGTAGCGGTGTATTCGTCGCTATATGATTTATCGATTAAATCAAAAGCAAAGCATACAATGAATCGAGTCACCACCGCACTTTTATTTATCCAAAGGACTGGCTAAAAAGCGAACAAAAGCCTAAGAAGTTTTACACATAGAAAACTAATAAAAAGATCAGAGAGTCTGGGTAAGGGGTAAATTACGCAATGGGAAGGTGTTAGGCACCCACAACGTCCTAGGTACTCCTAGGGAGCCCTTTTCACACTTGTTGTATAAAATTGCTATTTGTTATGAAATATTTATTGTGCAAACATGATTGGGATGATGAGAAAAGAATATACAATTTTTATTGTTTTTGTGTTTGAACGGATGAACCCGTTGCCTACGTACCTTCCATCAAAGGTAAGGATCAAAATGCCGTAGTTCGGCTAAAAGATTTCCAAAAGTTAGTGGATTCAATTTTAAAATACAAGCCCTAAGGTCTTACGTTATCCACGGGAGAAAACTCAACCTTATACAAACAACGAGTCCACCATGTGAGAAAAGCTTCAACTTGCTAGTGAGGGGTTAACCCTATAATAAGCAAGGAAGACTTACAATTCAATCAACTAAGGACAAATAGGTGAGATTAACATCAACCAACTAGGATAAATCAAACCTATGGCTAATGTATGAAAACTTAACAAGAATGGACAAAGCCATAAAACAATTGAATGGGTGAAGTTAATTGATTATGATTACTCACAAAAGGAGGGTTAAAGTATGATTAAGATTGATTCGAAAGAAGTATTATGAAATGGAGTTTGAAAAGTCAAGGACTTAGGGTCCAGGTTTCTAATTTGAAAGCATGAAGATGTTTGCACAATATTTATCTCAAGTTTTGAAAGTAATGTGTAAAAAGGTTTAGGACAAAGAGGGATGAATGGATGAAGATGGAGTGTAAAACTTCCTAGAAGGTTCACCTCTTGAAATCATATAGAAGATGACTCAAGTGTGTCCTTTGGAATAGGCAATGAGCAATAACAAACAAGCAAAGCAAAGGATGAAAGTCAACAAAAGCGGATACCGGATGCCAATCACTGGACTTATACCAATCTCCTAAAACGAAACCGGATATCAGAGGCCACTCTATGGACTTATACCAATCTCCTCAACAAAGAAATAAAAAGTGGATACCGGATGCCAATCTATCTGGACTTATACCAATCTCCAACAAAGCAAAACAACACTTGGATGTCAGATGCCAATCTATCTGGGCTTACTCTAACCTCCAACATATGGTCATGGGAAAACAAATGCCAAATTACACGGACTTACAATTGCATCCTCACATACAACCAACAAATGCATCAAGCAAAGAGAAGATGAATGGCCAATGAAATGGTCTTATACTCACTTCCATATCATAGGAACAATGGCCAATGAATGGTCTTACAATTGTCCTCAATGGGCAAACAACAAAGATATGTCACAAAGACAAATGAAATGATCATGCACTAATGAGCAATTAATGATGATAAATGCACAAATCATACAAGCAAACGTGTATAAATGAACTAAGTAATCAATCAACCAAAGTCATTCAACACACTCTATAACCAAACAATTAGGCTCATACAAAGGGTTAGGCATTGAAGCCAACTGGAGTAGGGTTAATGGTGCTCTTAACCTTGACATTGAGAGCCAAGGTGAAGCAGATGAAAGGATATGAGGGGTGTGCCTCATCACTCTTATCCCTGGTCAGGGAGAGCATTGAATATCAGAAGGTGTGGGAGTTCAGAAAGATGGAACTCTCTCCACAAGTTAGACTCGATAGATCTTGGGTTTTTACTCACTATGCATCAACACATGTGGTGTGAGCAAGGTGAGTGACACACAGAATAGTAGGAGATAGGCTACATATCTCTTTTGTCTACCAATTGCCTCACATGAGGTCTTTACCTGCTTGGGGACAAAGTTAAACAATCACAAACATTGCCTCTTAAGGAGGACTTCAGACAGTTGCCTGGCCAAGTAACAGGCCAGGTCTTCCAGACTACATGAAGACAAGAGATTCTACCTCAATGCAAATGCTATCAAGCAAAGCAATGCAAGTTCTCAAAGAACTATTAGCAACTAATGGTACCTGAAATCAATCAAATAAAATCAGTACACAACTCAAATTCAAAACCAATATAAGATAATGGTCAACACAATCAGTCAAATGTGCAATGCACAAAGCTCAAAGCATATGAGCTAAGCATCCTACAAAACAAACAAGTTAGTTCATGATAATCAATCAAACTCAACCAACTTGCATTGATCTTCTTAAAGCATTTGCTTCTTAACCTGAAAAACCAAACTCAAACATGAGCAACAAGACCACTAGGACAAGCCTAGGGTCAAAAGGAGATAAAAAATCCAAAACAGCAAGTGAAAGCTATCCAAAATCAAGTTCAAACAAATAAGAAACAAACCCAAGTGGTTTCACATTCATATCATTCATCATTATCATTTCACAAACAAATTAGGTCAAAACATGTCATATAGAACCTCAAAGAAGTCAACAGAAAGACTACACTCAAATCCAGTCACAAACATTTCAATAAATCCTCAAATAATTCATGATCAAACATCATCCATAACATGATAAGCATACCAAATTTCAGCTCATTTGGATCAAGGGAAGTAGGTCAATGAAAATCAGAAAGTCAAAGCAAGTTCAAGCAAACTCATACAAAGCATCAAAACATGCACCAAATTCAATTAATCATAAAACAGAAACAAAACATGATAAATGAATGGGACTAAAACCATGACAAACTTTAAGATGTCTACAATTCACATGTCAAATTTTACATCCATCCAATAAAGCATTAGAATTTCTCAAACCAAATACAAACATGTATCACAAGGGGTCAACAATTTGGTCAAACAGGGGAGAAAATTCCAATCAAATAGGAAATGCCATCAATAATTCCAGAAAAGTTCACATGCATTCTCAACATCCATAAGTATGTTCATGCAAAAATCCAGACCATTTTGAGTTCAATAGGCATGGTAATTAAAATCATGAAGTTGGACATGAATGGTGTAACACAAATTGTCACACCCCTATTCAAAAAATCATATCTCATCAACCAGCAATGATAAATTCACAAACTCTATACCAAAATCACCATGAACATGTCTAGTTTAAGCACAAAAAATTTCAGAGGCATTGGATTAAGTATCATTATTTCACAAGCAAAATGGCATGGCATACACAAAATGGACACACATGAACAAACCCTAGCACATTTAAAAATCCACACGTGCAAAAAATCTGGAAAAATCACCATAATAAACTAGAGATCAAGAGGAGATTTTCACAAAAAATCCCATCAAATTTGGACAAATATTGAAGAACTTATGAATTTTTGAAGATTGGCACACAAAATGAAATAAATATTGAAAAAAGAAAAAGATTTAAATCAAATTAAACACGGCAGTGGCAATTTTGTAAATAGTTGGTCCCTTAAGTGAAACACTGAGTTTCACTTAAGGATGTGTCGTCCTCTAATTCGCGCATGGCCAATGGAACAGTGATTTCATGCAAAACAAAATTCCAGCAGATCAAAACACGACCTGGGTTTTCAAAAATTAGGGTTTATGTGTTCTTCCAACTGTTCATCATCGTGATGAACTTTTGTCCCAGATTTGGAAAATGAAAACATCGTTTGAACCATCTCGCAGAGTACATCAATAATACAACAATCATTGACCCTAATTCGAACTAACAAGGAAGAAATAAACAACACAACATTCACATGTGAAACTTCATGACAACATAACTCTCAAAATACTTGATGAAATTTCACGATTTAAAGTTCAGTATGACCAGCAAGGCAAGATCTATCCAAAGCATGTCAACATTTCAAGAATAGTAAGGTTCGAATTTTTACCAAATTTGAAGAACAGTGTGGATTTATGGTTGTTTGGTTGTATTGAGTTAAAACAACAGTGCCTTGATGCTCCAGGAGGTGAATGGAAGAGTATTGAAAGTTCAGCTACCTTGATTCTAGCTCAAAAGCTCGACTGCCATGGGAGAGAGCCAATGGAACAGTGCTGATCTTTGGCTTTACAATTGGGAAGTAACGCTCGCAAAAGCTTCCAAAAGGATGGTGGATGATGGTCCAATACCCAGAAGCACGAATCCTTTGACAATTTTTCAGAAAAGTCCACGTAAGGAAATGAGAGTTTTTGAGAGGAAATGAATTTCAGATCTGATTTGTGAATAGTGGCTAGGGTTTTTCAGTCAGAAATGTGCAATATATACCCTTGATTAACAATGCATAAGCTTGGTTAGTGGAATGGTAATGGAATTTTGCTTAATGAAGTGTTTTGGTTAATTAGTGAAATCCACTCAAGTTGCATGTGCATGGCATGCTACAGTGCGAAAATGGGCCTAAACAATCTCCAAATGTGATTTTCAGTCATTTGCAATTGGTAGAATGCATTGGCAAAGCTTAATTTGAAAGTCCATTTTTCACCCCTCTCTTTTTTAATTCAATGCACTTGAAAAAGGCCATTTTGATTGGATGATTTTTGGTGAAATATGATGAAGGATTTGGATAGTGCATATCAAATGTGACTTGTAGCAAAACACCTCACTCAATTTGGCCAAATGGTTTGGAAGTTATCTCACTTTGAAGTTCAAATTTTTTTGAGAATGATTTGATCATAACTTGCCAACCACACATGAGAAATGAGTGTTCTTGGACTTTTTGGAAATGGGAGAACAAGATCTTCAACTTTCATGTTGGACAAAAATTCATTTGAAGCTTGTATGATGATGTAATTTTGAGGAGAAGAACTTTCCATTTTTGGCAAATTCCAATTACAGGTCAACTTACTATTTTTGGAAACTTTTTATCTGACCTCAAATTCTTCACTGTGGATGTTTGACATGTTATATGAGGCTTATATGGACATGAATGAGACCTCTCAAACCAATTCCTACCATCAAATCACTAATTAAATGCACAGTTGACCACAATTGACTTTGCTAGGGTTTTGGTTGACTGAACCATGTTCTGATGAATTCTAAGCCCCTACCACTTGAGATCTTGATTCAAAATGATGTCACAACTCATATGAACTCTTGATGAATGATCATGGTGCCCAAATTCTTCAAGAATGGCCACCATCTATTGCTCAATGACTGATTTGACTGTTTTGACCTAGCTTGCTTCATCTGCAAGTAACATGGTTAGATGACAAAATTTTTGTACTTTTGGTTAATAAACAAGTGAAAAGCAATGATATACAAATGCAATACATGCTTGGTGATCAAGAACCACACTCACAAGATAACCCAACCACTAGGAGGGAAGCAAAGGTGCACAAAGATCCTTGAGGCAATGATATGGTATGATATGATGCCATGAGGGATCTTAGGGACAAAATTGGGGTCTTACAGATGCCCCTATTTAAGGTCATTCTAGCCGGAGAAGTGAAGTTTAGAAATCTTCATCTCGACGCGGTAGAATGGGCATAAATAACAGTAATGAGACAAATTTTGGTCCCTAAGAGACCTCATGATGCAAATGTATGTATGCAAAAGACACAAACTCTGTGGGGAATATGATTCACACAGAAGAAAAGACGATCCTTTGGAGTAATACACTCACCAGGAACAGAGACTCTAACACGACTCTTATTGGGGATAGTAAAAGAAAAAGAATGCGTGAGCAGGACACGACTTCAAGTTGGGGAAAAACAAAACTGACACAGCGTGAACAAGACACGACTCTGATCAGGGTAATAACAGAAATCAGACTGGAGACCTCACTGGGGAGTGAAGGACTCACACTGGGGAAAAGAAAATCCCAAAGGAAGAACATCCATCGGAGAGACACAAGCTGACTCCTGGGAAGAACAATAGGAAACTCCACTGAGGAAGCACCAAAGAATGAGATGTTACCGGTATAAGGGTAACAAACTCAGGAAGAATGAATATCTAAGACCGGTATAAGGGTGAGAGATATCAATCAACCACACATCTGAGAAAGACCTGGAAAAGGTACATAAACTCAGGAAAATCTGACTCCACAAGGGACCAAAGTCATAATAGGGAGCAGAAAGGAAGGAACACCAGGGATACCGAGGTATATAATAGGTGACCGACCAAAGCGTGAGTTGGTATATGTGCCAAAACACTCATCATCCGAAAGGAGGGCTTGAAAAAAGCAAATCAACTTACAGGATGGACATTCGAATCCACAACGGGAAAACGAATCTTACTCAACTGGGGACACAAACCCAAAGAGTGCATGAGATACAATATCCATTACCGGCAGACCGTGGGTAAGAATACTCGCATGAGACGTATTATCTATTACCGTCAGAACGTAGATAATAAACTCGCATGGTAAGAAACACCAGAGATACCGAAGCATATAATAGGTGATCTACCGAACACGTGAATTGGTATATATGCCAAAACACTCATCATCCAAAACACAAACTGGTTTAAGGATGGATATTTGATTCTACAAAGAATACGAATCTTGCTCAGCTGGGGAAAATCAACAAAGGATTCCAACTAAAGAGCGCTTGAGACATATTATTCATTACCGGCAGACCGTGAATAATATACTCGAAAGGAAAAGACACCAGAGATACCGAAGTATATAATAGGTGACTAACCAAAAAAAAAAGAGACAATCGATACCAAGCATCCGGGTAAACGAAAGATAACTCCAAGGGATAAATTGCAAGCATCCGGCAATTATCCAACAATAAAGAATATTCGACTCTGCAAAAAGGAAGTACGAAATTTACTCGATCAGGGAAACACAAAAGGCTTCGACTGCAGAGTGCATGAGATATATTATTCATTATCGGCAGACCGTGAATAATATACTCGAAAGGAAAAGACACCAGAGATACCGAAGTATATAATAGGTGACTAACCAAAAAGAGAGACAATCGATACCAAGCATCCGGGTAAACGAAAGACAACTCAAAGGGATAAATTGCAAGCATCCGGTAATTATCCAATAACAAAGAAACATTTGATTCCGCAAAAGGAAATAGCGAATCTTACTCGACCAGGGAAACACAAAAGGCTTCGACTGAAGAGTGCATGAGATATATTATTCATTATCGGCAGACCGTGAATAACATACTCGCATGGAAGATTATCCACAACCGGTTACTGGGTTAATAAAGGATAAATCAACCGAAAAGAAAGGCATCGGGATACCAAACTAGGTATATAATGATGACCAATCAAAGGGAACAACAACATTACCAACACAAGGGTAAATGAAAGGAGACCCGCTGGGGATAAATTGCAAGCATCCGGCAATTATCCAACTGTACCACAAGGCACAAACTCCGCTGGGGAGAAAGAATCAAGACCTGGGATTTACAACTACCAAATATGGGGTAGAAGACCACATACTCAACTAGGGATGGGGCCAGAACAGCACACAATCCACCAACAACCAGAACGAACCACAAAGGTTACCTCTGTTAGGGAAAAAAAGATAGGACTTACAACTACCGAATACGGGGTAATAGCCATACTCTGGTGGGGATAACCATGAATTAGGGTTTACATCTACCGAATACGGGGTAGAATACCAAACAAACTTGCCGAGGAATAAAAGGTATATAACCACCAATTCCGCTGAAAGGGCAAAGAAAATAGGACTTACAACTACCGGTATAAGGGTAGAGGCCCGAAAAACTCCGCTGGGGAACAACCCACTAGGAAGCACAAGACAGTTGACAAATAGCCAATTCGAGATCAATCCGAGAAGACAGACTGAATTAAGAGACGTCCTAATGAGGATGTAACTCAAATAGGAAAATCCATCCCAATATATATGTTGGGAGGAAACGGAAGAAACCGTCATCCACGAGGATATATCTCAGTCAGGGAACTGCAGAAGGACAGACAAAAGACACTTTCTACTTATGAGGCTGACTCTATATGGAGAGATTTAACACCCGACATCTGCTAGGGGAGATCTATTAAGGATCTGCACCACCATAGCAAGGAACAAACAACAAAAGATATATGGCGAGAAATGCAACATGAATATCTGAATGTTTATGAATATGCATGAATATGCGTGATTTATGTTTGATGAATGCTGACAAAACAGACATATCTAACACAAACAGGTCCAGGAATCAAACGCCCGGTACTATACTCCCAGGGGAAAACCAACTGGAAAGCCAATCTGCGGAGATCTATATGCCATAAAACATAGATCTGCGGGTACTGCTGGGGAAGCAGAGGATCAGAGATATCAGGAAACACCAAATCTCCGAGTGCTGGATCAGCAAACAACCCAACCAGGGTACAGAAAAGTCACAACGGGCAAAACAGCCACCAAGACGAATCTGTTGGGGAACAAGAGAAAATCTCGAAGATCCGCAGGGGATCTCAGCATCAACTGAGAAACAAAAAGTTCTGTAACTCCAAACAACTCCGGGGAACAACCCATTGGGATAAAAACATCATCCAAGTAGAATCTAACTGCATAAGCAACTCTACTGGGAAAATTGCTGCTGGAGAAAACTGAGTCTTCAACAACACTCTGCTTGCAACTATGCTGTGGAACAACCCCATCGCAAGATCTGGAGAAAGAAGATACAAGCAAACCAGGAATATGAACCAAATGTCTTACCGGTTGGAGATCATGCCATCCTTGGGAGAGCACTGAGATATCTTTGAGTATCCTTTCGACATTGTGAATATTCACTTTGTTTAAAACAACAATTTTGAAAAATCTGTTCGTTTAAAACAATGATATTTTATCAATTAAAACATGCAAAACATTTGTTGAATTGAAACAAATAAGAGTGCAAATAATTGGATAAAAAGCTCAAATTGATTTGATGGAATGGTAGCCTGCAAATGGCAAGACTCCATAGATCTGTACAAATTTGAAATCAGTGATATATATTGGAAGAGGGCTACATTGAACATAATGATCCTTTCTCTACCAATTTGAATCTCGATGTATTCGAAGCTTCAGTTTGACGACGAATCGAGAATCCTCTGACGAAATGATAGCTGTGGAACAAAAAGTCTTGTCAGGATGCAGTTACTTGCCAAATCCCTAATTTTTGCCTAGATTGCCCCATGGTGAGGTACTCAATCTAGCGGGATGCAAATATTCTTTTTTTTTTCAAGTCTCTAATTTTTGCCTGGATTACCCTTGCGGGTTCTCCACCGAGACGCTCATTTTTGCCTAAGCCGCCCTTTCGGGTTTTCAACTTAGCGAGCTATTCTGTTTTTCATTTGCATATACTTTTTTTTTTCTAGGCAAAGTATTTCTTGACTGCATCTGAATTCACAGGACGAGTGAAATCCTCCCCATCCATTGTTGTAAGCATCAAAGCTCCGCCTGAAAAGGCTGTCTTAACAACACATGGACCCTCGTAGTTTGGAGTCCACTTGCCCCTGGAATCGGGCGCGAAAGACAAGACTTTCTTGAGCACGAGGTCACCCTCTCGGAACACACGAGGTTTGACCTTCTTATCGAATGCTTTCTTCATTCTCTGCTGATATAACTGACCATGACACATGGCAATTAACCGCTTCTCTTCAATCAGATTCAACTGGTCGTAACGACTCTGAATCCATTCAGCATCAGTCAACTTGGCTTCCATCAAGACTCTCATTGATGGTATCTCCACCTTTACTGGGAGAACAACTTCCATGCCATAAACAAGAGAGAAAGGGGTTGCCCCTGTTGAAGTGCGTACAGACGTACGATATCCATGCAAAGCAAATGGCAGCATCTCATGCCAATCTTTGTACGTGACAGTCATCTTCTGGATAATCTTCTTGATATTCTTATTAGCAGCTTCAACAGCCCCATTCATCTTAGGTCTGTAAGGAGAGGAATTATGGTGTGCAATCTTGAATTCAGCACACAACTCATCCATCATCTTATTATTCAGATTAGATCCATTATCAGTAATGATCCTCTCTGGCACACCATAACGGCAAATCAGCTGGTTCTTGATAAACTTCACAACCACCTGCCTGGTTACATTCGCATACGAAGTGGCTTCAACCCATTTGGTGAAGTAATCAATTGCTACGAGAATAAACCTGTGTCCGTTGGACGCTTTCGGCTCAATCATGCTGATCATGTCGATTCTCCACATAGAGAAAGGCCATGGTGATGAAATCACATTCAGAAGTGTCGGAGGAATATGAATCTTATCCGCATAAATTTGACACTTGTGACATTTCTTCACATACTTGCAACAGTCAGACTCCATTGTCAGCCAATAGTAGCCTGCTCTCAACATCTTCTTAGCCATGGCATGTCCATTGGAATGAGTACCAAATGAACCCTCATGGACCTCAGTCATCAACAGGTTTGCTTCGTGTCTATCCACGCATCTGAGCAAAACCATATCAAAATTTCTCTTATACAACACTTCACCACTGAGGTAGAAACTGCCTGACAACCTTCTCAAAGTTTTCCTATCTTTCACAGATGCCCCAGGCGGGTAGACCTGGTTCTGGAGGAAATTCTTGATATCAAAGTACCAAGGCTTGTCATCTTTTACTTCTTCGATTGCAAATATGTGAGCTGGTCTGTCCAAGCGCATCACAGTAATATTGGGGACATCATTCCACCATCTGACCACAATCATGGAAGCAAGCGTAGCAAGAGCATCTGCCATCCGATTATCTTCTCGAGGAATGTGATAAAATTCAACTTCTGTGAAGAATGTTGAAATCCTTCTTGCATAATCTCTGTATGGGATGAGACCAGGTTGATTCGTCTCCCATTCTCCCTTGATCTGATTGACAACCAGGGCCGAATCACCATACACATCAAGATGCTTGATTCTCAAATCAGTGCATTCTTCAAGTCCCATGATACAGGCTTCATACTCCGCCATATTATTCGTGCATTTGAAAGTTAGCCTTGCTGTAAACGGAATATGCGAACCTTGAGGAGTAATGATCACTGCCCCAATTCCATTTCCATATTGATTAACAGCGCCATCAAACACCATCGTCCATCTGGAACCAGGTTCCGGACCTTCATCAAGTGTAGGCTCATCGCAATCTTTCATCTTCAAATACAGAATTTCCTCATCAGGGAAGTCATACTGAACAGACTGATGATCTTCGATCGGCTGGTGCGCTAAATGGTCAGCCAAGATACTACCTTTGATAGCTTTTTGAGCTCGATACTCGATATCATACTCAGACAACAGCATCTGCCAACGGGCAATCCTCCCAGTTAAAGCAGGCTTCTCGAAGATATACTTAATCGGATCCATTCTGGATATCAACCAAGTTGTATGATTTATCATGTACTGGCGCAAACGCCTAGCGGCCCAAGCTAAAGCACAACACGTCTTCTCAAGCATAGAGTACCAAGACTCACAATCAGTAAACTTCTTACTGAGGTAGTATATAGCAAACTCCTTCTTCCCCGATTCATCTTGTTGACCGAGTACACAACCCATCGAATCTTCAAGAACTGTCAAATACATAATCAAAGGTCTTCCTTCCACAGGCGGAGACAATATCGGAGGTTCAGACAGATATTCTTTGATACTGTCGAAAGCTTTCTGGCAATCCTCGGTCCAATCATGAGACTGATCTTTCCTGAGGAGCTTGAATATCGGCGCACATGTGGCAGTCATGTGGGATATAAATCTGGAAATGTAATTCAAGCGGCCAAGAAAACCTCGGACTTGCTTCTCAGTTTTGGGTGCATGCATCTCTTGTATTGCTTTGACCTTTGCAGGATCAACCTCAATACCTCTTTCACTTACCACAAAACCCAACAATTTTCCAGAACGGACTCCAAATGTACGTTTGTTCGGATTCAGGCGGAGTTTAAACTTCCTCAAACGCTGAAAAAGCTTCAACAAATGCTCAATATGTTCAACTTCCGTTCGGGACTTAGCAATCATATCATCAACATAGACTTCTATCTCCTTGTGCATCATATCATGAAACAAGGTAGTCATAGCTCGTTGATACGTGGCTCCGGCATTCTTCAGACCGAAGGGCATCACTCGATAACAGAATGTTCCCCAAGGTGTGATGAATGTTGTCTTCTCCATATCCTCTGGTGCCATCTTGATTTGATTATATCCGGAAAATCCGTCCATAAAGGAAAAGACTTTGAATTTAGCTGTATTGTCTACCAACATGTCAATGTGTGGTAGAGGAAAATCATCTTTCGGGCTAGCCTTATTCAAATCTCTATAATCAACGCACATACGGACTTTTCCGTCCTTCTTAGGGACAGACACAATGTTGGCCACCCATTGAGGATATGTAGAAGTCACCAGAAACCCCGCATCAATTTGCTTCTGAACTTCCTCTTTGATCTTCACTGCCATATCTGGATGAGTTCTTCTGAGCTTCTGCTTCACAGGCACGCACTCAGGCTTTAAAGGCAGGAAATGTTGCACAATATCTGTATCCAAACCCGGCATGTCTTCATAGGACCAAGCAAAGATATCTGAATATTCTCGTAGCAAACTGATCAAATCTTCCTTGACAGACCCTTCAAGAAGTGCCCCAATCTTCACCAGGCGAACACAATCCTCAGACCCCAAGTTGACTGTTTCCAAGTCTTCGAGATGCGGCTGAATGATCTTCTCTTCGTGCTCAAGAAGGCGAGTAATTTCATCAGGAATTCCTTCAACGTTATCTTCCTCTGCCTCAAATACAGGGGATTCAAAATTGGGAGATGGCGTTAGATCATTATGTTCAATGGGTTTTAGGATCAACCTGCATAATGATTTTGGTTAATGAAAAACTTCAGAATTTAAACAAGCAAACCATTATGCAGATGAAAAAGATTGCTTTTATTTTTGTTTTTATGGGTTTTTTTGTGATCACTGATTTCATGCAAAAAGCAAAAAGTGAAAACAAAGGAAAAACAAATGTTTAACAATGCATTAATTGAATGAAAACATCATTGTATATATGCTTTGCCAACAATGTCATCACTTCTCCTTTTGGCATGGGAGAAGGGTTTTAAACAAAGTGAACAATTACTCTGATCTTTGGATGACCGTAGGAACATCTACAGCGACCCAATTGTGGCAGACACCATCAGGAATAACGAAGTTGTTCACGTCTTCTGCATCCTCTTCCAAGATAGCAGCAGCTTCCTCCTCAGGTTGATCAGCATGGATGAATCCTCCACTCATGAATAAACCTTGCTCATTACATGCCCCAGAATAGTAGCCAATGCCAGCCCGGGATCTGTTGTCTTCAAGTTCAATCACCTTCCCTAATCCAGCAACTGCACCACATTCAATGGCCAGCTTCGCATCACGGTAGGAAGTGAATGAAGGAGACTTCTTCTCGATTGGTTCATCAATAGATAAAGCTTGGAATGGCGTTCCAACTTCATCCTCAACGTCAATGTACGAGAAAGAAGACAGATGGCTAACCAGGAGAGCCTTTTCTCCCCCTACCACAACCAATTTCTTATTTTTCACAAATTTCAGCTTCTAGTGTAGGGTGGATGTCACGGCGCCAGCCTCGTGAATCCATGGTCTGCCTAAGAGACAGCTATAAGATGGGTGGATATCCATTACCTGGAAGGTAACTTGGAAATCACTTGGTCCAATTTTGATTGGGAGATCAACTTCCCCAATCACTGTCTTACGCGACCCATCGAATGCTTTCACAACAACCCCACTCTGCCTCATAGGAGGACCTTGATATAACAATCTGGAGAGTGTGGTCTTTGGCAATACATTTAAAGAAGATCCAGTGTCCACCAGCACATTGGACATTGCATCAGATTTTCAATTCATGGAGATATGTAAAGCCATGTTGTGGTCTCTTCCCTCCTCAGGGAGATCAGCGTCACAAAAGCTCAAAGTGTTGCAAGCGGTAATGTTTGCAACAATACTATCAAATTGTTCAATGGTGACGTCGTGATCAACATATGCCAAATCCAATACCTTCTGCAGAGCCTCCCTATGGGGTTCTGAATTCAGCAACAGAGATAGAATGGAAATCTTGGATGGCGTTTGTAGAAGCTGGTCTACAATGTTGTACTCACTTTTTCTGATGAGCCTCAGCATCTCATCAGATTCTTCATCTACAATGCCACTCGGGCCAACCGAAGAAACATGAGTTTTGTGTACAGAGGAGGATGGTTTGGCAACATCACGTGCCTGATTCTGAATATTCACAGCGGTCCCAACCGGACGCTCAACCGTATCAGAAGCAACAGCCTTAGGAGGCGCAGAAAACACACGACCACTTCGGGTCAACCCACTTACATCAGCGACGTTGGTCACGGAAGTTGAAGGTAAAGGCACTTCCAACCCATCTTGCACAGCAACAAGGTTATATCTGAACGGTACGACTTTGTCTGAAGAGTAAGGCACAGGGCCTGCAGGTTTAATGACCAAAGAAGGGGAAGCCTTCGGCTTGCTGCTATCGTAGCGGATAACAACAGGCTCAGGTAATTTGAACACTGGTGAAATCACATTCACTTCAGGCTCGTCTTCATCAACATTGCGATTCTGCAGAATCTCAATGGTACCCTCATCCAACAACCTTTGGAGGTCTCTTCGTACTTGATCGCAACCCAAGCGGTTAATCGAGCAGACGCGGCACTTGTCGTGGTCATGCTCCATGTAGCTGTACTGACACAGCAAACGATGTAATTCAACCAACGACTGCCTAATGTGGCTTACATATCTGACCTTGTACTTCCCAAGGCATTCCTGAACCATATTAACTGATTTCCCATGCGCAGGCAATGGGTTCTTGGTGACATTCGGGCCTGAATCTTCAAAACTCAAGATTCCACATCTCATAAGGTCTTGAACCTTAGTCTTGAGTGGGTAGCAATTCTCGATGTTATGGCCTGGAGCACCAGAATGGTAAACGCAATGCTGATCTGGTTTATACCACCATTGTGGATTTGCAGGAATGGCAGGAGGATCCCTGGGAGAAACCAATTTCCTTTCCAACAAGGAAGGATAAAGCTCTGCATATGTCATAGGAATTGGATCGAAGCTGATCTTCTTCCTATCATAACTCAAGTTAGCTTGATTGGTTGTACTGCCACGAGGCTGGTAAGCCTGTTGCTGTGGACGATGTTGTTGCTGATACTGAGGTTGTTGATATTGTTGCTGATGCTGATATTGTTGAGCATTGTCTTTAAAGACAGGTGCTATATGAGCCACCTGGTGCTGATGACCGGCACGACGTGCAGGCTTCCTCTGAGCAGAGGGTCTTCTGTGCTTGGGATGGGATTGCACAGCATGTGCTTCCCCATCCTTCCTCTTAAACGCCCCATATCATTTAGAAGAAGAGCTCTCATCCTTCGCCAATCGTCCCTCACGGACACCTTCTTCAAGACGCATCCCCATGTTCACCATCTCGGTGAAATCAGAGGGAGCGCTTGCTACCATCCGCTCATAATAGAATGAGCCAAGAGTCTTCAAAAAGATCTTGGTCATTTCTTTCTCCTCCAGCGGTGGAGTAATCTGAGCTGCCAGCTCTCGCCATCTCTGGGCGTACTCCTTGAATGTTTCCTTGTCCTTCTGCGACATGGACCTGAGTTGATCTCGGTCAGGCGCCATATCGACGTTATACTTATACTGCTTGACGAAGGCTTCGCCAAGGTCGTTGAAGGATCTGATATTGGCACTGTCTAAGCTCATGTACCATCTGAGCGCGGCACCGGACAGACTGTCTTGGAAATAATGAATCAGAAGTTGATCATTATCAGTCTGGGTAGACATCTTCCTGGCGTACATGACCAGGTGAGCGAGTGGACAGGTGTTCCTTTTATACTTTTCAAAGTCAGGTACTTTGAATTTAATTGGTATCTTCACACCGGGAACAAGGCACAACTCGGCAGCAGACTTGCCGAACAGATCTTTACCTCGAAGAGTCTTCAACTCCTTTCTCAGCTCAAGGAATTGGTCGTTCATGGCGTCCATCTTTTCATAAACGTCCGGGCCCTCAGACGGCTCGGAGTGATAGATGGTGTCGTCTACCCTTGGCATGGTATGCAGGACAGGAGGAGAGGCAACAGGGACCGGGCTAGATGTCGGCATATGAGCAAAAGTTGGAGCAGGCCGATCAGGCATAAAACCTGGAGGCATTCCCCAAGGGAACCCGGCTGGCATAGCATTGGGCACCTGATGAGCACTGACTGGAACAGTCGAAGTGACGACCTCTGAGATGACCGTCCTCTGGGCAGGAGTTGCAGGCGGTTGAGCAGGTTGATTTTGAGCAGCGAGGAGTTGCTCCATCAAAGCGCCAAGTCTGGCGACCTCTTCTTTCAGTTCTCTGTTCTCTTGTTCTAGCTGCTCCATAACTCTTGCAGAATTGACTCGAGTATAATACCGGTGAGTCAGCTTGTCTTCAAAATAAATGAAGAACACAGAGTTAGGACAAGAAGACCAGAAACAAAGGGTACCTGCTTATGCAAAAATGATGCATGAAATGCTTGTGCAGATGCTTTGTTTATTTTCAAGGAACCCTTAGGGTATTATTTTGCAATATTTTGAATAGTTAAAGCATTTTAATTTCTCACGGAAAATATTTCATTCAATACACCGAGACAAAGAAGTACATCATTTTTTAGTCATTACAAAGAGAAAAGGGAAATAAACATCCTATGGATCCCTAGAAGCTCGGGATGCTGGAAGACGAGAAGTACACAGCTTCTTGATCTCTCTCTCTCATAGGCCGCTTCCATGTCTGCTTTCTCCTTTGCAAGTCGATCATACCTCCTCTTCCAGAATTTGGAAGACTGAGGAAGCAGGGAGGTCCAAGTGTCGTTCGGATCGTCGATCACTCGATGCTCGAGGAACTCAATCATAGCGTCCTTCTCCTTAAGCTGCTGAAGCAATTCTTCTCTTTCACGGATCCAAGCACGTGAAAGGTCTTCTTCTCTCAACTCCTCTACACGTTGGGTAGGGAGGGTTGAAGGCCCAGCCACATCCAACGGTGTAGGTCTCGGATGATCATATGGCATCAAGTACACGGCAGCTCTTTGTCTGACCCAAGAGGTATATGGCTCCAAAGCAATGCAGTTCTTTGGACCCAACTCATTCCTACTCTTCTTGTGAATACTGCGCCAAGCACGGACAAATCTGGCTTTCAGGCCTTGGGGATCTTTACCCTCCTGGAAGAACACACCTTCTAACAGAATGTTATGAGGTTTATCCTTTAGGGGGAACCCAAGCTGACGTCGTGCGAGAATAGGATTGTAGCTGATCCCACCACATGTGCCAAGAAGAGGCACATTAGGGAATTCACCACAATAGTCAATGATCTGGACGGTATCATACACGCGATCATACCAAGTGATATCATCATTAGTGAGAGACATAAGTCTCTGAGACCACCGTAGACATCCCTTGTTCTCCTTGAAAGCAACTGTCTGCGGCAAGTGCGAAATAAACCACTTGTACAGCAGAGGTAGACAGCAGACAATAACTCCTCCACCCTTTGCGTTCCTCAAATGCAAAGAGACATAGGCATCGCCCAACAAATTCGGAACGAGATTAAGAACTGAGAAGATCCTAATAGCGTTCATGTCCACGAACTTGTCGAAGTTGGGAAACAACACCAATCCATAGATGAGCAGCACAAACAAAGCCTCAAAGGCATCCTCACTCATGGCCTTCCTATAAAAGGTAGCTTGGGCAATGAGGAACTCGGAAGGAAAACCCTGAATTCCGCCTTTGGTAGTCAGATTAGCCCTAATCAGATCTTCATCTATGTGCAACAGGTTGGCAATCTCTCGAGCAGTCGGAATACTCTCCAGGCCACTGAACGGCACTTGATCCAGAATCGGGATCCCAATAAGATGAGAATACTCCTCTAAAGTAGGCAACAACTGGAAGTCCGGAAATGAGAAGCAATGATACAGAGGATCATAAAACTGGGCTAGAGTACTCATCAACCCTTCATCAACCTGAGTAGTCAGCAGAGGTAGAAGCTTCCCATAGCGAGCTTTGAAACCCAAGGGATCTAATACATAAGATGTCAGATTCCTTAACTCTTTTACATCGGGCTGTCTAAAGATGTACTTCTTTGTATGCCTTTTTGGTCTTTCCATGTCTGAAAATTTTGCAAAATAAACCCTTTTAAGTTCCTTGAAAATTTTCTCTTTTGTTCTGATGACATGAAGTGCAGATGAATGCATGAATGCATGAATGCAACAATCACACTCAAGGATCAAACAAGTCACACCAAACAAAGGTCATGGGAAAGCTCGTTGTATCCCTAATATCAATCATCCATTTTGGTGGATTTAGGTTTTCACCTTATCGACACCCAAGTTCCATTGATATTAACGGTACATGAACCGGCTCGAACATCCTTAATATCAACCATCCGTTTGGGGGGATTTAGGTTTTATACCTGATCAACGCCCAGGTTCCATTGATATTAAGGTTGTCTGAACGATTCAACCACGAATCACGGGTTTGCTGAGAGTCACGAGCATGGAGTCTCGGTTAAGAACCACCCAAAGGGAGTGTACTAGGGTTTAAACCTGCCAGACATGTTCTACCAGAGGTTCCCATAATCATCATTCCATCTTTCGAATATTATCGGAGGAACGAATACTCGTATTCCAAAAATATTCTCAAGAGAAACTCTTATGAGTGTAGTATCGCGTAACAATCGCATCAGAACTTACATCTGAACGACCTCCGCACTACGTTCCTAAAAATAGGCCAAGATGGGTTTGGTAAACTACGGTCATTGGCTTCTGCGGCACATGATTGAAAGAATAATGCCTAACCACAAATAACTTGTGTGACATTATTAATCCAACATGACCTCCACCAAGTGAATGGACTCGCAAGTCAACTGGCTAAGGAATACTCCACACCAGTCAACAAGACTATGCCATTCTCCTATCCTAGAGTGCACTCGAGTTCGGGTATAGAACTCATCTCACAGATCACCAAAGCAAACAGCAATTCTATATCAAGCAATTCAAACATTACAATCAATACAGTTATCCCAAATGGTACAAAAATACGTCATATAACGAATAACAATATATCACACAACAAGGGTGAAAAGTAGGCAATACCACCAAGGATCAATGTTTTCCCCAGCAGAGTCGCCAATTTTCTGTAGCGGTGTATTCGTCGCTATATGATTTATCGATTAAATCAAAAGCAAAGCATACAATGAATCGAGTCACCACCGCACTTTTATTTATCCAAAGGACTGGCTAAAAAGCGAACAAAAGCCTCAGAAGTTTTACACATAGAAAACTAATAAAAAGATCAGAGAGTCTGGGTAAGGGGTAAATTACGCAATGGGAATGTGTTAGGCACCCACAACGTCCTAGGTACTCCTAGGGAGCCCTTTTCACACTTGTTGTATAAAATTGCTATTTGTTATGAAATATTTATTGTGCAAACATGATTGGGATGATGAGAAAAGAATATACAATTTTTATTGTTTTTGTGTTTGAATGGATGAACCCGTTGCCTACGTACCTTCCATCAAAGGTAAGGATCAAAACGCCGTAGTTCGGCTAAAAGATTTCCAAAAGTTAGTGGATTCAATTTTAAAACACAAGCCCTAAGGTCTTACGTTATCCACGGGAGAAAACTCAACCTTATACAAACAACGAGTCCACCATGTGAGAAAAGCTTCAACTTGCTAGTGAGGGGTTAACCCTATAATAAGCAAGGAAGACTTACAATTCAATCAACTAAGGACAAATAGGTGAGATTAACATCAACCAACTAGGATAAATCAAACCTATGGCTAATGTATGAAAACTTAACAAGAATGGACAAAGCCACAAAACAATTGAATGGGTGAAGTTAATTGATTATGATTACTCACAAAAGGAGGGTCAAAGTATGATTAAGATTGATTCGAAAGAAGTATTATGAAATGGAGTTTGAAAAGTCAAGGACTTAGGGTCCAGGTTTCTAATTTGAAAGCATGAAGATGTTTGCACAATATTTATCTCAAGTTTTGAAAGTAATGTGTAAAAAGGTTTAGGACAAAGAGGGATGAATGGATGAAGATGGAGTGTAAAACTTCCTAGAAGGTTCACCTCTTGAAATCATATAGAAGATGACTCAAGTGTGTCCTTTGGAATAGGCAATGAGCAATAACAAACAAGCAAAGCAAAGGATGAAAGTCAACAAAAGCGGATACCGGATGCCAATCACTGGACTTATACCAATCTCCTAAAACGAAACCGGATATCAGAGGCCACTCTATGGACTTATACCAATCTCCTCAACAAAGAAATAAAAAGTGGATACCGGATGCCAATCTATCTGGACTTATACCAATCTCCAACAAAGCAAAACAACACTTGGATGTCAGATGCCAATCTATCTGGGCTTACTCTAACCTCCAACATATGGTCATGGGAAAACAAATGCCAAATTACACGGACTTACAATTGCATCCTCACATACAACCAACAAATGCATCAAGCAAAGAGAAGATGAGTGGCCAATGAAATGGTCTTATACTCACTTCCATATCATAGGAACAATGGCCAATGAATGGTCTTACAATTGTCCTCAATGGGCAAACAACAAAGATATGTCACAAAGACAAATGAAATGATCATGCACTAATGAGCAATTAATGATGATAAATGCACAAATCATACAAGCAAACGTGTACAAATGAACTAAGTAATCAATCAACCAAAGTCATTCAGCACACTCTATAACCAAACAATTAGGCTCATACAAAGGGTTAGGCATTGAAGCCAACTGGAGTAGGGTTAATGGTGCTCTTAACCTTGACATTGAGAGCCAAGGTGAAGCAGATGAAAGGATATGAGGGGCGTGCCTCATCACTCTTATCCCTGGTCAGGGAGAGCATTGAATATCAGAAGGTGTGGGAGTTCAGAAAGATGGAACTCTCTCCACAAGTTAGACTCGATAGATCTTGGGTTTTTACTCACTATGCATCAACACATGTGGTGTGAGCAAGGTGAGTGACACACAGAATAGTAGGAGATAGGCTACATATCTCTTTTGTCTACCAATTGCCTCACATGAGGTCTTTACCTGCTTGGGGACAAAGTTAAACAATCACAAACATTGCCTCTTAAGGAGGACTTCAGACAGTTGCCTGGCCAAGTAACAGGCCAGGTCTTCCAGACTACATGAAGACAAGATATTCTACCTCAATGCAAATGCTATCAAGCAAAGCAATGCAAGTTCTCAAAGAACTATTAGCAACTAATGGTACCTGAAATCAATCAAATAAAATCAGTACACACCTCAAATTCAAAACCAATATAAGATAATGGTCAACACAATCAGTCAAATGTGCAATGCACAAAGCTCAAAGTGTAACACCCCGATAATAATATGATAATTATTTAAATTAAGTTAATAATATATTTATTAATTTAATTAGATAATTGGATTATTATTATTATTATTTTGGAATTATTATTATTATTATTGGGATAATAATTATTGGAAAATATATAAGTTGGAATTTAGAAAAATCCCATTTTTGGTAAAAAGTTATTTTTCACGTGAAAAGGGAAAAGAGATAGAAAGGGAAAAGAGCCAGAGAACGAAGGTTGAAGGAAGGAAAAGGTTGAAGCTCAAAGCTGCCGGATTAACTCAGGTAAGGGGGGTTTATCATCGATTAATGGGTATTATGGGATAATATGTGATGGGTAGTGAGGAACCATTGATTTGCCTCTGATTTGAATGATGTATGACGAATTTGTGAACTTTTGGGGATGAACGAAATTGGGATTAAAATTGAAGAAATTCGTAGGAATTAGAGGTAGAAAGGTTAGCAATTTGTGAAATCGAAAGTGTATGATTCGTGTTAGATGAGATGAATGAATTGTGTGTAAAATTTGGACTGTGGAAGGTTGAATTGGATAGATCTCGTAGCAGGAAAAGCCATTGCAGATCTGGAAATTCTGGTTTCTGGTCATACGCGTATGGCACTAGGCAATACGCGTATGATATGGCTGGTACGCGTATGGATGAGGCCTTACGCGTATGGGTGAGAAAGATGATGTTTTGAACGTGAAATTGTCTCTGTTGGTACGCGTATGGGAGAGTGGTACGCGTAGCATACGCGTATGGGACAGATGATACGCGTATGGGTTGGGCGAGGAAACGCGCCATACGCGTATGGGCATAGGCAATACGCGTATGGGCAGACTTGTGGTTTTCCTGAACTGTTGTTGTGTAGTTTTTGGTTATTTAGGCTGAGTGATGTAACTTAGCTGATGTATGACGTAGTAGGGATCATTTCCCGTTGTTTTGAGTAGTATAGGTATTAGTAGAGTGTGCTAATACTGTGTTTGATTATGCGGCATGATATGATATGCTTTTGTGATAAAATGTGTTGATGTGTGATGGTATGCATGATGCTGTGAATGTATCAGTTATGTATGCATTTGTGAATAGACTGTTTTATGGCTTAGAGTATGAGCATATGTCTATTCTTGAGTTGTTGTTGTTGTTGCATTGCTAGGTGATTAGCATGCATATTGTGGCCTTTATGGTGGTAGCTAATTCCCATGGTGAGGAATTAGTGATGTTAGTCATTTTGGACTGTTGTTGATATTTGCATGCTAGATGATTAGCGTGCATAGCATGGCCCATTTGGGGTGGTAGCTAATTCCCATGGTGAGGAATTAGTGATGTGAGTCACTAGGTCTCAAATGAGTGGGACTAGTGAGCTTGGTAGCCGTACCTGGATTTGGTCGGTGAAGTTGAACTATATGTTCATGAATAGTCGGTACCGCATGCATGGAGTCTCATTGCATAATATATGTATGGCGTATAATATGAATGGATGTATTCCAATATTATACGTGTGTTTGTGTTGGTGTTGAGTATTATGTTGAGTTGATGTGCTGTTGCTGAAGATATGTTGGATTAGGGTGATGAAATGTGTTAAAATTACTTAGCATTACATAATGTTTTATAATGCTTATTATATTGATTGAGGAACTCACCCTTACAACTATTTTTCAGGTAACGAGCAATGAGTTGAGTAGAAGTTAACGCTTGGAGTCTAGTGTAGTCTCCTTAGTGGGTCGTGCTCTGATAGATGTAACATCGGGATGGGTTGTTTAACTTGTTTTAAACGTTTCATTGTTGGTTGAGAACCATTTTACATGTAATGTTTTACATGATTGATGAGATTATATCCGCTGTGTTTTATGCAAATGTTTAAGTTTTAAATTAATAAAAGAGCATGACCGTTATATTGTTGAACGGTGTGGATTATTGTGTGACACCCTTAAATGGCATAATTACTCTGATGATATACTGCTATTTTAATTTAAATAATTGGGGTATTTTAGAAGGGTGTTACATTAGTGGCATCAGAGCATAGTCGGTCGAGTCGAGTCGTAATTATTCTGTTCCCCTGTACGGGATAGGTGTTGTGTAACCCTATCAGTACTTATTGTTTGGTTTGTTTGGGTTTTCAGAATAGAGATGGCTGGAAGAGGTAGAGACGATGCTGCGATTGCTGAGGCTCTGGGTATGCTAGCTGGAGTACTTGGAGGAAATCAGAATGTTATGGGAATGGGAGCTGCTCGTCAACTGAGTGAATTCCAGAAGAACAATCCTCCAATGTTCAAGGGAGCATACGATCCAGATGGTGCTCAGAAGTGGTTGAAGGAGATCGAGAGGATCTTCCGAGTGACTGAGTGTGCCGATAACCAGAAGGTCAGGTTCGGTACGCATATGCTGTCAGAGGAAGCAGATGATTGGTGGGTTGCTACCCGCACTGAATTGGAAGCTGCTGGGAATGCTGAGATCACTTGGGCTGTGTTCAGAGAGAGATTCCTGAGGAAGTATTTTCCAGAGGATGTTAGAGGAAAGAAAGAGATAGAGTTCTTGGAATTGAAACAGGGCAATCGGTCTGTGACTGAATATGCTGCTAAGTTCACAGAGCTGTCGAAGTATTACACTCCCTATAGTGAGGCTGCTGGAGAATTTTCGAAGTGTGTGAAGTTTGAGAATGGGTTACGTCCCGAGATCAAGCAGGCTATTGGGTATCAGCGGATCAGAGTATTTTCTGACTTGGTTGACTGTTGCAGGATTTTTGAACAGGATTCCAAAGCCAGAGCAGAGAGCTATCAGCAAAGGGTTGATAGGAAAGGCAAGAGTCAGAATGATCGTGGAAAACCGTATGCAGCTGGCAAAGGTTTTCAGAAGCAGAGTGGGATGAAGAGGCCTAGTGGGGGAGACTCTAGCGCCCCTGCTAAGTGTTACAGATGTGGTCAGGCTGGACATCGTTTCCATGAGTGTGCCAGTACTGAGAAGAAGTGTTTCAAGTGTGGAAAAGGTGGTCATTTGGCTGCAGAGTGCCGGTCGAAGACTGTGACTTGTTTCAACTGTGGAGAGTTGGGTCATATTAGCCCACAGTGTCCTAAGCCGAAGAAGGAGAACCAATCGGGAGGCAAGGTCTTTGCTTTATCGGGTTCTGAGACTTCTGCAGATGATCGTTTGATCTGAGGTACGTGTTATATTAATGGCTTTCCTCTTATAGCTATTATTGACACCAGTGCTACTCATTCCTTTATATCTTTGGATTGTGCTGTGAAACTTAAGTTAGAGATATCTGGGATGCTTGGTAGTATGGTGATTGATACTCCTGCGAAGGGTTCAGTGACTACTACTTCAGTTTGTTTGAATTGTCCTTTGAGTATTTTTGGTAGAGACTTTGGGATAGACCTTGTGTGTCTTCCACTAGTACAGGTTGATGTTATCCTGGGTATGAACTGGTTGGTGTTTAACCGAGTCTATATCAATTGTTTTGATAAGGCTGTGATTTTTCCTGAGATTGAGGAAGGAAAGAATTTGTTTCTATCTGCAAGGCAGGTGAATGAGGCAGTAGTAGATGGGGCAGAGTTGTTTATGCTGTTAGCGACCATGGAGGCTAAAGATAAACTGGTGATTGGTGATCTAGCTGTGGTGTGTGATTTTCCTGATGTGTTTCCGGAAGAGGTGAATGAATTGCCACCAGAGCGTGAAGTTGAGTTCTCGATTGATTTAGTACCTGGTACTAGACCGATATCGATGGCTCCGTACCGTATGTCTGCTGTTGAGTTAGCTGAATTGAAGAGTCAGTTGGAAGATCTGTTGGATAAGAAATTTATTCGTCCGAGTGTGTCACCGTGGGGTGCACCAGTGTTATTGGTTAAGAAGAAAGAAGGTACTATGAGGTTGTGTGTGGACTACAGGCAACTGAATAAAGTGACGATCAAGAATCGGTATCCTTTGCCGAGGATTGATGATTTGATGGATCAATTGGTTGGTGCGAGTGTGTTCAGCAAGATAGATTTGAGATCTGGGTATCATCAGATACGTGTGAAAACTGAGGATATTCAGAAGACTGCTTTCAGAACAAGGTATGGACATTATGAGTATTCTGTAATGCCTTTTGGTGTGACTAATGCGCCTGGAGTATTCATGGAGTATATGAATAGGATTTTCCATCCGTACCTAGACCAGTTTGTTGTGGTGTTTATTGATGACATTTTGGTGTATTCGAAATCTGAAGAAGAGCATGCTGAGCATTTGAGAGTGGTTTTAGAAGTTCTACGAGAAAAGAAGTTATTTGCTAAACTATCCAAGTGTGAATTTTGGTTAGAAGAGGTGAGTTTTCTTGGTCATGTGATTTCAAGAGGTGGTGTTACTGTTGATCCTTCTAAGATAGAAGCGGTGTCTAAGTGGGAAGCTCCGAAGTCTGTTGCTGAGATTCGAAGTTTTCTTGGTTTGGCTGGTTATTATAGGAAGTTCATTGAGGGATTTTCTAAGTTGGCGTTACCGTTGACGATGTTGACTAGAAAGGGGCAAGCGTTTGTTTGGGATTCAAAATGTGAAGAAGGTTTCCAAGAGTTAAAGAGAAGGTTGACTACTGCTCCTATTCTGATATTACCGAGTTCGTCGGAATCATTTGAGGTTTACTGTGACGCTTCATTGTTGGGTTTGGGTGGTGTGTTGATGCAGAATAAGCAGGTTATAGCTTATGCTTCGAGACAGCTGAGGGTTCATGAAAGGAACTATCCGACACATGATTTAGAGTTGGCAGCTGTGGTATTTGTTCTGAAATTATGGAGGCATTACTTGTATGGGTCAAGATTTGAGGTTTTCAGTGACCATAAAAGTTTAAAGTATTTGTTTGATCAGAAAGAGCTGAATATGAGACAGAGGAGATGGTTAGAATTTCTGAAGGATTATGACTTTGGTTTGAATTACCATCCGGGTAAAGCAAACGTAGTGGCTGATGCATTGAGTCGGAAATCATTGCATATGTCTATGTTAATGGTTAAAGAATTGGAATTAATTGAGCAGTTTAGAGATTTGAGTTTGGTGTGTGAGAGTACTCACAATAGTGTTAAATTGGGAATGTTGAAGTTAACGAGTGGTATTCTGGATGAGATTAGAGAAGGTCAGAAATCCGATATGCTTTTGGTTGATAAGTTGACTTTAGTGAATCAAGGTCAAGGTGGTGAATTCAGAGTTGATGAGAATGGTGTTTTGAAATTTGGTAATCGGGTGTGTATTCCGGATGTTACCGAACTTAAGAGGAGTATTCTTGAGGAAGGACATCGTAGTGGCCTGAGTATTCATCCTGGAGCTACGAAGATGTATCATGATATGAAAAAGTTATTTTGGTGGCCGGGGATGAAAAGAGAAATTGCGAGTTTTGTTTATTCCTGTTTGACTTGTCAGAAGTCAAAGATTGAGCATCAGAAGCCGTCTGGGCTAATGCAACCGTTGGCTATTCCAGAGTGGAAGTGGGATAGTATCAGTATGGATTTTGTTTTGGGTTTACCGAGGACAAGTAGGAATTTTGAAGCTATTTGGGTGATTGTGGATAGATTGACGAAGTCGGCTCATTTCATTCCGATCAGAATGGATTATCCGTTAGAGAGATTAGCCGAGTTGTATATTGAGAAGATTGTAAGTTTGCATGGTATTCCGTCGAGTATTGTTTCGGACAGAGATCCTAGATTTACATCGAAGTTTTGGGAAGGTTTGCAGAAGGCTTTGGGAACTAAGCTGAGATTGAGTTCTGCATATCATCCGCAGACTGATGGTCAGACTGAGAGGACGATTCAGTCATTAGAGGATCTTTTGAGAGCTTGTGTTTTGGAAAAGGGAGGTGCTTGGGATTGTCATTTACCTTTGATTGAGTTTACCTACAACAATAGTTTTCATTCGAGCATTGGTATGGCACCGTTTGAAGCTTTGTATGGTAGGAGATGTCGGACACCGTTATGTTGGTATGAGTCCGTTGAGAGTGCTGTGGTTGGACCGGAGATTGTTCAACAAACTACGGAAAAGATTAAGATGATTCAGGAGAAGATGAGAATTGCTCAGAGTCGTCAGAAGAGTTATCATGACAAGAGGAGGAAGTCACTTGAGTTCCAAGAGGGAGATCATGTGTTTCTTCGTGTTACTCCGATAACTGGTGTTGGTCGAGCTTTGAAGTCGAAGAAGTTGACACCTCGTTTTATTGGTCCTTATCAGATTTTGGAGAGGATAGGGGAGGTAGCCTATCGTATCGCTTTACCGCCGTCGCTTGCGAATTTGCATGAGGTTTTTCATGTGTCTCAGTTGAGGAGGTACATTCATGATCCGTCGCATGTAGTCCAAGTAGATGATGTACAGGTGAGAGATAACCTGACTGTTGAAACATCACCTATGAGGATCGAGGATCGAGAGTTGAAGCAGTTGCGGGGTAAAGAAATTGCCTTGGTGAAGGTAGCTTGGGGAGGACCAGCAGGTGGCAATGTGACTTGGGAACTTGAGAGTAAGATGAAGGAGTCTTACCCAGAGTTGTTCGCTTGAGGTATGTTTTCGAGGACGAAAACTCTTTTAGTGGGGGAGAGTTGTAACACCCCGATAATAATATGATAATTATTTAAATTAAGTTAATAATATATTTATTAATTTAATTAGATAATTGGATTATTATTATTATTATTTTGGAATTATTATTATTATTATTATTGGGATAATAATTATTGGAAAATATATAAGTTGGAATTTAGAAAAATCCCATTTTTGGTAAAAAGTTATTTTTCACGTGAAAAGGGAAAAGAGACAGAAAGGGAAAAGAGCCAGAGAACGAAGGTTGAAGGAAGGAAAAGCTTGAAGCTCAAAGCTGCCGGATTAACTCAGGTAAGGGGGGTTTATCATCGATTAATGGGTATTATGGGATAATATGTGATGGGTAGTGAGGAACCATTGATTTGCCTCTGATTTGAATGATGTATGACGAATTTGTGAACTTTTGGGGATGAACGAAATTGGGATTAAAATTGAAGAAATTCGTAGGAATTAGAGGTAGAAAGGTTAGCAATTTGTGAAATCGAAAGTGTATGATTCGTGTTAGATGAGATGAATGAATTGTGTGTAAAATTTGGACTGTGGAAGGTTGAATTGGATAGATCTCGTAGCAGGAAAAGCCATTGCAGATCTGGAAATTCTGGTTTCTGGTCATACGCGTATGGCACTAGGCAATACGCGTATGATATGGCTGGTACGCGTATGGATGAGGCCTTACGCGTATGGGTGAGAAAGATGATGTTTTGAACGTGAAATTGTCTCTGTTGGTACGCGTATGGGAGAGTGGTACGCGTAGCATACACGTATGGGACAGATGATACGCGTATGGGTTGGGCGAGGAAACGCGCCATACGCGTATGGGCATAGGCAATACGCGTATGGGCAGACTTGTGGTTTTCCTGAACTGTTGTTGTGTAGTTTTTGGTTGTTTAGGCTGAGTGATGTAACTTAGCTGATGTATGACGTAGTAGGGATCATTTCCCGTTGTTTTGAGTAGTATAGGTATTAGTAGAGTGTGCTAATACTGTGTTTGATTATGCGGCATGATATGATATGCTTTTGTGATAAAATGTGTTGATGTGTGATGGTATGCATGATGCTGTGAATGTATCAGTTATGTATGCATTTGTGAATAGACTGTTTTATGGCTTAGAGTATGAGCATATGTCTATTCTTGAGTTGTTGTTGTTGTTGCATTGCTAGGTGATTAGCATGCATATTGTGGCCTTTATGGTGGTAGCTAATTCCCATGGTGAGGAATTAGTGATGTTAGTCATTTTGGACTGTTGTTGATATTTGCATGCTAGATGATTAGCGTGTATAGCATGGCCCATTTGGGGTGGTAGCTAATTCCCATGGTGAGGAATTAGTGATGTGAGTCACTAGGTCTCAAATGAGTGGGACTAGTGAGCTTGGTAGCCGTACCTGGATTTGGTCGGTGAAGTTGAACTATATGTTCATGAATAGTCGGTACCGCATGCATGGAGTCTCATTGCATAATATATGTATGGCGTATAATATGAATGGATGTATTCCAATATTATACGTGTGTTTGTGTTGGTGTTGAGTATTATGTTGAGTTGATGTGCTGTTGCTGAAGATATGTTGGATTAGGGTGATGAAATGTGTTAAAATTACTTAGCATTACATAATGTTTTATAATGCTTATTATATTGATTGAGGAACTCACCCTTACAACTATTTTTCAGGTAACGAGCAATGAGTTGAGTAGAAGTTAACGCTTGGAGTCTAGTGTAGTCTCCTTAGTGGGTCGTGCTCTGATAGATGTAACATCGGGATGGGTTGTTTAACTTGTTTTAAACGTTTCATTGTTGGTTGAGAACCATTTTACATGTAATGTTTTACATGATTGATGAGATTATATCCGCTGTGTTTTATGCAAATGTTTAAGTTTTAAATTAATAAAAGAGCATGACCGTTATATTGTTGAACGGTGTGGATTATTGTGTGACACCCTTAAATGGCATAATTACTCTGATGATATACTGCTATTTTAATTTAAATAATTGGGGTATTTTAGAAGGGTGTTACACAAAGCATATGAGCTAAGCATCCTACAAAACAAACAAGTTAGTTCATGATAATCAATCAAACTCAACCAACTTGCATTGATCTTCTTAAAGCATTTGCTTCTTAACCTGAAAAACCAAACTCAAACATGAGCAACAAGACCACTAGGACAAGCCTAGGGTCAAAAGGAGATAAAAAATCCAAAACAGCAAGTGAAAGCTATCCAAAATCAAGTTCAAACAAATAAGAAACAAACCCAAGTGGTTTCACATTCATATCATTCATCATTATCATTTCACAAACAAATTAGGTCAAAACATGTCATATAGAACCTCAAAGAAGTCAACAGAAAGACTACACTCAAATCCAGTCACAAACATTTCAATAAATCCTCAATTAATTCATGATCAAACATCATCCATAACATGATAAGTATACCAAATTTCAGCTCATTTGGATCAAGGGAAGTAGGTCAATGAAAATCAGAAAGTCAAAGCAAGTTCAAGCAAACTCATACAAAGCATCAAAACATGCACCAAATTCAATTAATCATAAAACAGAAACAAAACATGATAAATGAATGGGACTAAAACCATGACAAACTTTAAGATGTCTACAATTCACATGTCAAATTTTACATCCATCCAATAAAGCATTAGAATTTCTCAAACCAAATACAAACATGTATCACAAGGGGTCAACAATTTGGTCAAACAGGGGAGAAAATTCCAATCAAAAAGGAAATGCCATCAATAATTCCAGAAAAGTTCACATGCATTCTCAACATCCATAAGTATGTTCATGCAAAAATCCAGACCATTTTGAGTTCAATAGGCATGGTAATTAAAATCATGAAGTTGGACATGAATGGTGTGACACAAATTGTCACACCCCTATTCAAAAAATCATATCTCATCAACCAGCAATGATAAATTCACAAACTCTATACCAAAATCACCATGAACATGTCTAGTTTAAGCACAAAAAATTTCAGAGGCATTGGATTAAGTATCATCATTTCACAAGCAAAATGGCATGGCATACACAAAATGGACACACATGAACAAACCCTAGCACATTTAAAAATCCACACGTGCAAAAAATCTGGAAAAATCACCATAATAAACTAGAGATCAAGAGGAGAATTTCACAAAAAATCCCATCAAATTTGGACAAATATTGAAGAACTTATGAATTTTTGAAGATTGGCACACAAAATGAAATAAATATTGAAAAAAGAAAAAGATTTAAATCAAATTAAACACGGCAGTGGCAATTTTGTAAATAGTTGGTCCCTTAAGTGAAACACTGAGTTTCACTTAAGGATGTGTCGTCCTCTAATTCGCACATGGCCAATGGAACAGTGATTTCATGCAAAACAAAATTCCAGCAGATCAAAACACGACCTGGGTTTTCAAAAATTAGGGTTTATGTGTTCTTCCAACTGTTCATCATCGTGATGAACTTTTGTCCCAGATTTGGAAAATGAAAACATCGTTTGAACCATCTCGCAGAGTACATCAATAATACAACAATCATTGACCCTAATTCGAACTAACACGGAAGAAATAAACAACACAACATTCACATGTGAAACTTCATGACAACATAACTCTCAAAATACTTGATGAAATTTCACGATTTAAAGTTCAGTATGACCAGCAAGGCAAGATCTATCCAAAGCATGTCAACATTTCAAGAATAGCAAGGTTCGAATTTTTACCAAATTTGAAGAACAGTGTGGATTTGTGGTTGTTTGGTTGTATTGAGTTAAAACAGCAGTGCCTTGATGCTCCAGGAGGTGAATGGAAGAGTATTGAAAGTTCAGCTACCTTGATTCTAGCTCAAAAGCTCGACTGCCATGGGAGAGAGCCAATGGAACAGTGCTGATCTTTGGCTTTACAGTTGGGAAGTAACGCTTGCAAAAGCTTCCAAAAGGATGGTGGATGATGGTTCAATACCCAGAAGCACGAATCCTTTGACAATTTTTCAGAAAAGTCCAAGTAAGGAAATGAGATTTTTTGAGAGGAAATGAATTTCAGATCTGATTTGTGAATAGTGGCTAGGGTTTTTCGGTCAGAAATGTGCAATATATACCCTTGATTAACAATGCATAAGCTTGGTTAGTGGAATGGTAATGGAATTTTGCTTAATGAAGTGTTTTGGTTAATTAGTGAAATCCACTCAAGTTGCATGTGCATGGCATACTACAGTGCGAAAATGGGCCTAAACAATCTCCAAATGTGATTTTCAGTCATTTGCAATTGGTAGAATGCATTGGCAAAGCTTAATTTGAAAGTCCATTTTTCACCCCTCTCTTTTTTAATTCAATGCACTTGAAAAAGGCCATTTTGATTGGATGATTTTTAGTGAAATGTGATGAAGGATTTGGATAGTGCATATCAAATGTGACTTGTAGCAAAAAACCTCACTCAATTTGGCCAAATGGTTTGGAAGTTATCTCACTTTGAAGTTAAAATTTTTTTGAGAATGATTTGATCATAACTTGCCAACCACACATGAGAAATGAGTGTTCTTGGACTTTTTGGAAATGGGAGAACAAGATCTTCAACTTTCATGTTAGACAAAAATTCATTTGAAGCTTGTATGATGATGTAATTTTGAGGAGAAGAACTTTCCATTTTTGGCAAATTCCAATTACAGGTCAACTTACTATTTTTGAAAACTTTTTATCTGACCTCAAATTCTTCACTGTGGATGTTTGACATGTTATATGAGGCTTATATGGACATGAATGAGACCTCTCAAACCAATTCCCACCATCAAATCACTGATTAAATGCACAGTTGACCACAGTTGACTTTGCTAGGGTTTTGGTTGACTGAACCATGTTCTGATGAATTCCAAGCCCCTACCACTTGAGATCTTGATTCAAAATGATGTCACAACTCATATGAACTCTTGATGAATGATCATGGTGCCCAAATTCTTCAAGAATGGCCACCATCTATTGCTCAATGACTGATTTGACTGTTTTGACCTAGCTTGCTTCATCTGCAAGTAACATGGTTAGATGACAAAAATTTTGTACTTTTGGTTAATAAACAAGTGAAAAGCAATGATATACAAATGCAATACATGCTTGGTGATCAAGAACCACACTCACAAGATAACCCAACCACTAGGAGGGAAGCAAAGGTGCACAAAGATCCTTGAGGCAATGATATGGTATGATATGATGCCATGAGGGATCTTAGGGACAAAATTGGGGTCTTACACCATCTAATGAGCAAGCTAAGGCAAAGGCAATCACAATGCACACAATTGGATATCAAACATAGAAATTCCATATTAAAACAGAAATGAATCCAATGATCATGAAATTTTTTATGTGCATACAACATGTTAAACACAAGCATCATGCAAAAAATTGGAATCAGAACAGCTCAATTGACATGTATATGAAAATGGACAAGAGCAACATCAAAATGTGTGACACACATTGTCACACCATACATTCATGTGCCTAAAACAGAGATGGAATGTGCTAAAAATGTCAAACAAAAGCTCAAAAATCCTATAACATGTTAGGAATCAACATATCAAATTTCAAAGCAATTGGACAATGTATGAGCATTTCACAATCAAATGAATGAAGCAAGGTAGTTTTGCATACATGTTCAAACAATCAAGCATATTCCAAGCTCCAGCAAGGCAAAAATCCAGAAAATCACATCACAAAATAAAGGACATTCAAATGGACATGTAGCAAAAAATTGGAAGTGATTTGGATTAATATACTATTTGTTATGATTTTTTGAATGTGATGAAAATAAAATGAAATAATGAAATAATATTGCAAGTCATATGGAAAATGATATGAAGAGAAAATTGGAACAATGCAGCAGGAGGGAATCAAACCATGTTCACAAAAATAATCAAGCGCTGGGAAAAATAAATTCCAATTGCACGAAGCCAGAATCGAACCGTGTACAAACGCGCGCTTAATAAAACACAGTTGTTTCACTAATTGATGTGGCAAGCCACATCACCAGTCCAAGGTACGCGTGGGATTGGTCAAAGAAACAAGAGCCAATCAATTGGACAGCAGGATGCATGCGTGGCAGTCCACAGGGCAAACCCTAGCGCTGAGCCAGACAAACCAGACATTATTCACACGCGGTGGTTGACGGTGGTTTCCACCGTCTTTCTCAATGAGACCGGCGAAGCTACAATAGCGTTCATCAAATTTTTTTCCAGAAATTTCCATGGCATATATCAATCGAAAGCTTGCAACACGTAGAACATAGATCCATCATTCATTTAGTCTAAATCATCATGCATAAGGCAAATCGAAGCAAAACATATTTCATGCTCAAAAGTTCAGATCTACATAACTCATCCAAATCTCAACCAAATTAAGAAATATTTGCATCAGGATTATCAGCAAGATGAGACCTATCTAATGATGGCAAGGAAATGAAGAAAGGTGATGGTCGAATTTTAACCTCTTGAAGAGCAGAATGATGAAATCGTGGATTTAAGCTCTCAAAGGTGTCCAGATCTTCTCCTTTACTCTTGTTATGAAGCTTGATATAGAAATTTATGCTTGACACGGCCTGAATTTAGCTCAGATTGAAGCTTCCATATCCATCTTCATGAGCTTGATGTGCACGAATCTTGGCCAGAATCTTCAATCCAACGCTTAATTCTTCATCAATCACACTCAACGAACCCAATCATGCAGTAAAATCAATGAGTTATGTGCAAGAATTTGAAGTTTGAGATGAGAGCAAAAATGGAGAGAAATCCAAAATCTAGATCTAGAATGCGTGCCCCTGAAAATTCTGTTGGGATTTGGTATTTATACTCTGTCCTAATCACCTTGCTAATCAAAATTTGCCTTGGTTAATTGAGATTAAGAGAAAATGAGGTGTATGACCAAATTGGAAAAGTGTGTGGTGCATGGAGAATTTGCACGTGAACAGTGCACATGCAAGGCATAAACTCACTCAAAATCTTCCAATGAACACAATGGCAATGGTATTTTTCATGTATGATCAATAAAATTCAAATTCTTCATTTTCCCTCCAAAATGAACATGCATGGGCAAATGATCATATGAGTGAATTTCATGCAATGCAATGTTGGATTTGGAAAATATAGGTCATGAGAAGCAATATGCAAAAAGAGTGACTCATTTTGGAGTTTTGGATCAAAAGTTATGGCATGTTGAACTTCTATGCACCCTTGGCAATCATTTGATCATAATTCTTCAACCAATCATCAGATGCTCATGATATTAGACTTTTTGGAAATAGGAGAGAAAGATCTTTAACTTTCATGTTGACCAAAATTTCATTTGAAGCTTCTTTAATGTTGGAAAGTCAAGTTGAAAGTGGTCCAAAAACTTGCCATTTTTGGAAACTTGAAATTACAGGTCCCCTTCCATTTTGGGAAACTTTTGATCTGACTTCAAAATCTTCAAGGTAGATGTTTGACATGATGAATAAGCCTCTTTTGGACATGAATGAAGTGTCACAAACCATTTCTCCACCTCAAAGCCCTTAGTTGACTTTACAGTTGACTTGTATGGGCCCTAGATGACTTGGCAATGCACTGATGACTTTGGACCTCTACCACTTGGCAAAGTTGCTTCAAAATGAACCTTGGCTCATATAAGCTCTTTAGAATGATCATGTGGCCTTCAACTCAAGGAAAAAAAACTTGCCCTTTTTGCACTGATGAATCTCTTGATGCCAATGCTGAATGCAATGATGCAATGCAAGATGGAATGATAAATGACCTAAAAAAAATGAAATGAATGCATGAATGGGGAGTGCAAATTTGAGGTGCTACAGTCACCAAAAGAAGCAAGTGGGACAACCCCATTTCGATTGGCTTATGGGCACGACACAGTATTGCCAATAGAAATTCAAGTTCAGGCGGTCAGAACCCAAAGGCAGTATGAAATACCTTCTGAAGATTACTGGAGTATGATGACAGACGAATTAGTCGACGTAGATGAAGAAAGAATGTTAGTTTTAGACTCTCTACAAAGACAAAAAGAGAAAGTCGCCCGAGCCTACAATAAAAGGGTGAAAGGGAAAGTGTTTGCTATCGACGATCTGGTTTGGAGAGTGATCCTGCCTATGGACAGAAATGATAGAGTTTTAGGTAAATGGTCCCCTAACTGGGAAGGACCGTTTAAGGTTTTGCAGGCTTTTTCCAATAACGCCTACGAGGTCGAAGAATTGGCACCAGATAGGCGAATCCTAAGAGTAAACGGAAAATACTTGAAAAAATATAGGCCTCTCCTTCAAGAGGTCAAAATTTTGACAGACTAAATAACTGTCGAAAGAATAAGGTTGGAGATAACTATGTTAGGAACCAGCTGCAAAGGCACAGAAAATAAATACACAGTGCTAAAGGTAAGAAAGATAACATTATTGTGGCAAGAAGCCATTGTTTAAACATTACAAAAAACTGATACAATCAATAGAAACGATCAAAGTTGGCCGAACTTGGCTTGGAAAGAATTAAGCTCAAAATTGTAATGCAAGGATCCAGGCTCCAAGGTGTCGGTGTGGGCTTTGAGTTCCTCAAGTTTCCCTTCGACAGCCAAAAGCTCTTCAGCAACCGCTAAGGCATCACTGGTGGTTTGCTCCACAGTGGCCTCGACAGGTTTCAGCACTTCGTCGACAGAACATGATTCCTCCTGGGTAATTGACTCCAACTCACTGTCCAGAGTAGCAATCTGACGTCAAAGGGCATCAATTTGTTGACGTATCTCAGTGGCCCGCGTTTTTTTGGAGGTCAATTCTTTCTTCCACTCATCCATAGCCCCCAACATATTGGTGACCTCTGCGTGGGAATGCGTCACCAACTCCCATTTCTCCTTCACGGAGGCCTCAGTAGCAGCAATCTGGTGTTCAGTATCCCGAACACTGTCAATATGATGCAGCATGGGAACCAGAAGGTGTTCGAGAGCCGCCATTGCATTTTTGACATAATCAGAGAGCTGGAGACCCTTTAGTTGGGCAAGCACGCTCAGGATCTCTGGACCGACAACAGGCTCATGCATTAGCACGAAAGGAAGGTCAGGATTCAAGGCGTGAACGCGGATTTTGTCCATGAGAGCCTTAGTCTTCGTCGCCTCAGGACCCATTTTGCCAAAATGGAGCTGCTCAGAGTCTGAAGAAGCATCACGCGATTTCACCAGATTGTGGAGCCTGGAAATTGCTTCTAAAGCAGAAGGATTGAACGCCAGCCCCGGGAAATTCGAAGGAGAGGCAGCCGACGGAGGAGTAACCTGAGGAGAAGGAGAAACAGTCGACAAAGGAGTAGTCTGAGAGGATTGTTGTTTTTTGGTGTCGACACCTACTGGCCTCTGTGGATCCTGCAAGGAAGCTGAAGAGAGACTCGAGTCAGAACTAGTCGAACTAGAGTCCGGATGCGTCGCAGGACTAGTGACTGAGTCAGAGTCACTGTCACTAATCTGGAGAGGAAATTCAATGGACTCACCAGCGGTGTCGAGAGATTGAAATGGGCGAGCTGGAGAAGAAACCGGCGACGCGGGAGTGTAGTCAGCAACAGTTTGAGTCGACTCAGTAGAAGCATCAACCTGCAGAAAGAAAATGTGTGAGAGAAGCACGACAAAAATCCAAAGGAGTAAACAGGAAAATGGGTAAATACCTGTGGCGCGCAGGAGAGACTGCATCCTGATTTACTTTCCCCAAGGAGGCAACAGGAGAGATGCCAGTCGACGGTGAAGCTCCCATGGCTGGAGCATGGACCGTATCAAGGATGGAAGTGTCGACCACAAGGGTGTCGGCATCTTCAACAGGAGCCTCTGAAGGAGGCATTGTATGGTGCCTCTTCTTTTTTTCGCCACTCTTGGAAGGAGAGTCATGTTTCTTCCTCTTGTGGCCATGGTGGCTTTTGGATTTGTGCTGGGAGGCGTGTTGGAAACACGAAGAGAGGTTATAAGCAGATAGTCTAGCCAAAAGAGCGAACAAGCCGACAAGAAATACCTCAGAGCCCGCGGGAGCAGAGCGTTTGTGTTTTTTGGATTTTTTGGAGGCAGAAGAGACAGGAGGTTCTGTCGGACGTGCTTGACCCTGCATATAAGTGAGATATTATAAACCACGTAGTATTCTTCTGGGAAGTCACAAGTCACTAGGAATGTTTCAGATAGGGGCATACAGAAGAACTGGGTTTCTTCAAGACCTGAGCAATGGGGCGCCCATCGTCGCCAGAAGATTCCTCAGGAGCAGCCTGCAAGAAGGGAAAGGATGGCTAAGAATAAAATTAAAGGTCAAAGGAAATAGTAATTCAGCCAGAGTCGAACCTGAGCCTTTTGTGTTGAAGGAGTAGGTTGGTCAGTAGATGCAGAACCTGCAGGATTTAGAGGGAGCGCTGCAAATAAAAGAAACACAAGTGAGCGACGAAATCCAGTTAGAAGGGAGTGTTAAAATTTCCAGAGAAGTGTTACCAAGTTGCGTGGTTTCGAACACGCTAACATATTGAGGATCAATATGAAGCGACCCTGAGTATTCAGGCAGATAATATTTCGTTGGGACCACTCTGTCGGCTTTTCTCTTTTTAGAAGCGTTTTGTATGTACGAAATGGGACAATAAAACCACACCGGAACCAAATGACCAAAGGCCAAAGCCAATGGGCTAGATGGCAGAGGAGGGAATTTGAGTTTTCCGAAGTGAGTGGCGTAAAGATATTTGTCTTTCACGTAACCAGGGATTTTGAGTTTCGAAAGTTGGTCGATTACTTTCGCTTTTAGTTCGACCGTAGCCTCCCAGATGGTCCCACGAAAATTATCTGGTCGATACACAACTTGGAAATAATTCTGGAAAGCCCGAATTTGTTTGACATGAAGAGCCTTACATTTGGTCGACTTCGCCTGCAAACAAACAAAAGCCTCAGTTAATTCAGATAGTTTGGCATCAGGATCGCCAACATAAAGGGTAAATTATGACTGCCACCAATCATGGAATTCTTTGGTACTCTAGTATGCTGGTCGAAAAGGAAGAGAAGGAAGACGTGGTCGGTTTTTCCAAATGTTTTCAAGTTCCTCTTCGACCTCGCTCCAAGGTTGATCGTAGAGGATATTGGCAAGTAACTCTTAAGAGGAAAATAGAGACTTGGGAATGAATTGGCAAAGGCCAAATTACCTGGCCACAAGGTTAGGCTGATAAGCCACTAGGCCAGGATTGCTGCTGGCAGTCTCAGCCGACAAGAAGCGAGGGACCAGAAAACGCCTCCAAATGAGGAAGGCTTCATTCCTATGTTCCCCGTCAGCCGGAGGAAAAGGTCTGGTGATCCACTCAGGACCCTCAGTTCGGCGGCTAAAAGGGGCCATAGAAGGTAGGAAATCGACACGAGTCAACATGATGTTGAAGATGAGTTGAAACACTTGAAGGTCTGGGAAATTCTTGTCGATGGGGGTCAGGGGGATCAACCGTTTCTAGATAAGATGTCGTTCCTCTGGGAGACACGTAACCTCCTCATTCCATAGGGGGCTATATCTTTGGAGAAAATGGCATTGAGCCAGGATTGCAGAAACCAGAAAGGACCATGGACCAACACGTTCTTCTTTCTGGAGTTCTCAGGGTCGAAGAGCCTAATCTAGAAGACAACTTCAGATAGAGACTCGTAGAGAGAGGCTAATATCAGCTGGCCCAAGACAACGTCACGCTCTTGGTGCAATTGGGTTTCCAGGAGAGCAAAATGCTTGGCTACCTGCATAGATCTCGAGCAGAAAACAAAGCGGGACAGCCAAAGGGTCAAGAAAGCCACATGTTCCTCGTCGGTCACATGGCCTACAGAAGTGGCGTGAGGATCAATAAAGTTGTTGTATGTTGGTTTGTGAGAGTCACCAACGTCGAACATCAAGGAAATTGGCGCTACAGCTTCGCAGTCGAAGACTTCGCCAGTTGGTCTCAAGCCAGTGATGGCAGCAATGTCCAGAAGTGTCGGCGTGATCATGTCACACTTAGTATGGAAGGAGTTGGTCGAACTCTCCCAGAACTGAAGGGCGGCTAATAACATGCCACATGACTAGGGAGGGCCACAACGAGCAATCTGTAAAAGGGTATAGATGCCTGTCCTTTTCTAGTGGTCGATTTTTTCTGATTCCAATCGGTCCATCCAAGCGTAAAACTTAGGACAATTTATGGGAGGAGCAGTCCTGAAGTTCCTATCGACGTATTGAAGGGAGAAGGGTTGTTGAGCGGAAATCACAGGTTCAGAAATGTGACTGGCGGGGAAAAGGGAAAAGTCGTTTTTGGTAACCTCTGGGTGTCGGTTTTCTGGGAGAGGACCTAAGAACGCTAAGGGTTCATTAGCCAGAGAGAGAGGAATCAATACTTGAGAACGCCATATCTTCTCTTTTTCTTCTGCCAATGGAGGCTCAGGAACATACTCCCTACCATCAATGTTGATGGGACGTGTGAGTGTAGCAGCAGAAGGTTTGTTAGAGCTTGCCATGGAAAGAACAAAAGATTTTTGCGTTATGAAGTAGAAGAGTTTTCACAAAAAGCAGAAGACAAGTGAATGCTGAAGCAAGAGAGCAAAAAAAGATAAGAAGAAGAAAGAATGAGGGTTTTATAGAGCTTAAACCCTGAGCAGAGAAGAGGGAGCGGTTGAACTTCCATGGCCGACACGTATACCCACGTTCCCACGCCTACAAACACGTGGAGGAGAGAAGGCAAGCGAAAAGACAAACACGTCCAGTCATAAAGACGTGAAATGACGCAGACTTGATTTTGTGCGTCTCGAGTAGAAAAAGAAACGTTCGTCATGATTGTATGACGTCACCCACGTGGGGTAAACAGAGGTCCCACTAAGTAGAAGCGGAAACAGTAAGGGGTAAATCGACAGTTTCAGAGATACCATCATCTCACCAACTTCGACAGTCGAAAATGGCATCTCTGGGGGGCACTTTGTTACCACGAAAAATATCTGAGACATGCTGAAAGCGTAATTAATGAAGGAGTCATGTGAATGTGGGGGTTGTACCCCATCAAAGGATGAAGAGACGTTGGAAGCAAGCAAGAGTAGAAAAAACACAAATCAAAGGATTAAGTCGACAGGGGAGTTGGCCTCGTCGACGGGCCATTCTGTCGACCAACGTAAGGTTTGGGACTTAAAGAATTTTAGTCAAATGTGCAGAAGACAGCACCGCCCTAACGTCTGGGCGGGAGAAATTTGAAATTTAAAATAAACAGCAGTTTCAAAAGGAATAAGAGCGCCATAACGTGGAGCAGTTAGCAAGACATGGATGCAGCGGTTGTGCAGATCGTGTGACATAACATCTGCTAGTTTCTAGGATTTTAGCTTATGAGTAGTTCCTCTAGTTTAGTATAAATAGAGTGTCCCACATGGGGCTCAAAGGTGTTCACTTTGTACTAAAAACCACTTGTAAGAAAACTTCCTATTCCCAGCGCGAGGAAGCAAGAGTTTTTGAGTATGCTATGTACGTGAATCACCACATTTATTTCAATTGTTCCCGTTGAACATTTTATCTTAATTTCATTTACTTTTGAGTTATCATTTTACGTTGTCGTTTACGCTGTCGACACTGATTCTATTACGATAATAGAGTTTATCAAAAGCGTTTTCGTTGTATACCTCTTTTAAGTGTTATAGCGATGTCGGTCACGAGTCACCTATAAGCGATAACATTATCTAAACCGTCCGTGTGGAAAAACCCTACGCTTGTTCGACACTTTGTCAGGAGCCGTTCCTCATAAAGCCATTCTGTCGAGTTGGACAAGCCTCACTTGCACTAGCACATGTCCTAGGATCAACTGGTCGATCCTGCAAGTAACCCTTTGTTTTAAAGCCTTGGGAGGACCAGCGGTTGTTTACCAATTTCCATAGTAAACACATACATGGCCTCGTGTTTCACAAAAAGCGATAAAACATACGTATATCATGCATATCATGACCCTCATTTTACAATATCCCCACAGTACATCATAAAATCCAGCAGATAAACCTATAAAAGTCAAAACTATCATCCCTATATCCCATACAACCGTCCTCAACGAGAATTTTTTTGGATACTTCGGTATTTAATTCACTCATACCTTGAATATCCGAAAAGCTCTCGCAATTCGACCATTCAGGTCTAAGTATATTAAATAGGGGCAGCTGTCGTGCCCCAAAGTTCGCCCTCCCCTTTCACTTTTTGTCCAACATATGATTTGAAATTCATCTGCACTCACCCATGCCTCATTCATGAGTATCATGCATACTAACACATTCTCATAAGCATCATAGATAGCAAACTTGTGGTTAATAAGGCTAGGGTTGACTTATGATCAAGCCTTAGGAATATGGCATGTTTCTTCATATGAGACCGTTGGGGGTGAACCCCTAATTTCATGCTCTCATGGATCTTGATTCACGGAGTTCATACCATGATATTCATTTATGCACTCAAAACCCTAATTCTTGACTTTAGGGTGTTCCTTATTCATAGGGTCCGATTTAAAGTCCCGATTCATAAGATTAAACCATCTGATCATGTTCTATCAGGCCATTATGCATATTAATCCATGGTCCAAGGCTTTGTATCATTCATGTTATGTCCACAGTTTTAGTATTCGCCCCTAGCCCATTGATTCTTTATTTCTAGTGCGTCTTTAGTGCATCTACTCAAGTTTCATGGTTTGTATTCAGGCTCATGGTTCATTCAATTCCACATTAGTCAATCTGTATTCCTCATTCAATAACATGTCTATTTATACTGTGTTGTACACTCAATTGCATGTTTTGACTAAGTTGATTTTTGGTCAACTATTGACTTTTGGGTCAACCAATTGACCAAAATCAATCATCCATTTTTAAGCCCATATGACATTGAGTTTCGTCAACCGCTATTATTTCTTTCCATTTGATCCTTCTTTAGTCAACTTTCCAACGGTATTTTAATTTGAACATTTGAATTTCCAAATTATTGTTAATATTAAAAGTCCATTTCGAATCTATAACAATTTTTCAAATCACTTTTTAACTTTTTCTAACAATCCAATGTAAGTTATATTTTAATTCAAGTGGCCATTTAGAATCACATTTCAATTTTTGTTTCCATCCAACCTTCAAGGTCCAACTTAATATCACTTATTCAAATATTCATCCAAACAAATTTACACTTAATATATATTCATAATTCAATGCATTCTCCGATAACATTCATTAAAAATCCAATAATATTTAAACCATCCACATTTCAATTTATGATTCAATGCATTTCAATGCTCGTTCATACTCATCCAAGAAGCCATTTCCATTTCAAACTTTTAACCATTCAAACCAAATATTTCTAATCATAATGCATTCATTAAAAATCTTATTATATATGTTCCATAATTATTTAATTTCATACACATTCAATCCTATTCATAAGTCCAAGCTTAGTAATTCGCTGTTCACATGGCGTCCTTTGATTCACCTTAGCATCAATCCAAGCTGGTTATGTAACCTTCCAATCCACCGACATTTTTTCTTCCTCCATAAAATGTCTAGCATAAGTAAGACCCTGCATAACACATAGCAGAAGGGTCATGACATGATTTCACATTGAAATATAATAGAAAAAATCATAAATACTCACCGTGCATTTTTTTTAAATTAGACCTCAAGTGTTAAGAAACAATTTTTGAGTGGATAAACCACACTGCAAACTGAAAACTAACATTTTAATAACAGAACTTCACAAAGCCAGTAATATCTAACTGATTTCCTAACAACCTGAACCTGCCCTAAATTAACAAACCTAGCTGAAGCCATTGCCCGATTCGGTTACACTTCTCTTCTATATAAATCACTCATTGCCATTCCCTGAGGTTTTGGGATCATTTTCTTCACTTCAATCTTCAACTTCTTTCATCGTCTTCAGTCTTCAGTCTTCAAGTCCTTCAGTCTTCAAGTCCCGCAACAACAAATTTCACAAGCATCAAAAGGATTCAAACAGAATCTACATAGCACGTACGCACGCATAGCAGTATGCGAAGGAACGAAACTCAAAGGAAGCACTTAGAAGGTGGAGAAGCAAGAAAAATTGATACCTGTTTACGCCGCCGTGTCAAACCGGTGAGTTTTCTGTCTTCTTTCTGCAATCCGTGAGATCACTCTGAAGCGTGACGCCGTACGAAGTTTGTTGGATGCACACGACGCTGGAATTGTTGAAGGCGCGTAGAAGACATCCAGAGGCGACAATGACGCCGGTAATCCACGATGAGAACGACCATTCGGTAAAGACGAAGGTCGACGACGATGATGAACAAAGACAAAGGTCGACGGCGATGATGAATGGAGACAAAGGTCGGCGGCGATGATGAACGGAGATGAAGGTCGAAGGCGATGATGAATGCGAGCTGAAGATCGAAGGCGTGCGTTGCCGTCACTTTTACACAAACAGATCTTTATTCTTAAGACGTTTCAGTTTGTGCGTGAAGGTTCTCATTGCGCAGTTTTTTGTCTTCTTTCTTAAGACGTTTCATTGCGCAGTTTTTTGTTCTTTTTCTTTCGTAAGCCTTTTCTTTCATAAACGATTGTTATAAGCGCTTCTTTTGGCTTGTTATGTTTGAGTGGAATTTGGGCTTTAGGCCCAAACAGTTTGATTTCTGGCCAATCCAAACGCTATCCGCGCACCCCCACTGAGTTCATTCATTCAGGTTTTGTTTTTTGTTTGTTGAGAAGACTATGGGCCTAAAGCCCATTCGTTAACCACTACTGTGTTCACCATTGATCCATGTTTGCACCCCACTGGTTTTCTTGTTTTGATTTAATTAACTAGATTAATTAGGGAATTAGGATTAATTATGGTTGAATAATTTTCGATATTCGATCTTAAAATAATTAACATTTTAGGATGTTTATTAATTATAAATCCAATTAGGATTAGTTTAGAGTTTGATTAGAAACTTATGTAGATTTAGATAAATAGATTTAATAATCAAATTAGGGTGATGAGATTGAGATTTAATTAGGCTAATATTTAGAATCCTAGAATTGCTTGTGAAATTTGAGGATTTAATTAAGTTCTAAATATTGATTAGGTTTTGTTAGAGTATTTAGAATATTTAGATTTTAACATGGTTAGGTATAATTAAGATTGCTTAGTTCTTGATTAAAAGTTGTTTTAGAAGCTTTTGACCTAATTAGTCTATTTTGTGAAAAGACCATTTTACCCTTTAAGGGTAATTTTGGGCATTTTATCCATATAATCACATGCTCCTCTAGGATTAGGATTGTGCATGGAATTTAATCAATTCCTAATAATAACATGATCCCTTAGGACTAGAACTTGACATTAGGATTTAATCAATTCCTAACAATTGTATGCTCCCTTAGGGCTTGTACCTAGAATTTTGATCAAGACTCTGATCAACATGCACATGCTCCCCTAGGATTTTAACATAGATTTTTTTATCAACTTTAATCAACCAATGCATGATCCATTATGATAGTTTCTAACAATTACTAACTTCTAGATTATGATTAACCTAGTTCCCTAAACCAAAACAAACCCATGATTAAATTAAGCAAAAGCAATTTTGATCAATTAAATCCTTTGAACTTGTATAATCCCACAGTCTAATTTGAGTGACCAAAAGACCCTTGGTCACTTAATAAGACTTTTCTTCTATGTTGTGGAGCTCAAAACCTTAAGTCAAGATCTTCAATCAAGGCATCCTCATTCATACCAAGCAGTGAATTATACGAGCACATCAAAGGTGGAAACTACAAAAGCTTGTCAAGTCAAAGTTAGAAATCTGTGGCACGAGCCTTAAGCAATAGAGAAGGAGTGGGACTAGAGTATTCCTACCCCCATTCTGAGTATCTTTGGGTATAGGATATCTGACCCAACGCTCATCTTATTCACTTATATTCATAGACTTTAGCACAATTCTAATCATGTGATTGATAAGTCTCCCCCTCTTCACAAAACAATGCAGCAAGAAAGGATTACATCAACAACTTATCAATCATGAATTGAGTTGCACGATACGAGCCTTAAGTAATAGATAAGGAGTGGTACTGGAGTATTCCTACCCACATTCTGAGTATCTTTGGGTATGGGACATATGACCCAGCGCTCATCGTATTCACCTTTATTCATAGACTTTAGTGCAATTTGAATCAAATGATTGATAATGTCTTCATTAACACAAGAAACAACAATAAAGATTTTTCTCTCTCCACTTGAAAGTTAAGACGAGAGTTACATGCCACGAGCCTTAAGTAGTAAAGAAGGAATGAGACTAGAGCTTTCCTACACTCATTATGGATATCTTTGGGTATGGCAAGAATGACCCAGAGCTCATAGTATTCACCTTTACTCTTAGACTTTAGTGTGATTCTTATCAAATAACTATCAAGTCTATTCCAGTGCTCATAGTATTCACCTTTGTCATTTTCATATGTTAATATGCATATGACAAACTCATTATATATATGAGATTATATTTACAAGAAGTAAAACACAGCCTTTCTCAATTTCATATGTTAATATACATATTACAACCTCATTATATAGATGAGATTATATTGACAAGAAGTAAAACCTCTCCTTTCTCATTTTCATATGTTAATATGCAAATTACAACCTCATTATATATATGAGATTATAAATAAAAGAATTAAAACCTAGTATCTCTATTTTTCAGATGTAATATGCATATAAAAACCACATTATATAAAAAAGATTATATTTACAAGAATTAAAACCTAACCTTTCTAATTTTCATATATTAATATGCATATGACAAACTCATTATATAGATGAGGTTATATTTACAAGAAGTAAAACCTAGTATTTCTAATTTTCATATGTTAATATGCATATGAAAACCTCATTATATAAATAAGATTATATTTACAAGAATTAAAACTAGCCTTTCTCATTTTCATATGTTAATATGCATATGACAAACTCATTATATAGATGAGATTATATTTACAAGAAGTAAAACCTAGTATTCCTCATTTTCATATGTTAATATGCATATGACAACCTCATTATATAAATGAGATTTTATTTACAAGAATTAAAACCTATCCTTTCTCATTTTCATATGTTAATATGCAAATTACAACCTCATTATATGTATGAGATTATAAATACAAGAATTAAAACCGAGTATTTCTCATTTTTATATATTAATATGCATATGACAACCTCATTATATAAATAAGATTATATTTACAAGAATTAAAACCTAGTATTTATCATTTTCATTTGTTAATATGCATATGATAATCTCATTATACATATGAGATTATATTTACAATAAGTAAAACCTAGCCTTTCTCATTTTATTATGTTAATATGCATATGACAAACTCATTATATAGATGAGATTATTTTTACAAGAAGTAAAATCTAACCTTTCTCATTTTCATATGTTAATGTACATATTAAAACCTCATTACATATATCAGATTATATTTAAGAGAAGTAAAACCCAATTTTTCTCATTTTTATGTTAATATGCATATTACAAACTCATTATATAGATGAGAGTATATTTACGAGACGTAAAACCTAGTATTTCTCATTTTAATATGTTAATATGCATGTGACAGCCTCATTATATAAAAACGATTATACTTACATGAATTAAAACCTAGCCTTTATCATTTTCATATGTTAATATGCAAATTTCAACCTCATTATATATATGAGATTTATCTACAAGAATTAAAACCTATTATTTCTCATTTTCATATGTTAATATGTATTTGACAACCTCATTATATAGATTAGATTATAAATACAAGAATTAAATCCTAGCGTTTGTCATTTTCATATGTTAATATGCATACGACAATCTCATTATATAGATGAGATTAAATTTAAAAGAAGTAAAACCTACCATTTCTAATTTTCATATGTTAATATGCAAATTACAAACTCATTGTATAGATGAGATTATAAATACAGGAATTAAAACCTAGTATTTCTCATTTTCATATGTTAATATGCATATGCCAAACTCATGATATAAATGAGATTATATTTAATATAAGTAAAACCTAGTCTTTCTCATTTTCAAATGTTAATATGCGAATGATAATCTCATTATATATATGAAATTACATTTACAAGAAGTAAAACGTAGCATTTCTCATTTTCATATGTAAATATACATATTAAAATCTCATTATATGGATGAGATTATATTTAAGAGAAGTAAAACCTAGTATTTCTCATTTTCTTATGTTAATATGCAAATGAAAACCTCATTATATAAAAGAGACTATATTTACAAGAATTAAAACCTAGTATTTCTAATTTTCATATGTAAATATGCATATGACAAACTCATTATATAGATGAGATTATATTTATAAGAAGTAAAACCTAGCCTTTCTCATTATCATATGTTAATATGCATATGACAAACTCATTATATAGATGAGATTATATATAAAAGAAGTAAAACCTAACCTTTCTCATTATCATATGTTAATATGCATTTGACAAACTCATTATATAGATGAGATTATAAATACAAGAGTTAAAACCTAGTATTTCTCGTTTTCATATGTTAATATGCATATTACAAACTCATTATATGTATGAGATTATAAATACAAGAATTAAAACCGAGTATTTCTCATTTTTATATGTTAATATGCATATGACAACCTCATTATATAAATAAGATTATATTTACAAGAATTAAAACCTAGTATTTATCATTTTCATTAGTTAATATGCATATGATAATCTCATTATACATATGAGATTATATTTACAATAAGTAAAACCTAGCCTTTCTCATTTTATTATGTTAATATGCATATGACAAACTCATTATATATATGAGATTATTTTTACAAGAAGTAAAATTTAACCTTTCTCATTTTCATATGTTAATGTACATATTAAAACCTCATTACATATATCAGATTATATTTAAGAGAAGTAAAACCCAATTTTTCTCATTTTTATGTTAATATGCATATTACAAACTCATTATATAGATGAGAGTATATTTACAAGAAGTAAAACCTAGTATTTCTCATTTTAATATGTTAATATGCATGTGACAGCCTCATTATATAAAAACGATTATACTTACATGAATAAAAACCTAGCCTTTATCATTTTCATATGTTAATATGCAAATTTCAACCTCATTATATATATGAGATTTATCTACAAGAATTAAAACCTAGTATTTCTCATTTTCATATGTTAATATGCATTTGACAACCTCATTATATAGATTAGATTATAAATACAAGAATTAAATCCCAGCGTTTGTCATTTTCATATGTTAATATGCATACGACAATCTCATTATATAGATGAGATTAAATTTAAAAGAAGTAAAACCTAGCATTTCTAATTTTCATATGTTAATATGCAAATTACAAACTCATTGTATAGATGAGATTATAAATACAGGAATTAAAACCTAGTATTTCTCATTTTCATATGTTAATATGCATATGATAATCTCATTATATATATGAGATTATATATACAAGAAGTAAAACCTAGTATTTCTCATTTTCATATGTTAATATGCATATTAGAAACTCATTATATAAATGAGATTATATTTACAATAAGTAAAACCTAACCTTTCTCATTATCATATGTTAATATGCATATGGCAAACTCATTATATAGATGAGATTATATTTACAAGAAGTAATATGTTAATATGTGTATGACAACCTCATTATATAGATTAGATTATAAATACAAGAATTAACATTTAGCGATTGTCATTTTCATATGTTAATATGCATACGACAATCTCATTATATAGATAAGATTATATTTAAAAAAAGTAAAATCTAGCCTTTCTAATTTTCATATGTTAATATGCAAATTAAAACCTCATTATATAGATGAGATTATAAATACAAGAATTAAAACCTAGTATTTTTCATTTTCATATGTTAATATGCATATGACAACCTCATTATATAAATGAGATTATATATACAAGAATTAAAACCTAGTATTTCTCAATTTCATATGTTAATATGCATATGACAAACTCATTATATAAATGAGATTATATTTAATAGAATTAAAACCTAGCCTTTCTCATTTTCATATGTTAATATGCATATGACAAACTAATTATATAGATGAGATTATATTTACAAGGAGTAAAATCTAGCATTTCTCATTTTCATATGTTAATATGCATATGACGACCTCATTAAATAAATGAGATTATATTTACAAGAATTAAAACCTAGTATTTCTCATTTTCATATGTTAATATGCATATGCCAAACTCATGATATAAATGAGATTATATTTAATATAAGTAAAACCTAGTCTTTCTCATTTTCAAATGTTAATATGCGAATGATAATCTCATTATATATATGAAATTACGTTTACAAGAAGTAAAACGTAGCATTTCTCATTTTCATATGTAAATATACATATTAAAATCTCATTATATGGATGAGATTATATTTAAGAGAAGTAAAACCTAGTATTTCTCATTTTCTTATCTTAATATGCAAATGAAAACCTCATTATATAAAAGAGACTATATTTACAAGAATTAAAACTTAGTATTTCTAATTTTCATATGTAAATATGCATATGACAAACTCATTATATAGATGAGATTATATATAAAAGAAGTAAAACCTAACCTTTCTCATTTTCATATGTTAATATGCAAATTACAAACTCATTATATATATGAGATTACAAATACAAGAATTAAAACCTAGTATTTCTCATTTTCATATGTTAATATGCATATGACAAACTCATTATATAGATGAGATTATATTTAAAAGAAGTAAAACCTAATCTTTCTCATTTTCATAGGTTAATATGCATATGAAAATCTCATTATATATATATATGAAATTATATTTAAAAGAAGAAAAACCTAGCCTTTCTCATTTTCATATGTTAATATGCAAATGACAAACTCATTATATAGATGAGGTTATATTTACAACAAGTAGAACCTAGTATTTCTCATTTTAATATGTTAAGATGCATATGACAGCTTCATTGTATAAAAGAGATTACATTTACAAGAATAAAACCTAGCCTTTCTCATTTTCATATGTTAATATGGAAATTACAACCTCATTATATATATGAGATTATAAATACAAGAATTAAAACCTAGTATTTCTCATTTTCGTATGTTAATTTGAATATGATAACCTCATCATATAAATAACATTATATTTTAAAGAATCAAAACCTAGTATTTCTCATTTTCATATGTTAATATGCATATGACAACCTCATTATATATATGAGATTATATTTACAAGAATTAAAACCTACTCTTTCTCATTTTTATATGTTAATATGCATTTGACAACCTCATTATATAGATTAGATTATAAATACAAGAATTAAATCCTAGCGTTTGTCATTTTCATATGTTAATATGCATACGACAATCTCATTATATAGATGATATTATTTTTACAAGAAGTAAAATCTAACCTTTCTCATTTTCATATGTTAATGTACATATTAAAACCTCATTACATATATCAGATTATATTTAAGAGAAGTAAAACCCAATTTTTCTCATTTTTATGTTAATATGCATATTAGAAACTCATTATATAGATAAGAGTATATTTACAAGAAGTAAAACCTAGTATTTCTCATTTTAATATGTTAATATGCATGTGACAGCCTCATTATATAAAAACGATTATACCTACATGAATTAAAACCTAGCATTTATCATTTTCATATGTTAATATGCAAATTTCAACCTCATTATATATATGAGATTTATCTACAAGAATTAAAACCTAGTATTTCTCATTTTTATATGTTAATATGCATTTGACAACCTCATTATATAGATTAGATTATAAATACAAGAATTAAATCCCAGCGTTTGTCATTTTCATATGTTAATATGCATACGACAATCTCATTATATAGATGAGATTAAATTTAAAAGAAGTAAAACCTAGCATTTCTAATTTTCATATGTTAATATGCAAATTACAAACTCATTGTATAGATGAGATTATAAATACAGGAATTAAAACCTAGTATTTCTCATTTTCATATGTTAATATGCATATGATAATCTCATTATATATATGAGATTATATATACAAGAAGTAAAACCTAGTATTTCTCATTTTCATATGTTAATATGCATATTAGAAACTCATTATATAAATGAGATTATATTTACAATAAGTAAAACCTAACCTTTCTCATTATCATATGTTAATATGCATATGACAAACTCATTATATAGATGAGATTATATTTACAAGAAGTAATATGTTAATATGTGTATGACAACCTCATTATATAGATTAGATTAAATACAAGAATTAACATTTAGCGATTGTCATTTTCATATGTTAATATGCATACGACAATCTCATTATATAGATAAGATTATATTTAAAAAAAGTAAAATCTAGCCTTTCTAATTTTCATATGTTACAATGCAAATTAAAACCTCATTATATAGATGAGATTATAAATACAAGAATTAAAACCTAGTATTTTTCATTTTCATATGTTAATATGCATATGACAACCTCATTATATAAATGAGATTATATATACAAGAATTAAAACCTAGTATTTCTCAATTTCATATGTTAATATGCATATGACAAACTCATTATATAAATGAGATTATATTTAATAGAATTAAAACCTAGCCTTTCTCATTTTCATATGTTAATATGCATATGACAAACTAATTATATAGATGAGATTATATTTACAAGGAGTAAAATCTAGCATTTCTCATTTTCATATGTTAATATGCATATGACGACCTCATTAAATAAATGAGATTATATTTACAAGAATTAAAACCTAGTATTTCTCATTTTCATATGTTAATATGCATATGCCAAACTCATGATATAAATGAGATTATATTTAATATAAGTAAAACCTAGTCTTTCTCATTTTCAAATGTTAATATGCGAATGATAATCTCATTATATATATGAAATTACGTTTACAAGAAGTAAAACGTAGCATTTCTCATTTTCATATGTAAATATACATATTAAAATCTCATTATATGGATGAGATTATATTTAAGAGAAGTAAAACCTAATCTTTCTCATTTTCATATGTTCATATGCATATGACAACCTCATTATATAGATTAGATTATAAATCCAAGAATTAAAACCTAGTATTTCTCATTTTCATATGTTAATATGCATATGACAACCTCATTATATATATGAGATTAAAAAAACAAGATTTAAAACTTAGTATTTGTCATATTCTTATAATAATATGCATATGACAACCTCATTATATTAAGAAGATTATATTTACAAGAATTAAAACCTAGCCTTTCTCATTTTCATATGTTAATATGCAAATTACAAACTCATTATATATATGAGATTACAAATACAAGAATTAAAACCTAGTATTTCTCATTTTCATATGTTAATATGCATATGACAAACTCATTATATAGATGAGATTATATTTAAAAGAAGTAAAACCTAATCTTTCTCATTTTCATAGGTTAATATGCATATGAAAATCTCATTATATATATATGAAATTATATTTAAAAGAAGAAAAACCTAGCCTTTCTCATTTTGATATGTTAATATGCATTTGACAACCTCATTATATAGATTAGATTATAAATACAAGAATTAAATCCTAGCGTTTGTCATTTTCATATGTTAATATGCATACGACAATCTCATTATATAGATGATATTATATTTAAAAGAAGTAAAACCTAGCATTTCTAATTTTCAGAAATTAAAATGCAAATTACAAACTCATTGTATAGATGAAATTATAAATACAAGAACTAAAACCTAGTATTTCTCATTTTCATATGTTAATATGCATATGACAACCTCATTATATAAAAGAGATTATACTTACAAGAATTAAAACCTAGTATTTCTCATTTTCATATATTAATATGCAAATTACAACTTCATTATATATATGAGATTATAAATACTAGAATTAAAACCTAACCTTTCTCATTTTCATATGTTAATATGCATATGACAACCTCATTATATAGATGAGATTATATTTAGAAGAAGTAAAACCTAGTATTTCTCATTTTCATATGTTAATATACAATTGACAACCTTATTATATAAAAGAGATTATATTTACAAGAATTAAAATCTAGCCTTTCTCATTTTCATATGTTAATATGCATATGAAAACCTTATTATATAAATAAGATTATATTTACAAGAATTAAAACCTAACATTTCTCATTTTCATTTGTTAACGTGCATATGATAATCTCATTAGATATATGAGATTATATTTACAAGAAGTAAAACCTAGCGTTTCTCATTTTCTTATGTTAATATGCATATGAAAACCTTATTATATAAATAAGATTATATTTACAAGAAGTAAAACATAGTCTTTCTCATTTTCATATGTTGATATGCAATTTACAACATCATTATATAGATGAGATTATAAATACAAGAGTTAAAACCTAGTATTTCACATTTTCATATGTTAATATGCATATGGCAAACTCATTATATAGATGAGATTATATTTACAGGAAGTAAAACCTAGTATTTCTAATTTTCATATGTAAATATACATGTTAAAATCTCATTATATGGATGAGATTATATTTAAGAGAAGTAAAACCTAATCTTTCTCATTTTCATATGTTAATATGCATATTACAAACTCATCATATTGATGAGATTATATTTACAAGAAGTAAAACCTAGTATTTCTCAATCTCTTATGTTAATATGCAAATGACAACCTCATTATATAAAAGAGACTATATTTACAAGAATCAAAACCTAGTATTTCTCATTTTAATATGTTAATATACATATGACAACCTCATTCTATATATGAGATTATATTTACAAGAATTAAAGCCTAGTATTTCTCATTTTCATATGTTAATATACATATGACAACCTTATTATATAGATAAGATTGTATTTACAAGAAGTAAAACATAGTCTTTCTTAAATATATAGATGAGATTATATTTACAAGAAGTAAAACCTATCCCTTCCCATTTTCATATGTTAATATGCATTTGACAACCTCATTATATAGATTAGATTATAAATAAAAGAATTAAATCCTAGCGTTTGTCATTTTCATATGTTAATATGCATACGACAATCTCATTATATAGATGAGATTATATTTAAAAGAAGTAAAACCTAGCATTTCTAATTTTCATATGTTAATATGCAAATTACAAACTCATTGTATAAATGAAATTATAAATACAAGAATTAAAACCTAGTATTTCTCATTTTCATATGTTAATATGCATATGGCAACCTCATTATATAAATGAGATTTTATTGACAAGAATCAAAACCTAGTATTTCTCACTTTCATATGTTAATATGCATATGACAACCTCATTATATAAAAGAGATTATACTTACAAGAATTAAAACCCAGCCTGTCTCATTTTCATATATTAGTATGCAAATTACACCCTCGTTATATATATGAGATTATAAATACTATAATTAAAACCTAGCCTTTCTCATTTTCATATGTTAATATACATCTGACAAACTAATTATATAAATAAAGTTATATTTACAAGAAGTAAAACCTAGTTTTTCTCATTTTCATATGTTAATATGCAAATTACAACCTCATTATATAAATAAAGTTATATTTACAAGAAGTAAAACCTAGTTTTTCTCATTTTCATATATTAATATGCAAATTACAACCTCGTTATATATATGAGATTATAAATACTATAATTAAAACCTAGCCTTTCTCATTTTCATATGTTAATATACATCTGACAAACTAATTATATAAATAAAGTTATATTTACAAGAATCAAAACCTAGTATTTCTCATTTTCATATGTTAATATGTATATGACAACCTCATGATATAAAAGAGATTATATTTACAAGAATTAAAACATATCCTTTCTCATTTTCATATGTTAATATGCAAATTACAACGTCATTATATGTATGAGATTATAAATACAAGAATTAAAACCGAGTATTTCTCATTTTCATATGTTAATATGCATATGACAACCTCATTATATTAAGAAGATTATATTCACAATAATTAAAACCTAGGCTTTCTCATTTTCATATGTTAATATGAAAATTACAACCTCATTATATAAATGAGATTATATTTACAAGAATTAAAACCTAGCCTTTCTCATTTTCATATGTAAATATACATATTAAAATCTCATTATATGGATGAGATTATATCTAAGAGAAGTAAAACTTAATCTTTCTCATTTTCATAAGTTAATATGCATATTACAGACTCATTATATAGATGAGATTATATTTACAAGAAGTAAAACCTAGTATTTCTCAATCTCTTATGTTACTATGCAATTGGCAACCTCATTATATAAGAGAGTATATTTACGAGAATCAAAACCTAGTATTTCTCATTTTAATATGTGAATATGCATATGATAACCTCATTCTATATATGAGATTATATTTACAAGAATTAAAGCCTAGTCTTTCTCATTTTCATATGTTAATATGCATATGACAACCTCATTATATAGATAAGATTGTATTTACAAGAATTAAAACCTAGCATTTCTCATTTTCATTTGTTAATTTGCATATGATAATCTCATTATATATATGAGATTATTTTTACAAGAAGTAAAACCTAGCCTTTCTCATTTTCTTATTTTAATATGCATATGACAAACTCATTATATAGATGAGATTATATTTACAAGAAGTAAAACCTAGCCTTTCTCATTTTCATATGTTAATATGCATTTGACAACCTCATTATATAGATTAGATTATAAATACAAGAATTAAAACCTAGTATTTCTCATTTTCATTTGTTAATATGCATATGACAAACTCATTATATAGATAAGATTATATTTACAAGAAGTAAAACCTAGTCTTTCTCATTTTCATATGTTAATATGCAAATTACAACATCATTATATAGATGAGATTATAAATACAAGAGTTAAAACCTAGTATTTCTCATTTTCATATGTTAATATGCATACGACAACCTCATTATATAAATGAGATTATATTTACAAGAATTAAAACCTAATTTTTCTCATCTTCATATGTTAATATACATATGACAACCTCATTATATATATGAGATCCAAAAAACATGATTTAAAACCTAGCATATGTTAATATGCATATGACAACCTCATTATATAAATGAGATTATAAATACAAGAATTAAAACCTAGCATATGATAATCTCATTATAGATGTGAGATTATATTTACAATAAGTAAAACCTAGCCTTTCTCATTTTCTTATGTTAATATCCATATGACAAACTCATTATATAGATGAGATTATATTTACAAGAAGTAAAACCTAGCCTTTCTCATTAAATATTAAAACCTCATTATATAGATTAGATTATATTTAAGAGAAGTAAAACCTAATTTTTCTCATTTTCATATGTTAATATGCATATTACAAACTCATTATATAGATGAGATTATATTTACAGGAAGTAAAACCTAATATTTCTCATTTTAATATGTTAATATGCATGTGACAGCCTCATTATATAAAAGCGATTATGCTTACAAAAATTAAAACCTAATATTTTTCATTTTCATATGTTAATATGCAAATTACAACCTCATTATATATATGAGATTATAATTACAAGAAGTAAAACCTAGTATTTCTCATTTTCATCTGTTAATATGCATTTGACAACCTCATTATATAGATTAGATTATAAATACAAGAATTAACACCTAGCGTTTGTCATTTTCATATGTTAATATGCATATCACAACCTCATTATGTTTATGAGATTATATTTACAAGAATTAAAACCTAGTCTTTCTCATTTTCATATGTTAATATGCATATGACAAACTTATTATATAGATAAGATTATATTTACAAGAAGTAAAACCTAGTCTTTCTCATTTTCATATGTTAATATGCAAATTACAACATCATTATATAGATGAGATTATAAATACAAGATTTAAAACCTAGTATTTTTCATTTTCATATGTTAATATGCATATGACAACCTCATTATATAAATGAAATTATATTTACAAGAATTAAAACCTAGTATTTCTCATTTTCATATGTTAATATGCATATGACAACCTCATTATATATATGAGATTAAAAAAACAAGATTTAAAACCTAGTATTTCTAATTTTCTTATGTTAATATGCATATGGCAAACTCATTATATAGATGAGATTATATTTACAGGAAGGAAAGCCTAATCTTTTTCATTTTCATAAGTTAATATGCATATGATAATATCATTATATAAATGAGATTATATTTACAAGAAGTAAAACCTAACCTTTCTCATTTTAATATGTTAATATGCATATGACAAACTCATTATATAGATGAGATTATACTTACAAGAAAGAAAACCTAGCCTTTCTTATTTTCATATTTTAATATACATATTAACACCTCATATATATAGATGAGATTATATTTAAGAGAAGTAAAACCTAATCTTTCTAATTTCCATATATTAATATGCAAATTACAACCCCATTATATAGATGAGATTAATACGGCAAAAACTGGAATAGACAGCGCACCTTAGAGGGCGCTTTATTACAAAAGCGCTCTCTAAAGTGAAGTGAAAAAATAAGGAGCAATAGACAACACACTTTAGAGGGCGCTTTTGTAATAAAGCGCCCTCTAAGGTGAAGCGAAAAAATAAGGAGGAGATAGAGGGACAACAATACATGGCGCTTTTTAGAAAGCGCCCTCTAAGGTTACCCTTAGAGGGCGCTTTTAATAAAGCGCTGTTATAAGTCCATGTGCATTTCCAGTTTATAAAGCGCTTCTCGAAAGCCTTAGAGAGCGCTTCCATAAGCGCCCTCTTAGGCCCCCTTTAGAGGGCGCTTTTTTTCCACAAGCGCCCTCTAAGGTCCCCTTTAGTAAACATTAAAATTATAACATACTGCGCGTTTTGTTATTTCACTCTCTGTTATTTTCGTTCTTTTTCACGTTAGGGTTCTAAGGGGTTCTCCTTCCACCTCTGTTAGATCTACGACGTTTCCTCCTTCTACCAATCAAAGGTACACGATGCATACATTATTACTTGCACTATTGCTTTGTTTTAGCTTTGCCCCATTTCAGTTTTATGTTATTGTTGTCTATGCTACGTTTGTTTCGACCTGTAAAGTTTCAATATTCATAGTCATTTAAATAGTTTGGGTTTATTAGGCAATTGACGGTTGGTTTTTAAATTGCTGAATTTGATATCGCTATGAATCACATTCAAAGACTGTTGTTAGGGTTCGGTTATGGTTGCATTATAGAGACATTAGAAACCTTTGATTCTAGTAACTTAGCGTACATAGCGTAGCTAGTAACTTAAGAAGTTTAGGTATGGATGTTATTTGATAGAGTAAATGGAGACATGAATGCCCTGCACAGAGACTAACTCAATAAAGCGAAATTGTTTTGTCTCATCCCATTTTTGGTTTCTCTTCTGAAATTGTTTTTTGTTTATTCTAATTAGTAATGGATAATACATGGATGTCTTCCAATCGATTGTCGAGAGAGTACGAGAATGGGGTATCAGAATTCATTAAGTTTGCCATTGTGCACGCCGAAGACCCCAGTAGAATGATATGTCCTTGCTTGGGTTGTTGTTATGGGAAACGGGTTGACGCAGTTCAGTTGACATCGCATCTAATGAGGCATGGAATTGATCGAAGTTATACATGTTGGAATTTGCATGGTGAGAAAAGTAACGAGAATGTTGAACCGGGGGATAGTACGACCTATGCCTCAAACTATAGTGGCGCAGATACATACGATTGTGATCGAGTTGAAGAGATTGCAGAAGCACTTGAAGGAGATCTTAAGGATTGTCCCGAAATGTTTGAGAGGTTGGTAAGGGATGCAGAGAAACCTTTGTATGATGGTTGCACTAAATTCACAAGATTGTCTGCGGTATTAAAGTTGTACAACTTAAAGGCGGGCAATGGATGGTCGGATAAAAGTTTCACAGAGTTATTAGCCCTTTTGAAAGATATGCTTCCTGAGGATAATGTTCTTCCCAATCGAACATATGAGACCAAAAAGATGTTGTGCTCTATTGGCATGAGCTATGATAAGATACATGCATGTCCAAACGATTGCGTTTTGTTTCGAAATGAGTATGCATCGTTAAATGAATGTCCTAAATGCGGTGTCTCGCGATATAAGAACAAGTTGTCTCCAGCAAAAGTCTTGTGGTATTTTCCTGTTATTCCGAGATTTAGACGCATGTTTCATAGTGAAACCGATTCAAGACACTTGACCTGGCATGCAGATAAAAGAATTATAGATGGAAAGTATCGACATCCGGCAGATTCACCACAGTGGTTGAAAATTGATAATGATTATCCTGAATTTGGAGAAGAATCAAGAAACCTTTACTTGGCATTATCTACTGATGGAATGAACCCACACGGTATCCAGAGTATCTCACACAGTACATGGCCTATGATTATTATGATTTATAACCTACCTCCATGGCTATGTATGAAGCGTAAGTACATGATGTTGTCTATGTTGATTTCTGGACCTAAACAACCAGGGAATGACATAGACGTGTACTTGAAGCCCTTAATCAAAGATTTAAAGATTTTGTGGGAGACCGGTGTGGAGGTTTATGATGGATATAGGAAAGAAAGTTTCAACTTGAGGGCGATGTTGTTTGGCACAATTAATGATTTTCCAGCATACGGAAATCTATCAGGGTATAGCATAAAAGGTCAATGTGCGTGTCCTATTTGTGAAGATAAAACAGATTGGAAGCGCTTGGAGTTTGGTTAGAAGAATGTCTTTCTCGGTCATCGGAGATTCTTAAATTCAAATCATCACTACCGTGGATGGAGAAAGGCGTTCAATGGAGAGACAGAACAAGGCAGAGCTCCACCTATATTGACGGGTGATCAAATTTTTGAAAAGGTGAAAGATTTGGATACTCAGTTTGGAAAGCCTTTTGCCCAGACACTTGTCAAAAGTGGGTGGAAGAAGAGGTCAGTTTTTTTTGAATTGCCGTATTGGAAGTTCTTGTATGTGAGACATTTTCTTGATGTTATGCATATTGAAAAAAATGTATTTGAAAGTGTTATTGGCACGTTACTCAATATACAAGGAAAGTCTAAGGATGTCCTTAAGGCAAGAAAGGACTTGATAGCGATGGGAATAAGAACTGAATTAGGACCCTTGAAGAAAGGAAAACGAACATATCTACCGCCTGCTGCTTATACTCTATCTAGAAAGGAGAAAAAAATATTGTGTAAGTTTCTAAGTGAAGTTAAAGTTCCAGAAGGGTACTCTTCAGATATTAGAAGACTTGTGTCTATGAAAGACCTCAAGTTAAAGAGTTTAAAGACACATGATTGCCATGTTATAATGGAACATTTTCTCCCAATAGGTATACGTTCTATTCTTCCAGAAAAAGTAAGAAGCTCTATAACTAAGTTGTGTTCTTTCTTCAAGTCAATTTGCAGTAAGGTGATCAATCCTGCGATCTTACCAATGTTGCAAAAAGAAATCGTTATTACTTTGTGTGAGCTTGAAATGTTTTTTCCTCCATTATTTTTTGACATAATGGTACATCTAGTTGTTCATCTTGTGAAAGAGACACAATTGTGTGGACCAGCTTATATGAGATGGATGTACCCTGTTGAACGTTATATGAAAATATTAAAAGGGTACGTGAAGAACCGAAGTCGACCAGAAGGTTGTATGGTTGAAAGATACATTGTTGAAGAAGCGATTGAGTTTTGTACTGAATATTTGTCTAATGTTCAGTCAATCGGACTCCCCAAGTCTCAGCTTGTCGAAAAGAAAGAAGGAAAAAATCTAATTGGAAATAAAATCGTGGCAGTATCAAGGGTCGAACGGGATCAAGTGCATTTGTATGTTCTGCACAATGAGAATGAGGTTGAGCTGTATGTTGAAATTCACAAGGATGTTCTCTGAGGTTTAAATCCCAATAGAAATGAAAATTGGATAGTACGAGAGCATAATCGATGTTTTATACCTTGGTTTAAGGATCATATTTATTCAAAGTATTATTCAGATCCCGCTTCAATAACAGAAAGGTTGAGATGCTTAGCATATGGTCCAAGTTTCCATGTTTTTTCTTATAGCGCATACGCGATTAATGGATACACATTTTATACCAAAGAACAAGATGATAAAAGTACTATGCAGAATAGTGGTGTCACCGTGGTAACTGAAGCAATGCACATATCAAGTGTGAAGGACTTAAACCCCAAATTTGCAAATCTGTCGTATTTTGGTGTTATCGAGCGCATTTGGGTGTTTGATTATGAGAAGTTTCAGATTCCTATATTTGGTTGCAAGTGGGTTGAAAATAATAACGACATTCGAATGGATAAGTCAGGATTTTTGCAAGTGGATCTTAATAGGGTGGGATACAAAGATGAGTCTTTTATTCTAGCCTCTCAAGCTAGACAAGTGTTCTATGTCAATGATCCGAAAAGTACGAAATGGTCTATAGTTCTTTTTTCCAACAAAGTAATTGATGAAAACACTAGAGATCAAGGTGATATTGATGTTGAGATTGAATCGTTTACCAGAAATGATCAAGATGAGAATATTATATCAAATGATTCATATATTAGAAATGATCATAATGAGGGTATTTGGATCAATCCAACCGTCCGTGTTGTTAAGAGACATGTAGAACATATTCCAACCAAGAAAAGAAAGAGAACTTAGTGAAAAAGGTACAGGTCAAATGATTTTAATTGTTTTCTTTATTACAGGTAAAATGACTTTTATGATTTTAATTGTTTTTACATTTGTCATCTGATTTTAATTGTTTTCTTTATTACAGGTAAAATGGCTATTATGAAGTCAATCATTCGTGCAAGGGGCAAGGGATACTTGAAAGTATCAATTGATATTTGTTTAGATGGAGATGTTCCATTGTCGTCAAGCCTCATTCGCGTAGATGATGATGCTGGATATTTGAAAGTATCCCTCTACGACAATGGAACATGTCCATCTAAACAAATATCAATTTTATCTTCAAAAGATAAGGGACCAAAAATATAAGGGGATTACGCAGCAAATCGAGTCAGTTGCATAAAAAAAAGGTATAAACACAATTATATGATATTTATGCATAGAAAATGTTAATTCTTGATCTTATACTTCACCTAACTAATTTTATGATATTTTAGGTTCATGCTATTGATATTGAACAAAAAGAGGTTGTTGCTAAGAAGACTGCTGCTAGCAAAAAAAACATACATCTCAGAGATGCTTTTGCTACTTAGTTTTATTTCTTTTTAAGTTATGAATTGGTTGTATATTTAGAATCTTTAGAAGTTAAACGATTATATATCAGTGGATTGTTGTATATGTATGGATTGTTGTATATAAGGCTTGTTGAATGCAATGTGTGAAAAAGGGCTTCAAATTATACAATTTTGGGTGTACTGCTTCAATATACAGGTTGTCTAAAATAAATAAAAAAATATAGCGCTTTTTAAAAAAAAATATTTAAATAACCACCTACTTTAGAGGGCGCTTCCCAAAATAAGCGCCCTCTAAACCCTTTAAATTTCCACTTTAGAGGGCGCTTTCCAGTAAAAGCGCCCTCTAAACCCTTAAAAGTTTCCACTTTAGAGGGCGCTTTCCAGTAAAAGCGCCCTCTAAACCCTTAAATGTTTCCACTTTAGAGGGCGCTTTCCAGTAAAAGCGCCCTCTAAACCCTTAAAAGTTTCCACTTTAGAGGGCGCTTTCCAGTAAAAGCGCCCTCTAAACCCTTAAATGTTTCCACTTTAGAGGGCGCTTTCTTTAAAAAGCGCCCTCTAAAGTGGCCCTTAAAGGGCTTAAAGAGCCACTTTAGACAGCGCTTTCACCAGGAAAAAAAGCGCTGTCTTTACCAATGCCAGCGCCAGATTAGAGGGCGCTTTAAAGCGCTGTTATAGGCCAAAAAAAGCGCCCTCTTTTCCCTTATTTGGCGTAGTGATTATAAATATAAGAATTAAAACCTAGTATTTCTTATTTTCATATGTTATTATGCATATGGCAATCTCATTATATAAATGAGATTTTATTTACAAGAATTAAAATCTAATATTTCTCATTTTCATATGTTAATATGCATATGACAACCTCATTATATATATGAGATTATATCTACAAGAATTAAAACTTATTCTTTCTTATTTTCATATGTTAATATGCATATGACAAACTCATTATATAGATAAGATTATATTTACAAGAAGTAAACCCTAGCCTTTCTCATTTTCATATGATAATATGCATTTGACAACCTCATTATATAGATTAGATTATAAACACAAGAATTAACACCTAGCGTGTTTCATTTTCATATGTTAATATGCATATGACAATCTCATTATATAGATGAGGTTATATTAAAAAGAGTTAAAACCTAGTATTTCTCATTTTCATATGTTAATATGCATATGATAATCTCATTATATATATGAGATTATATTTACAAGAAGTAAAACCTAGCATTTCTCATTTTCTTATGGAAATATGCATATGACAAACTCATTATATAGATGAGATTATATTTATAAGAAGTAAAACCTAGCCTTTCTCATTTTCATATGTTAATATGCATATTAGAAACTCATTATATATATGAGATTATATTTACAAGAAGTAAAACCTAGCCTTTCTCATTTTCATATGTTAATATGCAAATTACAACCTCATTATATAGATGAGCTAATAAATAAAAGAGTTAAAACCTAGTATTTCTCATTTTCTTATGTTAATATGCATATGACAACCTCATTATATAAATAAGATTATATTTACAAGAATTAAAACCTAGCATTTCTCATTTTCATTTGTTAATATGCAAATGATAATCTCATTATATATATGAGATAATTTTTACAAGAAGTAAAACCTAGCCTTTCTCATTTTCTTATGTTAATATGCATTCAACAAACTCATTATATATATGAGATTATATTTACAAGAAGTAAATACTACCCTTTCTCATTTTCATATGTTAATATACATGTGACAACCTCATTATATAGATTATATTATATTTAAAAGAAGTAAAACCTAGCCTTTCTAATTTTCATATGTTAATATGCAAATTACAACCTCATTATATAGATGAGATTATAAATACAAGAATTGAAACCTAGTATTTCTCATTTTCATATGTTAATATGCATATGACAACCTCATTATATAAATGAGATTATATTTACAAGAATTAAAACCTAATATTTCTCATTTTCATATGTTAAATGCATATTACAAACTCATTATATAAATGAGATTATATTTACAAGAAGTAAAACCTAGCCTTTCTCATTTTCATATGTTAATATGCAAATTATAACCTCATTATATAGATGAGCTTATAAATAAAAGAGTTAAAACCTAGTATTTCTCTTTTCATATGTTAATATGCATATGACAGCCTTATTATATAAATGAGATTATATTTACAAGAATTAAAACCTTGCCTTTCTCATTTTCATATGTTAATATGCATATGACAAACTCATTATATAGATGAGATTATATTTAAAAAAAGTAAAACCTAGCCTTTCTAATTTTCATATGTTAATATGCTTATGTCAACCGCATTATATATATGAGATTAAAAAAACAAGATTTAAAACCTAGTATTTCTCATTTTCTTATTTTAATATGCATATGACAACCTCATTATATAAATAAGATTATATTTACAAGAAATAAAACCTAGCATTTCTCATTTTTATTTGTTAATATGCATATGATAATCTCATTATATATATATGAGATTATATTTACAAGAAATAAAACCTAGCCTTTCTCATTTTCTTATGTTAATATGCATATAACAAACTCATTATATATATGAGATTATATTGACAAGAAGTAAAACCTACCCTTTCTCGTTTTCATATGTTAATATGCATATGACAACCTCATTACATAGATTAGATTATAAATACAAGAATTAACACCTAGCTTTTGTCATTTTCATATGTTAATATGCACATGATAATCTCAATATATATATGAGATTATATTTACAAGAAGTAAAACCTAGCCTTTCTCATTTTCATATATTAATATGCAAATTACAACCTGATTATATAGATGAGCTTATAAATAAAAGAGTTAAAGCCTAGCCTTTTTAATTTTCATATGTTAATATGCAAATTACAACCTTATTATATAGATGAGGTTATAAATAAAAGAGTTAAAACCTAGTATTTCTCCTTTTCATATGTTAATATGCATATGACATCCTCATTATATAAATGAGATTATATTTACAACAATTAAAACCTAGCCTTTCTCGTTTTCATATGTTAATATGCATATGTCAACCGTATTATATATATGAGATTAAAAAAACAAGATTTACAACCTAGTATTTCTCATTTTCTTATGTTAATATGCGTATGACAACCTCATTATATTAAGAAGATTATATTTACAAGAATTAAAACCTACCCTTTCTCATTTTATATGTTAATATGCAAATTACAACCTCATTATATATATATATATATATGAGATTATAAATAGAAGAATTAAAACCTACTATTTTTCATTTTCATATGTTAATATGTATAACAAACTCATTATATAGATGAGATTATATTTACTAGAAGTAAAACCTAATCTTTCTTATTTTCATATGTTAATATGTATATGATAATCTCATTATATATATGAAATTATATTTAAAAGAAGTAAAACCTAGCCTTTCTCATTTTCATATGTTAATATGCATATGACAAACTCATTATATAGATGAGATTATATTTACAAAAAGTAAAACCTAGCCTTTCTCATTTTCATATGTTAATATAGATATTAAAACCTCATATATATATATATATATATATATATATATATATATATATATATATATAATTATATATATATATATATATATATATATATATATATATATATATATATATATATATATATATATATATATATATATATATATATATATATCAGATTATATTTAAGAGAAGTAAAACCTAATCTTTCTCATTTTCATATGATAATATGCATATTACAAACTCATTATATATATGAGATTTTATTTACAAGAATTAAAACCTAACCTTTCTTATTTTCTGATGTTGATATGCATATGACAACCTTATTATATGAATGAGACTATAATTACAAAAATTAAAATCTAGCCTTTCTCATTTTCATATATTAATATGCATATGACAACCTCATTATATAAATGAGATTATATTTACAAGAATTAAAACCTATCCTTTCTCATTTTCATATGTTAATATGCAAATTACAACCTCATAATAAATATGAGATTATAAATACAAGAATTAAAACCTAGTATTTCTCATTTTCATATGTTTATATACATATTACAGCCTCATTATATAAATCAGATTACATTTACAAGAATTAAAATCTATCCTTTCTCATTTTCATATATTAAAATGCATATGACAACCTCATTATATAAATGAGATTATATTTACAAGAATTAAAACCCAGCCTTTCTCATTTTTATTTGTTAATATGCAAATTACAACCTCTTTATATATATGAGATTATAAATACAAGAATTAAAACCAAGTATTTCTCATTTTCATATGTTAATATGTATATGACAACCGCAATATATAAATAAGCTTATCTTTACAAGAATTAAAAGCTAGCCTTTCTCAATTTCGTATGTTAATATGCAAATTACAACATCATTATATATACGAGATTATAAATACAAGAATTAAAACCTAGTCTTTCGCATTTTCATATGTCAATATGCATATGAAAAACTCATTATATAGATGAGATTATATTTACAAGAATTAAAACCTAGGCTTTCTCCTTTTCATATGGTAATATGCAAATTACAACCTCATTATATAGATGAGATTATAAATACAAGAATTAAAACCTAGTATTTCTCATTTTCATATGTTAATATGCATATTAAAACCTCATTATATATATGTGATTATATTTACAAGAAGTAAAACCTAGCCTTTCTCATTTTCATATGTTAATATGCATATGACAACCTCATTTTATAAATACATGAGAAAATCTACGTTTCTTATTTTATATGAGTTTGTCATTTCATATATGACAACCTCATGTTAATATTTATATATATTAGATTATAAATACATGAATTAAAACCTAATATTTCTCATTTTAATATGTTAATATGTGTAACACCCCAATAAAAATAAGATAATTATTTGATTTAAATTAATATTATATTTATTAATTTAGTTAAATAATTGGAATTATTGGATTATTATTATTATTATTTTGGAATAATAATTATTGGAAAATATATAAGTGTGAAGTAAGGAAAAGAATCCCATTTGGTAAAAGAGTTTTTACGTGAAACAGAGAAGCGGCTGAAAAGTGGAAAGTGGAGAAAGGGCAAAGAGGAAGAGCAAGGGCAAAGGTTGGAGAAGAGAAAAGCTTGGAGCTTAGAGATTGTCGGATTAACTCAGGTAAGGGGGGTTTATCGTCGTTTAATGGGTATTATGGGTTAGCATGTAATGGGTAGTGATAAGCCGTTGAATTGACCCTAATTGGGATTATGAATGCTGGAAAATTATGTTGGATGAACTGTGTTTAGGCTGTAATTGAATCTGTGTTTGGGTTAGTTGTGAATTTCCGAACGTATAGCTTTTTACGGAATTGGAATCGGAGGTCCGGAAGTCCTCCAATGGCGGAAAATGCGGAGAATTCTGCATTCTGCCTTGTGTTAGCGCAGGAACAGCTTCTGTCTTGCGTTAACCGGTTAACCCAGGGTGTTAACCGGTTAACACTGTTATGTATTTTGAATAATTGCTGTTTTGTCTGCGTTAACCGGTTAACCCAGGGCGTTAACCGGTTAACACTGTTAAATTTGGCCAGGAAGCGTGTTCTGTCCTGCGTTAACCGGTTAACCCAGGGCGTTAACCGGTTAACACTGTTGAAAAGTGGGAAAATTGGTATTTAAATGTTGTGTGCCTAATTGATGGTTGCCTATATCGGTGTGTGATATAGTAGGGATTATTTCCCGCTGTTTTGAACAGTATAGGTATTAGTAGAGTGTGCTAATACTGTGTTTAATTATTTGACATGATATGATGTGTTGATACATGTGTTGATAATGTATGATGGTATGCATAATGTTGTGAATGTGTATGTTATGCATGTGTTGTGAATGGACTGTTTTATGGCTTAGAGAGTGAGCATCGGTCCATTGTGGATTATTGTTGTGATGTTGCATTTCTAGGTGATTAGCGTGCATAATGTGGCCTTTATGGTGGTAGCTAATTCCCATGGTGAGGAATTAGTGATGTTAGTCATTTGGACTGTTTTGATGTTTGCATGCTAGGTGAATTAGCGTGCATAGCATGGCCCTTGGGGTGGTAGCTAATTCCCATGGTGAGGAATTAGTGATGTGAGTCACTAGGTCTCAAATGAGTGGGAGTGGTGAGCTTGGTAGCCGTACCTGGATTTGGTCGGTGAAGTTGAACTATATGTTCACGAATAGTCGGTACCGCATGCATGGAGTCTCATTGCATAATATATGTGTAGTGTATAATATGAATGGATGTATTCCAATGTTATACGTGTGTTGTGTTGGCATTGAGCATGAGTATGAATTGTGTTGATATGGAGTATGATATTTGAGTTGATGTGCCGTTACTGAATGTGTGATACGATTAGGGTGATTAATGTGTTAAATTACTTAACATGACATTATATTCTATAATGCTTATTATATCGATTGAGGAACTCACCCTTACAACTATTTTTCAGGTAACGAGCAGTGATTGAGTAGAAGCTAATGCTTGGAGTCTAGTGTAGTCTCCTTAGTGGGTCATGCTCTGATAGATGTAACATCGGGAGGGAACATTTTAATTGTGTTGTTGATGTTTGTTGAACCAGTTTACATGTAGTATGTTACATGTTTTGAATGATCGATTTGATCTCTATCCGCTGCGTATTGTGCGATACTTTATGTTTTGAGTTAAATAATGAGCATGACTAAATAGTATGACGAATGGTGCGAAATAAATGTGTGACACCCTTAATTGCATGATTACTCTGATTTATATGTTGTTATTTTAATTTAATATTTGGGGTATTTTAGAAGGGTGTTACATTAGTGGTATCAGAGCATAGTCGGTCGAGTCGAGTCGTAATTATTCTGTTTCCCCTGTACGGGATAGGTGTTGTATAACCCTATCAGTACTTATTGTTTTATCTTGTTGGGTTCTCAGAATAGAGATGGCTGGAAGAAGTAGAGACGATGCTGCGATTGCTGAGGCTCTGGGTATGCTAGCTGGAGTACTTGGGGGAAATCCGAATGTTGTGGGAATGGGAGCTGCTCGTCAACTGAGTGAGTTCCAGAAGAACAATCCTCCAATGTTCAAGGGAGCATACGATCCAGATGGTGCTCAGAAGTGGTTGAAGGAGATCGAGAGGATCTTCTGAGTGACTGAGTGTGCCGATAACCAGAAGGTCAGGTTCGGTACGCATATGCTGTCAGAGGAAGCAGATGATTGGTGGGTTGCTACCCGCACTGAGTTGGAATCTACTGGGAGTGCTGAGGTCACTTGGGCGGTGTTCAGAGAGAGATTTCTGAGGAAGTACTTTCCAGAGGATGTCAGAGGAAAGAAAGAGATGGAGTTCTTAGAATTGAAGCAGGGTAACAGGTCTGTTACTGAGTATGCTGCTAAGTTCACAGAGCTGTCAAAGTATTACACTCCCTATAATGAGGCTGCTGGAGAATTTTCAAAATGTGTGAAGTTTGAGAACGGGTTACGTCCTGAGATCAAGCAGGCTATTGGGTATCAGCGGATTAGAGTGTTTTCTGATTTGGTGGACTGTTGCAGGATTTTTGAACAGGATTCCAAAGCCAGAGCGGAGAGCTATCAACAGAGGGTTGATAGGAGAGGCAAGAATCAGAATGATCGTGGGAAACCGTATGCAGCTGACAAAGGTTTCCAGAGACAGAGTGGGATGAAGAGGCCTAGTGGGGGAGACTCTAGTGCTCCTGCTAAGTGTTACAGATGTGGTCAGGCGGGACATCGTTTCCACGAGTGTACCAGTGCTGAGAAGAAGTGTTTCAAGTGTGGTAAAGGTGGTCATTTGGCTGCAGAGTGCCGGTTGAAGACTCTGACTTGCTTCAACTGTGGAGAGGTGGGTCATATCAGTCCACAGTGTCCTAAGCCAAAGAAGGAGAATCAGTCGGGAGGCAAGGTCTTTGCTTTATCGGGTTCTGAGACTTCTGCAGACGATCGTTTGATCCGAGGTACGTGTTATATTAATGGCTTTCCTCTTGTAGCTATTATTGACACCGGTGCTACTCATTCCTTTATATCTTTGGACTGTGCTGTGAAACTTAAGTTAGAGATATCTGAGATGCATGGAAGTATAGTGATTGATACTCCTGCGAAGGGTTCAGTGACTACTACTTCAGTTTGTTTGAATTGTCCTTTGAGTATTTTTGGTAGAGACTTTGGGGTAGACCTTGTGTGTCTTCCATTAGTGCAGATTGATGTTATCTTGGGTATGAACTGGTTGGTGTTTAACCGAGTTTCTATCAACTGTTTTGATAAGACTGTGATATTTCCTGAGATTGAGGAAGGTAAGGATTTGTTTCTATCAGCAAGGCAGGTGAATGAGGAAGTAGCAGGTGGGGCAGAGTTGTTTATGCTGTTAGCGACTTTGGAGGCTAAAGATAAACTGGTGATTGGCGATCTAGCCGTGGTGTGTGATTTTCCTGATGTGTTTCCTGAAGAAGTGAATGAATTGCCGCCAGAGCGTGAAGTTGAGTTCTCGATTGATTTGGTACCTGGTACTAGGCCGATGTCGATGGCTCCGTACCGTATGTCTGTTGTTGAGTTAACTGAATTGAAGAGTCAGCTGGAAGATCTGTTGGATAAGAAATTTATTCGTCCGAGTGTGTCACCGTGGGGTGCACCAGTGTTATTGGTTAAGAAGAAAGAAGGTACTATGAGGTTGTGTGTGGACTACAGGCAACTGAATAAAGTGACGATCAAGAATCGGTATCCTTTGCCGAGGATTGATGATTTGATGGATCAGTTGGTTGGTGCGAGTGTGTTCAGCAAGATAGATTTGAGATCGGGATATCATCAGATACGTGTGAAAACTGAGGATATTCAGAAGACTGCTTTCAGAACAAGGTATGGACATTATGAGTATTCTGTAATGCCTTTTGGTGTGACTAATGCGCCTGGAGTATTCATGGAGTATATGAATAGGATTTTCCATCCGTACCTAGATAAGTTTGTTGTGGTGTTTATTGATGACATTTTGGTGTATTCGAAATCTGAAGAAGAGCATGCTGAGCATTTGAGAGTGGTTTTAGAAGTTCTACGAGAAAAGAAGTTATTTGCTAAACTATCCAAGTGTGAATTTTGGTTAGAGGAGGTTAGTTTTCTTGGTCATGTGATTTCAAGAGGTGGTGTTGTTGTTGATCCTTCTAAGATAGAAGCGGTGTCTAAGTGGGAAGCTCCGAAGTCTGTTGCTGAGATTCGAAGTTTCCTTGGATTGGCTGGTTACTATAGGAAATTCATTGAGGGATTTTCTAAGTTGGCATTACCGTTGACGATGTTGACTAGAAAGGGGCAAGCTTTTGTTTGGGACTCAAAATGTGAAGAAGGTTTCCAAGAGTTAAAGAGAAGGTTGACTACTGCTCCTATTCTGATATTACCGAGTTCGTCGGAATCATTTGAGGTTTACTGTGATGCTTCATTGTTGGGTTTGGGTGGTGTGTTGATGCAGAATAAGCAGGTTATAGCTTATGCTTCGAGACAACTGAGGATTCATGAAAGGAACTACCCGACACACGATTTAGAGTTGGCAGCTGTGGTATTTGTTCTGAAGTTATGGAGGCATTACTTGTACGGGTCAAGATTTGAGGTTTTCAGTGACCATAAGAGTTTAAAGTATTTGTTTGATCAGAAAGAGCTGAATATGAGACAGAGGAGATGGTTAGAGTTTCTGAAGGATTATGACTTTGGTTTGAATTACCATCCGGGTAAAGCAAACGTAGTGGCTGATGCATTGAGTCGGAAATCATTGCATATGTCTATGTTAATGGTTAAAGAATTGGATTTAATTGAGCAGTTTAGAGACTTGAGTTTGGTGTGTGAGAGTACTCACAATAGTGTTAAATTGGGAATGTTGAAGTTAACGAGTGGTATTCTGGATGAGATTAGAGAGGGTCAGAAATCCGATGTGCTTTTGGTTGATAAGCTGACTTTAGTGAATCAAGGTCAAGGTGGTGAATTCAGAGTTGATGAGAATGGTGTTTTGAAATTTGGTAATCGGGTGTGTATTCCGGATGTTACCGAACTTAAGAAGAGCATTCTTGAGGAAGGACATCGTAGTGGCCTGAGTATTCATCCTGGAGCTACGAAGATGCATCATGATTTGAAAAAGTTATTTTGGTGGCCGGGAATGAAAAGAGAAATTGTGAGTTTTGTTTATTCCTGTTTGACTTGTCAGAAGTCAAAGATTGAGCATCAGAAGCCGTCTGGGCTAATGCAACCGTTGGCTATTCCAGAGTGGAAGTGGGATAGTATCAGTATGGATTTTGTTTCGGGTTTACCGAGGACAAGTAGGAATTTCGAAGCTATTTGGGTGATTGTTGATAGATTGACGAAATCGGCTCATTTTATTCCAATCAGAATGGATTATCCGTTAGAGAGATTAGCCGAGTTGTATATTGAGAAGATTGTAAGTTTGCATGGTATTCCGTCGAGTATTGTTTCGGACAGAGATCCTAGATTTACATCGAAGTTCTGGGAAGGTTTGCAGAGGGCTTTGGGAACTAAGCTGAGATTGAGTTCTGCATATCATCCGCAGACTGATGGTCAGACTGAGAGGACGATTCAGTCACTGGAGGATCTTTTGAGAGCTTGTGTTTTGGAAAAGGGAGGTGCTTGGGATTGTTATTTGCCTTTGATTGAGTTTACCTACAACAATAGTTTTCATTCGAGCATTGGTATGGCACCGTTTGAAGCTTTGTATGGTAGGAGATGTCGGACACCTTTATGTTGGTATGAGTCCGGTGAGAGTGCTGTGGTTGGACCGGAGATTGTTCAACAAACTACGGAAAAGATTAAGATGATTCAGAAGAAGATGAGAATTGCTCAGAGTCGTCAGAAGAGTTATCACGACAAGAGGAGGAAGTCACTTGAGTTTCAAGAGGGAGATCATGTGTTTCTTCGTGTCACTCCGATAACTGGAGTTGGTCGAGCTTTGAAGTCGAAGAAGTTGACACCTCGATTTATTGGTCCTTATCAGATTTTGGAGAGAATAGGGGAGGTAGCCTATCGTATCGCTTTACCGCCGTCGCTTGCGAATTTGCATGAGGTTTTTCATGTGTATCAGCTGAGGAGGTACATTCATGATCCGTCGCATGTAGTCCAAATAGATGATGTACAGGTGAGAGTTAACCTGACTTTTGAAACATCACCTATGAGGATTGAGGATCGAGAGTTGAAGCAGTTGCGGGGTAAAGAGATTGCCTTGGTGAAGGTAGCTTGGGGAGGACCAGCAGGTGGCAATGTGACTTGGGAACTGGAGAGTCAGATGAAGGAGTCTTATCCGGAGTTATTCGCTTGAGGTATGTTTTCGAGGACGAAAACTCTTTTAGTGGGGGAGAGTTGTAACACCCCAATAAAAATAAGATAATTATTTGATTTAAATTAATATTATATTTATTAATTTAGTTAAATAATTGGAATTATTGGATTATTATTATTATTATTTTGGAATAATAATTATTGGAAAATATATAAGTGTGAAGTAAGGAAAAGAATCCCATTTGGTAAAAGAGTTTTTACGTGAAACAGAGAAGCGGCTGAAAAGTGGAAAGTGGAGAAAGGGCAAAGAGGAAGAGCAAGGGCAAAGGTTGGAGAAGAGAAAAGCTTGGAGCTTAGAGATTGTCGGATTAACTCAGGTAAGGGGGGTTTATCGTCGTTTAATGGGTATTATGGGTTAGCATGTAATGGGTAGTGATAAGCCGTTGAATTGACCCTAATTGGGATTATGAATGCTGGAAAATTATGTTGGATGAACTGTGTTTAGGCTGTAATTGAATCTGTGTTTGGGTTAGTTGTGAATTTCCGAACGTATAGCTTTTTACGGAATTGGAATCGGAGGTCCGGAAGTCCTCCAATGGCGGAAAATGCGGAGAATTCTGCATTCTGCCTTGTGTTAGCGCAGGAACAGCTTCTGTCTTGCGTTAACCGGTTAACCCAGGGTGTTAACCGGTTAACACTGTTATGTATTTTGAATAATTGCTGTTTTGTCTGCGTTAACCGGTTAACCCAGGGCGTTAACCGGTTAACACTGTTAAATTTGGCCAGGAAGCGTGTTCTGTCCTGCGTTAACCGGTTAACCCAGGGCGTTAACCGGTTAACACTGTTGAAAAGTGGGAAAATTGGTATTTAAATGTTGTGTGCCTAATTGATGGTTGCCTATATCGGTGTGTGATATAGTAGGGATTATTTCCCGCTGTTTTGAACAGTATAGGTATTAGTAGAGTGTGCTAATACTGTGTTTAATTATTTGACATGATATGATGTGTTGATACATGTGTTGATAATGTATGATGGTATGCATAATGTTGTGAATGTGTATGTTATGCATGTGTTGTGAATGGACTGTTTTATGGCTTAGAGAGTGAGCATCGGTCCATTGTGGATTATTGTTGTGATGTTGCATTTCTAGGTGATTAGCGTGCATAATGTGGCCTTTATGGTGGTAGCTAATTCCCATGGTGAGGAATTAGTGATGTTAGTCATTTGGACTGTTTTGATGTTTGCATGCTAGGTGAATTAGCGTGCATAGCATGGCCCTTGGGGTGGTAGCTAATTCCCATGGTGAGGAATTAGTGATGTGAGTCACTAGGTCTCAAATGAGTGGGAGTGGTGAGCTTGGTAGCCGTACCTGGATTTGGTCGGTGAAGTTGAACTATATGTTCACGAATAGTCGGTACCGCATGCATGGAGTCTCATTGCATAATATATGTGTAGTGTATAATATGAATGGATGTATTCCAATGTTATACGTGTGTTGTGTTGGCATTGAGCATGAGTATGAATTGTGTTGATATGGAGTATGATATTTGAGTTGATGTGCCGTTACTGAATGTGTGATACGATTAGGGTGATTAATGTGTTAAATTACTTAACATGACATTATATTCTATAATGCTTATTATATCGATTGAGGAACTCACCCTTACAACTATTTTTCAGGTAACGAGCAGTGATTGAGTAGAAGCTAATGCTTGGAGTCTAGTGTAGTCTCCTTAGTGGGTCATGCTCTGATAGATGTAACATCGGGAGGGAACATTTTAATTGTGTTGTTGATGTTTGTTGAACCAGTTTACATGTAGTATGTTACATGTTTTGAATGATCGATTTGATCTCTATCCGCTGCGTATTGTGCGATACTTTATGTTTTGAGTTAAATAATGAGCATGACTAAATAGTATGACGAATGGTGCGAAATAAATGTGTGACACCCTTAATTGCATGATTACTCTGATTTATATGTTGTTATTTTAATTTAATATTTGGGGTATTTTAGAAGGGTGTTACAATATGCACATGACAGTCTCATTATATTGATGAGATTATAAATACAAGATTTAAAACCTAGTATTTCTCATTATCATATGTTAATATGCATATGACAAACTCATTATATAAATGAGATTATATTTACAAGAATTAAAACCTAGTCTTTCTCATTTTCATATGTTAATATGAAAATTACAACCTCATTATATTTATGAGATTATAAATAAAAGTATTAAAACCTAGTCTTTCTCATTTTCATATGTTAATATGCATATTACAACCTCATTATATAGATGATATTATATTTCAATGAAGTAAAACCTAGCATTTTTCATTTTCATATGTTAATATGCATGTTACATCCTAATTATATATATGATATTATAAATTATAGAATTAAAACCTAGCATTTCTCATTTTTGTTTGTTAATATGCATATGACAACCTCATTATATAAATTAGATTATAAATACAAGAATTAAAACCTTGCCTCTCTCATTTTCATATGTGAATATGCATATGACAACCTCATTATATAGCTGAGATTATAAATAGAAGAAGTAAAACATTGCCTTTCTCATTCTCATATGTCAAAATACATATTACAACCTCATTATATAGATGATATTAAACTTAAAAGAAATAAAACCTAGCCTTTCTCATTTTCATATGTTAATATGCATATTACAACCTCACGATATAGATGATATTATATTTAAATGAAGTAATACCTAGCATTTCTCATTTTGATATGTTATTGTGCTAATTACAACCTCATTACAAAAATTAAAACCTAGAATTTGTCATTTTCATATATTAATATACATATGACAACCTCATTATCTTGATGAGATTATGAATACAAGAATTAAAACATAGCCTTTCTTATTTTCATATGTTAATATACATATTACAATCTCATTATATAGATGAGATTAGATTTACAAGAAGTAATACCTAGCCTTTCTCATTTTCATATGTTAATATGCAGATGACAACCTCTTCATACATATTAGATTATATATACAAGAACTAAAACCTAGACTTTCTAATTTTCATATGTTAACATGCATATTACTACCTTATTATATAGAATAGCCTATAAATACATGAATCAAAACATAGCCTTTATCATTTTCATATGTTAATACGCATATGACAACCTCATTATATATATGAGATTATAAATTCAAGAATTAAATCCTAACATTTGTCATTTTCATATGTTAATATGAATATGACAACCTCATTATATAGATAAGATTATAAATACAAGAATTACATCCTAGTCGTTCTCATTTTCATGTGTTAATATACATATGACAACCTCATTATATAGATGAGATTATATTTACAAGAAGTAAAACCTATCTTTTCTCATTTTCATATGTTAACATGCATATGACAACCTAGTTATATATATAAGATTATAAATACAAGAAGTAAAAGCCAGCCTTTCTTATTTTCATATGTTAATATGCATATTACAACCTCATTATATAGATTAGATTATAAATAGAAGAAGTAAGACCTAACGTTTTGCATTTTCATATGTTAATATTCATATTACAACCTCATTGAATATATTAGATTATATTATCAAGAATTAACACCTATGCTTTTTCATTTTCATATGTTTTTATGCATATAACAACCTCATGATATAGATGAGATTATATTTACAAGAAGTAAAATCTAACATTTCTCATTTTCACATGTTAATATGCATACTACTACCTCATTATATAGATGAGATTATAAATACAAGATATAGAACATAGTGTTTTTCAGTTTCATATGTTAATATGCATATTACAAACTCATCATATAGATGAGATTATATTTATAAAAACTAAAACCTAGCCTTTCTCATTTTCATATGTTAATATGCATATTACAACTTCGTTATATATATGAGATTATAATTACAACAAGGTAAACCTATCCTTTCTTATTTCCATGTGTTATATGCATAAGACAACCTTATTATATAGATGATATTATAAATACAAGAATTAAAACCTAGACTGTCTCATTTTCATATGTTAATATGCATATTGAAACCTCATTAATTATATGAGATTATATATACAAGAAGTAAAACCTAGCCTTTATCATTTTGATATGTTAATATTCAAATGACAAACTCATTATACAGATTAGATTATAAATACAAGAATTAAAACCTAGCATTTGTCATATTCATATGTTAATATGCATATGACAACCTCACTATATAGATTAGATTATAAATACAAGAATTGAAACCTAGCCTTTCTCATTTTCTTATGTTAATATGCATCTGAAAACCTCATTATATATATGAGATTATATTTACAAGAAGTAAAACCTATCCTTTCTCATTTTGATATGTTAATATTCAAATTACAACCTCATTATATAGCTTATATAGCTGAGATTATATTTATAAGAAGTAAAACCTAGACTTTATCATTTTCATATGTTAATATGCATATTACAACCTCATTATATAGATGATATTGTATTTCAAAGATGTAAAACCTAGCATTTCATATTTTCATATGTTAATATGCATGTTACTACCTCATTATATAGATGAGATTATAAATTCAAGAATTAAAACCTAGCATTTCACATTTTCATATGTTAATATGCATGTTACTACCTCATTATATAGATGAGATTATAAATTCAAGAATTAAAACCTAGCATTTCTCATTTTCATACGTTAATATGCATATGACAACCCCATCATTATAAATACAAGAAGTAAAAGCTAGCCTTTCTTATTTTCATATGTTAAAATGCATATTACAACCTCATTATATAGATGATATTAAATTTAAAAGAATTAAAACCTAGCATTTATCATTTTCATATGTTAATATGCATATTACAACCTCATCATATAGATGATATTATATTTAAAAGAAGTAATACCTAACCTTCTAATTTTGATATGTTAATGTGCAAATTACAACCTCATTATAAGAATTAAAATCTAGAATTTGTCATTTTCTATTGTTAATATGCATATGAAAACCTTATTATATAGATGAGATTATAAATACAAGAATTAAAACATATGTTAAAATAGATATTACTATCTCATTATATAGATGAGATTAGATTTACAAGAAGTAATACCTAACCTTTCTCATTTTCATATGTTAATATGCTGATGACTACCTCGTTATATAGATGAGACTATATTTACAAGAAGTAGAATCTAGACTTTTTTATTTTCATATGTTAACATGCATATTACAAACTTCTTATATAGAATAGCTTATAAATAGATGAATCAAAACCTAGCCTTTATCATTTTCATATGTAAATACGCATATGACAACCTCATTATATAGATGAGATTATAAATACAAGAATTAAAACCTTGCATTTCTCATTTTCATATGATAATATGAATATGACAACCTCATTATAGTTATGAGATTATAGATACAAGAATTAAATCCTAGTCGTTCTCATTTTCATATGTTAATATGCATATGACAACTTCATTATATAGATGAGATTATATTTACGAGAAATAAAACCTAGTTTTTTTCATTTTCATATGTTAACATGCAAATTACAATCTCATTATATATATTAGATTATAAATACAAAAATTAAACCTATCCTTTCTCATTTTCATAAGTTAATATGCATATGACAACCTAATTATATATATAAGATTATAAATAAAACAATTAAAACCTAGCCTTTCTCAATTTCATATGTTAATATAAATATTACAACCTAATTATACAGATGAGATAATATTTTAAAAAAAGTAATACCTAGACTTTCTCATTTTCATTTGTTAATATGCATATTACAACCTCATTATATATATGAGATTATATATAGAAGAAGTAAAACCTAACGTTTCACATTTTCATATGTTAATATTCATATTACAACCTCATTATATAGATGAGATTATAATAACAAGAATTAAAACCTATGCTTTTTCATTTTCATATGTTAATATGCATATGATAACCTCATGATATAGAAGAGATTATATTTACAAGAACTAAAACCTAGCCTTTCTCATTTTCTCATGTTAATATGCATACTACTACCTCATTATATAGATGAGATTATAAATACAAAATATAAAACCTAGAGTTTCTCATTTTCATATGTTAATATGCATATTACAAACTCATTATATATATATATGAGATTATATTTACAAGAAGTAAAACCCAGCGTTTCTCATTTTCACATGTTAATATGCATATTACAAATTCATTATATAGATAATATTATATTTACAAGAACTAAAACCAAGCCTTTCTCATTTTCATATGTTAACATGCATATTACAACCTCATTATATAGATGAGATTATAATTACAACAAGTAAAATCTATCCTTTCTCATTTTCAGGAGTTATATGCATTGGACAACCTCATTATATAGATGATACTATAAATACAAGAATTAAAACCTAGGCGGTCTCATTTTCATATGTTAATATGCATATTAAAATATCATTAAATATATTAGATTATATTCACAAGAAGTAAAACCTAACCTTTCTCATTTTGATATGTTAATATTCAAATTACAACCTCATTATATAGATAAGATTATAAATACAAGAATTGAAACCTAACCTTTCTCATTTTCTTATGTTAATATGCATCTGACAACCTCATTAATAGATGAGATTATATTTACAAGAAGTAAAACCTAGAATTTCTCATTTTCATATGTTAATAAGCATATTCAGCCTCATTATGTAGATGAGATTATATATACAAGAATTAAAACCTAGGCTTTCTCATTTTCATATGTTAATATGCATCTCAAAACCTCATTATATAGATGAGATTATTTTGAGAATAAGTAAAACCTATCCTTTCACACTTTGATATGTTAATATTCAAAATTACAACCTCATTATATAGCTTATATAGCCGAGATTAGATTTACAAGAAGTAAAACCTAGCCTTTATCATATTTATATGTTAATATGCATATTACAACCTCACTATATAGATGATATTATATTTAAAAGAAATAAAACCTAGCATTTCTCAGTTTCATATGTTAATATGCATGTTACAACCTCATTATATAGATGAGATTATAAATACAAGAATTAAAACCTAACATTTCTCATTTTCATATGTTAATATGCATATGACAAACTCCTTATATAGATGAGATTATAAATACAAGAATTAAAACCTAGCCTTTCTCATTTTCATATGTTAATATGAATATGACAACCTCATTATATAGATGAGATCATAAATAGAAGAAGTAACACATTGCCTTTTCTCGTTCTCATATGTTAAAATACATATTACAACCTCATTATATAGATGATATTAAATTTAAAAGAAATAAAACCTTGCCTTTCTCATTTTCATTTTGATATGTAAATGTGCAAATTACAACCTCATTACAAGAATTAAAACCTAGAATTTGTCATTTTCATATGTTAATATGCATATGACAAACTTATTATATAGTTGATATTATAAATACATGAATTAAAACATAGAATTTATCATTTTCATATGTTAATATGCATATTACAATCTCATTATATAGATGAGATTAGATTTACAAGAAATAATACCTAGCCTTTCTCATTCTCATTATATATAAGAGATTATATTTACAAGAAGTAGAACCTAGAGTTACTCATTTTCATATGTTAAAATGCATATTACAACCTTATTATATAGAATAAATTATAAATACATGAATCAAAACTTAGTCTTTCTCATTTTCATATGTTAATACGCATATGACAATCTCATTATATATATGAGATTATAAATACAAGAATTAAAACCTAGCATTTCTCATTTTCATATGTTAATATTAATATCACAACCTCATTATATAGATGAGATTATAAATACAAGAGTTAAATCCTAGTTGTTCTCATTTTCATATGTTAATATGCATATGACAACCTCATTATATAGATGAGATTATATTTACAAGAAGTAAAACCTAGCTTTTCTCATTTTCATATGTTAATATGCATATGACAACCTAATTATATATATAAGATTATAAATACAAGAATTTAAACCTAGCCTTTCTCATTTTCTTATGTTAATATAAATATTACAACCTAATTATACAGATGAGATAATATCAACAAGAAGTCATACCTAGTCTTTCTCATTTTCATTTGTTAGTATGCATATTACAACCTCATTATATAGATGAGATTATAAATACGAGAAGTAATACCTAATGTTTCGCATTTTCATATGTTAATATTCATATTACAACCTCATCTATATAGATGACATTATAACAACAATAATTAAAACTTAGGCTTTCTCATTTTCATATGTTAATGTGCATACGACAACCTCATGATATAGATGAGATTATATTTGCAAGAATGTAAAAACCTAGCATTTCTCATTTTCACATGTTAATATTTATACTACAACCTCATTATATAGATGATATTATAAATATAAGATATAAAACCTAATGTTTCTCATATACATATGTTAATATGCATATTACAAACTCATTATATATATGAGATTATATTTACAAGAAGTAAAACCTAGCGATTCTCATTTTCACATGTTAATATGCATATTACAAACTCATTATATAGATGAGATTATAGTTACAAGAACTAAAACCTAGACTTTCTTATTTTCATATGTTAATATGCATATTACAACCTCATTATAAATATGTGATTATAATTACAACAAGTAAATCCTATCCTTTCTCATTTTCATGTGTTATATGCATAGGACAACCTTATTATATAGATGATATTATAAATACAAGAATTAAAACCTAGGCTGTCTCATTTTCATATGTTAATATGTATATTAAAACCTCATTAAATATATGAGATTATATTGACAAGAAGTAAAACCTAGCCTTTGTCATTTTGATATGTTAATATGCATATGAAAACCTCATTATATAGATGAGATAATAAATACAAAAATTAAAACCTAACCTTTCACATTTTCTTATGTTAATATGAATATGACAACATCATTATATAGATGAGCTTATATTTACAAGAAAAAAAACCTAGACTTTCTCATTTTCATATGTTAATATGCATATTCAGCCTCATTATGTAGATGCGATTATAAACACTAGAATTAAAACCCAGGATTTCTCATTTTCATATGTTAATTTCCATATTAAAACCTCATTAAATAGATGAGATTATTTTTAGAAGAATTAAAACCTATCCTTTTTTCATTTTGATATGTTAATATTCAAATTACAACCTCATTATATAGCTTATATAGCTGAGATTATATTTACAAGAAATAAACCTAGCCTTTATCAATTTCATATGTTAATATGCATATTAAAACCTCATTATATAGATGATATTATATTTTAAAGAAGTAAAACCTAGCATTTCGTATTTTCATATGTTAATATGCATGTTACCACCTCATTATATAGAGGAGATTATAAATACAAGAATTAAAACCTAGCATTTCTCATTTTACTATATTAATCTTCATATGACAACCTCATTATATAAATGAGATTATAAATACAAGAATTAAAACTCAGCCTAACTCATTTTCATAGGTTAATATGCATATGACAACCTCATTATATAGATGAGATTATAAATAGAAGAAGTAAAACATTGCCTTTCTCATTCTCATATGTTAAAATGCATATTACAGCCTCATTATATAGATGATATTAAATTTAAAAGAAATAAAACCTAGCCTTTCTCATTTTCATATGTTAATATGCATATTACAACCTCATGATATAGATGATATTATATTTGCAAGAAGTAATACCTAGCCTTTCTCATTTTGATATGTTAATTTGCAAATTACAACCTCATTACAAGAATTAAAACCTAGAATTTGTCATTTTCATATGTTAATATGGATATGACAACCTTATTATATAGATGACATTGTAAATACTAGAATTAAAACATAGCATTTCTTATTTTCATATGTTAATATGCATATTACATTCTCATTATATAGATGAGATTAGATTTACAAGAAGTAATACCTAGCCTTTCTCATTTTCGTAAGTTAATATGTAGATGACAACCTCATTATATAGATGAGATTATATTTACAAGAAGTAGCACCTAGAGTTTCTCATTTTCATATGTTAACATGCATATTACAAACTTATTATATAAAATAGATTATAAATACAAGAATCAAAACCTAGCCTTTCTCATTTTCATATATTAATATGCATATGACAACCTCATTATATAGATGAGATTATAAATACAAGAATTAAAACCTAGCATTTCTAATTTTCATATGTTAATATGAATATGACAACCTCATTGTATAGATGAGATTAAAAATACAAGAATTAAATCCTAGTCGTTCTCATTTTCATATGTTAATATGCATATGAAAACCTCATTATATAGATGAGATTATATTTACAAGAAGTAAAACCTAGCTTTCATCATTTTCATATGTTAACATGCAAATTACAATCTCATTATATAGATTAAATTATAAATACAAGAATTAAACTTGCCTTTCTCATTTTCATATGTTAATATGCACATAGCAATCTAATTATATATATAAGATTATGAATACCAGAATTAAAACCTAGCCTTTCCCATTTTCATATGTTAATATAAATATTACAACCTAATTATACAGATAAAAATATATTTACAAGAAGTAATACCTAGTCTTTCTCATTTTCATTTGTTAGTATGCATATTACAACCTCATTATATAGATGGGATTATAAATACAATAAGTAAAGCCTAACGTTTCACATTTTCATATGTTAATATTCATATTATAACTTCATTATATAGATGAGATAATAATAAGAATGATTAAAACCTAGCATTTCTCATTTTCACATGTTAATATGCATACTACAAACTCATTATATAGATGAGATTATAAATACAAGATATAAAACCTAGCATTACTCATTTTCATATGTTAATATGCATATTAAAAACTCATTATATATATGAGATAAATTTACAAGTAAAACCTAGCGTTTCTCACTTTCATATGTTAATATGCATATTACAAACTCATTATATAGATGAGATTATATTTAGCAGAACTAAAACCTAGCCTTTCTCATTTTTATATGTTAATATGCATATGACAACCTCATTATATAGATGAGATTATAATTACAACAAGTAAAACCTATCCTTTCTCATTTTCATGTGTTATATGGATAGGACAACCTCATTATATAGATGATATTATAAATACAAGAATTAAAATCTAGGCTGTCTCCTTTTCATATGTTAATATGCATATTAAAACCTTATTAAATATATGAGATTATATTTACAAGAAGTAAAACCTAGCCTTTCTCGTTTTGATATGTTAATATTCAAATTACAACCTCATTATATATATTAGATTATAAATACAAGAAAGAAAACCTAGCATTTGTCATTTTCATATGTTAATATGCATATGACAATCTGAGATTATAAATACAAGAATTGAAACCTAGCCTTTTTCATTTTCTTATGTTAAAATGCATTTGACAACCTCATTATATAGATGAGGTTATATTTTACAAGAAGTGAAACCTAGCCTTTCTCATGTTCATATGTTAATATGCATATTCAGCCTCATTATGTAGATGAGATTATAAATACAAGAATTAAAACCTAGGCTTTCTCATTTTCATATGTTAATATGCATATTACAACCTCGTTATATATATGAGATTGTACTTACAAGAAGCAATACATAGTCTTTCTCATTTTTATATTTTAATATGCATATGACCACCTTATTATATATATGAGATTATATTTACAAGAAGTAGAACCTAGACTTTCTCATTTTCATATCTTTACATGCAAATTACAACATCATTATATAAAATTGGTTATAAAAATCCCACTTGTGTACAAGGATTCTATTTATAGAATCACTTGTATGGGCTACAAGCTAAAAAGCCCACTTAATTGTATGTGGCCCATATCTTATGATATGCCAAAATCACATAAGCGTGTGGTACCTTACCATATTTCATATTTTACTTAAGTACAATGTATCTTACGATGTTCTACAATTCACTTAAGTGCACTGTACCTTACGGTATTCCTTAGTTACTCTATCTCTCATCAATCCATTCTTTTATGTGTGACCCTGTAGGTTTTCGCAACATTAGCAATTATATTAAATGATGTATTTAACATACTAAACAGTGAACGGTATCTAGCAACACATCACTACTACCCAAGACACGAAAATGTCATGTGATTTGACAAATCATTTTGTGATAATACTTATGTGTATAATTACCATTTTTGCCCTTATGTCTATATTGAACACAAGGCATAGACCGTGTCATCCTTGTCCAGTTCAATATTGGGCCCGTAGACATTTATCCTGTTATGCAGGATGGGAAAATTCTGTCTAGGTCACTCATGTCCCTCATCATGCTTTGTGGAGTACCCATCAACTGTCTTTATGGTCATCCAGTTACGGACAAAGTTTGATCAACAATAAGGCACTCAACTCTACATCTAGGGTACATAGTGGTTTCAGGTCAAAGGGTGGTATACACCATTATCACCATGAGAATAACTTATGAAACTTAGCATAACATTCTATATAGTATTATCATAGCGGGTCAATCCAGTATAAATATTACTCTCAATATTCATACTTATGTTTAAGACTTGATAACTCCTTATCCATGATCCATGAGACGTGATCATCAGTCTATATACATAATAGTCTTAATTCTTTAATGTTATCCCACTTCACAACAAACCTCGACTACGGATACTATAAGAATAGTGTCATTATGTTTAATAGGATCTCATGATTAAGTCACACTTGATACATTAAACGAACTAGCTATTCTAGGGACTTTATAAAACAAACATAATAAAGAAAAAGTCTTTTATTTTTAATGAATAATCCGATCCAAGTACCAAAAGTATTGGCCTTTAGGGCTTACACCAACAAATATGCATACTACAACCTCATTATTTAGATGATTTTTATTTACAAGAAGTAATACCTAGTCTTTCTCATTTCATATGTTAATATGCATATTAAAACCTTATTATATAGATGATATTATAAATACAAGAAGTAAAACCTAGCCTTTCTCATTTTCAAATGTTAACATGCATATTACAACCTCATTATATAGATGAGATTATAATAACAAAAATTAAAACCTAGCCTTTCTCATTTTCATATGTTAATATGCATATGACAACCTCATTATATAGATAAGATTATATTTAGAAGAAGTAAAACTAGCCTTTCTCATTTTCATATATTAATAGGCATATCACAACCTCATTATATAGAATAGATTATAAATATAAGATATAAAACCTAGTGTTTCTCTTTTTCATATGTTAATTTGCATATTACAAACTTATTATATATATGAGATTATATTTACAAGAAATAAAACCTAACCTTTCTCATTTTCATATGTTAATATGCATATTACAACCTCTTTATATAGATGAGATTATAATTACAACAAGTAAAACCTATCATTTCTCATTTTCATATGTTAATATTCATATGACAAGCTCACTATATGGATGATATTATAAATACAAGAATTAAAACTTAGTCTGTCTCATTTTCATATGTTAATATGCATTTTACAAACTCATTATATAGATGAGATTATACTTACAAGAAGTAAAACCTAACCTTTTTCAGTTTCATATGTTAATATGCATATTACAACCTCACTATATAAATTAGATTATAAATACAAGAACTAAAAACTAGCATTTGTCATTTTCATATGTTAATATGCATATGACAACCTCATTATAAAGATGAGATTTTAAATACAAGAATAAAAACATAGCCTTTCTCATTTTCATATGTTAATATGCATATGACAACCTCATTATATAGATGAGATTATATTTGCAAGAAGTAAAACCTTGCCTTTCTCATTTTCATATGTTAATATGCATATTACAACCTCATTATATAGATGATATTATATTTCAAAGAAGTAAAACCTAGCATTTTTCATTTTCATATGTTAATATGCATATTACAACCTCATTGTATAGATGAGATTATAATTAAAACAAGTAAAACATATCCTCTCTCATTTTCATATGTTAATATGCATAGGACAACCTTTTTATATAGATTATATTATAAATACAAGAATTAAAACCTAGGCTGTCTCATTTTGAGATGTTAATATGCGTACTAAAACCTCATTAAATATATGAGATTATATTTACAAGAAGTAAAACCTAGTTTTTCTCATTTTGATATGTTAATATTCAAATTACAACTTCATTATATAGATTAGATTATAAATACCAGAATTAAAATCTAGCATTTGTCGTTTTCATATGTTAATAGGCATATGACAACCTCATTATATAAATGAGATTAAAAATACAAGAATTGAAACCTAGCCTTTCTAATTTTCTTATGTTAATATGCATCTGACAACCTTTATTATATGTACAAGAAGTAAAACCTACATTTCTCATTTTCAAATGTTAATATGCATATTCAGCCTCATTATGTATATGAGATTATAAATACCTAGGCTTTCTCATTTTCATATGTTAATATGCATATTATAACCACATTATATAGATGAAATTATAAATACAAGAATTAAAGTCTAGCCTTTCTCATTTTCATATGTTAATTTGCATATGAAAATCTCATTATATAGATGAGATTATAGATACAAGAATTAAAATCTAACCTTTCTCATTTTCATATGTTAAGGTGCATATTACAACCTCATTATATATATGAGATTATATTTACAAGAAATAATACCTAACCTTTCTCATTTTTATAAGTTAATATGCATATGATAACCTAATTATATCTATGAGATTATATTTACAAGAAGTAGAACCTAGACTTTCTCATTTTCATATCTTAACATGCAAATTACAACCTCATTATATAGAATAGGTTATAAATACAAGAATTAAAACTTAGCCTTTCTCATTTTCATATGTTAATATTCATATAACAACCTAATTATATAGATGAGATTATAAATACAAGAATTAAAACCTAGTATTTTTCATTTTCATATGTTAATATGCATATTACAACCTCATTATATAGATAAGATTTTATTTACAAGAAGTAATACTTAGTCTTTCTCATTTTCATATGTTAATATGCATATTACAACCTCATTATATAGATGATATTATAAATACAAGAATTAAAATCTAGTCTTTCTTATTTTCATATTTAATATGCATATGACAACCTAATCATATAGATGAGATTATAACTAAAAGAATTAAAACCTAGTCTTTCTCATTTTCATATGTTAATATGCATATGACAAACTCATCATATAGATATGATTATACTTAGAAGTAAAACTAGCCTTTCTCATTTTGATATATTAATATGCATATTACAACCTCATTATATAGGTGAGATTATAAATACAAGATGTAAAACCTAGCGTTTATCTTTTTCATATGTTAATTTGCATATTACAAACTTATTATATATATGAGATCATATTTACAAGAAGTCAAACCTAGCCTTTCTCATTTTCATATGTTAATATGCATATTTCAACCTCATTATATAGATGAGATTATAATTACAACAAGTAAAACCTATCATTTCTCATTTTCATATGTTAATATGCATATGACAAGCTCATTATATAGATGATATTATAAATACAATAATTAAAACCTAGTCTGTCTCATTTTCATATGTTAATATGCATGTTACAACCTCATTATATAGTTGAGATTATAAATACAAGAATTAAAACCTATCCTTTCTCATTTTTATATGTTAATATGCAAATTACAACCTAATTATATAGATTAGATTATAAATAAAATAATTAAAACCTAGCATTTGTCATTTTAATATGTTTTTATGCATATGACAACCTCATTATCAAGATGAGATTATAAATACAAGAATTAAAACATAGTCTTTCTTATTTTCATATGTTAATATGCAAATTACAACCTCATTATATAAAATAGATTATAAATACAAGAATTAAAACATAACCTTTCTAATTTTCATATGTTAATATGCATATGACAACATCATTATATAGATGAGATTATATTTACAAGAATTAAAACCTAGCCTTTCTCATTTTCATATGTTAATATGCATATGAAACCTCATTATATAGATAAGATTATAAATAGAAGAAGTGAAACCTAGCATTTCTCATTTTCATATGTTAATATGTGTCGTACCCTAAAAATTTGTCCTCCAACTTTTCTTATTACATCATTCAACCACTTCTTCCAAGGACCATTATACACGTCTCATGCTTCATACACATGCATAAATCATTCATGATGGGCTCAGGATTGTCAACTTGTAAAGTTAAGATTTTGAGTTGATTGACCCTAGGGGGATGGACTTTCCAATTTGGCCTTTGAAGTCATGTTTTCAATTGGGGCCCATGGCGGTGTTTGTTTTGTTCCAAAGTTATGTGGATAAGTCTAACTCCAATTGATTCATGGTTTGATTAAATTCAGGGTGATCCTAGAAGCAATTCCAGTTCAATTTCATCAGGTTTTTTAAAGTAGTTGAATAATGGACTTGATATCAAATTTCAAAATTGCTCTTCTTGATCCTAATTCCTATTTAATGTTGGAGTTTTAAGTAATTCCATTTCTTTTTGAATTGATTGGACCATTGAAAATGAGTTTAAATGTGAAAATTGATTTAATTAATTTCCCAATGCGATTTTGGAGTTTATTTTTAATCATTTATGATTGTTTTTTAAAAAATCGATTCGACTTCGAAGTTGATGTTAATTTCAATTAATTTTGAAATTGGGATTAATATTGAAGTTAAACTTGTTTTTTTTTATTTTGAAATTTGGGTTTTGTTATAGTCAAGGCCCATTAAATCCATGAGCCCATTAGATTATTCACCCATTAATAATGAAATTGGTTTCAGTCAAGGCCCATTAACCCTTTGGCCCACTGATTTAGTCATTTCAAAAAGAAAAGAGAGAAAGAAATTGAAATTAAAACCCAACACCATGAAGCAAGTGGAAATTTAAATATCAGTATAGAAATATCAGTACAAGTCCATTTATACACCAGTACATAACAGGAACAGAAGTAGTACGTATACAATACGCACGCCTAAATGCCAATACAAATGCCATACTTGTAATGTACGAGCGTCCAAACGAGAAGACGTCGTACGCACATCTTCGACCTGCAATGAACAGAACCAGAAGCAATTCACCTACAAAGAAAACGATGGCAGAGTTAGCAAAGAGGAGAAATAAGATAAACTCATGTCCTTACATTTTTCACCTAGCATCGTTGGTTTTGAGGGTCCTCACTTCCCAACGATTTTCCTAACTAATTTAACCGTCTCGTAACCAACTTTTATGACAACTATCAAATTTTCTAACCAACTCAGAAATCGGGGAAAGAATTTGGGATGAATTGAAGAGTGAATCGATAACCGTTTGCCACTATTATATATACCTGATTGGGATCATTCATTTGGGTCTTCTTCTTCCTCTGGGATTTCACATTCTGCACAATCCTCCATTCTTTCTGCATAAATCTTCCTCCTGCTATAAGATCCATTGCTGCATAAGACTCCAGATTTTCGCAAATCCTTCATTTTGCTCATCGGTTCTTCTATAAAGCACAACCAATAAAAGGAACGACCGTCTTCTTCCTACTGTAATTAATCTTATAAATCTCATATAAATATAACATTCTAATTAGATAAGTCCCATAATGAGAACCTTATTTTTATATGAGAATGATAAGGATAATTATTAGCCTTTAGATTACAAATAAATGTTTAAAATTAAAAAATCATTTAAAGAACATGTGTGTCTTTTCATATGACTAATAAATGATTAAAGAGACACACATGTTCTTTATATATACTTTTTAGTATCGTCCATTTATTTTTAAACTAAAGGCTAATATTTATTCTTATAAATCTCATATAAATATAACATTCTCATTAGATAAGCCTGCATAATGAGAATCTTATTTTTATATGAGAATGATAAGAATAATTATTAGCCTTTAGATTAAAAATGAATATTTAAATTAAAAAAATCATTTAAAGAACATGCGTGTCTTTTCATATAAATAATAAATGTTTAAAGAGACGCACATGTTCTTTATATATACTTTTTAATATACTCAATTTATTTTTAAATTAAAGGCTAATATTTATTCTTATAAATCTCATATAAATATAACATTCCCATTAGATAAGACCCCATAATGAGAATCTTATTTTTATATGAGCATGATAAGAATAATTATTAGCATTTAGATTAAAAATCAATGTTTAAAAGTAAAAAAAATCATTTAAAGAACATGTGTCTCTTTTCATATGACTAATAAATGATTAAATAGACACACATGTTCTTTATATATACTTTTTAGTATCATCCATTTTTTTTTAAACTAAAGGCTAATAATTAATCTTATAAATCTCATATAAATATAACATTCTCATTAGATAAGTCCCCATTATGAGAATCTTTTTTTTATATGAGAACGATAAGGATAATTATTAGCCTTTAGATTAAAAATAAATATTTAAAATTAAAATAAATCATTTAAAGAACATGTGTGTCTTTTTAAATGACTAATAAATGATTAAAGAGACACACATTTGCTTTATATATACTTTTTAATATCATCCATTTATTTTTAAACTAAAGGCTAATAATTATTTTTATAAATCTCATATAAATATAACATTCTCATTAGATAAGCCCCCATAATGAGAATCTTATTTTTATATGAGAACGACAAGAATAATTATTGGCCTATAGATTAAAAATAAATGTTTAAAATTAAAAAAAATCCTTTAATAAACATGTGTGTCTTTTCATATGACAAATAAATGATTAAAGAGACACACATGTTCTTTACATATACTTTTTAGTATCATCCATTTATGTTAAAACTAAAGGGTGATAATTTTACTTACAAATCTCATATAAATATAACATTCTCATTAGATAAGTCACATAATGTGAATCTTATGTTTATATGGGAATGATAAGATTAATTATTAACCTTTAGATTTAAAATAAATGTTTAAAATTAAATGAAAATCATTTAAAGAACATGTGTGTCTTTCATATGACAAATAAATGATTAAAGAGACGCACATGTTCTTTATATATACCTTTTAAGATCATCCATTTATTTTTAAACTAAAGGCTAATAATTATTTTTATAAATCTCATATAAATATAACATTCTCATTAGATAAGCCCCCATAATGAGAATCTTATTTTTATATGAGAACGATAAGGATAATTATTAGCCTTTATATTAAAAATAAATGTTTAAAATTAAAAAAAAATCATTTAAAGAACATGTGTCTCTTTTCATATGACTAATAAATGATTAAATAGACACACATGTTCTTTATATATACTTTTTAGTATCATCCATTTATTTTTAAACTATATGCTAATAATTATTCTTATAAATCTCATATAAATAAAACATTCTCATTAGATAAACCCACATAATGAGAATCTTATTTTTATATGACAATGATAAAAATAATTATTAGCCTTTAGATTTAAAATAAATGTTTAAAATTAAAAAAATCATTTAAAGAACATGCGTGTCTTTTCATATGACTAATAAATGATTAAAGAGACACACATGTTCTTTATATAAACTTTTTAGTATTATCCATTTATTTTTAAACTAAAGGCTAATAATTATTCTTATAAATCTCATATAAATATAACATTCTCATTAGATAAACCCACATAATGAGAATCTTATTTTCATATGAGAATGATAAGAATAATTATCAACATTTAGATTTAAAATAAATGTTTAAAATTAAAAAAAAATCATTTAAAGAACATGTGTGTCTTTTCATATGACTAATAAATTATAAAAAGACATACATGTTTTTTATATATACTTTTTAGTATCATCCATTTATTTTTAAACTAAAGGCTAATAATTATTCTTAGAAATCTCATATAAATATAACATTCTCATTAGATAAACCCGCATAATGAGAATCTTATTTTTATATGAGAATAATAAGAATAATTATCAGCCTTTAGATTTAAAATAAATGTTTAAATTTAAAAAAATCATCTAAAGAACACGCGTGTCTGTTCAAATGACTAATAAATGTTTAAAGAGACACACATGTTATTTATATTCACTTTTTAATATCATCAATTTATTTTTAAACTAAAGGCTAATATTTATTCTTATAAATCTCATGTGAATATAACATTGTCATTAGATAAACCACATAATGAGAATCTTATTTTTATATGAGAATGATAAGAATAATTATTAGCCTTTAGATTTAAAATAAATGCTTAAAATTAAAAAAAAATCATTTAAAAAATATGTGTTTCCTTTCAAATTAAAGAGGCACATGTTCTTTATATATACTTTTTAGTATCATCCATTTATTTTTAAACTAAAGGCTAATAATTATTATTATAAATCTCATATAAATATAACATTCTCATTAGATAAACCGACATAATGAAAATCTTATTTTTATATGAGAATGAGAAGAATAATTATTAGCCTTTAGATTTAAAATAAATGTTTAAAATTAAAAAAAATCATTTAAAGAACATGTGTGTCTTTTCATATGACTTATAAATGATTAAAAAGACAAACATGTTTTTTATATATACTTTTTTGTATCATCCATTTATTTTTAAACAAAAGGCTAATAATTATTCTTATAAATCTCATATAAATATAAAATTCTCATTAGATAAGCCCCCATAATGAGAATCTTATTTTTATATGAGAACGATAAGGATAATTATTAGCCTTAAGATTAAAAATAAATCTTTAAAATTAAAAAAAAATTATTTAAAGAACATGTGTGTCTTTTTAAATGACTAATAAATGATTAAAGAGACACACATGTTCTTTATATATACTTTTTAATATCATCCATTTATTTTTAAACTAAAGGCTAATAATTATTTTTATAAATTTCATATAAATATAACATTCTCGTTAGATAAGCCCCCATAATGAGAATCTTATTTTTATATGAAAACGATAAGGATAATTATTAGTCTTTAGATTAAAAATAAATGTTTAAAATTTAAAAAAATCAATTAAAGAACATGTGTCTCTTTTCATATGACTAATAAATGATTAAATAGACACACATGTTCTTTATATATACTTTTTAGTATCATCCATTTATTTTTAAACTATATGCTAATAATTATTCTTATAAATCTCATATAAATAAAACATTCTCATTAGATAAACCCACATAATGAGAATCTTATTTTTATATGACAATGATAAAAATAATTATTAGCCTTTAGATTTAAAATAAATGTTTAAAATTAAAAAAAATCATTTAAAGAACATGCGTGTCTTTTCATATGACTAATAAATGATTAAAGAGACACACATGTTCTTTATATAAACTTTTTAGTATTATCCATTTATTTTTAAACTAAAGGCTAATAATTATTCTTATAAATCTCATATAAATATAACATTCTCATTAGATAAACCCACATAATGAGAATCTTATTTTCATATGAGAATGATAAGAATAATTATCAACATTTAGATTTAAAATAAATGTTTAAAATTAAAAAAAAATCATTTAAAGAACATGTGTGTCTTTTCATATGACTAATAAATGATTAAAAAGACATACATGTTTTTTATATATACTTTTTAGTATCATCCATTTATTTTTAAACTAAAGGGTGATAATTTTACTTACAAATCTCATATAAATATAACATTCTCATTAGATAAGTCACATAATGTGAATCTTATGTTTATATGGGAATGATAAGATTAATTATTAACCTTTAGATTTAAAATAAATGTTTAAAATTAAATGAAAATCATTTAAAGAACATGTGTGTCTTTCATATGACAAATAAATGATTAAAGAGACGCACATGTTCTTTATATATACCTTTTAAGATCATCCATTTATTTTTAAACTAAAGGCTAATAATTATTTTTATAAATCTCATATAAATATAACATTCTCATTAGATAAGCCCCCATAATGAGAATCTTATTTTTATATGAGAACGATAAGGATAATTATTAGCCTTTATATTAAAAATAAATGTTTAAAATTAAAAAAAAATCATTTAAAGAACATGTGTCTCTTTTCATATGACTAATAAATGATTAAATAGACACACATGTTCTTTATATATACTTTTTAGTATCATCCATTTATTTTTAAACTATATGCTAATAATTATTCTTATAAATCTCATATAAATAAAACATTCTCATTAGATAAACCCACATAATGAGAATCTTATTTTTATATGACAATGATAAAAATAATTATTAGCCTTTAGATTTAAAATAAATGTTTAAAATTAAAAAAAATCATTTAAAGAACATGCGTGTCTTTTCATATGACTAATAAATGATTAAAGAGACACACATGTTCTTTATATAAACTTTTTAGTATTATCCATTTATTTTTAAACTAAAGGCTAATAATTATTCTTATAAATCTCATATAAATATAACATTCTCATTAGATAAACCCACATAATGAGAATCTTATTTTCATATGAGAATGATAAGAATAATTATCAACATTTAGATTTAAAATAAATGTTTAAAATTAAAAAAAAAATCATTTAAAGAACATGTGTGTCTTTTCATATGACTAATAAATTATTAAAAAGACATACATGTTTTTTATATATACTTTTTAGTATCATCCATTTATTTTTAAACTAAAGGCTAATAATTATTCTTATAAATCTCATATAAATATAACATTCTCATTAGATAAACCCGCATAATGAGAATCTTATTTTTATATGAGAATAATAAGAATAATTATCAGCCTTTAGATTTAAAATAAATGTTTAAAATTTAAAAAAATCATCTAAAGAACACGCGTGTCTGTTCAAATGACTAATAAATGTTTAAAGAGACACACATGTTATTTATATTCACTTTTTAATATCATCAATTTATTTTTAAACTAAAGGCTAATATTTATTCTTATAAATCTCATGTGAATATAACATTGTCATTAGATAAACCACATAATGAGAATCTTATTTTTATATGAGAATGATAAGAATAATTATTAGCCTTTAGATTTAAAATAAATGCTTAAAATTAAAAAAAAATCATTTAAAAATATGTGTTTCCTTTCAAATTAAAGAGGCACATGTTCTTTATATATACTTTTTAGTATCATCCATTTATTTTTAAACTAAAGGCTAATAATTATTATTATAAATCTCATATAAATATAACATTCTCATTAGATAAACCGACATAATGAAAATCTTATTTTTATATGAGAATGAGAAGAATAATTATTAGCCTTTAGATTTAAAATAAATGTTTAAAATTAAAAAAAATCATTTAAAGAACATGCGTGTCTTTTCATATGACTAATAAATGATTAAAGAGACACACATGTTCTTTATATATACTTTTTAATATCATCCATTTATTTTTAAACTAAAGGCTAATAATTATTTTTATAAATTTCATATAAATATAACATTCTCGTTAGATAAGCCCCCATAATGAGAATCTTATTTTTATATGAAAACGATAAGGATAATTATTAGTCTTTAGATTAAAAATAAATGTTTAAAATTAAAAAAATCAATTAAAGAACATGTGTCTCTTTTCATATGACTAATAAATGATTAAATAGACACACATGTTCTTTATATATACTTTTTAGTATCATCCATTTATTTTTAAACTATATGCTAATAATTATTCTTATAAATCTCATATAAATAAAACATTCTCATTAGATAAACCCACATAATGAGAATCTTATTTTTATATGACAATGATAAAATAATTATTAGCCTTTAGATTTAAAATAAATGTTTAAAATTAAAAAAAATCATTTAAAGAACATGCGTGTCTTTTCATATGACTAATAAATGATTAAAGAGACACACATGTTCTTTATATAAACTTTTTAGTATTATCCATTTATTTTTAAACTAAAGGCTAATAATTATTCTTATAAATCTCATATAAATATAACATTCTCATTAGATAAACCCACATAATGAGAATCTTATTTTCATATGAGAATGATAAGAATAATTATCAACATTTAGATTTAAAATAAATGTTTAAAATTAAAAAAAAATCATTTAAAGAACATGTGTGTCTTTTCATATGACTAATAAATGATTAAAGAGATACATGTTTTTTATATATACTTTTTAGTATCATCCATTTATTTTTAAACTAAAGGCTAATAATTATTCTTATAAATCTCATATAAATATAACATTCTCATTAGATAAACCCGCATAATGAGAATCTTATTTTTATATGAGAATAATAAGAATAATTATCAGCCTTTAGATTTAAAATAAATGTTTAAAATTTAAAAAAATCATCTAAAGAACACGCGTGTCTGTTCAAATGACTAATAAATGTTTAAAGAGACACACATGTTATTTATATTCACTTTTTAATATCATCAATTTATTTTTAAACTAAAGGCTAATATTTATTCTTATAAATCTCATGTGAATATAACATTGTCATTAGATAAACCACATAATGAGAATCTTATTTTTATATGAGAATGATAAGAATAATTATTAGCCTTTAGATTTAAAATAAATGCTTAAAATTAAAAAAAATCATTTAAAAAATATGTGTTTCCTTTCAAATTAAAGAGGCACATGTTCTTTATATATACTTTTTAGTATCATCCATTTATTTTTAAACTAAAGGCTAATAATTATTATTATAAATCTCATATAAATATAACATTCTCATTAGATAAACCGACATAATGAAAATCTTATTTTTATATGAGAATGAGAAGAATAATTATTAGCCTTTAGATTTAAAATAAATGTTTAAAATTAAAAAAAATCATTTAAAGAACATGTGTGTCTTTTCATATGACTTATAAATGATTAAAAAGACAAACATGTTTTTTATATATACTTTTTAGTATCATCCATTTATTTTTAAACAAAAGGCTAATAATTATTCTTATAAATCTCATATAAATATAAAATTCTCATTAGATAAGCCCCCATAATGAGAATCTTATTTTTATATGAGAACGATAAGGATAATTATTAGCCTTAAGATTAAAAATAAATCTTTAAAATTAAAAAAAAATCATTTAAAGAACATGTGTGTCTTTTTAAATGACTAATAAATGATTAAAGAGACACACATGTTCTTTATATATACTTTTTAATATCATCCATTTATTTTTAAACTAAAGGCTAAAAATTATTTTTATAAATTTCATATAAATATAACATTCTCGTTAGATAAGCCCCCATAATGAGAATCTTAATTTTATATGAAAACGATAAGGATAATTATTAGTCTTTAGATTAAAAATAAATGTTTAAAATTTAAAAAAATCAATTAAAGAACATGTGTCTCTTTTCATATGACTAATAAATGATTAAATAGACACACATGTTCTTTATATATACTTTTTAGTATCATCCATTTATTTTTAAACTATATGCTAATAATTATTCTTATAAATCTCATATAAATAAAACATTCTCATTAGATAAACCCACATAATGAGAATCTTATTTTTATATGACAATGATAAAAATAATTATTAGCCTTTAGATTTAAAATAAATGTTTAAAATTAAAAAAAATCATTTAAAGAACATGCGTGTCTTTTCATATGACTAATAAATGATTAAAGAGACACACATGTTCTTTATATAAACTTTTTAGTATTATCCATTTATTTTTAAACTAAAGGCTAATAATTATTCTTATAAATCTCATATAAATATAACATTCTCATTAGATAAACCCACATAATGAGAATCTTATTTTCATATGAGAATGATAAGAATAATTATCAACATTTAGATTTAAAATAAATGTTTAAAATTAAAAAAAAAATCATTTAAAGAACATGTGTGTCTTTTCATATGACTAATAAATGATTAAAAAGACATACATGTTTTTTATATATACTTTTTAGTATCATCCATTTATTTTTAAACTAAAGGCTAATAATTATTCTTATAAATCTCATATAAATATAACATTCTCATTAGATAAACCCGCATAATGAGAATCTTATTTTTATATGAGAATAATAAGAATAATTATCAGCCTTTAGATTTAAAATAAATGTTTAAAATTTAAAAAAATCATCTAAAGAACACGCGTGTCTGTTCAAATGACTAATAAATGTTTAAAGAGACACACATGTTATTTATATTCACTTTTTAATATCATCAATTTATTTTTAAACTAAAGGCTAATATTTATTCTTATAAATCTCATGTGAATATAACATTGTCATTAGATAAACCACATAATGAGAATCTTATTTTTATATGAGAATGATAAGAATAATTATTAGCCTTTAGATTTAAAATAAATGCTTAAAATTAAAAAAAAATCATTTAAAAAATATGTGTTTCCTTTCAAATTAAAGAGGCACATGTTCTTTATATATACTTTTTAGTATCATCCATTTATTTTAAACTAAAGGCTAATAATTATTATTATAAATCTCATATAAATATAACATTCTCATTAGATAAACCGACATAATGAAAATCTTATTTTTATATGAGAATGAGAAGAATAATTATTAGCCTTTAGATTTAAAATAAATGTTTAAAATTAAAAAAAATCATTTAAAGAACATGTGTGTCTTTTCATATGACTTATAAATGATTAAAAAGACAAACATGTTTTTTATATATACTTTTTAGTATCATCCATTTATTTTTAAACAAAAGGCTAATAATTATTCTTATAAATCTCATATAAATATAAAATTCTCATTAGATAAGCCCCCATAATGAGAATCTTATTTTTATATGAGAACGATAAGGATAATTATTAGCCTTAAGATTAAAAATAAATCTTTAAAATTAAAAAAAATCATTTAAAGAACATGTGTGTCTTTTTAAATGACTAATAAATGATTAAAGAGACACACATGTTCTTTATATATACTTTTTAATATCATCCATTTATTTTTAAACTAAAGGCTAAAAATTATTTTTATAAATTTCATATAAATATAACATTCTCGTTAGATAAGCCCCCATAATGAGAATCTTATTTTATATGAAAACGATAAGGATAATTATTAGTCTTTAGATTAAAAATAAATGTTTAAAATTTAAAAAAATCAATTAAAGAACATGTGTCTCTTTTCATATGACTAATAAATGATTAAATAGACACACATGTTCTTTATATATACTTTTTAGTATCATCCATTTATTTTTAAACTATATGCTAATAATTATTCTTATAAATCTCATATAAATAAAACATTCTCATTAGATAAACCCACATAATGAGAATCTTATTTTATATGACAATGATAAAAATAATTATTAGCCTTTAGATTTAAAATAAATGTTTAAAATTAAAAAAAATCATTTAAAGAACATGCGTGTCTTTTCATATGACTAATAAATGATTAAAGAGACACACATGTTCTTTATATAAACTTTTTAGTATTATCCATTTATTTTTAAACTAAAGGCTAATAATTATTCTTATAAATCTCATATAAATATAACATTCTCATTAGATAAACCCACATAATGAGAATCTTATTTTCATATGAGAATGATAAGAATAATTATCAACATTTAGATTTAAAATAAATGTTTAAAATTAAAAAAAAATCATTTAAAGAACATGTGTGTCTTTTCATATGACTAATAAATGATTAAAAAGACATACATGTTTTTTATATATACTTTTTAGTATCATCCATTTATTTTTAAACTAAAGGCTAATAATTATTCTTATAAATCTCATATAAATATAACATTCTCATTAGATAAACCCGCATAATGAGAATCTTATTTTTATATGAGAATAATAAGAATAATTATCAGCCTTTAGATTTAAAATAAATGTTTAAAATTTAAAAAAATCATCTAAAGAACACGCGTGTCTGTTCAAATGACTAATAAATGTTTAAAGAGACACACATGTTATTTATATTCACTTTTTAATATCATCAATTTATTTTTAAACTAAAGGCTAATATTTATTCTTATAAATCTCATGTGAATATAACATTGTCATTAGATAAACCACATAATGAGAATCTTATTTTTATATGAGAATGATAAGAATAATTATTAGCCTTTAGATTTAAAATAAATGCTTAAAATTAAAAAAAATCATTTAAAAAATATGTGTTTCCTTTCAAATTAAAGAGGCACATGTTCTTTATATATACTTTTTAGTATCATCCATTTATTTTAAACTAAAGGCTAATAATTATTATTATAAATCTCATATAAATATAACATTCTCATTAGATAAACCGACATAATGAAAATCTTATTTTTATATGAGAATGAGAAGAATAATTATTAGCCTTTAGATTTAAAATAAATGTTTAAAATTAAAAAAAATCATTTAAAGAACATGTGTGTCTTTTCATATGACTTATAAATGATTAAAAAGACAAACATGTTTTTTATATATACTTTTTAGTATCATCCATTTATTTTTAAACAAAAGGCTAATAATTATTCTTATAAATCTCATATAAATATAAAATTCTCATTAGATAAGCCCCCATAATGAGAATCTTATTTTTATATGAGAACGATAAGGATAATTATTAGCCTTAAGATTAAAAATAAATCTTTAAAATTAAAAAAAATCATTTAAAGAACATGTGTGTCTTTTAAATGACTAATAAATGATTAAAGAGACACACATGTTCTTTATATATACTTTTTAATATCATCCATTTATTTTTAAACTAAAGGCTAATAATTATTTTTATAAATTTCATATAAATATAACATTCTCGTTAGATAAGCCCCCATAATGAGAATCTTATTTTTATATGAAAACGATAAGGATAATTATTAGTCTTTAGATTAAAAATAAATGTTTAAAATTTAAAAAAATCAATTAAAGAACATGTGTCTCTTTTCATATGACTAATAAATGATTAAATAGACGCACATGTTTTTTATATATACTTTTTAGTATCATCCATTTATTTTTAAACTATATGCTAATAATTATTCTTATAAATCTCATATAAATAAAACATTCTCATTAGATAAACCCACATAATGAGAATCTTATTTTTATATGACAATGATAAAAATAATTATTAGCCTTTAGATTTAAAATAAATGTTTAAAATTAAAAAAAATCATTTAAAGAACATGCGTGTCTTTTCATATGACTAATAAATGATTAAAGAGACACACATGTTCTTTATATAAACTTTTTAGTATTATCCATTTATTTTTAAACTAAAGGCTAATAATTATTCTTATAAATCTCATATAAATATAACATTCTCATTAGATAAACCCACATAATGAGAATCTTATTTTCATATGAGAATGATAAGAATAATTATCAACATTTAGATTTAAAATAAATGTTTAAAATTAAAAAAAAAATCATTTAAAAACATGTGTGTCTTTTCATATGACTAATAAATGATTAAAAAGACATACATGTTTTTATATATACTTTTTAGTATCATCCATTTATTTTTAAACTAAAGGCTAATAATTATTCTTATAAATCTCATATAAATATAACATTCTCATTAGATAAACCCGCATAATGAGAATCTTATTTTTATATGAGAATAATAAGAATAATTATCAGCCTTTAGATTTAAAATAAATGTTTAAAATTTAAAAAAATCATCTAAAGAACACGCGTGTCTGTTCAAATGACTAATAAATGTTTAAAGAGACACACATGTTATTTATATTCACTTTTTAATATCATCAATTTATTTTTAAACTAAAGGCTAATATTTATTCTTATAAATCTCATGTGAATATAACATTGTCATTAGATAAACCACATAATGAGAATCTTATTTTTATATGAGAATGATAAGAATAATTATTAGCCTTTAGATTTAAAATAAATGCTTAAAATTAAAAAAAATCATTTAAAAAATATGTGTTTCCTTTCAAATTAAAGAGGCACATGTTCTTTATATATACTTTTTAGTATCATCCATTTATTTTTAAACTAAAGGCTAATAATTATTATTATAAATCTCATATAAATATAACATTCTCATTAGATAAACCGACATAATGAAAATCTTATTTTTATATGAGAATGAGAAGAATAATTATTAGCCTTTAGATTTAAAATAAATGTTTAAAATTAAAAAAAATCATTTAAAGAACATGTGTGTCTTTTCATATGACTTATAAATGATTAAAAAGACAAACATGTTTTTTATATATACTTTTTAGTATCATCCATTTATTTTTAAACAAAAGGCTAATAATTATTCTTATAAATCTCATATAAATATAAAATTCTCATTAGATAAGCCCCCATAATGAGAATCTTATTTTTATATGAGAACGATAAGGATAATTATTAGCCTTAAGATTAAAAATAAATCTTTAAAATTAAAAAAAATCATTTAAAGAACATGTGTGTCTTTTTAAATGACTAATAAATGATTAAAGAGACACACATGTTCTTTATATATACTTTTTAATATCATCCATTTATTTTTAAACTAAAGGCTAAAATTATTTTTATAAATTTCATATAAATATAACATTCTCGTTAGATAAGCCCCCATAATGAGAATCTTATTTTTATATGAAAACGATAAGGATAATTATTAGTCTTTAGATTAAAAATAAATGTTTAAAATTTAAAAAAATCAATTAAAGAACATGTGTCTCTTTTCATATGACTAATAAATGATTAAATAGACACACATGTTCTTTATATATACTTTTTAGTATCATCCATTTATTTTTAAACTATATGCTAATAATTATTCTTATAAATCTCATATAAATAAAACATTCTCATTAGATAAACCCACATAATGAGAATCTTATTTTTATATGACAATGATAAAAATAATTATTAGCCTTTAGATTTAAAATAAATGTTTAAAATTAAAAAAAATCATTTAAAGAACATGCGTGTCTTTTCATATGACTAATAAATGATTAAAGAGACACACATGTTCTTTATATAAACTTTTTAGTATTATCCATTTATTTTTAAACTAAAGGCTAATAATTATTCTTATAAATCTCATATAAATATAACATTCTCATTAGATAAACCCACATAATGAGAATCTTATTTTCATATGAGAATGATAAGAATAATTATCAACATTTAGATTTAAAATAAATGTTTAAAATTAAAAAAAAATCATTTAAAGAACATGTGTGTCTTTTCATATGACTAATAAATGATTAAAAAGACATACATGTTTTTTATATATACTTTTTAGTATCATCCATTTATTTTTAAACTAAAGGCTAATAATTATTCTTATAAATCTCATATAAATATAACATTCTCATTAGATAAACCCGCATAATGAGAATCTTATTTTTATATGAGAATAATAAGAATAATTATCAGCCTTTAGATTTAAAATAAATGTTTAAAATTTAAAAAAATCATCTAAAGAACACGCGTGTCTGTTCAAATGACTAATAAATGTTTAAAGAGACACACATGTTATTTATATTCACTTTTTAATATCATCAATTTATTTTTAAACTAAAGGCTAATATTTATTCTTATAAATCTCATGTGAATATAACATTGTCATTAGATAAACCACATAATGAGAATCTTATTTTTATATGAGAATGATAAGAATAATTATTAGCCTTTAGATTTAAAATAAATGCTTAAAATTAAAAAAAAATCATTTAAAAAATATGTGTTTCCTTTCAAATTAAAGAGGCACATGTTCTTTATATATACTTTTTAGTATCATCCATTTATTTTAAACTAAAGGCTAATAATTATTATTATAAATCTCATATAAATATAACATTCTCATTAGATAAACCGACATAATGAAAATCTTATTTTTATATGAGAATGAGAAGAATAATTATTAGCCTTTAGATTTAAAATAAATGTTTAAAATTAAAAAAAATCATTTAAAGAACATGTGTGTCTTTTCATATGACTTATAAATGATTAAAAAGACAAACATGTTTTTTATATATACTTTTTAGTATCATCCATTTATTTTTAAACAAAAGGCTAATAATTATTCTTATAAATCTCATATAAATATAAAATTCTCATTAGATAAGCCCCCATAATGAGAATCTTATTTTTATATGAGAACGATAAGGATAATTATTAGCCTTAAGATTAAAAATAAATCTTTAAAATTAAAAAAAAATCATTTAAAGAACATGTGTGTCTTTTTAAATGACTAATAAATGATTAAAGAGACACACATGTTCTTTATATATACTTTTTAATATCATCCATTTATTTTTAAACTAAAGGCTAATAATTATTTTTATAAATTTCATATAAATATAACATTCTCGTTAGATAAGCCCCCATAATGAGAATCTTATTTTTATATGAAAACGATAAGGATAATTATTAGTCTTTAGATTAAAAATAAATGTTTAAAATTTAAAAAAATCAATTAAAGAACATGTGTCTCTTTTCATATGACTAATAAATGATTAAATAGACGCACATGTTTTTTATATATACTTTTTAGTATCATCCATTTATTTTTAAACTATATGCTAATAATTATTCTTATAAATCTCATATAAATAAAACATTCTCATTAGATAAACCCACATAATGAGAATCTTATTTTTATATGACAATGATAAAAATAATTATTAGCCTTTAGATTTAAAATAAATGTTTAAAATTAAAAAAATCATTTAAAGAACATGCGTGTCTTTTCATATGACTAATAAATGATTAAAGAGACACACATGTTCTTTATATAAACTTTTTAGTATTATCCATTTATTTTTAAACTAAAGGCTAATAATTATTCTTATAAATCTCATATAAATATAACATTCTCATTAGATAAACCCACATAATGAGAATCTTATTTTCATATGAGAATGATAAGAATAATTATCAACATTTAGATTTAAAATAAATGTTTAAAATTAAAAAAAAATCATTTAAAAAACATGTGTGTCTTTTCATATGACTAATAAATGATTAAAAAGACATACATGTTTTTTATATATACTTTTTAGTATCATCCATTTATTTTTAAACTAAAGGGTAATAATTATTCTTATAAATCTCATATAAATATAACATTCTCATTAGATAAGCCCGCATAATGAGAATCTTATTTTTATATGAGAATAATAAGAATAATTATCAGCCTTTAGATTTAAAATAAATGTTTAAAATTTAAAAAAATCATCTAAAGAACACGCGTGTCTGTTCAAATGACTAATAAATGTTTAAAGAGACACACATGTTATTTATATTCACTTTTTAATATCATCAATTTATTTTTAAACTAAAGGCTAATATTTATTCTTATAAATCTCATGTGAATATAACATTGTCATTAGATAAACCACATAATGAGAATCTTATTTTTATATGAGAATGATAAGAATAATTATTAGCCTTTAGATTTAAAATAAATGCTTAAAATTAAAAAAAAATCATTTAAAAAATATGTGTTTCCTTTCAAATTAAAGAGGCACATGTTCTTTATATATACTTTTTAGTATCATCCATTTATTTTTAAACTAAAGGCTAATAATTATTATTATAAATCTCATATAAATATAACATTCTCATTAGATAAACCGACATAATGAAAATCTTATTTTTATATGAGAATGAGAAGAATAATTATTAGCCTTTAGATTTAAAATAAATGTTTAAAATTAAAAAAAATCATTTAAAGAACATGTGTGTCTTTTCATATGACTTATAAATGATTAAAAAGACAAACATGTTTTTATATATACTTTTTAGTATCATCCATTTATTTTTAAACAAAAGGCTAATAATTATTCTTATAAATCTCATATAAATATAAAATTCTCATTAGATAAGCCCCCATAATGAGAATCTTATTTTTATATGAGAACGATAAGGATAATTATTAGCCTTAAGATTAAAAATAAATCTTTAAAATTAAAAAAAATCATTTAAAGAACATGTGTGTCTTTTTAAATGACTAATAAATGATTAAAGAGACACACATGTTCTTTATATATACTTTTTAATATCATCCATTTATTTTTAAACTAAAGGCTAATAATTATTTTTATAAATTTCATATAAATATAACATTCTCGTTAGATAAGCCCCCATAATGAGAATCTTATTTTATATGAAAACGATAAGGATAATTATTAGTCTTTAGATTAAAATAAATGTTTAAAATTTAAAAAATCAATTAAAGAACATGTGTGTCTTTTCATATGACTAATAAATGATTAATGAGACGCACATGTTCTTTATATATACTTTTTAGTATCATCCATTTATTTTAAAACTAAAGGCTAATAATTAATCTTATAAATCTCATATAAATATAACATTCTCATTAGATAAACCCATAATGAGAATCTTTTTTTATATGAGAACGATAAGGATAATTATTAGCCTTTAGATTTAAAATAAATGTTTAAAATTAAAAAAAATCATTTAAAGAACATGTGTGTCTTTTTAAATGACTAATAAATGATTAAAGAGACACACATTTGCTTTATATATACTTTTTAATATCATCCATTTATTTTTAAACTAAAGGCTAATAATTATTTTTATAAATCTCATATAAATATAACATTCTCATTAGATAAGCCCCCATAATGAGAATCTTATTTTTATATGAGAACGACAAGAATAATTATTGGCCTTTAGATTAAAAATAAATGTTTCAAATTAAAAAAAAATCCTTTAAAGAACATGTGTGTCTTTTCATATGACTAATAAATGATTAAAGAGACACACATGTTTTTTATATATACTTTTTAGTATCATCCATTTATTTTAAACTAAAGGCTGATAATTTTACTTACAAATCTCATATAAATATAACATTCTCATTAGATAAGTCCATAATGTGAATCTTATGTTTATATGGAATGATAAGATTAATTATTAGCCTTTAGATTTAAAATAAATGTTTAAAATTAAAAAAATCATTTAAAGAACATGTGTGTCTTTTCATATGACAAATAAATGATTAAAGAGACACACATGTTCTTTTATATACCTTTTAAGATCATCCATTTATTTTTAAACTAAAGGCTAATAATTATTTTTATAAATCTCATATAAATATAACATTCTCATTAGATAAGCCCCCATAATGAGAATCTTATTTTTATATGAGAACGATAAGGATAATTATTAGCCTTTAGATTAAAAATAAATGTTTAAAATTAAAAAAAATCATTTAAAGAACATGTGTCTCTTTTCATATGACTAATAAATGATTAAATAGACACACATGTTCTTTATATATACTTTTTAGTATCATCCATTTATTTTTAAACTATATGCTAATAATTATTCTTATAAATCTCATATAAATAAAACATTCTCATTAGATAAACCCACATAATGAGAATCTTATTTTTATATGACAATGATAAAAATAATTATTAGCCTTTAGATTTAAAATAAATGTTTAAAATTAAAAAAAAATCATTTAAAGAACATGCGTGTCTTTTCATATGACTAATAAATGATTAAAGAGACACACATGTTCTTTATATAAACTTTTTAGTATTATCCATTTATTTTTAAACTAAAGGCTAATAATTATTCTTATAAATCTCATATAAATATAACATTCTCATTAGATAAACCCACATAATGAGAATCTTATTTTCATATGAGAATGATAAGAATAATTATCAACATTTAGATTTAAAATAAATGTTTAAAATTAAAAAAAAATCATTTAAAGAACATGTGTGTCTTTTCATATGACTAATAAATGATTAAAAAGACATACATGTTTTTTATATATACTTTTTAGTATCATCCATTTATTTTTAAACTAAAGGCTAATAATTATTCTTATAAATCTCATATAAATATAACATTCTCATTAGATAAACCCGCATAATGAGAATCTTATTTTTATATGAGAATAATAAGAATAATTATCAGCCTTTAGATTTAAAATAAATGTTTAAAATTTAAAAAATCATCTAAAGAACACGCGTGTCTGTTCAAATGACTAATAAATGTTTAAAGAGACACACATGTTATTTATATTCACTTTTTAATATCATCAATTTATTTTTAAACTAAAGGCTAATATTTATTCTTATAAATCTCATGTGAATATAACATTGTCATTAGATAAACCACATAATGAGAATCTTATTTTTATATGAGAATGATAAGAATAATTATTAGCCTTTAGATTTAAAATAAATGCTTAAAATTAAAAAAAATCATTTAAAAAATATGTGTTTCCTTTCAAATTAAAGAGGCACATGTTCTTTATATATACTTTTTAGTATCATCCATTTATTTTTAAACTAAAGGCTAATAATTATTATTATAAATCTCATATAAATATAACATTCTCATTAGATAAACCGACATAATGAAAATCTTATTTTATATGAGAATGAGAAGAATAATTATTAGCCTTTAGATTTAAAATAAATGTTTAAAATTAAAAAAAATCATTTAAAGAACATGTGTGTCTTTTCATATGACTTATAAATGATTAAAAAGACAAACATGTTTTTTATATATACTTTTTTGTATCATCCATTTATTTTTAAACAAAAGGCTAATAATTATTCTTATAAATCTCATATAAATATAAAATTCTCATTAGATAAGCCCCCATAATGAGAATCTTATTTTTATATGAGAACGATAAGGATAATTATTAGCCTTAAGATTAAAAATAAATCTTTAAAATTAAAAAAAAATTATTTAAAGAACATGTGTGTCTTTTTAAATGACTAATAAATGATTAAAGAGACACACATGTTCTTTATATATACTTTTTAATATCATCCATTTATTTTTAAACTAAAGGCTAATAATTATTTTTATAAATTTCATATAAATATAACATTCTCGTTAGATAAGCCCCCATAATGAGAATCTTATTTTTATATGAAAACGATAAGGATAATTATTAGTCTTTAGATTAAAAATAAATGTTTAAAATTTAAAAAAATCAATTAAAGAACATGTGTCTCTTTTCATATGACTAATAAATGATTAAATAGACACACATGTTCTTTATATATACTTTTTAGTATCATCCATTTATTTTTAAACTATATGCTAATAATTATTCTTATAAATCTCATATAAATAAAACATTCTCATTAGATAAACCCACATAATGAGAATCTTATTTTTATATGACAATGATAAAAATAAAAATTAGCCTTTAGATTTAAAATAAATGTTTAAAATTAAAAAAAATCATTTAAAGAACATGCGTGTCTTTTCATATGACTAATAAATGATTAAAGAGACACACATGTTCTTTATATAAACTTTTTAGTATTATCCATTTATTTTTAAACTAAAGGCTAATAATTATTCTTATAAATCTCATATAAATATAACATTCTCATTAGATAAACCCACATAATGAGAATCTTATTTTCATATGAGAATGATAAGAATAATTATCAACATTTAGATTTAAAATAAATGTTTAAAATTAAAAAAAATCATTTAAAGAACATGTGTGTCTTTTCATATGACTAATAAATGATTAAAAGACATACATGTTTTTATATATACTTTTTAGTATCATCCATTTATTTTTAAACTAAAGGCTAATAATTATTCTTATAAATCTCATATAAATATAACATTCTCATTAGATAAACCCGCATAATGAGAATCTTATTTTTATATGAGAATAATAAGAATAATTATCAGCCTTTAGATTTAAAATAAATGTTTAAAATATAAAAAAATCATCTAAAGAACACGCGTGTCTGTTCAAATGACTAATAAATGTTTAAAGAGACACACATGTTATTTATATTCACTTTTTAATATCATCAATTTATTTTTAAACTAAAGGCTAATATTTATTCTTATAAATCTCATGTGAATATAACATTGTCATTAGATAAACCACATAATGAGAATCTTATTTTTATATGAGAATGATAAGAATAATTATTAGCCTTTAGATTTAAAATAAATGCTTAAAATTAAAAAAAATCATTTAAAAATATGTGTTTCCTTTCAAATTAAAGAGGCACATGTTCTTTATATATACTTTTTAGTATCATCCATTTATTTTTAAACTAAAGGCTAATAATTATTATTATAAATCTCATATAAATATAACATTCTCATTAGATAAACCGACATAATGAAAATCTTATTTTTATATGAGAATGAGAAGAATAATTATTAGCCTTTAGATTTAAAATAAATGTTTAAAATTAAAAAAAATCATTTAAAGAACATGTGTGTCTTTTCATATGACTCATAAATGGTTAAAAAGACAAACATGTTTTTTATATATACTTTTTAGTATCATCCATTTATTTTTAAACAAAAGGCTAATAATTATTCTTATAAATCTCATATAAATATAAAATTCTCATTAGATAAGCCCCCATAATGAGAATCTTATTTTTATATGAGAACGATAAGGATAATTATTAGCCTTAAGATTAAAAATAAATCTTTAAAATTAAAAAAAAATTATTTAAAGAACATGTGTGTCTTTTTAAATGACTAATAAATGATTAAAGAGACACACATGTTCTTTATATATACTTTTTAATATCATCCATTTATTTTTAAACTAAAGGCTAATAATTATTTTTATAAATTTCATATAAATATAACATTCTCGTTAGATAAGCCCCCATAATGAGAATCTTATTTTTATATGAAAACGATAAGGATAATTATTAGTCTTTAGATTAAAAATAAATGTTTAAAATTTAAAAAAATCAATTAAAGAACATGTGTCTCTTTTCATATGACTAATAAATGATTAAATAGACACACATGTTCTTTATATATACTTTTTAGTATCATCCATTTATTTTTAAACTATATGCTAATAATTATTCTTATAAATCTCATATAAATAAAACATTCTCATTAGATAAACCCACATAATGAGAATCTTATTTTTATATGACAATGATAAAAATAAAAATTAGCCTTTAGATTTAAAATAAATGTTTAAAATTAAAAAAAATCATTTAAAGAACATGCGTGTCTTTTCATATGACTAATAAATGATTAAAGAGACACACATGTTCTTTATATAAACTTTTTAGTATTATCCATTTATTTTTAAACTAAAGGCTAATAATTATTCTTATAAATCTCATATAAATATAACATTCTCATTAGATAAACCCACATAATGAGAATCTTATTTTCATATGAGAATGATAAGAATAATTATCAACATTTAGATTTAAAATAAATGTTTAAAATTAAAAAAAAATCATTTAAAGAACATGTGTGTCTTTTCATATGACTAATAAATGATTAAAAAGACATACATGTTTTTTATATATACTTTTTAGTATCATCCATTTATTTTTAAACTAAAGGCTAATAATTATTCTTATAAATCTCATATAAATATAACATTCTCATTAGATAAACCCGCATAATGAGAATCTTATTTTTATATGAGAATAATAAGAATAATTATCAGCCTTTAGATTTAAAATAAATGTTTAAAATTTAAAAAAATCATCTAAAGAACACGCGTGTCTGTTCAAATGACTAATAAATGTTTAAAGAGACACACATGTTATTTATATTCACTTTTTAATATCATCAATTTATTTTTAAACTAAAGGCTAATATTTATTCTTATAAATCTCATGTGAATATAACATTGTCATTAGATAAACCACATAATGAGAATCTTATTTTTATATGAGAATGATAAGAATAATTATTAGCCTTTAGATTTAAAATAAATGCTTAAAATTAAAAAAAAATCATTTAAAAAATATGTGTTTCCTTTCAAATTAAAGAGGCACATGTTCTTTATATATACTTTTTAGTATCATCCATTTATTTTTAAACTAAAGGCTAATAATTATTATTATAAATCTCATATAAATATAACATTCTCATTAGATAAACCGACATAATGAAAATCTTATTTTTATATGAGAATGAGAAGAATAATTATTAGCCTTTAGATTTAAAATAAATGTTTAAAATTAAAAAAAATCATTTAAAGAACATGTGTGTCTTTTCATATGACTCATAAATGGTTAAAAAGACAAACATGTTTTTTATATATACTTTTTAGTATCATCCATTTATTTTTAAACAAAAGGCTAATAATTATTCTTATAAATCTCATATAAATATAAAATTCTCATTAGATAAGCCCCCATAATGAGAATCTTATTTTTATATGAGAACGATAAGGATAATTATTAGCCTTAAGATTAAAAATAAATCTTTAAAATTAAAAAAAAATCATTGAAAGAACATGTGTGTCTTTTTAAATGACTAATAAATGATTAAAGAGACACACATGTTCTTTATATATACTTTTTAATATCATCCATTTATTTTTAAACTAAAGGCTAATAATTATTTTTATAAATTTCATATAAATATAACATTCTCGTTAGATAAGCCCCCATAATGAGAATCTTAATTTTATATGAAAACGATAAGGATAATAATTAGTCTTTAGATTAAAAATAAATGTTTAAAATTTAAAAAAATCAATTAAAGAACATGTGTGTCTTTTCATATGACTAATAAATGATTAATGAGACGCACATGTTCTTTATATATACTTTTTAGTATCATCCATTTATTTTAAAACTAAAGGCTAATAATTAATCTTATAAATCTCATATAAATATAACATTCTCATTAGATAAGTTCCCATAATGAGAATCTTTTTTTTATATGAGAACGATAAGGATAATTATTAGCCTTTAGATTTAAAATAAATGTTTAAAATTAAAATAAATCATTTAAAGAACATGTGTGTCTTTTTAAATGACTAATAAATGATTAAAGAGACACACATTTGCTTTATATATACTTTTTAATATCATCCATTTATTTTTAAACTAAAGGCTAATAATTATTTTTATAAATCTCATATAAATATAACATTCTCATTAGATAAGCCCCCATAATGAGAATCTTATTTTTATATGAGAACGACAAGAATAATTATTGGCCTTTAGATTAAAAATAAATGTTTCAAATTAAAAAAAATCCTTTAAAGAACATGTGTGTCTTTTCATATGACTAATAAATTATTAAAGAGACACACATGTTCTTTACATATACTTTTTAGTATCATCCATTTATGTTAAAACTAAAGGCTGATAATTTTACTTACAAATCTCATATAAATATAACATTCTCATTAGATAAGTCACATAATGTGAATCTTATGTTTATATGGGAATGATAAGATTAATTATTAGCCTTTAGATTTAAAATAAATGTTTAAAATTAAATGAATCATTTAAAGAACATGTGTGTCTTTTCATATGACAAATAAATGATTAAAGAGACGCACATGTTCTTTATATATACCTTTTAAGATCATCCATTTATTTTTAAACTAAAGGCTAATAATTATTTTTATAAATCTCATATAAATATAACATTCTCATTAGATAAGCCCCCATAATGAGAATCTTATTTTTATATGAGAACGATAAGGATAATTATTAGCCTTTATATTAAAAATAAATGTTTAAAATTAAAAAAAATCATTTAAAGAACATGTGTCTCTTTTCATATGACTAATAAATGATTAAATAGACACACATGTTCTTTATATATACTTTTTAGTATCATCCATTTATTTTTAAACTAATGCTAATAATTATTCTTATAAATCTCATATAAATAAACATTCTCATTAGATAAACCCACATAATGAGAATCTTATTTTTATATGACAATGATAAAAATAATTATTAGCCTTTAGATTTAAAATAAATGTTTAAAATTAAAAAAAATCATTTAAAGAACATGCGTGTCTTTTCATATGACTAATAAATGATTAAAGAGACACACATGTTCTTTATATAACTTTTTAGTATTATCCATTTATTTTTAAACTAAAGGCTAATAATTATTCTTATAAATCTCATATAAATATAACATTCTCATTAGATAAACCCACATAATGAGAATCTTATTTTCATATGAGAATGATAAGAATAATTATCAACATTTAGATTAAAATAAATGTTTAAAATTAAAAAAAAATCATTTAAAGAACATGTGTGTCTTTTCATATGACTAATAAATTATTAAAAGACATACATGTTTTTTATATATACTTTTTAGTATCACCCATTTATTTTTAAACTAAAGGCTAATAATTATTCTTATAAATCTCATATAAATATAACATTCTCATTAGATAACCCGCATAATGAGAATCTTATTTTTATATGAGAATAATAAGAATAATTATCAGCCTTTAGATTTAAAATAAATGTTTAAAATTTAAAAAAATCATCTAAAGAACACGCGTGTCTGTTCAAATGACTAATAAATGTTTAAAGAGACACACATGTTATTTATATTCACTTTTAATATCATCAATTTATTTTTAAACTAAAGGCTAATATTTATTCTTATAAATCTCATGTGAATATAACATTGTCATTAGATAAACCACATAATGAGAATCTTATTTTTATATGAGAATGATAAGAATAATTATTAGCCTTTAGATTTAAAATAAATGCTTAAAATTAAAAAAAATCATTTAAAAAAATGTGTTTTCCTTTCAAATTAAAGAGGCACATGTTCTTTATATATACTTTTTAGTATCATCCATTTATTTTTAAACTAAAGGCTAATAATTATTATTATAAATCTCATATAAATATAACATTCTCATTAGATAAACCGACATAATGAAAATCTTATTTTTATATGAGAATGAGAAGAATAATTATTAGCCTTTAGATTTAAAATAAATGTTTAAAATTAAAAAAAATCATTTAAAGAACATGTGTGTCTTTTCATATGACTTATAAATGATTAAAAAGACAAACATGTTTTTATATATACTTTTTGTATCATCCATTTATTTTTAAACAAAAGGCTAATAATTATTCTTATAAATCTCATATAAATATAAAATTCTCATTAGATAAGCCCCATAATGAGAATCTTATTTTTATATGAGAACGATAAGGATAATTATTAGCCTTAAGATTAAAATAAATCTTTAAAATTAAAAAAAATTTTAAAGAACATGTGTGTCTTTTAAATGACTAATAAATGATTAAAGAGACACACATGTTCTTTATATATACTTTTTAATATCATCCATTTATTTTTAAACTAAAGGCTAATAATTAATTTATAATTTCATATAAATATAACATTCTCGTTAGATAAGCCCCCATAATGAGAATCTTATTTTTATATGAAAACGATAAGGATAATTATTAGTCTTTAGATTAAAATAAATGTTTAAATTTAAAAAATCAATTAAAGAACATGTGTCTCTTTTCATATGACTAATAAATGATTAAATAGACACACATGTTCTTTATATATACTTTTTAGTATCATCCATTTATTTTTAAACTATATGCTAATAATTATTCTTATAAATCTCATATAAATAAAACATTCTCATTAGATAAACCCACATAATGAGAATCTTATTTTTATATGACAATGATAAAAAAAAATTAGCCTTTAGATTTAAAATAAATGTTTAAAATTAAAAAAATCATTTAAAGAACATGCGTGTCTTTTCATATGACTAATAAATGATTAAAGAGACACACATGTTCTTTATATAAACTTTTTAGTATTATCCATTTATTTTAAACTAAAGGCTAATAATTATTCTTATAAATCTCATATAAATATAACATTCTCATTAGATAAACCCACATAATGAGAATCTTATTTTCATATGAGAATGATAAGAATAATTATCAACATTTAGATTTAAAATAAATGTTTAAAATTAAAAAAAATCATTTAAAGAACATGTGTGTCTTTTCATATGACTAATAAATGATTAAAAAGACATACATGTTTTTTATATATACTTTTTAGTATCATCCATTTATTTTTAAACTAAAGGCTAATAATTATTCTTATAAATCTCATATAAATATAACATTCTCATTAGATAAACCCGCATAATGAGAATCTTATTTTATATGAGAATAATAAGAATAATTATCAGCCTTTAGATTAAAATAAATGTTTAAAATTAAAAAAATCATCTAAAGAACACGCGTGTCTGTTCAAATGACTAATAAATGTTTAAAGAGACACACATGTTATTTATATTCACTTTTTAATATCATCAATTTATTTTTAAACTAAAGGCTAATATTTATTCTTATAAATCTCATGTGAATATAACATTGTCATTAGATAAACCACATAATGAGAATTTTATTTTTATATGAGAATGATAAGAATAATTATTAGCCTTTAGATTTAAAATAAATGCTTAAAATTAAAAAAAAATCATTTAAAAAATATGTGTTTCCTTTCAAATTAAAGAGGCACATGTTCTTTATATATACTTTTTAGTATCATCCATTTATTTTTAAACTAAAGGCTAATAATTATTATTATAAATCTCATATAAATATAACATTCTCATTAGATAAACCGACATAATGAAAATCTTATTTTTATATGAGAATGAGAAGAATAATTATTAGCCTTTAGATTTAAAATAAATGTTTAAAATTAAAAAAAATCATTTAAAGAACATGTGTGTCTTTTCATATGACTTATAAATGGTTAAAAAGACAAACATGTTTTTTATATATACTTTTTAGTATCATCCATTTATTTTTAAACAAAAGGCTAATAATTATTCTTATAAATCTCATATAAATATAAAATTCTCATTAGATAAGCCCCCATAATGAGAATCTTATTTTATATGAGAACGATAAGGATAATTATTAGCCTTAAGATTAAAAATAAATCTTTAAAATTAAAAAAAATCATTTAAAGAACATGTGTGTCTTTTTAAATGACTAATAAATGATTAAAGAGACACACATGTTCTTTATATATACTTTTTAATATCATCCATTTATTTTTAAACTAAAGGCTAATAATTATTTTTATAAATTTCATATAAATATAACATTCTCGTTAGATAAGTCCCCATAATGAGAATCTTATTTTTATATGAAAACGATAAGGATAATTATTAGTCTTTAGATTAAAAATAAATGTTTAAAATTTAAAAAATCAATTAAAGAACATGTGTCTCTTTTCATATGACTAATAAATGATTAATAGACACACATGTTCTTTATATATACTTTTAGTATCATCCATTTATTTTTAAACTATATGCTAATAATTATTCTTATAAATCTCATATAAATAAAACATTCTCATTAGATAAACCCACATAATGAGAATCTTATTTTTATATGACAATGATAAGAATAATTATCAACATTTAGATTTAAAATAAATGTTTAAAATTAAAAAAAAAATCATTTAAAGAACATGCGTGTCTTTTCATATGACTAATAAATGATTAAAAAGACATACATGTTTTTTATATATACTTTTTAGTATCATCCATTTATTTTTAAACTAAAGGCTAATAATTATTCTTATAAATCTCATATAAATATAACATTCTCATTAGATAAACCCACATAATGAGAATCTTATTTTCATATGAGAATGATAAGAATAATTATCAACATTTAGATTTAAAATAAATGTTTAAAATTAAAAAAAAATCATTTAAAGAACATGTGTGTCTTTTCATATGACTAATAAATGATTAAAAAGACATACATGTTTTTTATATATACTTTTTAGTATCATCCATTTATTTTTAAACTAAAGGCTAATAATTATTCTTATAAATCTCATATAAATATAACATTCTCATTAGATAAACCCGCATAATGAGAATCTTATTTTTATATGAGAATAATAAGAATAATTATCAGCCTTTAGATTTAAAATAAATGTTTAAAATTTAAAAAATCATCTAAAGAACACGCGTGTCTGTTCAAATGACTAATAAATGTTTAAAGAGACACACATGTTTTTATATTCACTTTTTAATATCATCAATTTATTTTTAAACTAAAGGCTAATATTATTCTTATAAATCTCATGTGAATATAACATTGTCATTAGATAAACCACATAATGAGAATTTTATTTTTATATGAGAATGATAAGAATAATTATTAGCCTTTAGATTTAAAATAAATGCTTAAAATTAAAAAAAAATCATTTAAAAAATATGTGTTTCCTTTCAAATTAAAGAGGCACATGTTCTTTATATATACTTTTTAGTATCATCCATTTATTTTTAAACTAAAGGCTAATAATTATTATTATAAATCTCATATAAATATAACATTCTCATTAGATAAACCGACATAATGAAAATCTTATTTTTATATGAGAATGAGAAGAATAATTATTAGCCTTTAGATTTAAAATAAATGTTTAAAATTAAAAAAAATCATTTAAAGAACATGTGTGTCTTTTCATATGACTTATAAATGATTAAAAAGACAAACATGTTTTTTATATATACTTTTTAGTATCATCCATTTATTTTTAAACAAAAGGCTAATAATTATTCTTATAAATCTCATATAAATATAAAATTCTCATTAGATAAGCCCCCATAATGAGAATCTTATTTTTATATGAGAACGATAAGGATAATTATTAGCCTTAAGATTAAAAATAAATCTTTAAAATTAAAAAAAATCATTTAAAGAACATGTGTGTCTTTTTAATGACTAATAAATGATTAAAGAGACACACATGTTCCTTATATATACTTTTTAATATCATCCATTTATTTTTAAACTAAAGGCTAATAATTATTTTTATAAATTTCATATAAATATAACATTCTCGTTAGATAATCCCCCATAATTAGAATCTTATTTTTATATGAAAACGATAAGGATAATTATTAGCCTTTAGATTAAAAATAAATGTTTAAAATTTAAAAAAATCAATTAAAGAACTTGTGTCTCTTTTCATATGACTAATAAATGATTAAATAGACACACATGTTCTTTATATATACTTTTTAGTATCATTCATTTATTTTTAAACTAAAGGCTAATAATTAATCTTATAAATCTCATATAAATATAACATTCTCATTAGATAAGTCCCCATAATGAGAATCTTATTTTTATATGAGAACGATAAGGATAATTATTAGCCTTTAGATTAAAAATAAATGTTTAAAATTAAATTTATCATTTAAAGAACATGTGTATCTTTTTAAATGACTACTAAATGATTAAAGAGACACACATTTACTTTATATATACTTTTTAATATAATCCATTTCTTTTTAAACTAAAGGCTAATAATTATTCTTATAAATCTCATATAAATATAAAATTCTCATTAGATAAGCCCCCATACTGAGAATCTTATTTTTATATGAGAACGATAAGGATAATTATTAGCCTTAAGATTAAAAATAAATCTTTAAAATTAAAAAAAAAATCATTTAAAGAACATGTGTGTCTTTTTAAATGACTAATAAATGATTAAAGAGACACACATTTTCTTTATATCTACTTTTTAATATCATCCATTTATTTTTAAACTAAAGGCTAATAATTATTTTTATAAATCTCATATAAATATAACATTCTCATTAGATAAGCCCCCATAATGAGAATCTTATTTTTATATGAGAACGACAAGAATAATTATTGGCCTTTAGATTAAAAATAAATGTTTCAAATTAAAAAAAATCCTTTAAAGAACATGTGTATCTTTTCATATGACTAATAAATGATTAAAGAGACACACATAATGAGAATCTTATTTTTATATGAGAATGATAAGGATAATTATTAGCCTTTAGATTAAAATTAAATGCTTAAAATTAAAAAAAATCATTTTAAGAACATCTGTGTCTTTTCATATGACTAATAAATGATTAAACAGACAGACATGTTCTTTATATATACTTTTTAGTATCATTCATTTATTTTTAAACTAAAGGCTAATAATTAATCTTACAAATCTCATGTAAATATAAAATTCTCATTAGATAATCCCCCATAATGAGAATCTTATTTTTATATGAGAACGATAAGGATAATTATTAGCCTTAAGATTAAAAATAAATGTTTAAAATTAAAAAAAATCATTTTAAGAACATGTGTGTCATTTCGTATGACAAATAAATGATTAAAGAGACACACATGTTCTTTATATATACTTTTTATTATCATTCATTTATTTTTAAACTAAAGGCTAATAATTAATCTTAAAAATCTGATATAAATATAACATTCTCATTAGATAAGTCCCCATAATATGAATCTTATTTTTATATGAGAACGATAAGGATAATTATTAGCCTTTAGATTTAAAATAAATGTTTAAAATTAAAATAAATCATTTAAAGAACATGTGTGTCTTTGTAAATGACTAATAAATGAATAAGGAGACACACATTTTCTTTATATCTACTTTTTAATATCATCCATTTATTTTTAAACTAAAGGCTAATAATTAATCTTACAAATCTCATGTAAATATAAAATTCTCATTAGATAATCCCCCATAATTAGAATCTTATTTTTATATGAAAACGATAAGGATAATTACTAGCCTTTAGATTAAAAATAAATGTTTAAAATTAAACAAAATTATTTGAAGAACATGTGTATCTTTTCATATGACTAATAAATGATTAAAGAGACACACATGTTCTTTATATATACTTTTTAGTATCATTCATTTATTTTTAAACTAAAGGCTAATAATTAATCTTATAAATCTCATATAAATATAACATTCTCATTAGATAAGTCCCCATAATGAGAATCTTATTTTTATATGAGAACGATAAGGATAATTATTAGCCTTTAGATTAAAAATAAATGTTTAAAATTAAATTTATCATTTAAAGAACATGTGTATCTTTTTAAATGACTACTAAATGATTAAAGAGACACACATTTACTTTATATATACTTTTTAATATAATCCATTTCTTTTTAAACTAGAGGCTAATAATTATTTTTATAAATCTCATATAAATATAACATTTTCATTAGATAAGCCCCCATAATGAGAATCTTATTTTTATATTAGAACGATAAGGATAATTATTAGCCTTTAGATTAAAAATAAATGTTTAAAATTAAAAAAAAATCATTGAAAGAACATGTGTGTCTTTTCATATGACTATTAAATGATTAAAGAGACACACATGTTTTTTATATATACTTTTTAGTATCATCAATTTATTTTTAAACTAAAGGCTAATAATTAATCTTACAAATCTCATATAAATATAACATTCTTATTACATAAGCCACCATAATGGGAATCTTATTTTTATATGAGAACGATAAGGATAATTATTAGCCTTTAGATTAAAAATAAATGTTTAAAATTAAAATAAATCATTTAAAGAACATGTGTGTCTTTGTAAATGACTAATAAATGATTAAAGAGACACACATTTTCTTTATATATACTTTTTAATATCATCCATTTATTTTTAAACTAAAAGCTAATAATTATTTTTATAAATCTCTTATAAATATAACATTCTCATTAGATAAGCCCCCATAATGAGAATCTTATTTTTATATTAGAACGATAAGGATAATTAATAGCCTTTAGATTAAAAATAAATGTTTAAAATTATAAAAAAAAATCATTTAAAGAACATGTGTGTCTTTTCATATGACTAATAAATGATTAAAGAGACACACATGTTTTTTATATATACTTTTTAGTATCATCAATTTATTTTTAAACTAAAGGCTAATAATTAATCTTATAAATCTCATATAAATATAAAATTCTCATTAGATAAGCCCCCATAATGGGAATCTTATTTTTATATGAGAACGATAAGGATAATTATTAGCCTTTAGATTAAAAATAAATGTTTAAAATTAAAATAAATCATTTAAAGAACATGTGTGTCTTTGTAAATGACTAATAAATGATTAAAGAGACACACATTTTTATATACACTTTTTATATCATCCATTTATTTTTAAACTAAAAGCTAACAATTATTTTTATAAATTTCATATAAATATAACAATCTCATTAGATAAGCCCCCATATTAGAATCTTATTTTTATATGAAAACGATAAGGATAACAACTAGCCTTTAGATTAAAAATAAATGTTTAAAATTAAAAAATTATTGAAGAACATATGTATCTTTTCATATGACTAATAAATGATTAAAGAGACACACATGTTCTTTATATATACTTTTTAGTATAATCATTTATTTTTAAACTAAAGGCTAATAATTAATCTTATAAATCTCATATAAATATAAAATTCTCATTAGATAAGCCCCCATAATGAGAATCTTATTTTTATATGAGAGCGATAAGGATAATTATTAGCCTTTAAATTAAAATTAAATGTTTAAAATTAAAAAAAATCATTTTAAGAACATGTGTGTCTTTTCATATGACTAATAAATGATTAAAAGACACACATGTTCTTTATATATACTTTTTAGTATCATTCATTTATTTTTAAACTAAAGGCTAATAATTAATCTTACAAATCTCATGTAATATAAAATCTCATTAGATAATCTCCCATAATGAGAATCTATTTTATATTTTATATGAAACGATAAGGATAATTATTAGCCTTTAGATTAAAATAAATGTTTAAAATTTAAAAAAATCATTTTAAGAACATGTGTGTCTTTTCATATGACTAATAAATGATTAAAAGACACACATGTTCTTTATATACTTTTTAGTATCATTCATTTATTTTTAAACTAAAGGCTAATAATTAATCTTATAAATCTCATATAAATATAACATTCTCATTAGATAAGTCCCCATAATGAGAATCTTATTTTTATGAGAACGATAAGGATAATTATTAGCCTTTAGATTTAAAATAAATGTTTAAAATTAAATTAATCATTTAAAGAACATGTGTGTCTTTAAATGACTAATAAATGATTAAAGAGACACACATTTGCTTTATATATACTTTTTAATATCATCCATTTCTTTTTAACTAAAGGCTAATAATTATTTTTATAAATCTCATATAAATATAACATTCTCATTAGATAAGCCCCATAATGAGAATCTTATTTTTATATTAGAACGATAAGGATAATTATTAGCCTTTAGATTAAAATAAATGTTTAAAATAAAAAAAAATCATTTAAAGAACATGTGTGTCTTTTCATATGACTAATAAATGATTAAAGAGACACACATGTTTTTTATATATACTTTTTAGTATCATCAATTTATTTTTAAACTAAAGGCTAATAATTAATCTTATAAATCTCATATAATATAAAATTCTCATTAGATAAGCCCCCATAATGGAATCTTATTTTTATATGAGAACGATAAGGATAATTATTAGCCTTTAGATTAAAAATAAATGTTTAAAATTAAATAAATCATTTAAAGAACATGTGTGTCTTGTAAATAACTAATAAATAATTAAAGAGACACATTTTCTTTATATATACTTTTTAATATCATCCATTTATTTTTAAACTAAAGCTAACAATTATTTTATAAATTCATATAAATATAACAATCTCATTAGATAAGCCCCCATAATTAGAATCTTATTTTTATATGAAAACGATAAGGATAATTACTAGCCTTTAGATTAAAAATAAATGTTTAAAATTAAAAAAAATTATTTGAAGAACATGTGTATCTTTTCATATGACTAATAAATGATTAAAGAGACACACATGTTCTTTATATATACTTTTTAGTATAATCAATTTATTTTTAAACTAAAGGCTAATAATTAATCTTATAAATCTCATATATATATAAAATTCTCATTAGATAAGCCCCCATAATGAGAATCTTATTTTTATATGAGAGCGATAAGGATAATTATTAGCCTTTAGATTAAATTAAATGTTTAAAATTAAAAAAATCATTTTAAGAACATGTGTGTCTTTTCATATGACTAATAAATGATTAAAGAGACACACATGTTCTTTATATATACTTTTTAGTATCATCAATTTATTTTTAAACTAAAGGCTAATAATTAATCTTATAAATCTCATATAAATATAACATTCTCATTAGATAAGTCCCCATAATGAGAATCTTATTTTTATATGAGAACGATAAGGATAATTATTAGCCTTTAGATTTAAAATAAATGTTTAAAATTAAATTAATCATTTAAAGAACATGTGTGTCTTTTAAATGATGACTAATAAATGATTAAAGAGACACACATTTGCTTTATATATACTTTTTGATATCATCCATTTCTTTTTAAACTAAAGGCTAATAATTATTTTTATAAATCTCATATAAATATAACATTCTCATTAGATAAACCCGCATAATGAGAATCTTGTTTTTATATGAGAATAATAAGAATAATTATCAGCCTTTAGATTTAAAATAAATGTTTAAAATTTAAAAAAATCATCTAAAGAACACGCGTGTCTGTTCAAATGACTAATAAATGTTTAAAGAGACACACATGTTATTTATATTCACTTTTTAATATCATCAATTTATTTTTAAACTAAAGGCTAATATTTATTCTTATAAATCTCATGTGAATATAACATTGTCATTAGATAAACCACATAATGAGAATCTTATTTTTATATGAGAATGATAAGAATAATTATTAGCCTTTAAATTAAAATTAAATGTTTAAAATTAAAAAAAATCATTTTAAGAACATGTGTGTCTTTTCATATGACTAATAAATGATTAAACAGACACACATGTTCTTTATATATACTTTTTAGTATCATCCATTTATTTTTAAACTAAAGGCTAATAATTATTATTATAAATCTCATATAAATATAACATTCTCATTAGATAAACCCGCATAATGAGAATCTTGTTTTTATATGAGAATAATAAGAATAATTATCAGCCTTTAGATTTAAAATAAATGTTTAAAATTTAAAAAAATCATCTAAAGAACACGCGTGTCTGTTCAAATGACTAATAAATGTTTAAAGAGACACACATGTTATTTATATTCACTTTTTAATATCATCAATTTATTTTTAAACTAAAGGCTAAATTTATTCTTATAAATCTCATGTGAATATAACATTGTCATTAGATAAACCACATAATGAGAATCTTATTTTATATGAGAATGATAAGAATAATTATTAGCCTTTAGATTTAAAATAAATGCTTAAAATTAAAAAAATCATTTAAAAAATATGTGTTTCCTTTCAAATTAAAGAGGCACATGTTCTTTATATATACTTTTTAGTATCATCCATTTATTTTTAAACTAAAGGCTAATAATTATTATTATAAATCTCATATAAATATAACATTCTCATTAGATAAACCGACATAATGAAAATCTTATTTTTATATGAGAATGAGAAGAATAATTATTAGCCTTTAGATTTAAAATAAATGTTTAAAATTAAAAAAAATCATTTAAAGAACATGTGTGTCTTTTCATATGACTTATAAATGATTAAAAAGACAAACATGTTTTTTATATATACTTTTTAGTATCATCCATTTATTTTTAAACAAAAGGCTAATATTTATTCTTATAAATCTCATATAAATATAAAATTCTCATTAGATAAGCCCCCATACTGAGAATCTTATTTTTATATGAGAACGATAAGGATAATTATTAGCCTTAAGATTAAAAATAAATCTTTAAAATTAAAAAAAAAATCATTTAAAGAACATGTGTGTCTTTTTAAATGACTAATAAATGATTAAAGAGACACACATTTTCTTTATATCTACTTTTTAATATCATCCATTTATTTTTAAACTAAAGGCTAATAATTATTTTTATAAATCTCATATAAATATAACATTCTCATTAGATAAGCCCCCATAATGAGAATCTTATTTTTATATGAGAACGACAAGAATAATTATTGGCCTTTAGATTAAAAATAAAGGTTTCAAATTAAAAAAAATCCTTTAAAGAACATGTGTATCTTTTCATATGACTAATAAATGATTAAAGAGACACACATGTTCTTTATATATACTTTTTAGTATAATCAATTTATTTTTAAATTAAAGGCTAATAATTAATCTTATAAATCTCATATAAATATAAAATTCTCATTAGATAAGCCCCCATAATGAGAATCTTATTTTTATATGAGAGCGATAAGGATAATTATTAGCCTTTAAATTAAAATTAAATGTTTAAAATTAAAAAAAATCATTTTAAGAACATCTGTGTCTTTTCATATGACTAATAAATGATTAAACAGACACACATGTTCTTTATATATACTTTTTAGTATCATTCATTTATTTTTAAACTAAAGGCTAATAATTAATCTTACAAATCTCATATAATATAACATTCTCATTAGATAAGCCCCATAATGAGAATCTTATTTTTATATGAGAACGATAAGGATAATTATTAGCCTTTAGATTTAAAATAAATGTTTAAAATTAAATTAATCATTTAAAGAACATGTGTGTCTTTTAAATGACTAATAAATGATTAAAGAGACACACATTTGCTTTATATATACTTTTTAATATCATCCATTTCTTTTAAACTAAAGGCTAATAATTATTTTATAAATCTCATATAAATATAACATTCTCATTAGATAAACCCCATAATGAGAATCTTATTTTTATATTAGAACGATAAGGATAATTATTAGCCTTTAGATTAAAAATAAATGTTTAAAATTAAAAACAAAATCATTTAAAGAACATGTGTGTCTTTTCATATGACTAATAAATGATTAAAGAGACACACATGTTTTTTATATATACTTTTTAGTATCATCAATTTATTTTTAAACTAAAGGCTAATAATTAATCTTATAAATCTCATATAAATATAAAAGTCTCATTAGATAAGCCCCCATAATGGGAATCTTATTTTTATATGAGAACGATAAGGATAATTATTAGCCTTTAGATTAAAAATAAATGTTTAAAATTAAATAAATCATTTAAAGAACATGTGTGTCTTTGTAAATGACTAATAAATAATTAAAGAGACACACATTTTCTTTATATACACTTTTTATATCATCCATTTATTTTTAAACTAAAAGCTAACAATTATTTTTATAAATTTCAAATAAATATAACATCTCATTAGATAAGCCCCCATAATTAGAATCTTATTTTTATATGAAAACGATAAGGATAACAACTAGCCTTTAGATTAAAAATAAATGTTTAAAATTAAAAAAAATTATTTGAAGAACATGTGTATCTTTTCATATGACTAATAAATGATTAAAGAGACACACATGTTCTTTATATATACTTTTTAGTATAATCAATTTATTTTTAAACTAAAGGCTAATAATTAATCTTATAAATCTCATATAAATATAAAATTCTCATTAGATAAGCCCCCATAATGAGAATCTTATTTTTATATGAGAGCGATAAGGATAATTATTAGCCTTTAAATTAAAATTAAATGTTTAAATTAAAAAAAATCATTTTAAGAACATGTGTGTCTTTTCATATGACTAATAAATGATTAAACAGACACACATGTTCTTTATATATACTTTTTAGTATCATCCATTTATTTTTAAACTAAAGGCTAATATTTATTATTATAAATCTCATATAAATATAACATTCTCATTAGATAAACCCGCATAATGAGAATCTTATTTTTATATGAGAATAATAAGAATAATTATCAGCCTTTAGATTTAAAATAAATGTTTAAAATTTAAAAAAATCATCTAAAGAACACGCGTGTCTGTTCAAATGACTAATAAATGTTTAAAGAGACACACATGTTATTTATATTCACTTTTTAATATCATCAATTTATTTTTAAACTAAAGGCTAATATTTATTCTTATAAATCTCATGTGAATATAACATTGTCATTAGATAACCCATAATGAGAATCTTATTTTTATATGAGAATGATAAGAATAATTATTAGCCTTTAGATTTAAAATAAATGCTTAAAATTAAAAAAAAATCATTTAAAAAATATGTGTTTCCTTTCAAATTAAAGAGGCACATGTTCTTTATATATACTTTTTAGTATCATCCATTTATTTTTAAACTAAAGGCTAATAATTATTATTATAAATCTCATATAAATATAACATTCTCATTAGATAAACCGACATAATGAAAATCTTATTTTTATATGAGAATGAGAAGAATAATTATTAGCCTTTAGATTTAAAATAAATGTTTAAAATTAAAAAAAATCCTTTAAAGAACATGTGTATCTTTTCATATGACTAATAAATGATTAAAGAGACACACATGTTCTTTATATATACTTTTTAGTATAATCAATTTATTTTTAAACTAAAGGCTAATAATTAATCTTATAAATCTCATATAAATATAAATTCTCATTCTCATTAGATAAGCCCCATAATGAGAATCTTATTTTATATGAGAGCGATAAGGATAATTATTAGCCTTTAAATTAAAATTAAATGTTTAAAATTAAAAAAAATCATTTTAAGAACATGTGTGTCTTTTCATATGACTAATAAATGATTAAACAGACACACATGTTCTTTATATATACTTTTTAGTATCATTCATTTATTTTTAAACTAAAGGCTAATAATTAATCTTACAAATCTCATGTAAATATAAAATTCTCATTAGATAATCCCCCATAATGAGAATCTTATTTTTATATGAGAACGATAAGGATAATTATTAGCCTTAGATTAAAATAAATTTTAAAATTAAAAAAAATCATTTTAAGAACATGTGTGTCTTTTATGACAATAAATGATTAAAGAGACACACATGTTCTTTATATATACTTTTTATTATCATTCATTTATTTTTAAACTAAAGGCTAATAATTAATCTTATAAATCTCATATAATATAAAATTCTCATTAGATAAGCCCCATAATGAGAATCTTATTTTTATATGAGAACGATAAGGATAATTATTAGCCTTTAGATTAAAATAAATGTTTAAAATTAAAAAAAATCATTTAAAGAACATGTGTGTCTTTTCATATGACTAATAAATGATTAAAGAGACACACATGTTCTTTATATATACTTTTTAATATCATCATTTATTTTTAAACTAAAGGCTAATAATTATTCTTATAAATCTCATATAAATATAACATTCTCATTAGATAAGCCCCCATAATGAGAATCTTATTTTTATATGAGAACGATAAGGATAATTATTAGCCTTTAGATTAAAAATAAATTTTAAAATTAAAAAAAAAAATTTTTAAAGAACATGTGTGTCTTTTCATATGACTAATAAATGATTAAAGAGACACACATGTTCTTTATATATACTTTTTAGTATCATCCATTTATTTTTAAACTAAAGGCTAATAATTATTCTTATAAATCTCATATAAATATAACATTCTCATTAGATAAGCCCCATAATGAGAATCTTATTTTTATATGAGAACGATAAGAATAATTATTAGCCTTTAGATTTAAAATAAATGTTTAAAATTAAAAAAATATCATTTAAAGAACATGTGTGTCTTTTATAATGACTAATAAATGATTAAAGAGACACACATTTCTTTATATATACTTTTTAATATCATCCATTTATTTTTAAACTAAAGGCTAATAATTATTCTTATAAATCTCATATAAATAAAATTCTCATTAGATAAGCCCCATAATGAGAATCTTATTTTTATATGAAACGATAAGGATAATTATTAGCCTTTAGATTAAAAATAAATGTTTAAAATTAAAAAAAATCATTTAAAGAACATGTGTGTCTTTTCATATGACTAATAAATGATTAAAGAGACACACATGTTCTTTATATATACTTTTTAGTATCATTCATTATTTTTAAACTAAAGGCTAATAATTAATCTTATAAATCTCATATAAATATAACATTCTCATTAGATAAGCCCATAATGAGAATCTTATTTTTATATGAGAACGATAAGGATAATTATTAGCCTTTAGATTAAAATAAATGTTTAAAAAAAAAATCATTTAAAGAACATGTGTGTCTTTTTAAATGACTAATAAATGATTAAAGAGACACACATGTTCTTTATATATACTTTTTAATATCATCCATTTATTTTTAAACTAAAGGCTAATAATTATTTTTATAAATCTCATATAAATATAACATTCTCATTAGATAAGCCCCCATAATGAGAATCTTATTTTATATGAGAACGATAAGGATAATTATTAGCCTTTAGATTAAAAATAAATGTTTAAAATTAAAAAAAATCATTTAAAGAACATGTGTGTCTTTTCATATGACTAATAAATGATTAAAGAGACACACATGTTTTTTATATATACTTTTTAGTATCATCAATTTATTTTTAAACTAAAGGCTAATAATTAATCTTATAAATCTCATATAAATATAACATTCTCATTAGATAAGCCCCCATAATGGAATCTTATTTTTATATGAGAACGATAAGGATAATTATTAGCCTTTAGATTAAAAATAAATGTTTAAAATTAAAAAAATCATTTAAAGAACATGTGTGTCTTTTAAATGACTAATAAATGATTAAAGAGACACACATTTTCTTTATATATACTTTTTAATATCATCCATTTATTTTTAAACTAAAGCTAATAATTATTTTATAAATCTCATATAAATATAACATTCTCATTAGATAAGCCCCCATAATGAGAATCTTATTTTTATATGAGAACGATAAGGATAATTATTAGCCTTTAGATTAAAAATAAATGTTTAAAATTAAAAAAAATCATTTAAAGAACATGTGTGTCTTTTCATATGACTAATAAATGATTAAAGAGACACACATGTTTTTATATATACTTTTTAGTATCATCATTTATTTTTAAACTAAAGGCTAATAATTAATCTTATAAATCTCATATAAATATAAATTCTCATTAGATAAGCCCCATAATGAGAATCTTATTTTTATATGAGAACGATAAGGATAATTATTAGCCTTTAGATTAAAATAAATGTTTAAAATTAAAAAAAATCATTTAAAGAACATGTGTGTCTTTTAAATGACTAATAAATGATTAAAGAGACACACATTTTCTTTATATATACTTTTAATATCATCCATTTATTTTTAAACTAAAGGCTAATAATTATCTTATAAATCTCATATAAATATAAAATTCTCATTAGATAAGCCCCCATAATGAGAATCTTATTTTTATATGAGAACGATAAGGATAATTATTAGCCTTTAGATTAAAATAAATGTTTAAAATTAAAAAAAATCATTTAAAGAACATGTGTGTCTTTTAATGACTAATAAATGATTAAAGAGACACACATTTTCTTTATATATACTTTTTAATATCATCCATTTATTTTTAAACTAAAGGCTAATAATTATTTTATAAATCTCATATAAATATAACATTCTCATTAGATAAGCCCCCATAATGAGAATCTTATTTTATATGAGAACGATAAGGATAATTATTAGCCTTTAGATTAAAAATAAATGTTTAAAATTAAAAAAATCATTTAAAGAACATGTGTGTCTTTTCATATGACTAATAAATGATTAAAGAGACACACATGTTCTTTATATATACTTTTTAGTATCATCATTTATTTTTAAACTAAAGGCTAATAATTAATCTTATAAATCTCATATAAATATAAAATTCTCATTAGATAAGCCCCATAATGAGAATCTTATTTTTATATGAGAACGATAAGGATAATTATTAGCCTTTAGATTAAAATAAATGTTTAAAATTAAAAAAAATCATTTAAAGAACATGTGTGTCTTTTCATATGACTAATAAATGATTAAAGAGACACACATGTTCTTTATATATACTTTTTAGTATCATCATTTATTTTTAAACTAAAGGCTAATAATTATTCTTATAAATCTCATATAAATATAACATTCTCATTAGATAAGCCCCATAATGAGAATCTTATTTTTATATGAGAACGATAAGGATAATTATTAGCCTTTAGATTTAAAATAAATGTTTAAAATTAAAAAAATCATTTAAAGAACATGTGTGTCTTTTAAATGACTAATAAATGATTAAAGAGACACACATTTCTTTATATATACTTTTTAATATCATCCATTTATTTTTAAACTAAAGGCTAATAATTATTTTATAAATCTCATATAAATATAACATTCTCATTAGATAAACCCCCATAATGAGAATCTTATTTTTATATGAGAACGATAAGGATAATTATTAGCCTTTAGATTAAAAATAAATGTTTAAAATTAAAAAAAATCATTTAAAGAACATGTGTGTCTTTTCATATGACTAATAAATGATTAAAGAGACACACATGTTTTTATATATACTTTTTAGTATCATCATTTATTTTTAAACTAAAGGCTAATAATTATCTTATAAATCTCATATAAATATAAAATTCTCATTAGATAAGCCCCCATAATGAGAATCTTATTTTTATATGAGAACGATAAGGATAATTATTAGCCTTTAGATTAAAAATAAATGTTTAAAATTAAAAAAATCATTTAAAGAACATGTGTGTCTTTTAAATGACTAATAAATGATTAAAGAGACACACATTTTCTTTATATATACTTTTTAATATCATCCATTTATTTTTAAACTAAAGGCTAATAATTATTTTTATAAATCTCATATAAATATAACATTCTCATTAGATAAGCCCCCATAATGAGAATCTTATTTTTATATGAAACGATAAGGATAATTATTAGCCTTTAGATTAAAATAAATGTTTAAAATTAAAAAAATCATTTGAAGAACATGTGTGTCTTTTCATATGACTAATAAATGATTAAAGAGACACACATGTTCTTTATATATACTTTTTAGTATCATCCATTTATTTTTAAACTAAAGGCTAATAATTAATCTTATAAATCTCATATAAATATAAAATTCTCATTAGATAAGCCCCCATAATGAGAATCTTATTTTATATGAGAACGATAAGGATAATTATTAGCCTTTAATTAAAATAAATGTTTAAAATTAAAAAAAATCATTTAAGAACATGTGTGTCTTTTCATATGACTAATAAATGATTAAAGAGACACACATGTTCTTTATATATACTTTTTAGTATCATCCATTTATTTTTAAACTAAAGGCTAATAATTAATCTTATAAATCTCATATAATATAAAATTCTCATTAGATAAGCCCCCATAATGAGAATCTTATTTTTATATGAGAACGATAAGGATAATTATTAGCCTTTAGATTAAAAATAAATGTTTAAAATTAAAAAAAATCATTTAAAGAACATGTGTGTCTTTTCATATGACTAATAAATGATTAAAGAGACACACATGTTCTTTATATATACTTTTTAGTATCATCATTTATTTTTAAACTAAAGGCTAATAATTAATCTTATAAATCTCATATAAATATAACATTCTCATTAGATAAGTCCCCATAATGAGAATCTTATTTTTATATGAGAACGATAAGGATAATTATTAGCCTTTAGATTTAAAATAAATGTTTAAAATTAAAAATCATTTAAAGAACATGTGTGTCTTTTTAAATGACTAATAAATGATTAAAGAGACACACATTTCTTTATATATACTTTTTAATATCATCCATTTATTTTTAAACTAAAGGCTAATAATTATTTTTATAAATCTCATATAAATATAACATTCTCATTAGATAAGCCCCCATAATGAGAATCTTATTTTTATATGAGAACGATAAGGATAATTATTAGCCTTTAGATTAAAATAAATGTTTAAAATAAAAAAAATCATTTAAAGAACATGTGTGTCTTTTCATATGACTAATAAATGATTAAAGAGACACACATGTTTTTTATATATACTTTTAGTATCATCATTTATTTTTAAACTAAAGGCTAATAATTAATCTTATAAATCTCATATAAATATAAAATTCTCATTAGATAAGCCCCCATAATGGGAATCTTATTTTTATATGAGAACGATAAGGATAATTATTAGCCTTTAGATTAAAAATAAATGTTTAAAATTAAAAAAATCATTTAAAGAACATGTGTGTCTTTTAAATGACTAATAAATGATTAAAGAGACACACATTTCTTTATATATACTTTTTAATATCATCCATTTATTTTTAAACTAAAGGCTAATAATTATTTTTATAAATCTCATATAAATATAACAATCTCATTAGATAAGCCCCCATAATTAGAATCTTATTTTTATATGAAAACGATAAGGATAATTAATAGCCTTTAGATTAAAAATAAATGTTTAAAATTAAAAAAAATTATTTGAAGAACATGTGTGTCTTTTCATATGACTAATAAATGATTAAAGAGACACACATGTTCTTTATATATACTTTTTAGTATCATCAATTTATTTTTAAACTAAAGGCTAATAATTAATCTTATAAATCTCATATAAATATAAATTCTCATTAGATAAGCCCCCATAATGAGAATCTTATTTTTATATGAGAACGATAAGGATAATTATTAGCCTTTAGATTAAAATAAATGTTTAAAATTAAAAAAAATCATTTAAGAACATGTGTGTCTTTTCATATGACTAATAAATGATTAAAGAGACACACATGTTCTTTATATATACTTTTTAGTATCATTCATTTATTTTTAAACTAAAGGCTAATAATTAATCTTATAAATCTCATATAAATATAACATTCTCATTAGATAAGCCCCATAATGAGAATCTTATTTTTATATGAGAACGATAAGGATAATTATTAGCCTTTAGATTAAAATAAATGTTTAAAATTAAATTAATCATTTAAAGAACATGTGTGTCTTTTAAATGACTAATAAATGATTAAAGAGACACACATTTCTTTATATATACTTTTTAATATCATCCATTTATTTTTAAACTAAAGGCTAATAATTATTTTATAAATCTCATATAAATATAACATTCTCATTAGATAAGCCCCCATAATGAGAATCTTATTTTTATATTAGAACGATAAGGATAATTATTAGCCTTTAGATTAAAAATAAATGTTTAAAATAAAAAAAAAATCATTTAAAGAACATGTGTGTCTTTTCATATGACTAATAAATGATTAAAGAGACACACATGTTTTTTATATATACTTTTTAGTATCATCAATTTATTTTTAAACTAAAGGCTAATAATTAATCTTATAAATCTCATATAAATATAAAATTCTCATTAGATAAGCCCCCATAATGGGAATCTTATTTTTATATGAGAACGATAAGGATAATTATTAGCCTTTAGATTAAAAATAAATGTTTAAAATTAAAATAAATCATTTAAAGAACATGTGTGTCTTTATAAATGACTAATAAATGATTAAAGAACACACATTTTCTTTATATATACTTTTTAATATCATCCATTTATTTTTAAACTAAAAGCTAATAATTATTTTATAAATCTCATATAAATATAACAATCTCATTAGATAAGCCCCCATAATTAGAATCTTATTTTTATATGAAACGAAAAGGATAATTATTAGCCTTTAGATTAAAAATAAATGTTTAAAATTAAAAAAAATCATTTAAAGAACATGTGTGTCTTTTCATATGACTAATAAATGATTAAAGAGACACACATGTTTTTTATATATACTTTTTAGTATCATCAATTTATTTTTAAACTAAAGGCTAATAATTAATCTTATAAATCTCATATAAATATAAAATTCTCATTAGATAAGCCCCCATAATGGGAATCTTATTTTTATATGAGAACGATAAGGATAATTATTAGCCTTTAGATTAAAAATAAATGTTTAAAATTAAAAAAAATCATTTTAAGAACATGTGTGTCTTTTCATATGACTAATAAATGATTAAAGAGACACACATGTTCTTTATATATACTTTTTAGTATCATTCATTTATTTTTAAACTAAAGGCTAATAATTAATCTTATAAATCTCATATAAATATAACATTCTCATTAGATAAGTCCCCATAATGAGAATCTTATTTTTATATGAGAACGATAAGGATAATTATTAGCCTTTAGATTAAAATAAATGTTTAAAATTAAAAAAATCATTTAAAGAACATGTGTGTCTTTTTAAATGACTAATAAATGATTAAAGAGACACACATTTGCTTTATATATACTTTTTAATATCATCCATTTTTTTAAACTAAAGGCTAATAATTATTTTTATAAATCTCATATAAATATAACATTCTCATTAGATAAGCCCCCATAATGAGAATCTTATTTTTATATTAGAACGATAAGGATAATTATTAGCCTTTAGATTAAAAATAAATGTTTAAAATTAAAATAAATCATTTAAAGAACATGTGTGTCTTTGTAAATGACTAATAAATGATTAAAGAGACACACATTTTCTTTATATATACTTTTTAATATCATCCATTTATTTTTAAACTAAAGGCTAATAATTATTTTTATAAATCTCATATAAATATAACATCTCATTAGATAAGCCCCCATAATGAGAATCTTATTTTTATATGAAACGATAAGGATAATTATTAGCCTTTAGATTAAAAATAAATGTTTAAAATTAAAAAAAATCATTTAAAGAACATGTGTGTCTTTTCATATGACTAATAAATGATTAAAGAGACACACATGTTCTTTATATATACTTTTTAGTATCATCAATTTATTTTTAAACTAAAGGCTAATAATTAATCTTATAAATCTCATATAAATATAAAATTCTCATTAGATAAGCCCCCATAATGAGAATCTTATTTTTATATGAGAAGCGATAAGATAATTATTAGCCTTTAGATTAAAATTAAATGTTTAAAATTAAAAAAAATCATTTTAAGAACATGTGTGTCTTTTCATATGACTAATAAATGATTAAAGAGACACACATGTTCTTTATATATACTTTTTAGTATCATTCATTTATTTTTAAACTAAAGGCTAATAATTAATCTTATAAATCTCATATAAATATAAAATTCTCATTAGATAAGCCCCCATAATGAGAATCTTATTTTTATATGAGAACGATAAGGATAATTATTAGCCTTTAGATTAAAAATAAATGTTTAAAATTTAAAAAATCATTTTAAGAACATGTGTGTCTTTTCATATGACTAATAAATGATTAAAGAGACACACATGTTCTTTATATATACTTTTTAGTATCATTCATTTATTTTTAAACTAAAGGCTAATAATTAATCTTATAAATCTCATATAAATATAACATTCTCATTAGATAAGTCCCCATAATGAGAATCTTATTTTTATATGAGAACGATAAGGATAATTATTAGCCTTTAGATTTAAAATAAATGTTTAAAATTAAATTAATCATTTAAAGAACATGTGTGTCTTTTTAAATGACTAATAAATGATTAAAGAGACACACATTTGCTTTATATATACTTTTTAATATCATCCATTTCTTTTTAAACTAAAGGCTAATAATTATTTTTATAAATCTCATATAAATATAACATTCTCATTAGATAAGCCCCCATAATGAGAATCTTATTTTTATATTAGAACGATAAGGATAATTATTAGCCTTTAGATTAAAAATAAATGTTTAAAATAAAAAAAATCATTTAAAGAACATGTGTGTCTTTTCATATGACTAATAAATGATTAAAGAGACACACATGTTTTTTATATATACTTTTTAGTATCATCAATTTATTTTTAAACTAAAGGCTAATAATTAATCTTATAAATCTCATATAAATATAAAATTCTCATTAGATAAGCCCCCATAATGGGAATCTTATTTTTATATGAGAACGATAAGGATAATTATTAGCCTTTAGATTAAAAATAAATGTTTAAAATTAAAATAAATCATTTAAAGAACATGTGTGTCTTTGTAAATGACTAATAAATAATTAAAGAGACACACATTTTCTTTATATATACTTTTTAATATCATCCATTTATTTTTAAACTAAAAGCTAACAATTATTCTTATAAATCTCATATAAATATAAAATTCTCATTAGATAAGCCCCCATAATTAGAATCTTATTTTTATATGAAAACGATAAGGATAATTACTAGCCTTTAGATTAAAATTAAATGTTTAAAATTAAAAAAAATTATTTGAAGAACATGTGTATCTTTTCATATGACTAATAAATGATTAAAGAGACACACATGTTCTTTATATATACTTTTTAGTATAATCAATTTATTTTTAAACTAAAGGCTAATAATTAATCTTATAAATCTCATATAATATAAATTCTCATTAGATAAGCCCCCATAATGAGAATCTTATTTTTATATGAGAACGATAAGGATAATTATTAGCCTTTAGATTAAAAATAAATGTTTAAAATTAAAAAAAATCATTTTAAGAACATGTGTGTCTTTTCATATGACTAATAAATGATTAAAGAGACACACATGTTCTTTATATATACTTTTTAGTATCATTCATTTATTTTTAAACTAAAGGCTAATAATTAATCTTATAAATCTCATATAAATATAACATTCTCATTAGATAAGTCCCCATAATGAGAATCTTATTTTTATATGAGAACGATAAGGATAATTATTAGCCTTTAGATTTAAAATAAATGTTTAAAATTAAATTAATCATTTAAAGAACATGTGTGTCTTTTTAAATGACTAATAAATGATTAAAGAGACACACATTTGCTTTATATATACTTTTTAATATCATCCATTTCTTTTTAAACTAAAGGCTAATAATTATTTTTATAAATCTCATATAAATATAACATTCTCATTAGATAAGCCCCCATAATGAGAATCTTATTTTTATATTAGAACGATAAGGATAATTATTAGCCTTTAGATTAAAAATAAATGTTTAAAATAAAAATAAAATCATTTAAAGAACATGTGTGTCTTTTCATATGACTAATAAATGATTAAAGAGACACACATGTTTTTTATATATACTTTTTAGTATCATCAATTTATTTTTAAACTAAAGGCTAATAATTAATCTTATAAATCTCATATAAATATAAAATTCTCATTAGATAAGCCCCCATAATGGAATCTTATTTTTATATGAGAACGATAAGGATAATTATTAGCCTTTAGATTAAAAATAAATGTTTAAAATTAAATAAATCATTTAAAGAACATGTGTGTCTTTGTAAATGACTAATAAATAATTAAAGAGACACACATTTTCTTTATATATACTTTTTAATATCATCCATTTATTTTTAAACTAAAAGCTAACAATTATTTTTATAAATTCATATAAATATAACAATCTCATTAGATAAGCCCCCATAATTAGAATCTTATTTTTATATGAAAACGATAAGGATAATTACTAGCCTTTAGATTAAAAATAAATGTTTAAAATTAAAAAAAATTATTTGAAGAACATGTGTATCTTTTCATATGACTAATAAATGATTAAAGAGACACACATGTTCTTTATATATACTTTTTAGTATAATCAATTTATTTTTAAACTAAAGGCTAATAATTAATCTTATAAATCTCATATAAATATAAAATTCTCATTAGATAAGCCCCCATAATGAGAATCTTATTTTTATATGAGAGCGATAAGGATAATTATTAGCCTTTAGATTAAAATTAAATGTTTAAAATTAAAAAAAATCATTTTAAGAACATGTGTGTCTTTTCATATGACTAATAAATGATTAAAGAGACACACATGTTCTTTATATATACTTTTTAGTATCATTCATTTATTTTTAAACTAAAGGCTAATAATTAATCTTATAAATCTCATATAAATATAACATTCTCATTAGATAAGTCCCCATAATGAGAATCTTATTTTTATATGAGAACGATAAGGATAATTATTAGCCTTTAGATTAAAATAAATGTTTAAAATTAAAAAATCATTTAAAGAACATGTGTGTCTTTTTAAATGACTAATAAATGATTAAAGAGACACACATTTGCTTTATATATAGTTTTTAATATCATCCATTTCTTTAAAAACTAAAGGCTAATAATTATTTTTATAAATCTCATATAAATATAACATTCTCATTAGATAAACCCCCATAATGAGAATCTTATTTTTATATTAGAACGATAAGGATAATTATTAGCCTTTAGATTAAAAATAAATGTTTAAAATTAAAATAAATCATTTAAAGAACATGTGTGTCTTTGTAAATGACTAATAAATAATTAAAGAGACACACATTTTCTTTATATACTTTTTAATATCATCCATTTATTTTTAAACTAAAGCTAATAATTATTTTATAAATCTCATATAAATATAACAATCTCATTAGATAAGCCCCCATAATTAGAATCTTATTTTTATATGAAAACGATAAGGATAATTATTAGCCTTTAGATTAAAATAAATGTTTAAAATTAAAAAAAATATTTGAAGAACATGTGTGTCTTTTCATATGACTAATAAATGATTAAAGAGACACACATGTTCTTTATATATACTTTTTAGTATAATCATTTATTTTTAAACTAAAGGCTAATAATTAATCTTATAAATCTCATATAAATATAAAATTCTCATTAGATAAGCCCCCATAATGAGAATCTTATTTTTATATGAGAGCGATAAGATAATTATTAGCCTTTAAATTAAAATTAAATGTTTAAAATTAAAAAAAATCATTTTAAGAACATGTGTGTCTTTTCATATGACTAATAAATGATTAAACAGACACACATGTTCTTTATATATACTTTTTAGTATCATTCATTTATTTTTAAACTAAAGGCTAATAATTAATCTTACAAATCTCATGTAAATATAAAATTCTCATTAGATAATCCCCCATAATGAGAATCTTATTTTTATATGAGAACGATAAGGATAATTATTAGCCTTTAGATTAAAAATAAATGTTTAAAATTTAAAAAAATCATTTTAAGAACATGTGTGTCTTTTCATATGACTAATAAATGATTAAAAAGACACACATGTTCTTTATATATACTTTTTAGTATCATTCATTTATTTTTAAACTAAAGGCTAATAATTAATCTTATAAATCTCATATAAATATAACATTCTCATTAGATAAGTCCCCATAATGAGAATCTTATTTTTAAATGAGAACGATAAGGATAATTATTAGCCTTTAGATTTAAAATAAATGTTTAAAATTAAATTAATCATTTAAAGAACATGTGTGTCTTTTTAAATGACTAATAAATGATTAAAGAGACACACATTTGCTTTATATATACTTTTTAATATCATCCATTTCTTTTTAAACTAAAGGCTAATAATTATTTTTATAAATCTCATATAAATATAACATTCTCATTAGATAAGCCCCCATAATGAGAATCTTATTTTTATATTAGAACGATAAGGATAATTATTAGCCTTTAGATTAAAAATAAATGTTTAAAATAAAAATAAAATCATTTAAAGAACATGTGTGTCTTTTCATATGACTAATAAATGATTAAAGAGACACACATGTTTTTTATATATACTTTTTAGTATCATCAATTTATTTTTAAACTAAAGGCTAATAATTAATCTTATAAATCTCATATAAATATAAAATTCTCATTAGATAAGCCCCCATAATGGGAATCTTATTTTTATATGAGAACGATAAGGATAATTATTAGCCTTTAGATTAAAAATAAATGTTTAAAATTAAAATAAATCATTTAAAGAACATGTGTGTCTTTGTAAATAACTAATAAATAATTAAAGAGACACACATTTTCTTTATATATACTTTTTAATATCATCCATTTATTTTTAAACTAAAAGCTAACAATTATTCTTATAAATCTCATATAAATATAAAATTCTCATTAGATAAGCCCCCATAATTAGAATCTTATTTTTATATGAAAACGATAAGGATAATTACTAGCCTTTAGATTAAAATTAAATGTTTAAAATTAAAAAAAATTATTTGAAGAACATGTGTATCTTTTCATATGACTAATAAATGATTAAAGAGACACACATGTTCTTTATATATACTTTTTAGTATAATCAATTTATTTTTAAACTAAAGGCTAATAATTAATCTTATAAATCTCATATATATATAAAATTCTCATTAGATAAGCCCCCATAATGAGAATCTTATTTTTATATGAGAACGATAAGGATAATTATTAGCCTTTAGATTAAAAATAAATGTTTAAAATTAAAAAAAATCATTTTAAGAACATGTGTGTCTTTTCATATGACTAATAAATGATTAAAGAGACACACATGTTCTTTATATATACTTTTTAGTATCATTCATTTATTTTTAAACTAAAGGCTAATAATTAATCTTATAAATCTCATATAAATATAACATTCTCATTAGATAAGTCCCCATAATGAGAATCTTATTTTTATATGAGAACGATAAGGATAATTATTAGCCTTTAGATTTAAAATAAATGTTTAAAATTAAATTAATCATTTAAAGAACATGTGTGTCTTTTTAAATGACTAATAAATGATTAAAGAGACACACATTTGCTTTATATATACTTTTTAATATCATCCATTTCTTTTTAAACTAAAGGCTAATAATTATTTTTATAAATCTCATATAAATATAACATTCTCATTAGATAAGCCCCCATAATGAGAATCTTATTTTTATATTAGAACGATAAGGATAATTATTAGCCTTTAGATTAAAAAGAAATGTTTAAAATAAAAATAAAATCATTTAAAGAACATGTGTGTCTTTTCATATGACTAATAAATGATTAAAGAGACACACATGTTTTTTATATATACTTTTTAGTATCATCAATTTATTTTTAAACTAAAGGCTAATAATTAATCTTATAAATCTCATATAAATATAAAATTCTCATTAGATAAGCCCCCATAATGGGAATCTTATTTTTATATGAGAACGATAAGGATAATTATTAGCCTTTAGATTAAAAATAAATGTTTAAAATTAAAATAAATCATTTAAAGAACATGTGTGTCTTTGTAAATGACTAATAAATAATTAAAGAGACACACATTTTCTTTATATATACTTTTTAATATCATCCATTTATTTTTAAACTAAAAGCTAACAATTATTTTTATAAATTTCATATAAATATAACAATCTCATTAGATAAGCCCCCATAATTAGAATCTTATTTTTATATGAAAACGATAAGGATAATTACTAGCCTTTAGATTAAAAATAAATGTTTAAAATTAAAAAAAATTATTTGAAGAACATGTGTATCTTTTCATATGACTAATAAATGATTAAAGAGACACACATGTTCTTTATATATACTTTTTAGTATAATCAATTTATTTTTAAACTAAAGGCTAATAATTAATCTTATAAATCTCATATAAATATAAAATTCTCATTAGATAAGCCCCATAATGAGAATCTTATTTTTATATGAGAGCGATAAGGATAATTATTAGCCTTTAGATTAAAATTAAATGTTTAAAATTAAAAAAAATCATTTTAAGAACATGTGTGTCTTTTCATATGACTAATAAATGATTAAAGAGACACACATGTTCTTTATATATACTTTTTAGTATCATTCATTTATTTTTAAACTAAAGGCTAATAATTAATCTTATAAATCTCATATAAATATAACATTCTCATTAGATAAGTCCCCATAATGAGAATCTTATTTTTATATGAGAACGATAAGGATAATTATTAGCCTTTAGATTTAAAATAAATGTTTAAAATTAAATTAATCATTTAAAGAACATGTGTGTCTTTTTAAATGACTAATAAATGATTAAAGAGACACACATTTGCTTTATATATACTTTTTAATATCATCCATTTCTTTTTAAACTAAAGGCTAATAATTATTTTTATAAATCTCATATAAATATAACATTCTCATTAGATAAGCCCCCATAATGAGAATCTTATTTTTATATTAGAACGATAAGGATAATTATTAGCCTTTAGATTAAAAATAAATGTTTAAAAAAAAAAAAAATCATTTAAAGAACATGTGTGTCTTTTCATATGACTAATAAATGATTAAAGAGACACACATGTTTTTTATATATACTTTTTAGTATCATCAATTTATTTTTAAACTAAAGGCTAATAATTAATCTTATAAATCTCATATAAATATAAAATTCTCATTAGATAAGCCCCCATAATGGGAATCTTATTTTTATATGAGAACGATAAGGATAATTATTAGCCTTTAGATTAAAAATAAATGTTTAAAATTAAAATAAATCATTTAAAGAACATGTGTGTCTTGTAAATGACTAATAAATGATTAAAGAGACACACATTTTCTTTATATATACTTTTTAATATCATCCATTTATTTTTAAACTAAAAGCTAACAATTATTTTTATAAATTTCATATAAATATAACAATCTCATTAGATAAGCCCCCATAATTAGAATCTTATTTTTATATGAAAACGATAAGGATAATTACTAGCCTTTAGATTAAAAATAAATGTTTAAAATTAAAAAAAATTATTTGAAGAACATGTGTATCTTTTCATATGACTAATAAATGATTAAAGAGACACACATGTTCTTTATATATACTTTTTAGTATAATCAATTTATTTTTAAACTAAAGGCTAATAATTAATCTTATAAATCTCATATAAATATAAAATTCTCATTAGATAAGCCCCCATAATGAGAATCTTATTTTTATATGAGAGCGATAAGGATAATTATTAGCCTTTAGATTAAAATTAAATGTTTAAAATTAAAAAAAATCATTTTAAGAACATGTGTGTCTTTTCATATGACTAATAAATGATTAAAGAGACACACATGTTCTTTATATATACTTTTTAGTATCATTCATTTATTTTTAAACTAAAGGCTAATAATTAATCTTATAAATCTCATATAAATATAACATTCTCATTAGATAAGTCCCCATAATGAGAATCTTATTTTTATATGAGAACGATAAGGATAATTATTAGCCTTTAGATTTAAAATAAATGTTTAAAATTAAATTAATCATTTAAAGAACATGTGTGTCTTTTAAATGACTAATAAATGATTAAAGAGACACACATTTGCTTTATATATACTTTTTAATATCATCCATTTCTTTTTAAACTAAAGGCTAATAATTATTTTTATAAATCTCATATAAATATAACATTCTCATTAGATAAGCCCCCATAATGAGAATCTTATTTTTATATTAGAACGATAAGGATAATTATTAGCCTTTAGATTAAAAATAAATGTTTAAAATAAAAATAAAATCATTTAAAGAACATGTGTGTCTTTTCATATGACTAATAAATGATTAAAGAGACACACATGTTTTTTATATATACTTTTTAGTATCATCAATTTATTTTTAAACTAAAGGCTAATAATTAATCTTATAAATCTCATATAAATATAAAATTCTCATTAGATAAGCCCCCATAATGGGAATCTTATTTTTATATGAGAACGATAAGGATAATTATTAGCCTTTAGATTAAAAATAAATGTTTAAAATTAAAATAAATCATTTAAAGAACATGTGTGTCTTTGTAAATGACTAATAAATAATTAAAGAGACACACATTTTCTTTATATATACTTTTTAATATCATCCATTTATTTTTAAACTAAAAGCTAACAATTATTTTATAAATTTCATATAAATATAACAATCTCATTAGATAAGCCCCCATAATTAGAATCTTATTTTTATATGAAAACGATAAGGATAATTACTAGCCTTTAGATTAAAAATAAATGTTTAAAATTAAAAAAAATTATTTGAAGAACATGTGTATCTTTTCATATGACTAATAAATGATTAAAGAGACACACATGTTCTTTATATATACTTTTTAGTATAATTCATTTATTTTTAAACTAAAGGCTAATAATTAATCTTATAAATCTCATATAATATAAAATTCTCATTAGATAAGCCCCCATAATGAGAATCTTATTTTTATATGAGAGCGATAAGGATAATTATTAGCCTTTAGATTAAATTAAATGTTTAAAATTAAAAAAAATCATTTTAAGAACATGTGTGTCTTTTCATATGACTAATAAATGATTAAAGAGACACACATGTTCTTTATATATACTTTTTAGTATCATTCATTTATTTTTAAACTAAAGGCTAATAATTAATCTTATAAATCTCATATAAATATAACATTCTCATTAGATAAGTCCCCATAATGAGAATCTTATTTTTATATGAGAACGATAAGGATAATTATTAGCCTTTAGATTTAAAATAAATGTTTAAAATTAAATTAATCATTTAAAGAACATGTGTGTCTTTTTAAATGACTAATAAATGATTAAAGAGACACACATTTGCTTTATATATACTTTTTAATATCATCCATTTCTTTTTAAACTAAAGGCTAATAATTATTTTTATAAATCTCATATAAATATAACATTCTCATTAGATAAGCCCCCATAATGAGAATCTTATTTTTATATTAGAACGATAAGGATAATTATTAGCCTTTAGATTAAAAATAAATGTTTAAAATAAAATAAAATCATTTAAAGAACATGTGTGTCTTTTCATATGACTAATAAATGATTAAAGAGACACACATGTTTTTTATATATACTTTTTAGTATCATCAATTTATTTTTAAACTAAAGGCTAATAATTAATCTTATAAATCTCATATAAATATAAAATTCTCATTAGATAAGCCCCCATAATGGGAATCTTATTTTTATATGAGAACGATAAGGATAATTATTAGCCTTTAGATTAAAAATAAATGTTTAAAATTAAAATAAATCATTTAAAGAACATGTGTGTCTTTGTAAATGACTAATAAATAATTAAAGAGACACACATTTTCTTTATATATACTTTTTAATATCATCCATTTATTTTTAAACTAAAAGCTAACAATTATTTTTATAAATTCATATAAATATAACAATCTCATTAGATAAGCCCCCATAATTAGAATCTTATTTTTATATGAAAACGATAAGGATAATTACTAGCCTTTAGATTAAAAATAAATGTTTAAAATTAAAAAAAATTATTTGAAGAACATGTGTATCTTTTCATATGACTAATAAATGATTAAAGAGACACACATGTTCTTTATATATACTTTTTAGTATAATCAATTTATTTTTAAACTAAAGGCTAATAATTAATCTTATAAATCTCATATAAATATAAAATTCTCATTAGATAAGCCCCCATAATGAGAATCTTATTTTTATATGAGAGCGATAAGGATAATTATTAGCCTTTAGATTAAAATAAATGTTTAAAATTAAAAAAAATCATTTTAAGAACATGTGTGTCTTTTCATATGACTAATAAATGATTAAAGAGACACACATGTTCTTTATATATACTTTTTAGTATCATTCATTTATTTTTAAACTAAAGGCTAATAATTAATCTTATAAATCTCATATAAATATAACATTCTCATTAGATAAGTCCCCATAATGAGAATCTTATTTTTATATGAGAACGATAAGGATAATTATTAGCCTTTAGATTTAAAATAAATGTTTAAAATTAAAAAAATCATTTAAAGAACATGTGTGTCTTTTTAAATGACTAATAAATGATTAAAGAGACACACATTTGCTTTATATATACTTTTTAATATCATCCATTTCTTTTAAACTAAAGGCTAATAATTATTTTATAAATCTCATATAAATATAAATTCTCATTAGATAAGCCCCCATAATGAGAATCTTATTTTTATATGAGAACGATAAGGATAATTATTAGCCTTTAGATTAAAATAAATGTTTAAAATTAAAATAAATCATTTAAAGAACATGTGTGTCTTTTAAATGACTAATAAATGATTAAAGAGACACACATTTTCTTTATATATACTTTTTAATATCATCCATTTATTTTTAAACTAAAGGCTAATAATTATTTTATAAATCTCATATAAATATAACAATCTCATTAGATAAGCCCCCATAATGAGAATCTTATTTTTATATGAAACGATAAGGATAATTATTAGCCTTTAGATTTAAAATAAATGTTTAAAATTAAAAAAATCATTTAAAGAACATGTGTGTCTTTTCATATGACTAATAAATGATTAAAGAGACACACATGTTCTTTATATATACTTTTTAGTATCATCAATTTATTTTTAAACTAAAGGCTAATAATTAATCTTATAAATCTCATATAAATATAAAATTCTCATTAGATAAGCCCCCATAATGAGAATCTTATTTTTATATGAGAACGATAAGGATAATTATTAGCCTTTAGATTAAAATTAAATGTTTAAAATTAAAAAAAATCATTTTAAGAACATGTGTGTCTTTTCATATGACTAATAAATGATTAAAGAGACACACATGTTCTTTATATATACTTTTTAGTATCATTCATTTATTTTTAAACTAAAGGCTAATAATTAATCTTATAAATCTCATATAAATATAAAATTCTCATTAGATAAGCCCCCATAATGAGAATCTTATTTTTATATGAGAACGATAAGGATAATTATTAGCCTTTAGATTAAAAATAAATGTTTAAAATTAAAAAAATCATTTTAAGAACATGTGTGTCTTTTCATATGACTAATAAATGATTAAAGAGACACACATGTTCTTTATATATACTTTTTAGTATCATTCATTTATTTTTAAACTAAAGGCTAATAATTAATCTTATAAATCTCATATAAATATAACATTCTCATTAGATAAGTCCCCATAATGAGAATCTTATTTTTATATGAGAACGATAAGGATAATTATTAGCCTTTAGATTTAAAATAAATGTTTAAAATTAAATTAATCATTTAAAGAACATGTGTGTCTTTTTAAATGACTAATAAATGATTAAAGAGACACACATTTGCTTTATATATACTTTTTAATATCATCCATTTCTTTTTAAACTAAAGGCTAATAATTATTTTATAAATCTCATATAAATATAACATTCTCATTAGATAAGCCCCCATAATGAGAATCTTATTTTTATATTAGAACGATAAGGATAATTATTAGCCTTTAGATTAAAATAAATGTTTAAAATAAAAATAAAATCATTTAAAGAACATGTGTGTCTTTTCATATGACTAATAAATGATTAAAGAGACACACATGTTTTTTATATATACTTTTTAGTATCATCAATTTATTTTTAAACTAAAGGCTAATAATTAATCTTATAAATCTCATATAAATATAAAATTCTCATTAGATAAGCCCCCATAATGGGAATCTTATTTTTATATGAGAACGATAAGGATAATTATTAGCCTTTAGATTAAAAATAAATGTTTAAAATTAAAATAAATCATTTAAAGAACATGTGTGTCTTTGTAAATGACTAATAAATAATTAAAGAGACACACATTTTCTTTATATATACTTTTTAATATCATCCATTTATTTTTAAACTAAAAGCTAACAATTATTTTTATAAAGTTCATATAAATATAACATTCTCATTAGATAAGCCCCCATAATTAGAATCTTATTTTTATATTAGAACGAAAAGGATAATTATTAGCCTTTAGATTAAAATAAATGTTTAAAATTAAAAAAAATTATTTGAAGAACATGTGTATCTTTTCATATGACTAATAAATGATTAAAGAGACACACATGTTCTTTATATATACTTTTTAGTATAATCAATTTATTTTTAAACTAAAGGCTAATAATTAATCTTATAAATCTCATATAAATATAAAATTCTCATTAGATAAGCCCCCATAATGAGAATCTTATTTTTATATGAGAGCGATAAGGATAATTATTAGCCTTTAGATTTAAAATAAATGTTTAAAATTAAAAAAAATCATTTTAAGAACATGTGTGTCTTTTCATATGACTAATAAATGATTAAAGAGACACACATGTTCTTTATATATACTTTTTAGTATCATTCATTTATTTTTAAACTAAAGGCTAATAATTAATCTTATAAATCTCATATAAATATAACATTCTCATTAGATAAGTCCCCATAATGAGAATCTTATTTTTATATGAGAACGATAAGGATAATTATTAGCCTTTAGATTTAAAATAAATGTTTAAAATTAAATTAATCATTTAAAGAACATGTGTGTCTTTTTAAATGACTAATAAATGATTAAAGAGACACACATTTGCTTTATATATACTTTTTAATATCATCCATTTCTTTTTAAACTAAAGGCTAATAATTATTTTATAAATCTCATATAAATATAACATTCTCATTAGATAAACCCCCATAATGAGAATCTTATTTTTATATTAGAACGATAAGGATAATTATTAGCCTTTAGATTAAAAATAAATGTTTAAAATTAAAAAAAAATCATTTAAAGAACATGTGTGTCTTTTCATATGACTAATAAATGATTAAAGAGACACACATGTTTTTTATATATACTTTTTAGTATCATCAATTTATTTTTAAACTAAAGGCTAATAATTAATCTTATAAATCTCATATAAATATAAAATTCTCATTAGATAAGCCCCTATAATGGGAATCTTATTTTTATATGAGAACGATAAGGATAATTATTAGCCTTTAGATTAAAAATAAATGTTTAAAATTAAAATAAATCATTTAAAGAACATGTGTGTCTTTGTAAATGACTAATAAATAATTAAAGAGACACACATTTTCTTTATATATACTTTTTAATATCATCCATTTATTTTTAAACTAAAAGCTAACAATTATTTTTATAAATTTCATATAAATATAACAATCTCATTAGATAAGCCCCCATAATTAGAATCTTATTTTTATATGAAAACGATAAGGATAATTATTAGCCTTTAGATTAAAAATAAATGTTTAAAATTAAAAAAAATTATTTGAAGAACATGTGTATCTTTTCATATGACTAATAAATGATTAAAGAGACACACATGTTCTTTATATATACTTTTTAGTATAATCATTTATTTTTAAACTAAAGGCTAATAATTAATCTTATAAATCTCATATAAATATAAAATTCTCATTAGATAAGCCCCCATAATGAGAATCTTATTTTTATATGAGAACGATAAGGATAATTATTAGCCTTTAGATTAAAAATAAATGTTTAAAATTTAAAAAAATCATTTTAAGAACATGTGTGTCTTTTCATATGACTAATAAATGATTAAAGAGACACACATGTTCTTTATATATACTTTTTAGTATAATCAATTTATTTTTAAACTAAAGGCTAATAATTAATCTTATAAATCTCATATAAATATAAAATTCTCATTAGATAAGCCCCCATAATGAGAATCTTATTTTTATATGAGAACGATAAGGATAATTATTAGCCTTTAGATTAAAAATAAATGTTTAAAATTTAAAAAAATCATTTTAAGAACATGTGTGTCTTTTCATATGACTAATAAATGATTAAAAAGACACACATGTTCTTTATATATACTTTTTAGTATCATTCATTTATTTTTAAACTAAAGGCTAATAATTAATCTTATAAATCTCATATAAATATAACATTCTCATTAGATAAGTCCCCATAATGAGAATCTTATTTTTATATGAGAACGATAAGGATAATTATTAGCCTTTAGATTTAAAATAAATGTTTAAAATTAAATTAATCATTTAAAGAACATGTGTGTCTTTTTAATGACTAATAAATGATTAAAGAGACACACATTGCTTTATATATACTTTTTAATATCATCCATTTCTTTTTAAACTAAAGGCTAATAATTATTTTTATAAATCTCATATAAATATAACATTCTCATTAGATAAGCCCCCATAATGAGAATCTTATTTTTATATTAGAACGATAAGGATAATTATTAGCCTTTAGATTAAAAATAAATGTTTAAAATAAAAATAAAATCATTTAAAGAACATGTGTGTCTTTTCATATGACTAATAAATGATTAAAGAGACACACATGTTTTTTATATATACTTTTTAGTATCATCAATTTATTTTTAAACTAAAGGCTAATAATTAATCTTATAAATCTCATATAAATATAACATTCTCATTAGATAAGTCCCCATAATGAGAATCTTATTTTTATATGAGAACGATAAGGATAATTATTAGCCTTTAGATTAAAAATAAATGTTTAAAATAAAAATAAAATCATTTAAAGAACATGTGTGTCTTTTCATATGACTAATAAATGATTAAAGAGACACACATGTTCTTTATATATACTTTTTAGTATCATTCATTTATTTTTAAACTAAAGGCTAATAATTAATCTTATAAATCTCATATAAATATAACATTCTCATTAGATAAGTCCCCATAATGAGAATCTTATTTTTATATGAGAACGATAAGGATAATTATTAGCCTTTAGATTAAAATAAATGTTTAAAACTAAATTAATCATTTAAAGAACATGTGTGTCTTTTAAATGACTAATAAATGATTAAAGAGACACACATTTGCTTTATATATACTTTTTATATCATCCATTTCTTTTTAAACTAAAGGCTAATAATTATTTTTATAAATCTCATATAAATATAACATTCTCATTAGATAAGCCCCCATAATGAGAATCTTATTTTTATATTAGAACGATAAGGATAATTATTAGCCTTTAGATTAAAAATAAATGTTTAAAATAAAAATAAAATCATTTAAAGAACATGTGTGTCTTTTCATATGACTAATAAATGATTAAAGAGACACACATGTTTTTTATATATACTTTTTAGTATCATCATTTATTTTTAAACTAAAGGCTAATAATTAATCTTATAAATCTCATATAAATATAAAATTCTCATTAGATAAGCCCCCATAATGGGAATCTTATTTTTATATGAGAACGATAAGGATAATTATTAGCCTTTAGATTAAAAATAAATGTTTAAAATTAAAATAAATCATTTAAAGAACATGTGTGTCTTTGTAAATGACTAATAAATGATTAAAGAGACACACATTTTCTTTATATATACTTTTTAATATCATCCATTTATTTTTAAACTAAAAGCTAATAATTATTTTTATAAATTCATATAAATATAACATTCTCATTAGATAAGCCCCCATAATTAGAATCTTATTTTTATATGAAAACGATAAGGATAATTATTAGCCTTTAGATTAAAATAAATGTTTAAAATTAAAAAAATTATTTGAAGAACATGTGTGTCTTTTCATATGACTAATAAATGATTAAAGAGACACACATGTTCTTTATATATACTTTTTAGTATAATCAATTTATTTTTAAACTAAAGGCTAATAATTAATCTTATAAATCTCATATAAATATAAAATTCTCATTAGATAAGCCCCCATAATGAGAATCTTATTTTTATATGAGAGCGATAAGGATAATTATTAGCCTTTAGATTAAAATTAAATGTTTAAAATTAAAAAAAATCATTTTAAGAACATGTGTGTCTTTTCATATGACTAATAAATGATTAAAGAGACACACATGTTCTTTATATATACTTTTTAGTATCATTCATTTATTTTTAAACTAAAGGCTAATAATTAATCTTATAAATCTCATATAAATATAACATTCTCATTAGATAAGTCCCCATAATGAGAATCTTATTTTTATATGAGAACGATAAGGATAATTATTAGCCTTTAGATTTAAAATAAATGTTTAAAATTAAATTAATCATTTAAAGAACATGTGTGTCTTTTTAAATGACTAATAAATGATTAAAGAGACACACATTTGCTTTATATATACTTTTTAATATCATCCATTTCTTTTTAAACTAAAGGCTAATAATTATTTTTATAAATCTCATATAAATATAACATTCTCATTAGATAAGCCCCCATAATGAGAATCTTATTTTTATATTAGAACGATAAGGATAATTATTAGCCTTTAGATTAAAAATAAATGTTTAAAATTAAAAAAAAATCATTTAAAGAACATGTGTGTCTTTTCATATGACTAATAAATGATTAAAGAGACACACATGTTTTTTATATATACTTTTTAGTATCATCAATTTATTTTTAAACTAAAGGCTAATAATTAATCTTATAAATCTCATATAAATATAAAATTCTCATTAGATAAGCCCCTATAATGGGAATCTTATTTTTATATGAGAACGATAAGGATAATTATTAGCCTTTAGATTAAAAATAAATGTTTAAAATTAAAATAAATCATTTAAAGAACATGTGTGTCTTTGTAAATGACTAATAAATGATTAAAGAGACACACATTTTCTTTATATATACTTTTTAATATCATCCATTTATTTTTAAACTAAAGGCTAATAATTATTTTTATAAATTCATATAAATATAACAATCTCATTAGATAAGCCCCCATAATGAGAATCTTATTTTTATATGAAAACGATAAGGATAATTAATAGCCTTTTGATTAAAAATAAATGTTTAAAATTAAAAAAAATTATTTGAAGAACATGTGTGTCTTTTCATATGACTAATAAATGATTAAAGAGACACATATGTTCTTTATATATACTTTTTAGTATATCATCAATTTATTTTTAAACTAAAGGCTAATAATTAATCTTATAAATCTCATATAAATATAAAATTCTCATTAGATAAGCCCCCATAATGAGAATCTTATTTTTATATGAGAACGATAAGGATAATTATTAGCCTTTAGATTAAAATTAAATGTTTAAAATTAAAAAAAATCATTTTAAGAACATGTGTGTCTTTTCATATGACTAATAAATGATTAAAGAGACACACATGTTCTTTATATATACTTTTTAGTATCATTCATTTATTTTTAAACTAAAGGCTAATAATTAATCTTATAAATCTCATATAAATATAACATTCTCATTAGATAAGTCCCCATAATGAGAATCTTATTTTTATATGAGAACGATAAGGATAATTATTAGCCTTTAGATTTAAAATAAATGTTTAAAATTAAATTAATCATTTAAAGAACATGTGTGTCTTTTAAATGACTAATAAATGATTAAAGAGACACACATTTGCTTTATATATACTTTTTAATATCATCCATTTCTTTTTAAACTAAAGGCTAATAATTATTTTTATAAATCTCATATAAATATAACATTCTCATTAGATAAGCCCCCATAATGAGAATCTTATTTTTATATTAGAACGATAAGGATAATTATTAGCCTTTAGATTAAAAATAAATGTTTAAAATTAAAAAAAATCATTTAAAGAACATGTGTGTCTTTTCATATGACTAATAAATGATTAAAGAGACACACATGTTTTTATATATACTTTTTAGTATCATCAATTTATTTTTAAACTAAAGGCTAATAATTAATCTTATAAATCTCATATAAATATAAATTCTCATTAGATAAGCCCCCATAATGGGAATCTTATTTTTATATGAGAACGATAAGGATAATTATTAGCCTTTAGATTAAAAATAAATGTTTAAAATTAAAATAAATCATTTAAAGAACATGTGTGTCTTGTAAATGACTAATAAATAATTAAAGAGACACACATTTTCTTTATATATACTTTTTAATATCATCCATTTATTTTTAAACTAAAAGCTAATAATTATTTTTATAAATTTCATATAAATATAACAATCTCATTAGATAAGCCCCATAATTAGAATCTTATTTTTATATGAAAACGATAAGGATAATTACTAGCCTTTAGATAAAAATAAATGTTTAAAATTAAAAAAAATTATTTGAAGAACATGTGTGTCTTTTCATATGACTAATAAATGATTAAAGAGACACACATGTTCTTTATATATACTTTTTAGTATAATCAATTTATTTTTAAACTAAAGGCTAATAATTAATCTTATAAATCTCATATAAATATAAAATTCTCATTAGATAAGCCCCCATAATGAGAATCTTATTTTTATATGAGAACGATAAGGATAATTATTAGCCTTTAGATTAAAATAAATGTTTAAAATTAAAAAAATCATTTTAAGAACATGTGTGTCTTTTCATATGACTAATAAATGATTAAAGAGACACACATGTTCTTTATATATACTTTTTAGTATCATTCATTTATTTTTAAACTAAAGGCTAATAATTAATCTTATAAATCTCATATAAATATAACATTCTCATTAGATAAGTCCCCATAATGAGAATCTTATTTTTATATGAGAACGATAAGGATAATTATTAGCCTTTAGATTTAAAATAAATGTTTAAAATTAAAAAAATCATTTAAAGAACATGTGTGTCTTTTTAAATGACTAATAAATGATTAAAGAGACACACATTTGCTTTATATATACTTTTTAATATCATCCATTTATTTTTAAACTAAAGGCTAATAATTATTTTTATAAATCTCATATAAATATAACATTCTCATTAGATAAGCCCCCATAATGAGAATCTTATTTTTATATTAGAACGATAAGGATAATTATTAGCCTTTAGATTAAAAATAAATGTTTAAAATTAAAAAAAAATCATTGAAGAACATGTGTGTCTTTTCATATGACTAATAAATGATTAAAGAGACACACATGTTTTTTATATATACTTTTTAGTATCATCATTTATTTTTAAACTAAAGGCTAATAATTAATCTTATAAATCTCATATAAATATAAAATTCTCATTAGATAAGCCCCATAATGGGAATCTTATTTTTATATGAGAACGATAAGGATAATTATTAGCCTTTAGATTAAAAATAAATGTTTAAAATTAAAATAAATCATTTAAAGAACATGTGTGTCTTTGTAAATGACTAATAAATAATTAAAGAGACACACATTTTCTTTATATATACTTTTTAATATCATCCATTTAGTTTTAAACTAAAGGCTAATAATTATTTTTATAAATCTCATATAAATATAACAATCTCATTAGATAAGCCCCATAATGAGAATCTTATTTTTATATGAAACGATAAGGATAATTATTAGCCTTTAGATTAAAAATAAATGTTTAAAATTAAAAAAAATTATTTGAAGAACATGTGTGTCTTTTCATATGACTAATAAATGATTAAAGAGACACACATGTTCTTTATATATACTTTTTAGTATAATCAATTTATTTTTAAACTAAAGGCTAATAATTAATCTTATAAATCTCATATAAATATAAAATTCTCATTAGATAAGCCCCCATAATGAGAATCTTATTTTTATATGAGAACGATAAGGATAATTATTAGCCTTTAGATTAAAAATAAATGTTTAAAATTAAAAAAAATCATTTTAAGAACATGTGTGTCTTTTCATATGACTAATAAATGATTAAAGAGACACACATGTTCTTTATATATACTTTTTAGTATCATCATTTATTTTTAAACTAAAGGCTAATAATTAATCTTATAAATCTCATATAAATATAACATTCTCATTAGATAAGTCCCCATAATGAGAATCTTATTTTTATATGAGAACGATAAGGATAATTATTAGCCTTTAGATTAAAAATAAATGTTTAAAATTAAAAAAATCATTTTAAGAACATGTGTGTCTTTTTATATGACTAATAAATGATTAAGAACAGACACATATTTTTTATATATACTTTTTAATATCATCCATTTATTTTTAAACTAAAGGCTAATAATTATTTTTATAAATCTCATATAAATATAACATTCTCATTAGATAAGCCCCCATAATGAGAATCTTATTTTTATATGAGAACGATAAGGATAATTATTAGCCTTTAGATTAAAAATAAATGTTTAAAATAAAAAAATCATTTAAGAACATGTGTGTCTTTTCATATGACTAATAAATGATTAAAGAGACACACATGTTCTTTATATATACTTTTTAGTATCATCAATTTATTTTTAAACTAAAGGCTAATAATTAATCTTATAAATCTCATATAAATATAAAATTCTCATTAGATAAGCCCCATAATGAGAATCTTATTTTTATATGAGAACGATAAGGATAATTATTAGCCTTTAGATTAAAAATAAATGTTTAAAATTAAAAAAAATCATTTAAGAACATGTGTGTCTTTTCAATGACTAATAAATGATTAAAGAGACACACATGTTCTTTATATATACTTTTTAATATCATCCATTTATTTTTAAACTAAAGGCTAATAATTATTTTTATAAATCTCATATAAATATAACATTCTCATTAGATAAGCCCCCATAATGAGAATCTTATTTTTATATGAGAACGATAAGGATAATTATTAGCCTTTAGATTAAAAATAAATGTTTAAAATTAAAAAAAATCATTTAAAGAACATGTGTCTTTTCATATGACTAATAAATGATTAAAGAGACACACATGTTCTTTATATATTTTTAGTATCATCCATTTATTTTTAAACTAAAGGCTAATAATTTTCTTATAAATCTCATATAAATATAACATTCTCATTAGATAAGCCCCATAATGAGAATCTTATTTTTATATGAGAACGATAAGATAATTATTAGCCTTTAGATTAAAATAAATGTTTAAAATTAAAAAAAAATCATTTAAAGAACATGTGTGTCTTTTCAATGACTAATAAATGATTAAAGAGACACACACGTTCTTTATATATACTTTTTAATATCATCCATTTATTTTTAAACTAAAGGCTAATAATTAATCTTATAAATCTCATATAAATATAAAATTCTCATTAGATAAGCCCCCATAATGAGAATCTTATTTTTATATGAGAACGATAAGGATAATTATTAGCCTTTAGATTAAAATAAATGTTTAAAATTAAAAAAAATCATTTTAAGAACATGTGTGTCTTTTCATATGACTAATAAATGATTAAAGAGACACACATGTTCTTTATATATACTTTTTAGTATCATCATTTATTTTTAAACTAAAGGCTAATAATTAATCTTATAAATCTCATATAAATATAACATTCTCATTAGATAAGCCCCCATAATGAGAATCTTATTTTTATATGAGAACGATAAGGATAATTATTAGCCTTTAGATTTAAAATAAATGTTTAAAATTAAAAAATCATTTAAAGAACATGTGTGTCTTTTTAAATGACTAATAAATGATTAAAGAGACACACATTTCTTTATATATACTTTTTAATATCATCCATTTATTTTTAAACTAAAGGCTAATAATTATTTTTATAAATCTCATATAAATATAACATTCTCATTAGATAAGCCCCCATAATGAGAATCTTATTTTTATATGAGAACGATAAGGATAATTATTAGCCTTTAGATTAAAAATAAATGTTTAAAATTAAAAAAAATCATTTAAAGAACATGTGTGTCTTTTCATATGACTAATAAATGATTAAAGAGACACACATGTTTTTATATATACTTTTTAGTATCATCAATTTATTTTTAAACTAAAGGCTAATAATTAATCTTATAAATCTCATATAAATATAAATTCTCATTAGATAAGCCCCCATAATGGGAATCTTATTTTATATGAGAACGATAAGGATAATTATTAGCCTTTAGATTAAAATAAATGTTTAAAATTAAAAAAAATCATTTAAAGAACATGTGTGTCTTTTAAATGACTAATAAATGATTAAAGAGACACACATTTTCTTTATATATACTTTTTAATATCATCCATTTATTTTTAAACTAAAGCTAATAATTATTTTATAAATCTCATATAAATATAACATTCTCATTAGATAAGCCCCCATAATGAGAATCTTATTTTTATATGAAAACGATAAGGATAATTATTAGCCTTTAGATTAAAATAAATGTTTAAAATTAAAAAAAATCATTTGAAGAACATGTGTGTCTTTTCATATGACTAATAAATGATTAAAGAGACACACATGTTCTTTATATACTTTTTAGTATCATCCATTTATTTTTAAACTAAAGGCTAATAATTATTCTTATAAATCTCATATAAATATAACATTCTCATTAGATAAGCCCCATAATTGAATCTTATTTTTATATGAGAACGATAAGATAATTATTAGCCTTTAGATTTAAAATAAATGTTTAAAATTAAAAAAATCATTTAAAGAACATGTGTGTCTTTTCAATGACAATAAATGATTAAAGAGACACACATTTCTTTATATATACTTTTTAATATCATCCATTTATTTTTAAACTAAAGGCTAATAATTAATCTTATAAATCTCATATAAATATAAAATTCTCATTAGATAAGCCCCCATAATGAGAATCTTATTTTTATATGAGAACGATAAGGATAATTATTAGCCTTTAGATTAAAATTAAATGTTTAAAATTAAAAAAAATCATTTTAAGAACATGTGTGTCTTTTCATATGACTAATAAATGATTAAAGAGACACACATGTTCTTTATATATACTTCTTAATATAATCCATTTATTTTTAAACTAAAGACTAATAATTATTTTTATAAGTCTCATATAAATATAACATTCTCATTAGATAAGTCCCCATAATGAGAATCTTATTTTTATATGAGAACGATAAGGATAATTATTAGCCTTTAGATTAAAATAAATGTTTAAAATTAAAAAAAATCATTTAAAGAACATGTGTGTCTTTTAAATGACTAATAAATGATTAAAGAGACACACATTTCTTTATATATACTTTTTAATATCATCCATTTCTTTTTAAACTAAAGGCTAATAATTATTTTTATAAATCTCATATAAATATAACATTCTCATTAGATAAGCCCCCATAATGAGAATCTTATTTTTATATTAGAACGATAAGGATAATTATTAGCCTTTAGATTAAAAATAAATGTTTAAAATTAAAAAAAATCATTTAAAGAACATGTGTGTCTTTTCATATGACTAATAAATGATTAAAGAGACACACATGTTTTTATATATACTTTTTAGTATCATCATTTATTTTTAAACTAAAGGCTAATAATTAATCTTATAAATCTCATATAAATATAAAATTCTCATTAGATAAGCCCCCATAATGGGAATCTTATTTTTATATGAGAACGATAAGGATAATTATTAGCCTTTAGATTAAAAATAAATGTTTAAAATTAAAATAAATCATTTAAAGAACATGTGTGTCTTTATAAATGACTAATAAATGATTAAAGAACACACATTTTCTTTATATATACTTTTTAATATCATCCATTTATTTTTAAACTAAAAGCTAACAATTATTTTTATAAAGTTCATATAAATATAACATTCTCATTAGATAAGCCCCCATAATTAGAATCTTATTTTTATATGAAAACGATAAGGATAATTAATAGCCTTTTGATTAAAAATAAATGTTTAAAATTAAAAAAAATTATTTGAAGAACATGTGTGTCTTTTCATATGACTAATAAATGATTAAAGAGACACATATGTTCTTTATATAAATGTTTTAGTATCATCCATTTATTTTTAAACTAAAGGCTAATAATTATTCTTATAAATCTCATATAATATAACATTCTCATTACATAAGCCACATAATTTGAATCTTATTTTTATATGAGAACGATAAGGATAATTATTAGCCTTTAGATTAAAAATAAATGTTTAAAATTAAATTAATCATTTTAAGAACATGTGTGTCTTTTTAAATGACTAATAAATGATTAAAGAGACACACATTTCTTTATATATACTTTTTAATATCATCCATTTATTTTTAAACTAAAGGCTAATAATTAATCTTATAAATCTCATATAAATATAACATTCTCATTAGATAAGCCCCCATAATGAGAATCTTATTTTATATGAGAACGATAAGGATAATTATTAGCCTTTAGATTAAAAATAAATGTTTAAAATTAAAAAAAAATCATTTAAAGAACATGTGTGTCTTTTCATATGACTAATAAATGATTAAAGAGACACACATGTTCTTTATATATACTTTTTAGTATCATTCATTTATTTTTAAACTAAAGGCTAATAATTAATCTTATAAATCTCATATAAATATAACATTCTCATTAGATAAGTCCCCATAATGAGAATCTTATTTTTATATGAGAACGATAAGGATAATTATTAGCCTTTAGATTAAAAATAAATGTTTAAAATTAAATTAATCATTTTAAGAACATGTGTGTCTTTTTAAATGACTACTAAATGATTAAAGAGACACACATTTGCTTTATATATACTTTTTAATATCATCCATTTATTTTTAAACTAAAGGCTAATAATTATTTTTATAAATCTCATATAAATATAACATTCTCATTAGATAAGCCCCCATAATGAGAATCTTATTTTTATATTAGAACGATAAGGATAATTATTAGCCTTTAGATTAAAAATAAATGTTTAAAATTAAAAAAAAATCATTTAAAGAACATGTGTGTCTTTTCATATGACTAATAAATGATTAAAGAGACACACATGTTCTTTATATATACTTTTTAGTATCATTCATTTATTTTTAAACTAAAGGCTAATAATTAATCTTATAAATCTCATATAAATATAACATTCTCATTAGATAAGCCCCCATAATGAGAATCTTATTTTTATATGAGAACGATAAGGATAATTATTAGCCTTTAGATTAAAAATAAATGTTTAAAATTAAATTAATCATTTCAAGAACATGTGTGTCTTTTAAATGACTAATAAATGATTAAAGAGACACACATTTGCTTTATATATACTTTTTAATATCATCCATTTATTTTTAAACTAAAGGCTAATAATTATTTTATAAATCTCATATAAATATAACATTCTCATTAGATAAGCCCCCATAATGAGAATCTTATTTTATATGAGAACGATAAGGATAATTATTAGCCTTTAGATTAAAATAAATGTTTAAAATTAAAAAAATCATTTGAAGAACATGTGTGTCTTTTTCATATGACTAATAAATGATTAAAGAGACACACATGTTCTTTATATATACTTTTTAGTATCATCCATTATTTTTAAACTAAAGGCTAATAATTATTTTTATAAATCTCATATAAATATAACATTCTCATTAGATAAGCCCCCATAATGAGAATCTTATTTTTATATTAGAGAACGATAAGGATAATTATTAGCCTTTAGATTAAAAATAAATGTTTAAAATTAAAAAAAAATCATTAAAGAACATGTGTGTCTTTTCATATGACTAATAAATGATTAAAGAGACACACATGTTTTTATATATACTTTTTAGTATCATCATTTATTTTTAAACTAAAGGCTAATAATTAATCTTATAAATCTCATATAAATATAAAATTCTCATTAGATAAGCCCCATAATGAGAATCTTATTTTTATATGAGAACGATAAGGATAATTATTAGCCTTTAGATTAAAAATAAATGTTTAAAATTAAAATAAATCATTTAAAGAACATGTGTGTCTTTGTAAATGACTAATAAATGATTAAAGAGACACACATTTTCTTTATATATACTTTTTAATATCATCCATTTATTTTTAAACTAAAGGCTAATAATTATTTTTATAAAGTCATATAAATATAACATTCTCATTAGATAAGCCCCCATAATGAGAATCTTATTTTTATATGAAAACGATAAGGATAATTATTAGCCTTTAGATTAAAAATAAATGTTTAAAATTAAAAAAAATCATTTGAAGAACATGTGTGTCTTTTCATATGACTAATAAATGATTAAAAAGACACACATGTTCTTTACATATAATTTTTAGTATCATCCATTTATTTTAAACTAAAGGCTAATAATTATTCTTATAAATCTCATATAAATATAACATTCTTATTACATAAGCCACATAATTTGAATCTTATTTTTATATGAGAACGATAAGGATAATTATTAGCCTTTAGATTAAAAATAAATGTTTAAAATTAAATTAATCATTTTAAGAACATGTGTGTCTTTTTAAATGACTAATAAATGATTAAAGAGACACACATTGCTTTATATATACTTTTTAATATCATCCATTTATTTTTAAACTAAAGGCTAATAATTATTTTTATAAATCTCATATAAATATAACATTCTCATTAGATAAGCCCCCATAATGAGAATCTTATTTTTATATTAGAACGATAAGGATAATTATTAGCCTTTAGATTAAAAATAAATGTTTAAAATTAAAAAAAAATCATTTAAAGAACATGTGTGTCTTTTCATATGACTAATAAATGATTAAAGAGACACACATGTTCTTTATATATACTTTTTAGTATCATTCATTTATTTTTAAACTAAAGGCTAATAATTAATCTTATAAATCTCATATAAATATAACATTCTCATTAGATAAGTCCCCATAATGAGAATCTTATTTTTATATGAGAACGATAAGGATAATTATTAGCCTTTAGATTAAAAATAAATGTTTAAAATTAAATTAATCATTTTAAGAACATGTGTGTCTTTTTAAATGACTACTAAATGATTAAAGAGACACACATTTGCTTTATATATACTTTTTAATATCATCCATTTCTTTTTAAACTAAAGGCTAATAATTATTTTTATAAATCTCATATAAATATAACATTCTCATTAGATAAGCCCCCATAATGAGAATCTTATTTTTATATTAGAACGATAAGGATAATTATTAGCCTTTAGATTAAAAATAAATGTTTAAAATTAAAAAAAAATCATTTAAAGAACATGTGTGTCTTTTCATATGACTAATAAATGATTAAAGAGACACACATGTTCTTTATATATACTTTTTAGTATCATTCATTTATTTTTAAACTAAAGGCTAATAATTAATCTTATAAATCTCATATAAATATAACATTCTCATTAGATAAGTCCCCATAATGAGAATCTTATTTTTATATGAGAACGATAAGGATAATTATTAGCCTTTAGATTAAAAATAAATGTTTAAAATTAAATTAATCATTTCAAGAACATGTGTGTCTTTTTAAATGACTACTAAATGATTAAAGAGACACACATTTGCTTTATATATACTTTTTAATATCATCCATTTCTTTTTAAACTAAAGGCTAATAATTATTTTTATAAATCTCATATAAATATAACATTCTCATTAGATAAGCCCCCATAATGAGAATCTTATTTTTATATTAGAACGATAAGGATAATTATTAGCCTTTAGATTTAAAATAAATGTTTAAAATTAAATTAATCATTTGAAGAACATGTGTGTCTTTTTAAATGACTAATAAATGATTAAAGAGACACACATTTGCTTTATATATACTTTTTAATATCATCCATTTCTTTTTAAACTAAAGGCTAATAATTATTTTTATAAATCTCATATAAATATAACATTCTCATTAGATAAGCCCCCATAATGAGAATCTTATTTTTATATTAGAACGATAAGGATAATTATTATCCTTTAGATTAAAAATAAATGTTTAAAATTAAAAAAAATCATTTAAAGAACATGTGTGTCTTTTCATATGACTAATAAATGATTAAAGAGACACACATGTTTTTTATATATACTTTTTAGTATCATCAATTTATTTTTAAACTAAAGGCTAATAATTAATCTTATAAATCTCATATAAATATAAAATTCTCATTAGATAAGCCCCATAATGAGAATCTTATTTTTATATGAGAACGATAAGGATAATTATTAGCCTTTAGATTAAAAATAAATGTTTAAAATTAAAAAAAATCATTTAAAGAACATGTGTGTCTTTATAAATGACTAATAAATGATTAAAGAACACACATTTTCTTTATATATACTTTTTAATATCATCCATTTATTTTTAAACTAAAAGCTAACAATTATTTTTATAAAGTCCATATAAATATAACATTCTCATTAGATAAGCCCCCATAATTAGAATCTTATTTTTATATGAAAACGATAAGGATAATTAATAGCCTTTTGATTAAAAATAAATGTTTAAAATTAAAAAAAATTATTTGAAGAACATGTGTGTCTTTTCATATGACTAATAAATGATTAAAGAGACACATATGTTCTTTATATAACTTTTTAGTATCATCCATTTATTTTTAAACTAAAGGCTAATAATTATTCTTATAAATCTCATATAAATATAACATTCTCATTAGATAAGCCCCATAATGAGAATCTTATTTTTATATGAGAACGATAAGGATAATTATTAGCCTTTAGATTAAAAATAAATGTTTAAAATTAAAAAAATATTTTAAGAACATGTGTGTCTTTTAAATGACTAATAAATGATTAAAGAGACACACATTTGCTTTATATATACTTTTTAATATCATCCATTTCTTTTTAAACTAAAGGCTAATAATATTTTTTATAAATCTCATATAAATATAACATTCTCATTAGATAAGCCCCCATAATGAGAATCTTATTTTTATATTAGAACGATAAGGATAATTATTAGCCTTTAGATTAAAAATAAATGTTTAAAATTAAAAAAAAATCATTTAAAGAACATGTGTGTCTTTTCATATGACTAATAAATGATTAAAGAGACACACATGTTCTTTATATATACTTTTTAGTATCATTCATTTATTTTTAAACTAAAGGCTAATAATTAATCTTATAAATCTCATATAAATATAACATTCTCATTAGATAAGTCCCCATAATGAGAATCTTATTTTTATATGAGAACGATAAGGATAATTATTAGCCTTTAGATTAAAAATAAATGTTTAAAATTAAATTAATCATTTTAAGAACATGTGTCTTTTTAAATGACTACTAAATGATTAAAGAGACACACATTTGCTTTATATATACTTTTTAATATCATCCATTTCTTTTTAAACTAAAGGCTAATAATTATTTTTATAAATCTCATATAAATATAACATTCTCATTAGATAAGCCCCCATAATGAGAATCTTATTTTTATATTAGAACGATAAGGATAATTATTAGCCTTTAGATTAAAAATAAATGTTTAAAATTAAAAAAAAATCATTTAAAGAACATGTGTGTCTTTTCATATGACTAATAAATGATTAAAGAGACACACATGTTCTTTATATATACTTTTTAGTATCATTCATTTATTTTTAAACTAAAGGCTAATAATTAATCTTATAAATCTCATATAAATATAACATTCTCATTAGATAAGTCCCCATAATGAGAATCTTATTTTTATATGAGAACGATAAGGATAATTATTAGCCTTTAGATTAAAAATAAATGTTTAAAATTAAATTAATCATTTAAAGAACATGTGTGTCTTTTTAAATGACTAATAAATGATTAAAGAGACACACATTTGCTTTATATATACTTTTTAATATCATCCATTTATTTTTAAACTAAAGGCTAATAATTATTTTTATAAATCTCATATAAATATAACATTCTCATTAGATAAGCCCCCATAATGAGAATCTTATTTTTATATGAGAACGATAAGGATAATTATTAGCCTTTAGATTTAAAATAAATGTTTAAAATTAAAAATCATTTGAAGAACATGTGTGTCTTTTAAATGACTAATAAATGATTAAAGAGACACACATTGCTTTATATATACTTTTTAATATCATCCATTTCTTTTTAAACTAAAGGCTAATAATTATTTTATAAATCTCATATAAATATAACATTCTCATTAGATAAGCCCCCATAATGAGAATCTTATTTTTATATGAGAACGATAAGGATAATTATTAGCCTTTAGATTAAAAATAAATGTTTAAAATTAAAAAAAAATCATTTAAAGAACATGTGTGTCTTTTCATATGACTAATAAATGATTAAAGAGACACACATGTTTTTTATATATACTTTTTAGTATCATCAATTTATTTTTAAACTAAAGGCTAATAATTAATCTTATAAATCTCATATAAATATAAAATTCTCATTAGATAAGCCCCATAATGGAATCTTATTTTTATATGAGAACGATAAGGATAATTATTAGCCTTTAGATTAAAAATAAATGTTTAAAATTAAAATAAATCATTTAAAGAACATGTGTGTCTTTATAAATGACTAATAAATGATTAAAGAACACACATTTTCTTTATATATACTTTTTAATATCATCCATTTATTTTTAAACTAAAAGCTAACAATTATTTTTATAAAGTCCATATAAATATAACATTCTCATTAGATAAGCCCCCATAATTAGAATCTTATTTTTATATGAAAACGATAAGGATAATTAATAGCCTTTTGATTAAAAATAAATGTTTAAAATTAAAAAAAATTATTTGAAGAACATGTGTGTCTTTTCATATGACTAATAAATGATTAAAGAGACACATATGTTCTTTATATAAATGTTTTAGTATCATCCATTTATTTTTAAACTAAAGGCTGATAATTATTCTTACAAATCTCATATAAATATAACATTCTTATTACATAAGCCACATAATTTGAATCTTATTTTTATATGAGAACGATAAGGATAATTATTAGCCTTTAGATTAAAAATAAATGTTTAAAATTAAAATAATCATTTTAAGAACATGTGTGTCTTTTTAAATGACTACTAAATGATTAAAGAGACACACATTTGCTTTATATATACTTTTTAATATCATCCATTTCTTTTTAAACTAAAGGCTAATAATTATTTTTATAAATCTCATATAAATATAACATTCTCATTAGATAAGCCCCCATAATGAGAATCTTATTTTTATATTAGAACGATAAGGATAATTATTAGCCTTTAGATTAAAAATAAATGTTTAAAATTAAAAAAATCATTTAAAGAACATGTGTGTCTTTTCATATGACTAATAAATGATTAAAGAGACACACATGTTCTTTATATATACTTTTTAGTATCATTCATTTATTTTTAAACTAAAGGCTAATAATTAATCTTATAAATCTCATATAAATATAACATTCTCATTAGATAAGTCCCCATAATGAGAATCTTATTTTTATATGAGAACGATAAGGATAATTATTAGCCTTTAGATTAAAAATAAATGTTTAAAATTAAATTAATCATTTTAAGAACATGTGTGTCTTTTTAAATGACTACTAAATGATTAAAGAGACACACATTTGCTTTATATATACTTTTTAATATCATCCATTTCTTTTTAAACTAAAGGCTAATAATTATTTTTATAAATCTCATATAAATATAACATTCTCATTAGATAAGCCCCCATAATGAGAATCTTATTTTTATATTAGAACGATAAGGATAATTATTAGCCTTTAGATTAAAAATAAATGTTTAAAATTAAAAAAAAATCATTTAAAGAACATGTGTGTCTTTTCATATGACTAATAAATGATTAAAGAGACACACATGTTCTTTATATATACTTTTTAGTATCATTCATTTATTTTTAAACTAAAGGCTAATAATTAATCTTATAAATCTCATATAAATAAAATTCTCATTAGATAAGTCCCCATAATGAGAATCTTATTTTTATATGAGAACGATAAGGATAATTATTAGCCTTTAGATTAAAAATAAATGTTTAAAATTAAAAAAATCATTTCAAGAACATGTGTGTCTTTTAAATGACTAATAAATGATTAAAGAGACACACATTTGCTTTATATATACTTTTTAATATCATCCATTTATTTTTAAACTAAAGGCTAATAATTATTTTTATAAATCTCATATAAATATAACATTCTCATTAGATAAGCCCCCATAATGAGAATCTTATTTTTATATTAGAACGATAAGGATAATTATTAGCCTTTAGATTTAAAATAAATGTTTAAAATTAAAAAAATCATTTAAAGAACATGTGTGTCTTTTTAAATGACTAATAAATGATTAAAGAGACACACATTTGCTTTATATATACTTTTTAATATCATCCATTTATTTTTAAACTAAAGGCTAATAATTATTTTATAAATCTCATATAAATATAACATTCTCATTAGATAAGCCCCCATAATGAGAATCTTATTTTTATATTAGAACGATAAGGATAATTATTATCCTTTAGATTAAAAATAAATGTTTAAAATTAAAAAAAAATCATTTAAAGAACATGTGTGTCTTTTCATATGACTAATAAATGATTAAAGAGACACACATGTTTTTATATATACTTTTTAGTATCATCATTTATTTTTAAACTAAAGGCTAATAATTAATCTTATAAATCTCATATAAATATAAAATTCTCATTAGATAAGCCCCTATAATGGGAATCTTATTTTTATATGAGAACGATAAGGATAATTATTAGCCTTTAGATTAAAAATAAATGTTTAAAATTAAAATAAATCATTTAAAGAACATGTGTGTCTTTATAAATGACTAATAAATGATTAAAGAACACACATTTTCTTTATATATACTTTTTAATATCATCCATTTATTTTTAAACTAAAAGCTAACAATTATTTTTATAAAGTCCATATAAATATAACATTCTCATTAGATAAGCCCCCATAATTAGAATCTTATTTTTATATGAAAACGATAAGGATAATTATTAGCCTTTGATTAAAAATAAATGTTTAAATTAAAAAAAATCATTTGAAGAACATGTGTGTCTTTTCATATGACTAATAAATGATTAAAGAGACACACATGTTCTATATATACTTTTTAGTATCATCCATTTATTTTTAAACTAAAGGCTAATAATTATTCTTATAAATCTCATATAAATATAACATTCTCATTAGATAAGCCCCATAATGAGAATCTTATTTTTATATGAGAACGATAAGGATAATTATTAGCCTTTAGATTAAAAATAAATGTTTAAAATTAAATTAATCATTTTAAGAACATGTGTGTCTTTTTAAATGACTACTAAATGATTAAAGAGACACACATTTCTTTATATATACTTTTTAATATCATCCATTTATTTTTAAACTAAAGGCTAATAATTATTTTATAAATCTCATATAAATATAACATTCTCATTAGATAAGCCCCCATAATGAGAATCTTATTTTTATATGAGAACGATAAGGATAATTATTAGCCTTTAGATTAAAAATAAATGTTTAAAATTAAAAAAAATCATTTAAAGAACATGTGTGTCTTTTCATATGACTAATAAATGATTAAAGAGACACACATGTTCTTTATATATACTTTTTAGTATCATCATTTATTTTTAAACTAAAGGCTAATAATTAATCTTATAAATCTCATATAAATATAACATTCTCATTAGATAAGTCCCCATAATGAGAATCTTATTTTTATATGAGAACGATAAGGATAATTATTAGCCTTTAGATTAAAAATAAATGTTTAAAATTAAATTAATCATTTTAAGAACATGTGTGTCTTTTTAAATGACTAATAAATGATTAAAGAGACACACATTTGCTTTATATATACTTTTTAATATCATCCATTTCTTTTTAAACTAAAGGCTAATAATTATTTTTATAAATCTCATATAAATATAACATTCTCATTAGATAAGCCCCCATAATGAGAATCTTATTTTTATATTAGAACGATAAGGATAATTATTAGCCTTTAGATTAAAATAAATGTTTAAAATTAAAAAAAAATCATTTAAAGAACATGTGTGTCTTTTCATATGACTAATAAATGATTAAAGAGACACACATGTTCTTTATATATACTTTTTAGTATCATTCATTTATTTTTAAACTAAAGGCTAATAATTAATCTTATAAATCTCATATAAATATAACATTCTCATTAGATAAGTCCCCATAATGAGAATCTTATTTTTATATGAGAACGATAAGGATAATTATTAGCCTTTAGATTAAAAATAAATGTTTAAAATTAAATTAATCATTTTAAGAACATGTGTGTCTTTTTAAATGACTACTAAATGATTAAAGAGACACACATTTGCTTTATATATACTTTTTAATATCATCCATTTCTTTTTAAACTAAAGGCTAATAATTATTTTTATAAATCTCATATAAATATAACATTCTCATTAGATAAGCCCCCATAATGAGAATCTTATTTTTATATTAGAACGATAAGGATAATTATTAGCCTTTAGATTAAAAATAAATGTTTAAAATTAAAAAAAATCATTTAAAGAACATGTGTGTCTTTTCATATGACTAATAAATGATTAAAGAGACACACATGTTCTTTATATATACTTTTTAGTATCATTCATTTATTTTTAAACTAAAGGCTAATAATTAATCTTATAAATCTCATATAAATATAACATTCTCATTAGATAAGTCCCCATAATGAGAATCTTATTTTTATATGAGAACGATAAGGATAATTATTAGCCTTTAGATTAAAAATAAATGTTTAAAATTAAAAAAATCATTTAAAGAACATGTGTGTCTTTTTAAATGACTAATAAATGATTAAAGAGACACATTTGCTTTATATATACTTTTTATATCATCCATTTATTTTTAAACTAAAGGCTAATAATTATTTTTATAAATCTCATATAAATATAACATTCTCATTAGATAAGCCCCATAATGAGAATCTTATTTTTATATTAGAACGATAAGGATAATTATTAGCCTTTAGATTAAAATAAATGTTTAAAATTAAATAATCATTTGAAGAACATGTGTGTCTTTTAAATGACTAATAAATGATTAAAGAGACACACATTTGCTTTATATATACTTTTTAATATCATCCATTTATTTTTAAACTAAAGGCTAATAATTATTTTTATAAATCTCATATAAATATAACATTCTCATTAGATAAGCCCCCATAATGAGAATCTTATTTTTATATTAGAACGATAAGGATAATTATTAGCCTTTAGATTAAAAATAAATGTTTAAAATTAAAAAAAAATCATTTAAAGAACATGTGTGTCTTTTCATATGACTAATAAATGATTAAAGAGACACACATGTTTTTTATATATACTTTTTAGTATCATCAATTTATTTTTAAACTAAAGGCTAATAATTAATCTTATAAATCTCATATAAATATAAAATTCTCATTAGATAAGCCCCCATAATGGGAATCTTATTTTTATATGAGAACGATAAGGATAATTATTAGCCTTTAGATTAAAAATAAATGTTTAAAATTAAAATAAATCATTTAAGAACATGTGTGTCTTTATAAATGACTAATAAATGATTAAAGAACACACATTTTCTTTATATATACTTTTTAATATCATCCATTTATTTTTAAACTAAAAGCTAACAATTATTTTTATAAAGTCCATATAAATATAACATTCTCATTAGATAAGCCCCATAATTAGAATCTTATTTTTATATGAAAACGATAAGGATAATTATTAGCCTTTAGATTAAAATAAATGTTTAAAATTAAAAAAATTATTTGAAGAACATGTGTGTCTTTTCATATGACTAATAAATGATTAAAGAGACACATATGTTCTTTATATAATTTTTAGTATCATCCATTTATTTTTAAACTAAAGGCTAATAATTATTCTTATAAATCTCATATAAATATAACATTCTTATTAGATAAGCCCCATAATGAGAATCTTATTTTTATATGAGAACGATAAGGATAATTATTAGCCTTTAGATTAAAATAAATGTTTAAAATTAAATTAATCATTTAAGAACATGTGTGTCTTTTAAATGACTACTAAATGATTAAAGAGACACACATTTGCTTTATATATACTTTTTATATCATCCATTTCTTTTTAAACTAAAGGCTAATAATTATTTTTATAAATCTCATATAAATATAACATTCTCATTAGATAAGCCCCCATAATGAGAATCTTATTTTATATTAGAACGATAAGGATAATTATTAGCCTTTAGATTAAAATAAATGTTTAAAATTAAAAAATCATTTAAAGAACATGTGTGTCTTTTCATATGACTAATAAATGATTAAAGAGACACACATGTTCTTTATATATACTTTTTAGTATCATCATTTATTTTTAAACTAAAGGCTAATAATTAATCTTATAAATCTCATATAAATATAACATTCTCATTAGATAAGTCCCCATAATGAGAATCTTATTTTATATGAGAACGATAAGGATAATTATTAGCCTTTAGATTAAAAATAAATGTTTAAAATTAAAAAAATCATTTAAGAACATGTGTGTCTTTTAAATGACTAATAAATGATTAAAGAGACACACATTTGCTTTATATATACTTTTTAATATCATCCATTTCTTTTTAAACTAAAGGCTAATAATTATTTTTATAAATCTCATATAAATATAACATTCTCATTAGATAAGCCCCCATAATGAGAATCTTATTTTTATATTAGAACGATAAGGATAATTATTAGCCTTTAGATTAAAATAAATGTTTAAAATTAAAAAAAAATCATTTAAAGAACATGTGTGTCTTTTCATATGACTAATAAATGATTAAAGAGACACACATGTTCTTTATATATACTTTTTAGTATCATTCATTTATTTTTAAACTAAAGGCTAATAATTAATCTTATAAATCTCATATAAATATAACATTCTCATTAGATAAGTCCCCATAATGAGAATCTTATTTTTATATGAGAACGATAAGGATAATTATTAGCCTTTAGATTAAAAATAAATGTTTAAAATTAAATTAATCATTTCAAGAACATGTGTGTCTTTTTAAATGACTACTAAATGATTAAAGAGACACACATTTGCTTTATATATACTTTTTAATATCATCCATTATTTTTAAACTAAAGGCTAATAATTATTTTATAAATCTCATATAAATATAACATTCTCATTAGATAAGCCCCCATAATGAGAATCTTATTTTTATATGAGAACGATAAGGATAATTATTAGCCTTTAGATTTAAAATAAATGTTTAAAATTAAATTAATCATTTGAAGAACATGTGTGTCTTTTTAAATGACTAATAAATGATTAAAGAGACACACATTGCTTTATATATACTTTTTAATATCATCCATTTCTTTTTAAACTAAAGGCTAATAATTATTTTTATAAATCTCATATAAATATAACATTCTCATTAGATAAGCCCCCATAATGAGAATCTTATTTTATATTAGAACGATAAGGATAATTATTAGCCTTTAGATTAAAATAAATGTTTAAAATTAAAAAAAAATCATTTAAAGAACATGTGTGTCTTTTCATATGACTAATAAATGATTAAAGAGACACACATGTTTTTTATATATACTTTTTAGTATCATCAATTTATTTTTAAACTAAAGGCTAATAATTAATCTTATAAATCTCATATAATATAAAATTCTCATTAGATAAGCCCCTAATGGGAATCTTATTTTTATATGAGAACGATAAGGATAATTATTAGCCTTTAGATTAAAAATAAATGTTTAAAATTAAAATAAATCATTTAAAGAACATGTGTGTCTTTATAAATGACTAATAAATGATTAAAGAACACACATTTTCTTTATATATACTTTTTATATCATCCATTATTTTTAAACTAAAAGCTAACAATTATTTTATAAATCCATATAAATATAACATTCTCATTAGATAAGCCCCCATAATTAGAATCTTATTTTTATATGAAACGATAAGGATAATTAATAGCCTTTTGATTAAAAATAAATGTTTAAAATTAAAAAAAATTATTTGAAGAACATGTGTGTCTTTTCATATGACTAATAAATGATTAAAGAGACACATATGTTCTTTATATAAATGTTTTAGTATCATCCATTTATTTTTAAACTAAAGGCTGATAATTATTCTTACAAATCTCATATAAATATAACATTCTTATTACATAAGCCACATAATTTGAATCTTATTTTTATATGAGAACGATAAGGATAATTATTAGCCTTTAGATTAAAAATAAATGTTTAAAATTAAAATAATCATTTTAAGAACATGTGTGTCTTTTTAAATGACTACTAAATGATTAAAGAGACACACATTTGCTTTATATATACTTTTTAATATCATCCATTTCTTTTTAAACTAAAGGCTAATAATTATTTTTATAAATCTCATATAAATATAACATTCTCATTAGATAAGCCCCCATAATGAGAATCTTATTTTTATATTAGAACGATAAGGATAATTATTAGCCTTTAGATTAAAAATAAATGTTTAAAATTAAAAAAAAATCATTTAAAGAACATGTGTGTCTTTTCATATGACTAATAAATGATTAAAGAGACACACATGTTCTTTATATATACTTTTTAGTATCATTCATTTATTTTTAAACTAAAGGCTAATAATTAATCTTATAAATCTCATATAAATATAACATTCTCATTAGATAAGTCCCCATAATGAGAATCTTATTTTTATATGAGAACGATAAGGATAATTATTAGCCTTTAGATTAAAATAAATGTTTAAAATTAAATTAATCATTTAAAGAACATGTGTGTCTTTTTAAATGACTACTAAATGATTAAAGAGACACACATTTGCTTTATATATACTTTTTAATATCATCCATTTCTTTTTAAACTAAAGGCTAATAATTATTTTATAAATCTCATATAAATATAACATTCTCATTAGATAAGCCCCCATAATGAGAATCTTATTTTTATATTAGAACGATAAGGATAATTATTAGCCTTTAGATTAAAAATAAATGTTTAAAATTAAAAAAAAATCATTTAAAGAACATGTGTGTCTTTTCATATGACTAATAAATGATTAAAGAGACACACATGTTTTTTATATATACTTTTTAGTATCATCAATTATTTTTAAACTAAAGGCTAATAATTAATCTTATAAATCTCATATAAATATAAAATTCTCATTAGATAAGCCCCCATAATGAGAATCTTATTTTTATATGAGAACGATAAGGATAATTATTAGCCTTTAGATTAAAAATAAATGTTTAAAATTAAAATAAATCATTTAAAGAACATGTGTGTCTTTTAAATGACTAATAAATGATTAAAGAGACACACATTCTTTATATATACTTTTTATATCATCCATTTATTTTAAACTAAAAGCTAATAATTATTTTTATAAATCTCATATAAATATAACATTCTCATTAGATAAGCCCCCATAATTAGAATCTTATTTTTATATGAGAACGATAAGGATAATTATAGCCTTTAGATTAAAAATAAATGTTTAAAATTAAAAAAAATCATTTGAAGAACATGTGTGTCTTTTCATATGACTAATAAATGATTAAAGAGACACACATGTTCTTTATATATACTTTTTAGTATCATCCATTTATTTTTAAACTAAAGGCTAATAATTATTCTTATAAATCTCATATAAATATAACATTCTCATTAGATAAGCCCCATAATGAGAATCTTATTTTATATGAGAACGATAAGATAATTATTAGCCTTTAGATTAAAATAAATGTTTAAAATTAAAAAAAAATCATTTAAAGAACATGTGTGTCTTTTCAATGACTAATAAATGATTAAAGAGACACACATGTTCTTTATATATACTTTTTAATATCATCCATTTATTTTTAAACTAAAGGCTAATAATTAATCTTATAAATCTCATATAAATATAAAATTCTCATTAGATAAGCCCCCATAATGAGAATCTTATTTTATATGAGAACGATAAGGATAATTATTAGCCTTTAGATTAAAATAAATGTTTAAAATTAAAAAAAATCATTTAAGAACATGTGTGTCTTTTCATATGACTAATAAATGATTAAAGAGACACACATGTTCTTTATATATACTTTTTAGTATCATCCATTTATTTTTAAACTAAAGGCTAATAATAATCTTATAAATCTCATATAAATATAACATTCTCATTAGATAAGCCCCCATAATGAGAATCTTATTTTTATATGAGAACGATAAGGATAATTATTAGCCTTTAGATTAAAATTTAAAATTAATCATTTAAAGAACATGTGTGTCTTTTTAATGACTAATAAATGATTAAAGAGACACACATTTCTTTATATATACTTTTTAATATCATCCATTTATTTTTAAACTAAAGGCTAATAATATTTTTATAAATCTCATATAAATATAACATTCTCATTAGATAAGCCCCCATAATGAGAATCTTATTTTTATATGAGAACGATAAGGATAATTATTAGCCTTTAGATTAAAAATAAATGTTTAAATTAAAAAAAAATCATTTAAAGAACATGTGTGTCTTTTCATATGACTAATAAATGATTAAAGAGACACACATGTTTTTATATATACTTTTTAGTATCATCAATTTATTTTTAAACTAAAGGCTAATAATTAATCTTATAAATCTCATATAATATAAAATTCTCATTAGATAAGCCCCCAATGAGAATCTTATTTTTATATGAGAACGATAAGGATAATTATTAGCCTTTAGATTAAAATAAATGTTTAAAATTAAAAAAAATCATTTAAGAACATGTGTGTCTTTTAAATGACTAATAAATGATTAAAGAGACACACATGTTCTTTATATATACTTTTTAATATCATCCATTTATTTTTAAACTAAAGGCTAATAATTATTTTTATAAATCTCATATAAATATAACATTCTCATTAGATAAGCCCCCATAATGAGAATCTTATTTTTATATGAGAACGATAAGGATAATTATTAGCCTTTAGATTAAAAATAAATGTTTAAAATTAAAAAAAATCATTTAAAGAACATGTGTGTCTTTTCATATGACTAATAAATGATTAAAGAGACACACATGTTCTTTATATATACTTTTTAGTATCATCCATTTATTTTTAAACTAAAGGCTAATAATTTTTTTAAATCTCATATAAATATAACATTCTCATTAGATAAGCCATAATGTGAATCTTATTTTTATATGAGAACGATAAGATAATTATTAGCCTTTAGATTTAAAATAAATGTTTAAAATTAAAAAAAATCATTTAAGAACATGTGTGTCTTTTCAAATGACTAATAAATGATTAAAGAGACACACATTTTCTTTATATATACTTTTTATATCATCCATTTATTTTAAACTAAAGGCTAATAATTATTTTATAAATTCATATAAATATAACATTCTCATTAGATAACCCCCATAATGAGAATCTTATTTTTATATGAGAACGATAAGGATAATTATTAGCCTTTAGATTAAAATAAATGTTTAAAATTAAAAAAAAATCATTTAAAGAACATGTGTGTCTTTTCATATGACTAATAAATGATTAAAGACACACACATGTTCTTTATATATACTTTTTAGTATCATCCATTTATTTTAAACTAAAGGCTAATAATTAATTTATAAATCTCATATAAATATAACATTCTCATTAGATAAGCCCCCATAATGAGAATCTTATTTTTATATGAGAACGATAAGGATAATTATTAGCCTTTAGATAAAAATAAATGTTTAAAATTAAAAATAAATCATTTAAAGAACATGTGTGTCTTTTTAAATGACTAATAAATGATTAAAGAGACACACATTTTCTTTATATATACTTTTTAATATCATCCATTTATTTTTAAACTAAAAGCTAATAATTATTTTTATAAATATAACATTCTCATTAGATAAGCCCGCATAATGAGAATCTTATTTTTATATTAGAACGATAAGGATAATTATTAGCCTTTAGATTAAAAATAAATGTTTAAAATTAAAAAAAAATCATTTAAAGAACATGTGTGTCTTTTCATATGACTAATAAATGATTAAAGAGACACACATGTTTTTTATATATACTTTTTAGTATCATCAATTTATTTTTAAACTAAAGGCTAATAATTAATCTTATAAATCTCATATAAATATAAAATTCTCATTAGATAAGCCCCCATAATGAGAATCTTATTTTTATATGAGAACGATAAGGATAATTATTAGCCTTTAGATTAAAATAAATGTTTAAAATTAAAAAAAAAATTTTAAGAACATGTGTGTCTTTTCATATGACTAATAAATGATTAAACAGACACACATGTTCTTTATATATACTTTTTAGTATCATTCATTTATTTTTAAACTAAAGGCTAATAATTAATCTTATAAATCTCATGTAAATATAAAATTCTCATTAGATAACCCCATAATGAGAATCTTATTTTATATGAGAACGATAAGGATAATTATTAGCCTTTAGATTAAAAATAAATGTTTAAAATTAAAAAAAATCATTTTAAGAACATGTGTGTCTTTTCATATGACTAATAAATGATTAAAGAGACACACATGTTCTTTATATATACTTTTTAATATCATCCATTTATTTTTAAACTAAAGGCTAATAATTATTTTATAAATCTCATATAAATATAACATTCTCATTAGATAAGCCCCCATAATGGGAATCTTATTTTTATATGAGAACGATAAGGATAATTATTAGCCTTTAGATTAAAAATAAATGTTTAAAATTAAAAAAAAATCATTTAAAGAACATGTGTGTCTTTTCATATGACTAATAAATGATTAAAGAGACACACATGTTCTTTATATATACTTTTTAGTATCATCCATTTATTTTTAAACTAAAGGCTAATAATTTTTATAAATCTCATATAAATATAACATTCTCATTAGATAAGCCCCATAATGAGAATCTTATTTTTATATGAGAACGATAAGGATAATTATTAGCCTTTAGATTAAAATAAATGTTTAAAATTAAAAAAAATCATTTAAAGAAAACATGTGTGTCTTTTCAAATAACTAATAATGATTAAAGAGACACACATGTTCTTTATATATACTTTTTAATATCATCCATTTATTTTTAAACTAAAGGCTAATAATTAATCTTATAAATCTCATATAAATATAAAATTCTCATTAGATAAGCCCCCATAATGAGAATCTTATTTTTATATGAGAACGATAAGGATAATTATTAGCCTTTAGATTAAAATAAATGTTTAAAATTAAAAAAAATCATTTAAAGAACATGTGTGTCTTTTCATATGACTAATAAATGATTAAAGAGACACACATGTTCTTTATATATACTTTTTAGTATCATCCATTTTTTTTAAACTAAAGGCTAATAATTAATCTTATAAATCTCATATAAATATAACATTCTCATTAGATAAGCCCCCATAATGAGAATCTTATTTTTATATGAGAACGATAAGGATAATTATTAGCCTTTAGATTAAAATAAATGTTTAAAATTAAAAAAATCATTTAAAGAACATGTGTGTCTTTTAATGACTAATAAATGATTAAAGAGACACACATTTGCTTTATATACTTTTTAATATCATCCATTTATTTTTAAACTAAAGGCTAATAATTATTTTATAAATCTCATATAAATATAACATTCTCATTAGATAAGCCCCCATAATGAGAATCTTATTTTTATATTAGAACGATAAGGATAATTATTAGCCTTTAGATTAAAAATAAATGTTTAAAATTAAAAAAAAATCATTTAAAGAACATGTGTGTCTTTTCATATGACTAATAAATGATTAAAGAGACACACATGTTTTTTATATATACTTTTTAGTATCATCAATTTATTTTTAAACTAAAGGCTAATAATTAATCTTATAAATCTCATATAAATATAAATTCTCATTAGATAAGCCCCCATAATGGGAATCTTATTTTTATATGAGAACGATAAGGATAATTATTAGCCTTTAGATTAAAAATAAATGTTTAAAATTAAAATAATCATTTAAAGAACATGTGTGTCTTTATAATGACTAATAAATGATTAAAGAACACACATTTCTTTATATATACTTTTTAATATCATCCATTTATTTTTAAACTAAAAGCTAATAATTTTTTTATAAATCCATATAAATATAACATTCTCATTAGATAAGCCCCATAATTAGAATCTTATTTTTATATGAAAACGATAAGGATAATTATAGCCTTTAGATTAAAAATAAATGTTTAAAATTAAAAAAAAATTTTGAAGAACATGTGTGTCTTTTCATATGACTAATAAATGATTAAAGAGACACACATGTTCTTTATATATTTTTAGTATCATCCATTTATTTTTAAACTAAAGGCTAATAATTATTCTTATAAATCTCATATAAATATAACATTCTCATTAGATAAGCCCATAATTGAATCTTATTTTTATATGAGAACGATAAGATAATTATTAGCCTTTAGATTAAAATAAATGTTTAAAATTAAATAAAAATCATTTAAAGAACATGTGTGTCTTTTCAAATGACTAATAAATGATTAAAGAGACACACATGTTCTTTATATATACTTTTAATATCATCCATTTATTTTTAAACTAAAGGCTAATAATTAATCTTATAAATCTCATATAAATATAACATTCTCATTAGATAAGCCCCCATAATGAGAATCTTATTTTTATATGAGAACGATAAGGATAATTATTAGCCTTTAGATTAAAATAAATGTTTAAAATTAAAAAAAATCATTTTAAGAACATGTGTGTCTTTTCATATGACTAATAAATGATTAAAGAGACACACATGTTCTTTATATATACTTTTTAGTATCATTCATTTATTTTTAAACTAAAGGCTAATAATAATCTTATAAATCTCATATAAATATAACATTCTCATTAGATAAGCCCCATAATGAGAATCTTATTTTTATATGAGAACGATAAGGATAATTATTAGCCTTTAGATTAAAATAAATGTTTAAAATTAAATAATCATTTTAAGAACATGTGTGTCTTTTTAAATGACTACTAAATGATTAAAGAGACACACATTTGCTTTATATATACTTTTTAATATCATCCATTTCTTTTTAAACTAAAGGCTAATAATTATTTTTATAAATCTCATATAAATATAACATTCTCATTAGATAAGCCCCCATAATGAGAATCTTATTTTTATATTAGAACGATAAGGATAATTATTAGCCTTTAGATTAAAAATAAATGTTTAAAATTAAAAAAAAATCATTTAAAGAACATGTGTGTCTTTTCATATGACTAATAAATGATTAAAGAGACACACATGTTTTTATATATACTTTTAGTATCATCCATTTATTTTTAAACTAAAGGCTAATAATTAATCTTATAAATCTCATATAAATATAAATTCTCATTAGATAAGCCCCCATAATGAGAATCTTATTTTTATATGAGAACGATAAGGATAATTATTAGCCTTTAGATTAAAAATAAATGTTTAAAATTAAAATAAATCATTTAAGAACATGTGTGTCTTTGTAAATGACTAATAAATGATTAAAGAGACACACATTTTCTTTATATATACTTTTTATATCATCCATTTATTTTTAAACTAAAAGCTAACAATTATTTTTAAAGTCATATAAATATAACATTCTCATTAGATAAGCCCCCATAATTAGAATCTTATTTTTATATGAAAACGATAAGGATAATTATTAGCCTTTAGATTAAAAATAAATGTTTAAAATTAAAAAAAATCATTTGAAGAACATGTGTGTCTTTTCATATGACTAATAAATGATTAAAGAGACACACATGTTCTTTATATATACTTTTTAGTATCATCCATTTATTTTTAAACTAAAGGCTAATAATTATTCTTACAAATCTCATATAAATATAACATTCTCATTAGATAAGCCACATAATTTGAATCTTATTTTTATATGAGAACGATAAGATAATTATTAGCCTTTAGATTTAAAATAAATGTTTAAAATTAAATAAAATCATTTAAAGAACATGTGTGTCTTTTCAATAACAATAAATGATTAAAGAGACACACATGTTCTTTATATATACTTTTTAATATCATCCATTTATTTTTAAACTAAAGGCTAATAATTAATCTTATAAATCTCATATAAATATAAAATTCTCATTAGATAAGCCCCCATAATGAGAATCTTATTTTTATATGAGAACGATAAGGATAATTATTAGCCTTTAGATTAAAAATAAATGTTTAAAATTTAAAAAAATCATTTTAAGAACATGTGTGTCTTTTCATATGACTAATAAATGATTAAAGAGACACACATGTTCTTTATATATACTTTTTAATATCATCCATTTATTTTTAAACTAAAGGCTAATAATTCTTTTTATAAATCTCATACAAATATAACATTCTCATTAGATAAGCCCCCATAATGGGAATCTTATTTTTATATGAGAACGACAAGAATAATTATTAGCCTTTAGATTAAAAATAAATGTTTAAAATTAAAAAAAATCCTTTAAAGAACATGTGTCTTTTCATATGACTAATAAATGATTAAAAAGACACACATGTTCTTTACATATAATTTTTAGTATCATCCATTTATGTTAAAACTAAAGGCTAATAATTTTTCTTACAAATCTCATATAAATATAACATTCTCATCAGATAAGCCACATAATTTGAATCTTATTTTTATATGAGAACGATAAGATTAATTATTAGCCTTTAGATTTAAAATAAATGTTTAAAATTAAATAAAAATAATTTAAAGAACACGTGTGTCTTTTCAAATAACAAGTAAATGATTAAAGAGACACACACGTTCTTTATATATACTTTTTAATATCATCCATTTATTTTTAAACTAAAGGCTAATAATTAATCTTATAAATCTCATATAAATATAAAATTCTCATTAGATAAGCCCCCATAATGAGAATCTTATTTTTATATGAGAACGATAAGGATAATTATTAGCCTTTAGATTAAAAATAAATGTTTAAAATTAAAAAAATCATTTTAAGAACATGTGTGTCTTTTCATATGACTAATAAATGATTAAAGAGACACACATGTTCTTTATATATACTTTTTAATATCATCCATTTATTTTTAAACTAAAGGCTAATAATTATTTTTATAAATCTCATATAAATATAACATTCTCATTAGATAAGCCCCATAATGGGAATCTTATTTTTATATGAGAACGATAAGGATAATTATTAGCCTTTAGATTAAAAATAATGTTTAAAATTAAAAAAAATCATTTAAAGAACATGTGTGTCTTTTATATGACTAATAAATGATTAAAGAGACACACATGTTCTTTATATATACTTTTTAAATCATCCATTTATTTTTAAACTAAAGGCTAATAATTATTTTATAAATCTCATATAAATATAACATTCTCATTAGATAAGCCCCCATAATAGAATCTTATTTTTATATGAGAACGATAAGGATAATTATTAGCCTTTAGATTAAAATAAATGTTTAAAATTAAAAAAAAATCATTTAAAGAACATGTGTGTCTTTTCATATGACTAATAAATGATTAAAGAGACACACATGTTCTTTATATATACTTTTAGTATCATCCATTTATTTTAAACTAAAGGCTGATAATTTTTCTTACAAATCTCATATAAATAAAACATTCTCATTAGATAAGCCACATAATGTAAATCTTATTTTTATATGAGAACGATAAGATAATTATTAGCCTTTAGATTTAAAATAAATGTTTAAAATTAAATAAAAATCATTTAAAGAACACGTGTGTCTTTTCAAATAACAAGTAAATGATTAAAGAGACACACACGTTCTTTATATATACTTTTTAATATCATCCATTTATTTTTAAACTAAAGGCTAATAATTAATCTTATAAATCTCATATAAATATAAAATTCTCATTAGATAAGCCCCATAATGAGAATCTTATTTTTATATGAGAACGATAAGGATAATTATTAGCCTTTAGATTAAAATTAAATGTTTAAAATTAAAAAAAAATCATTTTAAGAACATGTGTGTCTTTTCATATGACTAATAAATGATTAAAGAGACACACATGTTCTTTATATATACTTTTTAGTATCATTCATTTATTTTTAAACTAAAGGCTAATAATTAATCTTAAAAATCTCATATAAATATAACATTCTCATTAGATAAGTCCCCATAATGGAATCTTATTTTTATATGAGAACGATAAGGATAATTATTAGCCTTTAGATTAAAATAAATGTTTAAAATTAAAATAAATCATTTAAAGAACATGTGTGTCTTTGTAAATGACTAATAAATGATTAAAGAGACACACATTTTCTTTATATATACTTTTTAATATCATCCATTTATTTTTAAACTAAAGGCTAATAATTATTTTTATAAATTTCATATAATAATAACATTCTCATTAGATAAGCCCCCATAATTAGAATCTTATTTTTATATGAAAACGATAAGGATAATTACTAGCCTTTAGATTAAAAATAAATGTTTAAAATTAAAAAAAAATATTTGAAGAACATGTGTGTCTTTTCATATGACTAATAAATGATTAAAGAGACACACATGTTCTTTATATATACTTTTTAGTATCATCCATTTATTTTTAAACTAAAGGCTGATAATTATTCTTACAAATCTCATATAAATATAACATTCTTATTATATAAGCCACATAATGTGAATCTTATTTTTATATGAGAATGATAAGATAATTATTAGCCTTTAGATTTAAAATAAATGTTTAAAATTAAATAAAAATCATATAAAGAACACGTGTGTCTTTTCAAATAACAAATAAATGATTAAAGAGACACACACGTTCTTTATATATACTTTTTAATATCATCCATTTATTTTTAAACTAAAGGCTAATAATTAATCTTATAAATCTCATATAAATATAAAATTCTCATTAGATAAGCCCCCATAATGAGAATCTTATTTTTATATGAGAACGATAAGGATAATTATTAGCCTTTAGATTAAAAATAAATGTTTAAAATTAAAAAAAATCATTTTAGAACATGTGTGTCTTTCATATGACTAATAAATGATTAAAGAGACACACATGTTCTTTATATATACTTTTTAGTATCATTCATTTATTTTTAAAGTAAAGGCTAATAATTAATCTTATAAATCTCATATAAATATAACATTCTCATTAGATAAGTCCCAATAATATGAATCTTTTTTTTATATGAGAACGATAAGGATAATTATTAGCCTTTAGATTAAAAATAAATGTTTAAAATTAAAATAAATCATTTAAAGAACATGTGTGTCTTTGTAAATGACTAATAAATGATTAAAGAGACACACATTTTCTTTATATATACTTTTTAATATCATCCATTTATTTTTAAACTAAAAGCTAACAATTATTTTTATAAAGTCCATATAAATATAACATTCTCATTAGATAAGCCCCCATAATTAGAATCTTATTTTTATATGAAAACGATAAGGATAATTAATAGCCTTTTGATTAAAAATAAATGTTTAAAATTAAAAAAAATTATTTGAAGAACATGTGTGTCTTTTCATATGACTAATAAATGATTAAAGAGACACATATGTTCTTTATATAAATGTTTTAGTATCATCCATTTATTTTTAAACTAAAGGCTGATAATTATTCTTACAAATCTCATATAAATATAACATTCTTATTACATAAGCCACATAATTTGAATCTTATTTTTATATGAGAATGATAAGATTAATTATTAGCCTTTAGATTTAAAATAAATGTTTAAAATTAAATAAAAATCATTTAAAGAACATGTGTGTCTTTTCAAATAACAAGTAAATGATTAAAGAGACAAATGTGTTTGTGTTCCTATCACTGGCTCCCCACATGCCACAAGATGGAGGGACAAATATTCACATCTAAGAGGTCTTCAGGAGTACATGTGGATGATCAATGCGTTGACTGTCGCATCTCGAAAAATATGATCCCTCCCGATGGTCGCCGAAAAAAAATTAGTTCGAACATAGTCGCCACCAAACTTTATTTATCCTAATGAAGGAATAAGACAATATCGATAAAACCTTTGAAAAATAGAACAATGGTCGTCACAACCATATTCGGGTTTGGGAGTCGATTACGCAAGGGGAAGGTATTAGCACCCCTCACGTTCGTTGTACTTAACGGGAACCTCTTAGTTTAATTTGCAATTTGAATGTTAGTTAATGTCATTTATGTTCTTTGAGTGATAAAAATATTGAAAAGAGATGGATGGAAACCTCAGAAGGGGGAGAAGAGAGGTTTTTAATTAGTGTGCTCGCCAAGATATCGCAATCTCGTGCCTACGTATCCTTATGGTGCAATAAGGGAATCAGAGCATTCGTAGTTCGCGGAACTACGGTTGGTTGGTGTCTTTTATGAAAGACTGTTTAGATCGCGTTCTAAAGGCTAAACATTGGCTTGTCTACTCTCGGCGGAGGCTTAAGCACCAGTTTGTTGTGCGCGTTAGAAAGGATTAAACAGTGTTCTTTTTGAAAAGCGTTGCGATCGGATGGGGGCGATGAAAGAGGTTTGATAAGTCGGGTGTGTCTTAATGAACAAGTGCTTATATCACGTTCTAACGGTTGGCTTTTCTACTCTCGGCGGAGGCTTAAGCATTAGTTTGTGTACGCAATAGAAAGGATTAAGCAATGTTCTTTCTGAAAGATTTAAGTTGTTGATCGCACGGGGGCGGGAAATTATGCTTAATGTGTTTGGTATTCTGAAAGAAGAACGACAAAAGATTGAGCAATGTGGTGCACACCAATCGTTCAATTCTTTCGAGGAATAATAAGGTGAACACCTCCTCTTTCCTTTTTCGTTCAAATTATTATCGAAAGTTTATTTGCGGAAATCGAATATGCGCGGTAGTGAGGCGTGCGCCTCCCACTTGCTTATTCAATGAACAATGAGGCGTGCGCCTCCCACTTGCTAATTCAAGGAACAATGAGGCGTGCACCATTCATAAAAGTCAACTAAAATTCAGAACAAAAACACTATTTCCATATAATTTTGTAATATTTTACAACTCATTTATAAAAGTCAACTAATTAAATACTAAAGCATGTGGATGATTATTGTTCATCAATACACTGCAAATAATTTAAATTTTAGTTTAGTATTTGATAAAGTAAAATATCATTCAACTTATTTATAAAATAATTAATCACATTAATCCATTTATTGTCAATTAATTTCATTTAATTATTATTTCAATACATAATTTCTTGCTTATAAGTATGTAAATCCATTTATGTTATGTATTTCTGTTTTTTTGATAATATAAAATAACTGGCTTAAAATTAGTTTTTCATTCAAATATTTATTAAATAATATAATTTCACTTTTAGAAATATCTGATTACATTTCCTTTACAACACTTTTGGTTTATATAGAAGACATAGTGCTTGCAGGCAATTGCCTACCTGAGATTTTTCATGTCAAGTCTTTTCTTGACAACCAGTGTTTCATCAAAGACCTTAGTTACCTTAGATTTTTTCTTGCAGTTGAGATTGCAAGATCAGAGGAAGGCATCGTTATCAATCAAAGAAAATATACCCTTGAACTCCTTCCGGAAGTCTTTTATTGATTGATTTTATATGATTTTGATTATATGGTTGACCTTACTATCAAGCTAGTTTTTAAAAATTGTAAAAACTATTTTTAGATTTGTTGTTTTCAAAAAAAAAAGTAGAATAGGTAATACATGTTTTTGTTTTTTACTTTTCTAATTTTAAACTAAAATTCAGAACAAAAACACTATTTCCATATGATTTTGTAAATTTTACAACTCATTTATAAAAGTCAACTAATTAGATACTAAAGCATGTGGATGATTATTATTCATCAATTAATTTCATTTGATTATGATTTAAGTACATAATTTCTTGCTTATAAGTATGTAAATCCATTTATGTTATGTATTTATGTTTTTTGTGATAATATAAAATAACTGGGTTAAAATTAGTTTTTCATTCAAGTATTTATTAAATAAATATAATTTCACTTTTAAAAATATTTTTAACTTATTTTTATACTCAAGTTTTACTAATATATTTTTAATTTATTTTTCTATATAAAAGTATTTAATTTTTATGCATGATACGGAAAGAAAATATATTTAAATTACGGGGATACAAGTTTGAATTAAGCAAGCAAACAATGGTATTCAAAAATCTTTCAAACACTTCTTACTCTGGGATATACAATTATAAGATGACAATTCCTTCTGCATAAAGTCTGATAACATTTCCTTTACAACACTTTTGGTTTATATAGATGACATAGTGCTTGCAGGCAATTGCCTAACTGAGATTCTTTATGTCAAGTCTTTTCTTGACAACTAATGTTTCATCAAAGACCTTAGTTACCTTAGATTTTTTCTTGGACTTGAGATTGCAAGATCAGAGGAAGGCATCGTTATCAATCAAAGAAAATATACCCTTGAACTCCTTCCGAAAGTCTTTTATTGATTGATTTTTATATGATTTTGATTATATGGTTGACCTTACTATTAAGCTAGTTTTTAAAAATTGTAAAAACTATATTTAGATTTGCTGTTTTCAAAAGCAAAAAAGTAGAATAGGTAATACATGTTTTTGTTTTTTACTTTTTAAATTTTAAACTAAAATTCAGAACAAAAACACTATTTCCATATGATTTTGTAATATTTTACCCCTCGTTTATAAAATTCAACTAATTAAATACTAAAGCATGTGGATGATTATTGTTCATCAATACACTGCAAATAATTTAAAATTTAGTTTAGTATTTGATAAAGTAAAATATCATTCAACTTATTTATAAAATAATTAATCACATTAATCCATTTATTGTCAATTAATTTCATTTAATTATTATTTAAATACATAATTTCTTGCTTATAAGTATGTAAATCCATTTATGTCATGTATTTATGTTTTTTGTGATAATATAAAATAACTGGGTTAAAATTAGTTTTTCATTCAAATATTTATTAAATAAATATAATTTCACTTTTAAAAATATTTTTTAATTTTTTTTATACTCAAGTTTTACTAATAAATTTTTAATTTATTTTTCTATATAAAAGTATTTAATTTTTATGCATCATAGGAAAAGAAAATATATTTAAATTAAGGGGATACAAGTTTGAATTAAGCAAGCAAACAATGGTATTCAAAAATCTCTCAAACACTTCTTACTTTGGGATATACAATTATAAGATAACCATTCCTTCTGCATAAAGTCTGATAACATTTCCTTTACAACACTTTTGGTTTATATAGATGACATAGTGCTTTCAGGCAATTGCCTACCTGAGATTCTTCATGTCAAGTCTTTTCTTGACAACCAGTGTTTCATCAAAGACCTTAGTTACCTTAGATTTTTTCTGGACTTGAGATTGCAATATCAGAGGAAGGCATCATTATCAATCAAAGAAAATATACCCTTGAACTCCTTCCGGAAGTCTTTTAATGATTGATTTTTATATGATTTTGATTATATGGTTGACCTTACTATTAAGCTAGTTTTTAAAAATTGTAAAAACTATATTTAGATTTGCTGTTTTCAAAAGCAAAAAAGTAGAATAGGTAATACATGTTTTTGTTTTTACTTTTCAAATTTTAAACTAAAATTCAGAACAAAAACACTATTTCCATATAATTTTGTAATATTTTACAACTCATTTATAAAAGTCAACTAATTAAATACTAAAGCATGTGGATGATTATTGTTCATCAATACACTGCAAATAATTTAAATTTTAGTTTAGTATTTGATAAAGTAAAATATCATTCAACTTATTTATAAAATAATTAATCACATTAATCCATTTATTGTGAATTAATTTCATTTAATTATTATTTCAATACATAATTTCTTGCTTATAAGTATGTAAATCCATTTATGTTATGTATTTCTATTTTTTTGATAATATAAAATAACTGGCTTAAAATTAGTTTTTCATTCAAATATTTATTAAACACTTTTGGTTTATATAGATGACATAGTGCTTGCAGGCAATTGCCTACCTGCGATTTTTCATGTCAAGTCTTTTCTTGACAACCAGTGTTTAATTTATTTTTCTATATAAAAGTATTTAATTTTTATGCATGATACGGAAAGAAAATATATTTAAATACGGGGATACAAGTTTGAATTAAGCAAGCAAAAAATGGTATTCAAAAATCTCTCAAACACTTCTTACTTTGGGATATATAATTATAAGATGACAATTCCTTCTGCATAAAGTCTGATAACATTTCCTTTACAACACTTTTGGTTTATATAGATGACATAGTGCTTGCAGGCAATTGCCTACCTGAGATTCTTTATGACTAATAAATGATTAAAGAGACACACATGTTTTTTATTTATATACTTTTTAGTATCATCAATTTATTTTAAACTAAAGGCTAATAATTAATCTTATAAATCTCATATAAATATAAAATTCTCATTAGATAAGCCCCCATAATGGGAATCTTATTTTTATATGAGAACGATAAGGATAATTATTAGCCTTTAGATTAAAATAAATGTTTAAAATTAAAATAAATCATTTAAAGAACATGTGGTCTTTGTAAATGACTAATAAATAATTAAAGAGACAACAATTTCTTTATATATACTTTTTATATCATCCATTTATTTTTAAACTAAAAGCTAACAATTATTTTTATAAATTTCATATAAATATAACAATCTCATTAGATAAGCCCCCATAATTAGAATCTTATTTTTATATGAAAACGATAAGGATAATTACTAGCCTTTAGATTAAAAATAAATGTTTAAAATTAAAAAAAATTATTTGAAGAACATGTATATCTTTTCATATGACTAATAAATGATTAAAGAGACACAGTTCTTTATATATACTTTTAGTATAATCAATTTATTTTTAAACTAAAGGCTAATAATTAATCTTATAAATCTCATATAAATATAAAATTCTCATTAGATAAGCCCCCATAATGAGAATCTTATTTTTATATGAGAGCGATAAGGATAATTATTAGCCTTTAGATTAAATTAAATGTTTAAAAATAAAAAAATCATTTTAAGAACATGTGTGTCTTTCATATGACTAAAAATGATTAAAGAGACACACGTTTTTATATATACTTTTTAGTATCATTCATTTATTTTTAAACTAAAGGATAAAAATTAATCTTATAAATCTCATTAAATATAACATTCATTAGATAAGTCCCCATAATGAGAATCTTTTTTTATATGAGAACGATAAGGATAATTATTAGCCTTTAGATTTAAAATAAATGTTAAAATTAAATTAATCATTTAAAGAACATGTGTGTCTTTTTAAATGACTAATAAATGATTAAAGAGACACACATTTGCTTTATATATACTTTTTAATATCATCCATTTCTTTTAAACTAAAGGCTAATATTATTTTTATAAATCTCATATAAATATAACATTCTCATTAGATAAAACCCCATAATGAGAATCTTATTATATTAGAACGATAAGGATAATTATTAGCCTTTAGATTAAAAATAAATGTTTAAATTAAAAAAAAATCATTTAAAGAACATGTGTGTCTTTTCATATGACTAATAAATGATTAAAGAGACACACATGTTTTTTATATATACTTTTTAGTATCATCAATTTATTTTTAAACTAAAGGCTAATAATTAATCTTATAAATCTCATATAAATATAAAATTCTCATTAGATAAGCCCCCATAATGGGAATCTTATTTTTATATGAGAACGATAAGGATAATTATTAGCCTTTAGATTAAAAATAAATGTTTAAAATTAAAAAATCATTTAAAGAACATGTGTGTCTTGTAAATGACTAATAAATAATTAAAGAGACACACATTTTCTTTATATATACTTTTTAATATCATCCATTATTTTTAAACTAAAAGCTAACAATTATTTTTATAAATTTCATATAAATATAACAATCTCATTAGATAAGCCCCATAATTAGAATCTTATTTTATATGAAACGATAAGGATAATTACTAGCCTTTAGATTAAAAATAAATGTTTAAAATTAAAAAAATTATTTGAAGAACATGTGTATCTTTTCATATGACTAATAAATGATTAAAGAGACACACATGTTCTTTATATATACTTTTTAGTATAATCAATTTATTTTTAAACTAAAGGCTAATAATTAATCTTATAAATCTCATATAAATATAAAATTCTCATTAGATAAGCCCCCATAATGAGAATCTTATTTTTATATGAGAGCGATAAGGATAATTATTAGCCTTTAGATTAAAATTAATGTTTAAAATTAAAAAAAATTATTTTAAGAACATGTGTGTCTTTGTAAATGACTAATAAATGATTAAAGAGACACACATGTTCTTTATATATACTTTTTAGTATCATTCATTTATTTTTAAACTAAAGGATAATAATTAATCTTATAAATCTCATATAAATATAACATTCTCATTAGATAAGTCCCCATAATGAGAATCTTATTTTTATATGAGAACGATAAGGATAATTATTAGCCTTTAGAGTTAAAATAAATGTTTAAAATTAAATTAATCATTTAAAGAACATGTGTGTCTTTTTAAATGACTAATAAATGATTAAAGAGACACACATTTGCTTTATATACTTTTTAATATCATCCATTTCTTTTTAAACTAAAGGCTAATAATTATTTTATAAATCTCATATAAATATAACATTCTCATTAGATAAACCCCCATAATGAGAATCTTATTTTTATATTAGAACGATAAGGATAATTATTAGCCTTTAGATTAAAAATAAATGTTTAAAATTAAAAAAAAAATCATTTAAAGAACATGTGTGTCTTTTCATATGACTAATAAATGATTAAAGAGACACACATGTTTTTTATATATACTTTTTAGTATCATCAATTTATTTTTAAACTAAAGGCTAATAATTAATCTTATAAATCTCATATAAATATAAAATTCTCATTAGATAAGCCCCATAATGGGAATCTTATTTTTATATGAGAACGATAAGGATAATTATTAGCCTTTAGATTAAAAATAAATGTTTAAAATAAAATAAATCATTTAAAGAACATGTGTGTCTTTGTAAATGACTAATAAATAATTAAAGAGACACACATGTTCTTTATATATACTTTTTAATATCATCCATTTATTTTTAAACTAAAAGCTAACAATTATTTTTATAAATTTCATATAAATATAACAATCTCATTAGATAAGCCCCCATAATTAGAATCTTATTTTTATATGAAAACGATAAGGATAATTACTAGCCTTTAGATTAAAAATAAATGTTTAAAATTAAAAAAAATTATTTGAAGAACATGTGTATCTTTTCATATGACTAATAAATGATTAAAGAGACACACATGTTCTTTATATATACTTTTTAGTATAATCAATTATTTTTAAACTAAAGGCTAATAATTAATCTTATAAATCTCATATAAATATAAAATTCTCATTAGATAAGCCCCCATAATGAGAATCTTATTTTTATATGAGAGCGATAAGGATAATTATTAGCCTTTAGATTAAAATTAAATGTTTAAAATTAAAAAAAATCATTTTAAGAACATGTGTGTCTTTCTAAATGACTAATAAATAATTAAAGAGACACACATGTTCTTTATATATACTTTTTAGTATCATTCATTTATTTTTAAACTAAAGGATAAAAATTAATCTTATAAATCTCATATAAATATAACATTCTCATTAGATAAGTCCCCATAATGAGAATCTTATTTTTATATGAGAACGATAAGGATAATTATTAGCCTTTAGATTTAAAATAAATGTTTAAAATTAAATAATCATTTAAAGAACATGTGTGTCTTTTTAAATGACTAATAAATGATTAAAGAGACACACATTTGCTTTATATATACTTTTTAATATCATCCATTTCTTTTTAAACTAAAGGCTAATAATTATTTTTATAAATCTCATATAAATATAACATTCTCATTAGATAAACCCCCATAATGAGAATCTTATTTTTATATTAGAACGATAAGGATAATTATTAGCCTTTAGATTAAAAATAAATGTTTAAAATTAAAAAAAAAATCATTTAAAGAACATGTGTGTCTTTTCATATGACTAATAAATGATTAAAGAGACACACATGTTTTTTATATATACTTTTTAGTATCATCAATTTATTTTTAAACTAAAGGCTAATAATTAATCTTATAAATCTCATATAAATATAAAATTCTCATTAGATAAGCCCCCATAATGGGAATCTTATTTTTATATGAGAACGATAAGGATAATTATTAGCCTTTAGATTAAAAATAAATGTTTAAAATTAAAATAAATCATTTAAAGAACATGTGTGTCTTTGTAAATGACTAATAAATAATTAAAGAGACACACATTTTCTTTATATACACTTTTAATATCATCCATTTATTTTTAAACTAAAAGCTAATAATATTTTTATAAATTTCATATAAATATAACAATCTCATTAGATAAGCCCCCATAATGAGAATCTTATTTTTATATGAAGAACGATAAGGATAATTATTAGCCTTTAGATTAAAAAAAATGTTTAAAATTAAAAAAATTATTTGAAGAACATGTGTCTTTTCATATGACTAATAAATGATTAAAGAGACACACATGTTTTTTATATATACTTTTTAGTATCATCAATTTATTTTTAAACTAAAGGCTAATAATTAATCTTATAAATCATATAAATATAAAATTCTCATTAGATAAGCCCCATAATGAGAATCTTATTTTTATATGAGAACGATAAGGATAATTATTAGCCTTTAGATTAAAATAAATGTTTAAAATTAAAAAAAATCATTTTAAGAACATGTGTGTCTTGTAAATGACTAATAAATGATTAAAGAGACACACATGTTCTTTATATATACTTTTTAGTATCATTCATTTATTTTTAAACTAAAGGCTAATAATTATTCTTATAAATCTCATATAAATATAACATTCTCATTAGATAAGTCCCCATAATGAGAATCTTATTTTTATATGAGAACGATAAGGATAATTATTAGCCTTTAGATTAAAATAAATGTTTAAAATTAAAAAATCATTTAAAGAACATGTGTGTCTTTTAAATGACTAATAAATGATTAAAGAGACACACATTTGCTTTATATATACTTTTTATATCATCTTTCTTTTTTTTAAACTAAAGGCTAATAATTATTTTTATAAATCTCATATAAATATAACATTCTCATTAGATAAACCCCCATAATGAGAATCTTATTTTATATGAGAACGATAAGGATAATTATTAGCCTTTAGATTAAAATAAATGTTTAAAATTAAAAAAAAATCATTTAAAGAACATGTGTGTCTTTTCATATGACTAATAAATGATTAAAGAGACACACATGTTTTTTATATATACTTTTTAGTATCATCATTTATTTTTAAACTAAAGGCTAATAATTAATCTTATAAATCTCATATAAATATACAATTCTCATTAGATAAGCCCCATAATGAGAATCTTATTTTTATATGAGAACGATAAGGATAATTATTAGCCTTTAGATTAAAAATAAATGTTTAAAATTAAAAAAAATCATTAAAGAACATGTGTGTCTTTTAATGACTAATAAATGATTAAAGAGACACACATTTTCTTTATATATACTTTTTAATATCATCCATTTATTTTTAAACTAAAGCTAACATATTTTTATAAATCTCATATAAATATAACATTCTCATTAGATAAGCCCCCATAATGAGAATCTTATTTTTATATGAAAACGATAAGGATAATTATTAGCCTTTAGATTAAAAATAAATGTTTAAAATTAAAAAAAAATTTTAAAGAACATGTGTGTCTTTTCATATGACTAATAAATGATTAAAGAGACACACATGTTCTTTATATATACTTTTTAGTATCATCCATTTATTTTTAAACTAAAGGCTAATAATTAATCTTATAAATCTCATATAAATATAAAATTCTCATTAGATAAGCCCCATAATGAGAATCTTATTTTTATATGAGAACGATAAGGATAATTATTAGCCTTTAGATTAAAATAAATGTTTAAAATTAAAAAAAATCATTTAAGAACATGTGTGTCTTTTCAATGACTAATAAATGATTAAAGAGACACACATGTTCTTTATATATACTTTTTAGTATCATTCATTTATTTTTAAACTAAAGGCTAATAATTAATCTTATAAATCTCATATAAATATAACATTCTCATTAGATAAGTCCCCATAATGAGAATCTTATTTTTATATGAGAACGATAAGGATAATTATTAGCCTTTAGATTAAAATAAATGTTTAAAAAAAAAAATCATTTAAAGAACATGTGTGTCTTTTCAAATGACTAATAAATGATTAAAGAGACACACATTTGCTTTATATATACTTTTAATATCATCCATTTCTTTTTAAACTAAAGGCTAATAATTATTTTTATAAATCTCATATAAATATAACATTCTCATTAGATAAGCCCCCATAATGAGAATCTTATTTTTATATGAGAACGATAAGGATAATTATTAGCCTTTAGATTAAAAATAAATGTTTAAAATAAAAAAAAATCATTTAAAGAACATGTGTGTCTTTTCATATGACTAATAAATGATTAAAGAGACACACATGTTTTTTATATATACTTTTTAGTATCATCCATTTATTTTAAACTAAAGGCTAATAATTAATCTTATAAATCTCATATAAATATAAAATTCTCATTAGATAAGCCCCCATAATGGAATCTTATTTTTATATGAGAACGATAAGGATAATTATTAGCCTTTAGATTAAAAATAAATGTTTAAAATTAAAAAAAATCATTTAAAGAACATGTGTGTCTTGTAATGACTAATAAATTAAAGAGACACACATTTTCTTTATATATACTTTTTAATATCATCCATTTATTTTTAAACTAAAGGCTAATAATTATTTTATAAATCTCATATAAATATAACATTCTCATTAGATAAGCCCCCATAATGAGAATCTTATTTTATATGAAAACGATAAGGATAATTATTAGCCTTTAGATTAAAAATAAATGTTTAAAATTAAAAAAATCATTTAAAGAACATGTGTGTCTTTTCATATGACTAATAAATGATTAAAGAGACACACATGTTCTTTATATATACTTTTTAGTATCATCAATTTATTTTTAAACTAAAGGCTAATAATTAATCTTATAAATCTCATATAAATATAAAATTCTCATTAGATAAGCCCCCATAATGAGAATCTTATTTTTATATGAGAACGATAAGGATAATTATTAGCCTTTAGATTAAAATAAATGTTTAAAATTAAAAAAAATCATTTAAAGAACATGTGTGTCTTTTAAATGACTAATAAATGATTAAAGAGACACACATGTTCTTTATATATACTTTTTAGTATCATTCATTTATTTTTAAACTAAAGGCTAATAATTAATCTTATAAATCTCATATAAATATAACATTCTCATTAGATAAGCCCCATAATGAGAATCTTATTTTTATATGAGAAACGATAAGGATAATTATTAGCCTTTAGATTTAAAATAAATGTTTAAAATTAAAAAAATCATTTAAAGAACATGTGTGTCTTTTAAATGACTAATAAATGATTAAAGAGACACACATTTGCTTTATATATACTTTTTATATCATCCATTTTTTTTAAACTAAAGGCTAATAATTATTTTTATAAATCTCATATAAATATAACATTCTCATTAGATAAGCCCCCATAATGAGAATCTTATTTTTATATTAGAACGATAAGGATAATTATTAGCCTTTAGATTAAAAATAAATGTTTAAAATTAAAAAAAATCATTTAAAGAACATGTGTGTCTTTTCATATGACTAATAAATGATTAAAGAGACACACATGTTTTTTATATATACTTTTTAGTATCATCATTTATTTTTAAACTAAAGGCTAATAATTAATCTTATAAATCTCATATAAATAAAAATTCTCATTAGATAAGCCCCCATAATGGAATCTTATTTTTATATGAGAACGATAAGGATAATTATTAGCCTTTAGATTAAAAATAAATGTTTAAAATTAAAAAAAATCATTTAAAGAACATGTGTGTCTTTTAAATGACTAATAAATGATTAAAGAGACACACATTTTCTTTATATATACTTTTTAATATCATCCATTTATTTTAAACTAAAGCTAATAATTATTTTATAAATTTCATATAAATATAACATTCTCATTAGATAAGCCCCCATAATTAGAATCTTATTTTTATATGAGAACGATAAGGATAATTATTAGCCTTTAGATTAAAATAAATGTTTAAAATTAAAAAATCATTTGAAGAACATGTGGTCTTTTCATATGACTAATAAATGATTAAAGAGACACACATGTTCTTTATATATACTTTTTAGTATAATCAATTTATTTTTAAACTAAAGGCTAATAATTAATCTTATAAATCTCATATAAATATAAAATTCTCATTAGATAAGCCCCCATAATGAGAATCTTATTTTTATATGAGAACGATAAGGATAATTATTAGCCTTTAGATTAAAAATAAATGTTTAAAATTAAAAAAAAATTTTAAGAACATGTGTGTCTTTTAAATGACTAATAAATGATTAAAGAGACACACATGTTCTTTATATATACTTTTTAGTATCATCATTTATTTTAAACTAAAGGCTAATAATTAATCTTATAAATCTCATATAAATATAACATTCTCATTAGATAAGTCCCATAATGAGAATCTTATTTTTATATGAGAACGATAAGGATAATTATTAGCCTTTAGATTTAAAATAAATGTTTAAAATTAAAAAATCATTTAAAGAACATGTGTGTCTTTTTAAATGACTAATAAATGATTAAAGAGACACACATTTGCTTTATATATACTTTTTAATATCATCCATTTATTTTTAAACTAAAGGCTAATAATTATTTTATAAATCTCATATAAATATAACATTCTCATTAGATAAGCCCCCATAATGAGAATCTTATTTTATATTAGAACGATAAGGATAATTATTAGCCTTTAGATTAAAAATAAATGTTTAAAATTAAAAAAAAATCATTTAAAGAACATGTGTGTCTTTTCATATGACTAATAAATGATTAAAGAGACACACATGTTTTTATATATACTTTTTAGTATCATCAATTATTTTTAAACTAAAGGCTAATAATTAATCTTATAAATCTCATATAAATATAAAATTCTCATTAGATAAGCCCCATAATGGGAATCTTATTTTTATATGAGAACGATAAGGATAATTATTAGCCTTTAGATTAAAATAAATGTTTAAAATTAAAAAAAATCATTTAAAGAACATGTGTGTCTTTTAAATGACTAATAAATGATTAAAGAGACACACATTTTCTTTATATATACTTTTTAATCATCCATTTATTTTTAAACTAAAAGCTAACAATTATTTTTATAAATTTCATATAAATATAACATTCTCATTAGATAAGCCCCCATAATTAGAATCTTATTTTTATATGAAAACGATAAGGATAATTATTAGCCTTTAGATTAAAAATAAATGTTTAAAATTAAAAAAAATAATTAAAGAACATGTGTGTCTTTTCATATGACTAATAAATGATTAAAGAGACACAATGTTCTTTATATATACTTTTTAGTATCATCAATTTATTTTTAAACTAAAGGCTAATAATTAATCTTATAAATCTCATATAAATATAAAATTCTCATTAGATAAGCCCCATAATGAGAATCTTATTTTTATATGAGAACGATAAGGATAATTATTAGCCTTTAGATTAAAAATAAATGTTTAAAATAAAAAAAATCATTTTAAGAACATGTGTGTCTTTTCATATGACTAATAAATGATTAAAGAGACACACATGTTCTTTATATATACTTTTTAGTATCATCCATTTATTTTTAACTAAAGGCTAAAAATAATCTTATAAATCTCATATAAATATAACATTCTCATTAGATAAGTCCCCATAATGAGAATCTTATTTTTATATGAGAACGATAAGGATAATTATTAGCCTTTAGATTTAAAAATAAATGTTTAAAATTAAAAAAATCATTTAAAGAACATGTGTGTCTTTTTAAATGACTAATAAATGATTAAAGAGACACACATTTCTTTATATATACTTTTTAATATCATCCATTTTTTTTAAACTAAAGGCTAATATATTTTTATAAATCTCATATAAATATAACATTCTCATTAGATAAACCCCCATAATGAGAATCTTATTTTATATTAGAACGATAAGGATAATTATTAGCCTTTAGATTAAAAATAAATGTTTAAAATTAAAAAAAATCATTTAAAGAACATGTGTGTCTTTTCATATGACTAATAAATGATTAAAGACACACATGTTTTTTATATATACTTTTTAGTATCATCAATTATTTTAAACTAAAGGCTAATAATTAATCTTATAAATCTCATATAAATATAAAATTCTCATTAGATAAGCCCCCATAATGAGAATCTTATTTTATATGAGAACGATAAGGATAATTATTAGCCTTTAGATTAAAAATAAATGTTTAAAATTAAAAAAAATCATTTAAAGAACATGTGTGTCTTTTCAAATGACTATAAATGATTAAAGAGACACACATGTTCTTTATATATACTTTTTAATATCATCCATTTATTTTTAAACTAAAGGCTAAATAAATTTTTAAATCTCATATAAATATAACAATCTCATTAGATAAGCCCCCATAATGAGAATCTTATTTTATATGAGAACGATAAGGATAATTATTAGCCTTTAGATTAAAATAAATGTTTAAAATTAAAAAATCATTAAAGAACATGTGTGTCTTTTCATATGACTAATAAATGATTAAAGAGACACACATGTTCTTTATATATACTTTTTAGTATCATCAATTTATTTTTAAACTAAAGGCTAATAATTAATTTTATAAATCTCATATAAATATAACATTCTCATTAGATAAGCCCCCATAATGAGAATCTTATTTTTATGAGAACGATAAGGATAATTATTAGCCTTTAGATTAAAATAAATGTTTAAAATTAAAAAAAATCATTAAAGAACATGTGTGTCTTTTCATATGACTAATAAATGATTAAAGAGACACACATGTGCTTTATATATACTTTTTAGTATCATCCATTTATTTTTAAACTAAAGGCTAATAATTAATCTTATAAATCTCATATAAATATAACATTCTCATTAGATAAGCCCCATAATGAGAATCTTATTTTTATATGAGAACGATAAGGATAATTATTAGCCTTTAGATTAAAAATAAATGTTTAAAATTAAAAAAATCATTTAAAGAACATGTGTGTCTTTTAATATGACTAATAAATGATTAAAGAGACACACATTTTCTTTATATATACTTTTTAATATCATCCATTTATTTTTAAACTAAAAGCTAATAATTATTTTATAAATCTCATATAAATATAACAATCTCATTAGATAAGCCCCCATAATGAGAATCTTATTTTTATATGAAAACGATAAGGATAATTATTAGCCTTTAGATTAAAATAAATGTTTAAAATTAAAAAAAATATTTAAAGAACATGTGTGTCTTTTCATATGACTAATAAATGATTAAAGAGACACACATGTTCTTTATATATACTTTTTAGTATCATCATTTATTTTTAAACTAAAGGCTAATAATTATCTTATAAATCTCATATAAATATAAAATTCTCATTAGATAAGCCCCATAATGAGAATCTTATTTTTATATGAGAGCGATAAGGATAATTATTAGCCTTTAGATTAAAATTAAATGTTTAAAATTAAAAAAAATCATTTAAGAACATGTGTGTCTTTTCATATGACTAATAAATGATTAAAGAGACACACATGTTCTTTATATATATTTTTAGTATCATTCATTTATTTTTAAACTAAAGGCTAATAATTAATCTTATAAATCTCATATAAATATAACATTCTCATTAGATAAGTCCCCATAATGAGAATCTTATTTTATATGAGAACGATAAGGATAATTATTAGCCTTTAGATTTAAAATAAATGTTTAAAATTAAATTAATCATTTAAAGAACATGTGTGTCTTTTTAATGACTAATAAATGATTAAAGAGACACACATGCTTTATATATACTTTTTAATATCATCCATTTTATTTTAAACTAAAGGCTAATAATTATTTTTATAAATCTCATATAAATATAACATTCTCATTAGATAAACCCCATAATGAGAATCTTATTTTTATATGAGAACGATAAGGATAATTATTAGCCTTTAGATTAAAATAAATGTTTAAAATTAAAAAAAAATCATTTAAAGAACATGTGTGTCTTTCATATGACTAATAAATGATTAAAGAGACACACATGTTTTTTATAATACTTTTTAGTATCATCAATTTATTTTTAACTAAAGGCTAATAATTATCTTATAAATCTCATATAAATATAAAATTCTCATTAGATAAGCCCCATAATGAGAATCTTATTTTTATATGAGAACGATAAGGATAATTATTAGCCTTTAGATTAAAAATAAATGTTTAAAATTAAAATAAATCATTTAAAGAACATGTGTGTTTTTAAATGACTAATAAATAATTAAAGAGACACACATTTCTTTATATATACTTTTTATATCATCCATTTATTTTTAAACTAAAAGCTAATAATTATTTTATAAATCTCATATAAATATAACATTCTCATTAGATAAGCCCCATAATGAGAATCTTATTTTTATATGAAAACGATAAGGATAATTATTAGCCTTTAGATTAAAATAAATGTTTAAAATTAAAAAAAATCATTTAAAGAACATGTGTGTCTTTTCATATGACTAATAAATGATTAAAGAGACACACATGTTCTTTATATATACTTTTTAGTATCAATCATTTATTTTAAACTAAAGGCTAATAATTAATCTTATAAATCTCATATAAATATAAAATTCTCATTAGATAAGCCCCATAATGAGAAACTTATTTTTATATGAGAGCGATAAGGATAATTATTAGCCTTTAGATTAAAATAAATGTTTAAAATTAAAAAAAATCATTTAAGAACATGTGTGTCTTTTCATATGACTAATAAATGATTAAAGAGACACACATGTTCTTTATATATACTTTTTAGTATCATTCATTTATTTTTAAACTAAAGGCTAATAATTAATCTTATAAATCTCATATAAATATAACATTCTCATTAGATAAGCCCCATAATGAGAATCTTATTTTATATGAGAACGATAAGGATAATTATTAGCCTTTAGATTTAAAATAAATGTTTAAAATTAAAAAAATCATTTAAAGAACATGTGTGTCTTTTAATGACTAATAAATGATTAAAGAGACACACATTTTCTTTATATATACTTTTTAATATCATCCATTTATTTTTAAACTAAAGGCTAATAATTTTTTTATAAATCTCATATAAATATAACATTCTCATTAGATAACCCCCATAATGAGAATCTTATTTTTATATGAGAACGATAAGGATAATTATTAGCCTTTAGATTAAAAATAAATGTTTAAAATTAAAAAAAAAATCATTTAAAGAACATGTGTGTCTTTTCATATGACTAATAAATGATTAAAGAGACACACATGTTTTTTTATATATACTTTTTAGTATCATCCATTTATTTTAAACTAAAGGCTAATAATTAATCTTATAAATCTCATATAAATATAAAATTCTCATTAGATAAGCCCCCATAATGAATCTTATTTTATATGAGAACGATAAGGATAATTATTAGCCTTTAGATTAAAAATAAATGTTTAAAATAAAATAAATCATTTAAAGAACATGTGTGTCTTTTTAAATGACTAATAAATGATTAAAGAGACACACATTTTCTTTATATATACTTTTTAATATCATCCATTTATTTTTAAACTAAAAGCTAATAATTATTTTTAATAACTCATATAAATATAACAATCTCATTAGATAAGCCCCATAATTAGAATCTTATTTTTATATGAAAACGATAAGGATAATTATTAGCCTTTAGATTAAAAATAAATGTTTAAAATTAAAAAAATTATTTAAAGAACATGTGTGTCTTTTCATATGACTAATAAATGATTAAAGAGACACACATGTTCTTTATATATACTTTTTAGTATAATCAATTATTTTTAAACTAAAGGCTAATAATTAATCTTATAAATCTCATATAAATATAAAATTCTCATTAGATAAGCCCCCATAATGAGAATCTTATTTTTATATGAGAACGATAAGGATAATTATTAGCCTTTAGATTAAAATAAATGTTTAAAATTAAAAAAAATCATTTTAAGAACATGTGTGTCTTTTAATGACTAATAAATGATTAAAGAGACACACATGTTCTTTATATATACTTTTTAGTATCATTCATTTATTTTTAAACTAAAGGCTAATAATTATCTTATAAATCTCATATAAATATAACATTCTCATTAGATAAGTCCCCATAATGAGAATCTTATTTTTATATGAGAACGATAAGGATAATTATTAGCCTTTAGATTAAAATAAATGTTTAAAATTAAAAAATCATTTAAAGAACATGTGTGTCTTTTTAATGACTAATAAATGATTAAAGAGACACACATTGCTTTATATACTTTTTAATATCATCCATTTCTTTTTAAACTAAAGGCTAATAATTATTTTATAAATCTCATATAATATAACATTCTCATTAGATAAACCCCCATAATGAGAATCTTATTTTTATATTAGAACGATAAGGATAATTATTAGCCTTTAGATTAAAATAAATGTTTAAAAATAAAAAAAAATCATTTAAAGAACATGTGTGTCTTTTCATATGACTAATAAATGATTAAAGAGACACACATGTTTTTATATATACTTTTTAGTATCATCAATTTATTTTTAAACTAAAGGCTAATAATTAATCTTATAAATCTCATATAAATATAAAATTCTCATTAGATAAGCCCCCATAATGGGAATCTTATTTTTATATGAGAACGATAAGGATAATTATTAGCCTTTAGATTAAAAATAAATGTTTAAAATTAAAATAAATCATTTAAAGAACATGTGTGTCTTTGTAAATGACTAATAAATAATTAAAGAGACACACATTTCTTTATATATACTTTTTAATATCATCCATTTATTTTTAAACTAAAGCTAATAATTATTTTTATAAATTCATATAAATATAACAATCTCATTAGATAAGCCCCCATAATTAGAATCTTATTTTTATATGAAAACGATAAGGATAATTATTAGCCTTTAGATTAAAAATAAATGTTTAAAATTAAAAAAAATTATTGAAGAACATGTGTGTCTTTTCATATGACTAATAAATGATTAAAGAGACACACATGTTCTTTATATATACTTTTAGTATAATCAATTTATTTTTAAACTAAAGGCTAATAATTAATCTTATAAATCTCATATAAATATAATTCTCATTAGATAAGCCCCATAATGAGAATCTTATTTTTATATGAGAACGATAAGGATAATTATTAGCCTTTAGATTAAAATAAATGTTTAAAATTAAAAAAAATCATTTTAAGAACATGTGTGTCTTTTCATATGACTAATAAATGATTAAAGAGACACACATGTTCTTTATATATACTTTTTAGTATCATTCATTTATTTTTAAACTAAAGGCTAATAATTAATCTTATAAATCTCATATAAATATAACATTCTCATTAGATAAGTCCCCATAATGAGAATCTTATTTTTATATGAGAACGATAAGGATAATTATTAGCCTTTAGATTAAAATAAATGTTTAAAATTAAAAAAATCATTTAAAGAACATGTGTGTCTTTTTAAATGACTAATAAATGATTAAAGAGACACACATTTCTTTATATATACTTTTTAATATCATCCATTTATTTTTAAACTAAAGGCTAATAATTATTTTTATAAATCTCATATAAATATAACATTCTCATTAGATAAACCCCATAATGAGAATCTTATTTTATATGAGAACGATAAGGATAATTATTAGCCTTTAGATTAAAAATAAATGTTTAAAATAAAAAAAAATCATTTAAAGAACATGTGTGTCTTTTCATATGACTAATAAATGATTAAAGAGACACACATGTTTTTTATATATACTTTTTAGTATCATCCATTTATTTTTAAACTAAAGGCTAATAATTATCTTATAAATCTCATATAAATATAAAATTCTCATTAGATAAGCCCCCATAATGGGAATCTTATTTTTATATGAGAACGATAAGGATAATTATTAGCCTTTAGATTAAAAATAAATGTTTAAAATTAAAAAAATCATTTAAAGAACATGTGTGTCTTTTAAATGACTAATAAATAATTAAAGAGACACACATTTTCTTTATATAACTTTTTAATATCATCCATTTATTTTAAACTAAAGGCTAATAATTATTTTATAAATTTCATATAAATATAACAATCTCATTAGATAAGCCCCCATAATTAGAATCTTATTTTTATATGAAACGATAAGGAATATTAGCCTTTAGATTAAAATAAATGTTTAAAATTAAAAAAAATCATTTGAAGAACATGTGTCTTTTCATATGACTAATAAATGATTAAAGAGACACACATGTTCTATATATACTTTTTAGTATAATCAATTTATTTTTAAACTAAAGGCTAATAATTAATCTTATAAATCTCATATAAATATAAAATTCTCATTAGATAAGCCCCATAATGAGAATCTTATTTTTATATGAGAACGATAAGGATAATTATTAGCCTTTAGATTAAAATTAAATGTTTAAAATTAAAAAAAATCATTTAAGAACATGTGTGTCTTTTCATATGACTAATAAATGATTAAAGAGACACACATGTCTTTATATATACTTTTTAGTATCATTCATTTATTTTAAACTAAAGGCTAATAATAATCTTATAAATCTCATATAATATAAACATTCTCATTAGATAAGTCCCCATAATGAGAATCTTATTTTATATGAGAACGATAAGGATAATTATTAGCCTTTAGATTAAAATAAATGTTTAAAATTAAAAAAATCATTTAAAGAACATGTGTGTCTTTTAAATGACTAATAAATGATTAAAGAGACACACATTTGCTTTATATATACTTTTTAATATCATCCATTTCTTTTTAAACTAAAGGCTAATAATTATTTTTATAAATCTCATATAAATATAACATTCTCATTAGATAAACCCCCATAATGAGAATCTTATTTTTATATTAGAACGATAAGGATAATTATTAGCCTTTAGATTAAAAATAAATGTTTAAAATTAAAAAAAAAATCATTTAAAGAACATGTGTGTCTTTTCATATGACTAATAAATGATTAAAGAGACACACATGTTTTTATATATACTTTTTAGTATCATCATATTTTTAAACTAAAGGCTAATAATTAATCTTATAAATCTCATATAAATATAAAATTCTCATTAGATAAGCCCCATAATGAGAATCTTATTTTATATGAGAACGATAAGGATAATTATTAGCCTTTAGATTAAAAATAAATGTTTAAAATAAAAATAAATCATTTAAAGAACATGTGTGTCTTTGTAAATGACTAATAAATAATTAAAGAGACACACATTTTCTTTATATATACTTTTTAATATCATCCATTTATTTTTAAACTAAAGCTAATAATTATTTTTATAAATTTCATATAAATATAACAATCTCATTAGATAAGCCCCCATAATAGAATCTTATTTTTATATGAAAACGATAAGGATAAATTACTAGCCTTTAGATTAAAAATAAATGTTTAAAATTAAAAAAAATTATTTGAAGAACATGTGTGTCTTTTCATATGACTAATAAATGATTAAAGAGACACACATGTTCTTTATATATACTTTTTAGTATCATCAATTTATTTTTAAACTAAAGGCTAATAATTAATCTTATAAATCTCATATAAATATAAAATCTCATTAGATAAGCCCCATAATGAGAATCTTATTTTTATATGAGAACGATAAGGATAATTATTAGCCTTTAGATTAAAATAAATGTTTAAAATTAAAAAAAATCATTTTAAGAACATGTGTGTCTTTTCATATGACTAATAAATGATTAAAAGAGACACACATGTTCTTTATATATACTTTTTAGTATCATTCATTTATTTTAAACTAAAGGCTAATAATTAATCTTATAAATCTCATATAAATATAAAATTCTCATTAGATAATCCCCATAATGAGAATCTTATTTTTATATGAGAACGATAAGGATAATTATTAGCCTTTAGATTAAAATAAATGTTTAAAATTAAAAAAAATCATTTTAAGAACATGTGTGTCTTTTCATATGACTAATAAATGATTAAAGAGACACACATGTTCTTTATATATACTTTTTAATATCATCCATTTATTTTTAAACTAAAGGCTAATAATTATTTTATAAATCTCATATAAATATAACATTCTCATTAGATAAGCCCCCATAATGGAATCTTATTTTTATATGAGAACGATAAGGATAATTATTAGCCTTTAGATTAAAAAAATGTTTAAAATTAAAAAAATCATTTAAAGAACATGTGTCTTTTCATATGACTAATAAATGATTAAAGAGACACACATGTTCTTTATATATACTTTTTAGTATCATCCATTTATTTTTAAACTAAAGGCTAATAATTTTCTTATAAATCTCATATAAATATAACATTCTCATTAGATAAGCCCCATAATGAGAATCTTATTTTTATATGAGAACGATAAGGATAATTATTAGCCTTTAGATTAAAAATAAATGTTTAAAATTAAATAAAATCATTTAAAGAACATGTGTGTCTTTTCAAATGACAATAAATGATTAAAGAGACACACATGTTTTTATATATACTTTTTAATATCATCCATTTATTTTTAAACTAAAGGCTAATAATTAATCTTATAAATCTCATATAAATATAAAATTCTCATTAGATAAGCCCCCATAATGAGAATCTTATTTTTATATGAGAACGATAAGGATAATTATTAGCCTTTAGATTAAAAATAAATGTTTAAAATTAAAAAAAAATCATTTAAGAACATGTGTGTCTTTTCATATGACTAATAAATGATTAAAGAGACACACATGTTCTTTATATATACTTTTTAGTATCATCCATTTATTTTTAAACTAAAGGCTAATAATAATCTTATAAATCTCATATAAATATAACATTCTCATTAGATAAGCCCCATAATGAGAATCTTATTTTTATATGAGAACGATAAGGATAATTATTAGCCTTTAGATTAAAATAAATGTTTAAAATTAAAAAAAATCATTTAAAGAACATGTGTGTCTTTTTATATGACTAATAAATGATTAAAGAGACACACATGTTCTTTATATATACTTTTTAATATCATCCATTTATTTTTAAACTAAAGGCTAATAATTATTTTATAAATCTCATATAAATATAACATTCTCATTAGATAAGCCCCCATAATGAGAATCTTATTTTTATTAGAACGATAAGGATAATTATTAGCCTTTAGATTAAAAATAAATGTTTAAAATTAAAAAAAAATCATTTAAAGAACATGTGTGTCTTTTCATATGACTAATAAATGATTAAAGAGACACACATGTTTTTTATATATACTTTTTAGTATCATCAATTTATTTTTAAACTAAAGGCTAATAATTAATCTTATAAATCTCATATAAATATAAAATTCTCATTAGATAAGCCCCATAATGAGAATCTTATTTTTATATGAGAACGATAAGGATAATTATTAGCCTTTAGATTAAAAATAAATGTTTAAAATTAAAATAAATCATTTAAAGAACATGTGTGTCTTTTAAATGACTAATAAATGATTAAAGAGACACACATTTTCTTATATATACACTTTTAATATCATCCATTTATTTTTAAACTAAAGGCTAATAATTATTTTTATAAATCTCATATAAATATAACATTCTCATTAGATAAGCCCCCATAATGAGAATCTTATTTTTATATTAGAACGATAAGGATAATTATTAGCCTTTAGATTAAAAATAAATGTTTAAAATTAAAAAAAATCATTTAAAGAACATGTGTGTCTTTTCATATGACTAATAAATGATTAAAGAGACACACATGTTCTTTATATATACTTTTTAGTATCATCAATTTATTTTTAAACTAAAGGCTCATAATTAATCTTATAAATCTCATATAAATATAAAATTCTCATTAGATAAGCCCCCATAATGAGAATCTTATTTTTATATGAGAACGATAAGGATAATTATTAGCCTTTAGATTTAAAATAAATGTTTAAAATTAAAAAAATCATTTAAAGAACATGTGTGTCTTTTTAAATGACTAATAAATGATTAAAGAGACACACATGTGCTTTATATATACTTTTAATATCATCCATTTTTTTAAACTAAAGGCTAATAATTATTTTATAAATCTCATATAAATATAACATTCTCATTAGATAAACCCCCATAATGAGAATCTTATTTTTATATTAGAACGATAAGGATAATTATTAGCCTTTAGATTAAAAATAAATGTTTAAAATTAAAAAAAAATCATTTAAAGAACATGTGTGTCTTTTCATATGACTAATAAATGATTAAAGAGACACACATGTTTTTTATATATACTTTTAGTATCATCATTTATTTTTAAACTAAAGGCTAATAATTAATCTTATAAATCTCATATAAATATAAATTCTCATTAGATAAGCCCCCATAATGGGAATCTTATTTTTATATGAGAACGATAAGGATAATTATTAGCCTTTAGATTAAAAATAAATGTTTAAAATTAAAAAAATCATTTAAAGAACATGTGTGTCTTTTAAATGACTAATAAATGATTAAAGAGACACACATTTTCTTTATATATACTTTTAATATCATCCATTTATTTTTAAACTAAAAGCTAATAATTATTTTTATAAATTTCATATAAATATAACATTCTCGTTAGATAATCCCCCATAATTAGAATCTTATTTTTATATGAAAACGATAAGGATAATTATTAGCCTTTAGATTAAAATAAATGTTTAAAATTAAAAAAAATCATTTGAAGAACATGTGTGTCTTTTCATATGACTAATAAATGATTAAAGAGACACACATGTTCTTTATATATACTTTTTAGTATCATCATTTATTTTTAAACTAAAGGCTAATAATTAATCTTATAAATCTCATATAAATATAAAATTCTCATTAGATAAGCCCCCATAATGAGAATCTTATTTTTATATGAGAACGATAAGGATAATTATTAGCCTTTAGATTAAAATAAATGTTTAAAATTAAAAAAATCATTTTAAGAACATGTGTGTCTTTTATATGACTAATAAATGATTAAAGAGACACACATGTTCTTTATATATACTTTTTAGTATCATCCATTTATTTTTAAACTAAAGGCTAATAATTAATCTTATAAATCTCATATAAATATAACATTCTCATTAGATAAGTCCCCATAATGAGAATCTTATTTTTATATGAGAACGATAAGGATAATTATTAGCCTTTAGATTTAAAATAAATGTTTAAAATTAAATAATCATTTAAAGAACATGTGTGTCTTTTAAATGACTAATAAATGATTAAAGAGACACACATTTGCTTTATATATACTTTTTAATATCATCCATTTCTTTTTAAACTAAAGGCTAATAATTATTTTATAAATCTCATATAAATATAACATTCTCATTAGATAAGCCCCATAATGAGAATCTTATTTTTATATTAGAACGATAAGGATAATTATTAGCCTTTAGATTAAAAATAAATGTTTAAAATAAAAAAAAAATCATTTAAAGAACATGTGTGTCTTTTCATATGACTAATAAATGATTAAAGAGACACACATGTTTTTTATATATACTTTTTAGTATCATCAATTTATTTTTAAACTAAAGGCTAATAATTAATCTTATAAATCTCATATAAATATAAAATTCTCATTAGATAAGCCCCCATAATGGAATCTTATTTTTATATGAGAACGATAAGGATAATTATTAGCCTTTAGATTAAAAATAAATGTTTAAAATTAAAATAAATCATTTAAAGAACATGTGTGTCTTTTAAATGACTAATAAAATTAAAGAGACACACATTTCTTTATATATACTTTTAATATCATCCATTTATTTTTAACTAAAAGCTAATAATTATTTTATAAATCTCATATAAATATAACAATCTCATTAGATAAGCCCCATAATTAGAATCTTATTTTTATATGAAACGATAAGGATAATTATTAGCCTTTAGATTAAAAATAAATGTTTAAAATTAAAAAAAATTATTTGAAGAACATGTGTGTCTTTTCATATGACTAATAAATGATTAAAGAGACACACATGTTCTTTATATATACTTTTTAGTATAATCAATTTATTTTTAAACTAAAGGCTAATAATTAATCTTATAAATCTCATATAAATATAAATTCTCATTAGATAAGCCCCATAATGAGAATCTTATTTTTATATGAGAACGATAAGGATAATTATTAGCCTTTAGATTAAAATAAATGTTTAAAATTAAAAAAAATCATTTAAGAACATGTGTGTCTTTTCATATGACTAATAAATGATTAAAGAGACACACATGTTCTTTATATACTTTTTAGTATCATCATTTATTTTTAAACTAAAGGCTAATAATTAATCTTATAAATCTCATGTAAATATAAAATTCTCATTAGATAATCCCCCATAATGAGAATCTTATTTTTATATGAGAACGATAAGGATAATTATTAGCCTTTAGATTAAAAATAAATGTTTAAAATTAAAAAAATCATTTTAAGAACATGTGTGTCTTTTCATATGACTAATAAATGATTAAAGAGACACACATGTTCTTTATATATACTTTTTAATATCATCCATTTATTTTTAAACTAAAGGCTAATAATTCTTTTTATAAATCTCATATAAATATAACATTCTCATTAGATAAGCCCCATAATGAGAATCTTATTTTTATATGAGAACGATAAGGATAATTATTAGCCTTTAGATTAAAATAAATGTTTAAAATTAAAAAAAAATCATTTAAAGAACATGTGTGTCTTTTCATATGACTAATAAATGATTAAAGAGACACACATGTTCTTTATATATACTTTTTAGTATCATCCATTTATTTTTAAACTAAAGGCTAATAATTTTCTTATAAATCTCATATAAATATAACATTCTCATTAGATAAGCCCATAATTGAATCTTATTTTTATATGAGACGATAAGATAATTATTAGCCTTTAGATTAAAATAAATGTTTAAAATTAAAAAAAATTATTTAAAGAACATGTGTGTCTTTTCAAATAACAAGTAAATGATTAAAGAGACACACACGTTCTTTATATATACTTTTTAATATCATCCATTTATTTTTAAACTAAAGGCTAATAATTAATCTTATAAATCTCATATAAATATAAAATTCTCATTAGATAAGCCCCATAATGAGAATCTTATTTTTATATGAGAACGATAAGGATAATTATTAGCCTTTAGATTAAAAATAAATGTTTAAAATAAAAAAAAATCATTTAAAGAACATGTGTGTCTTTCATATGACTAATAAATGATTAAAGAGACACACATGTTCTTTATATATACTTTTTAGTATCATTCATTTATTTTTAAACTAAAGGCTAATAATTAATCTTATAAATCTCATATAAATATAACATTCTCATTAGATAAGCCCCCATAATGAGAATCTTATTTTTATATGAGAACGATAAGGATAATTATTAGCCTTTAGATTAAAATAAATGTTTAAAATTAAAAAAATCATTTAAAGAACATGTGTGTCTTTTTAAATGACTAATAAATGATTAAAGAGACACACATTGCTTTATATATACTTTTAATATCATCCATTTTTTTTAAACTAAAGGCTAATAATATTTTTATAAATCTCATATAAATATAACATTCTCATTAGATAAGCCCCCATAATGAGAATCTTATTTTTATATTAGAACGATAAGGATAATTATTAGCCTTTAGATTAAAAATAAATGTTTAATTATAAAAAAAATCATTTAAAGAACATGTGTGTCTTTTCATATGACTAATAAATGATTAAAGAGACACACATGTTTTTATATATACTTTTTAGTATCATCAATTATTTTTAAACTAAAGGCTAATAATTATCTTATAAATCTCATATAAATATAAATTCTCATTAGATAAGCCCCCATAATGGGAATCTTATTTTTATATGAGAACGATAAGGATAATTATTAGCCTTTAGATTAAAAAAAATGTTTAAAATTAAAAAAATCATTTAAAGAACATGTGTGTCTTTTAAATGACTAATAAATGATTAAAGAGACACACATTTTCTTTATATATACTTTTAATATCATCCATTTATTTTTAAACTAAAAGCTAATAATTATTTTTATAAAGTCATATAAATATAACATTCTCATTAGATAAGCCCCATAATTAGAATCTTATTTTTATATGAAAACGATAAGGATAATTATTAGCCTTTAGATTAAAAATAAATTTAAAATTAAAAAAAATCATTTAAAGAACATGTGTGTCTTTTCATATGACTAATAAATGATTAAAGAGACACACATGTTCTTATATATACTTTTTAGTATCATCCATTTATTTTTAAACTAAAGGCTAATAATTATTCTTATAAATCTCATATAAATATAACTTATTAGATAAGCCCCATAATTGAATCTTATTTTTATATGAGAACGATAAGATAATTATTAGCCTTTAGATTTAAAATAAATGTTTAAAATTAAAAAAAAATCATTTAAAGAACATGTGTGTCTTTTCAAATATCATAATAAATGATTAAAGAGACACACACGTTCTTTATATATACTTTTTAATATCATCCATTTATTTTTAAACTAAAGGCTAATAATTAATCTTATAAATCTCATATAAATATAAAATTCTCATTAGATAAGCCCCCATAATGAGAATCTTATTTTTATATGAGAACGATAAGGATAATTATTAGCCTTTAGATTAAAATAAATGTTTAAAATAAAAAAAAATCATTTTAAGAACATGTGTGTCTTTTCATATGACTAATAAATGATTAAAGAGACACACATGTTCTTTATATATACTTTTTAGTATCATTCATTTATTTTTAAACTAAAGGCTAATAATTAATCTTATAAATCTCATATAAATATAACATTCTCATTAGATAAGTCCCCATAATGAGAATCTTATTTTTATATGAGAACGATAAGGATAATTATTAGCCTTTAGATTTAAAAATAAATGTTTAAAATTAAATTAATCATTTAAAGAACATGTGTGTCTTTTTAAATGACTAATAAATGATTAAAGAGACACACATTTGCTTTATATATACTTTTTAATATCATCCATTTCTTTTTAAACTAAAGGCTAATAATTATTCTTATAAATCTCATATAAATATAAAATTCTCATTAGATAAGCCCCCATAATGAGAATCTTATTTTTATATTAGAACGATAAGGATAATTATTAGCCTTTAGATTAAAATAAATGTTTAAAATTAAAAAAAAAATCATTTAAAGAACATGTGTGTCTTTTCATATGACTAATAAATGATTAAAGAGACACACATGTTTTTTATATATACTTTTTAGTATCATCAATTTATTTTTAAACTAAAGGCTAATAATTAATCTTATAAATCTCATATAAATATAAAATTCTCATTAGATAAGCCCCATAATGGGAATCTTATTTTTATATGAGAACGATAAGGATAATTATTAGCCTTTAGATTAAAAATAAATGTTTAAAATTAAAATAAATCATTTAAAGAACATGTGTGTCTTTGTAAATGACTAATAAATGATTAAAGAGACACACATTTTCTTTATATATACTTTTTAATATCATCCATTTATTTTTAAACTAAAAGCTAATAATTATTTTTATAAATCTCTTATAAATATAACATTCTCATTAGATAAGCCCCCATAATGAGAATCTTATTTTTATATTAGAACGATAAGGATAATTATTAGCCTTTAGATTAAAAATAAATGTTTAAATTATAAAAAAAATCATTTAAAGAACATGTGTGTCTTTTCATATGACTAATAAATGATTAAAGAGACACACATGTTTTTATATACTTTTTAGTATCATCAATTTATTTTTAAACTAAAGGCTAATAATTAATCTTATAAATCTCATATAAATATAAAATTCTCATTAGATAAGCCCCCATAATGGGAATCTTATTTTTATATGAGAACGATAAGGATAATTATTAGCCTTTAGATTAAAATAAATGTTTAAATTAAAAAAATCATTTTAAAGAACATGTGTGTCTTTTAAATGACTAATAAATGATTAAAGAGACACACATTTTCTTATATATACTTTTAATATCATCCATTTATTTTTAAACTAAAAGCTAATAATTATTTTTATAAATCTCATATAAATATAACATTCTCATCAGATAAGCCCCCATAATGAGAATCTTATTTTTATATGAGAACGATAAGGATAATTAATAGCCTTTAGAAAAAATAAATGTTTAAAATTAAAAAAATCATTTAAAGAACATGTGTGTCTTTTCATATGACTAATAAATGATTAAAGAGACACACATGTTCTTTATATATTTTTAGTATCATCCATTTATTTTTAAACTAAAGGCTAATAATTATTTTATAAATCTCATATAAATATAACATTCTCATTAGATAAGCCACATAATTGAATCTTATTTTTATATGAGAACGATAAGATAATTATTAGCCTTTAGATTAAAAATAAATGTTTAAAATAAAAAAAATCATTTAAAGAACATGTGTGTCTTTTCAAATGACTAATAAATGATTAAAGAGACACACACGTTCTTTATATATACTTTTTAATATCATTCATTTATTTTTAAACTAAAGGCTAATAATTAATCTTATAAATCTCATATAAATATAAAATTCTCATTAGATAAGCCCCCATAATGAGAATCTTATTTTTATATGAGAACGATAAGGATAATTATTAGCCTTTAGATTAAAATTAAATGTTTAAAATTAAAAAAAAATATCATTTAAGAACATGTGTGTCTTTTCATATGACTAATAAATGATTAAAGAGACACACATGTCTTTATATATACTTTTTAGTATCATCCATTTATTTTTAAACTAAAGGCTAATAATTATCTTTAAAATCTCATATAAATATAACATTCTCATTAGATAAGCCCCCATAATGAGAATCTTATTTTTATATGAGAACGATAAGGATAATTATTAGCCTTTAGATTAAAAATAAATGTTTAAAATTAAAAAAATCATTTAAAGAACATGTGTGTCTTTTTAATGACTAATAAATGATTAAAGAGACACACATTTGCTTTATATATACTTTTTAATATCATCCATTCTTTTTAAACTAAAGGCTAATAATTATTTTTATAAATCTCATATAAATATAAATTCTCATTAGATAAGCCCCATAATGAGAATCTTATTTTTATATGAGAACGATAAGGATAATTATTAGCCTTTAGATAAAAATAAATGTTTAAAATTAAAAAAAATCATTTAAAGAACATGTGTGTCTTTTCATATGACTAATAAATGATTAAAGAGACACACATGTTTTTTATATATACTTTTTAGTATCATCAATTTATTTTTAAACTAAAGGCTAATAATTAATCTTATAAATCTCATATAAATAAAAATTCTCATTAGATAAGCCCCCATAATGAGAATCTTATTTTTATATGAGAACGATAAGGATAATTATTAGCCTTTAGATTAAAATAAATGTTTAAAATTAAAAAAAATCATTTAAAGAACATGTGTGTCTTTTAATATGACTAATAAATGATTAAAGAGACACACATTTTCTTTATATATACTTTTTAATATCATCCATTTATTTTTAAACTAAAGCTAATAATTATTTTTATAAATCATATAAATATAACATTCTCATTAGATAAGCCCCCATAATGAGAATCTTATTTTTATATGAAAACGATAAGGATAATTATTAGCCTTTAGATTAAAAATAAATGTTTAAATTAAAAAAATCATTTAAGAACATGTGTGTCTTTTCATATGACTAATAAATGATTAAAGAGACACACATGTTCTTTATATATACTTTTTAGTATCATCCATTTATTTTTAAACTAAAGGCTAATAATTATTCTTATAAATCTCATATAAATATAACATTCTCATTAGATAAGCCCATAATGAGAATCTTATTTTTATATGAGAACGATAAGATAATTATTAGCCTTTAGATTAAAAATAAATGTTTAAATTAAAAAAAATCATTTAAGAACATGTGTGTCTTTTCAAATGACAATAAATGATTAAAGAGACACACATGTTCTTTATATATACTTTTTAATATCATCCATTTATTTTTAAACTAAAGGCTAATAATTATCTTATAAATCTCATATAAATATAAAATTCTCATTAGATAAGCCCCATAATGAGAATCTTATTTTTATATGAGAACGATAAGGATAATTATTAGCCTTTAGATTAAAATAAATGTTTAAAATTAAAAAAAAATCATTTAAAGAACATGTGTGTCTTTTCATATGACTAATAAATGATTAAAGAGACACACATGTTCTTTATATATACTTTTTAGTATCATTCATTTATTTTTAAACTAAAGGCTAATAATTAATCTTATAAATCTCATATAAATATAACATTCTCATTAGATAAGCCCCCATAATGAGAATCTTATTTTTATATGAGAACGATAAGGATAATTATTAGCCTTTAGATTAAAAATAAATGTTTAAAATTAAAAAAAATCATTTAAAGAACATGTGTGTCTTTTAAATGACTAATAAATGATTAAAGAGACACACATTTCTTATATATACTTTTAATATCATCCATTTTTTTTTAAACTAAAGGCTAATAATTATTTTTATAAATCTCATATAAATATAACATTCTCATTAGATAAGCCCCCATAATGAGAATCTTATTTTTATATGAGAACGATAAGGATAATTATTAGCCTTTAGATTAAAAATAAATGTTTAAAATTAAAAAAAATCATTTAAAGAACATGTGTGTCTTTCATATGACTAATAAATGATTAAAGAGACACACATGTTCTTTATATATACTTTTTAGTATCATCAATTTATTTTTAAACTAAAGGCTAATAATTAATCTTAAAATCTCATATAAATATAACATTCTCATTAGATAAGCCCCATAATGAGAATCTTATTTTTATATGAGAACGATAAGGATAATTATTAGCCTTTAGATTAAAAATAAATGTTTAAAATTAAAAAATCATTTAAAGAACATGTGTGTCTTTTCATATGACTAATAAATGATTAAAGAGACACACATGTTCTTTATATATACTTTTTAGTATCATCAATTTTTTTTTAAACTAAAGGCTAATAATTAATCTTATAAATCTCATATAAATATAAAATTCTCATTAGATAAGCCCCCATAATGAGAATCTTATTTTTATATGAGAACGATAAGGATAATTATTAGCCTTTAGATTAAAAATAAATGTTTAAAATTAAAAAAATCATTTAAAGAACATGTGTGTCTTTGTAAATGACTAATAAATGATTAAAGAGACACACATTTTCTTTATATATACTTTTTAATATCATCCATTTATTTTTAAACTAAAGCTAATAATTATTTTTATAAATCTCATATAAATATAACATTCTCATTAGATAGCCCCCATAATGAGAATCTTATTTTTATATGAGAACGATAAGGATAATTATTAGCCTTTAGATTAAAAATAAATGTTTAAAATTAAAAAAAAATCATTTAAAGAACATGTGTGTCTTTTCATATGACTAATAAATGATTAAAGAGACACACATGTTCTTATATATAATTTTAGTATCATCCATTTATTTTAAACTAAAGGCTAATAATTTCTTATAAATCTCATATAAATATAACATTCTCATTAGATAAGCCCCATAATGAGAATCTTATTTTTATATGAGAACGATAAGGATAATTATTAGCCTTTAGATTTAAAATAAATGTTTAAAATTAAAAAAATCATTTAAAGAACATGTGTGTCTTTTCAAATGACTAATAAATGATTAAAGAGACACACATGTTCTTTATATATACTTTTTAATATCATCCATTTTTTTAAACGTAAATGCTAATAATTAATCTTATAAATCTCATATAAATATAAAATTCTCATTAGATAAGCCCCCATAATGAGAATCTTATTTTTATATGAGAACGATAAGGATAATTATTAGCCTTTAGATTAAAATAAATGTTTAAAATAAAAAAAAATCATTAAAGAACATGTGTGTCTTTTCATATGACTAATAAATGATTAAAGAGACACACATGTTTTTTATATATACTTTTTAGTATCATCAATTTATTTTTAAACTAAAGGCTAATAATTAATCTTATAAATCTCATATAAATATAAAATTCTCATTAGATAAGCCCCCATAATAGGAATCTTATTTTTATATGAGAACGATAAGGATAATTATTAGCCTTTAGATTAAAATAAATGTTTAAAATTAAAATAAATCATTTAAAGAACATGTGTGTCTTTGTAAATGACTAATAAATGATTAAAGAGACACACATTTTCTTTATATATACTTTTTAATATCATCCATTTATTTTTAAACTAAAAGCTAATAATTATTTTTATAAATCTCTATAAAATATAACATTCTCATTAGATAAGCCCCCATAATGAGAATCTTATTTTTATATGAGAACGATAAGGATAATTATTAGCCTTTAGATTAAAAATAAATGTTTAAATTATAAAAAAATCATTTAAGAACATGTGTGTCTTTTCATATGACTAATAAATGATTAAAGAGACACACATGTTTTTTATATACTTTTTAGTATCATCAATTATTTTTAAACTAAAGGCTAATAATTAATCTTATAAATCTCATATAAATATAAAATTCTCATTAGATAAGCCCCATAATGGGAATCTTATTTTTATATGAGAACGATAAGGATAATTATTAGCCTTTAGATTAAAAATAAATGTTTAAAATTAAAATAAATCATTTAAAGAACATGTGTGTCTTTGTAAATGACTAATAAATGATTAAAGAGACACACATTTTCTTTATATATACTTTTTAATATCATCCATTTATTTTTAAACTAAAGGCTAACAATTATTTTTATAAATCTCATATAAATATAACATTCTCATTAGATAAGCCCCATAATTAGAATCTTATTTTTATATGAAAACGATAAGGATAATTATTAGCCTTTAGATTAAAATAAATGTTTAAAATTAAAAAAAATCATTTAAGAACATGTGTGTCTTTTCATATGACTAATAAATGATTAAAGAGACACACATGTTCTTTATATATACTTTTTAGTATCATCCATTTATTTTTAAACTAAAGGCTAATAATTATTCTTATAAATCTCATATAAATATACATTCTCATTAGATAAGCCCCATAATGAGAATCTTATTTTATATGAGAACGATAAGATAATTATTAGCCTTTAGATTTAAAATAAATGTTTAAAATTAAAAAAAATCATTTAAAGAACATGTGTGTCTTTTCAAATAACAATAAATGATTAAAGAGACACACATGTCTTTATATATACTTTTAATATCATTCATTTATTTTTAAACTAAAGGCTAATAATAATCTTATAAATCTCATATAAATATAAAATTCTCATTAGATAAGCCCCCATAATGAGAATCTTATTTTTATATGAGAACGATAAGGATAATTATTAGCCTTTAGATTAAAATTAAATGTTTAAAATTAAAAAAAATCATTTTAAGAACATGTGTCTTTTCATATGACTAATAAATGATTAAAGAGACACACATGTTCTTTATATATACTTTTTAGTATCATTCATTTATTTTTAAACTAAAGGCTAATAATTAATCTTATAAATCTCATATAAATATAACATTCTCATTAGATAAGTCCCCCATAATGAGAATCTTATTTTTATATGAGAACGATAAGGATAATTATTAGCCTTTAGATTTAAAATAAATGTTTAAAATTAAAAAAATCATTTAAAGAACATGTGTGTCTTTTAAATGACTAATAAATGATTAAAGAGACACACATTTGCTTTATATATACTTTTTAATATCATCCATTTCTTTTTAAACTAAAGGCTAATAATTATTTTTATAAATCTCATATAAATATAACATTCTCATTAGATAAGCCCCCATAATGAGAATCTTATTTTTATATTAGAACGATAAGGATAATTATTAGCCTTTAGATTAAAAATAAATGTTTAAAATTAAAAAAAATCATTTAAAGAACATGTGTGTCTTTTCATATGACTAATAAATGATTAAAGAGACACACATGTTTTTATATATACTTTTTAGTATCATCAATTTATTTTTAAACTAAAGGCTAATAATTAATCTTATAAATCTCATATAATATAAAATTCTCATTAGATAAGCCCCATAATGGGAATCTTATTTTATATGAGAACGATAAGGATAATTATTAGCCTTTAGATTAAAAATAAATGTTTAAAATTAAAAAAATCATTTAAAGAACATGTGTGTCTTTGTAAATGACTAATAAATGATTAAAGAGACACACATTTTCTTTATATATACTTTTTAATATCATCCATTTATTTTTAAACTAAAAGCTAACAATTATTTTTATAAAGTTCATATAAATATAACATTCTCATTAGATAAGCCCCCATAATTAGAATCTTATTTTTATATGAAAACGATAAGGATAATTAATAGCCTTTTGATTAAAAATAAATGTTTAAAATTAAAAAAAAATATTTGAAGAACATGTGTGTCTTTTCATATGACTAATAAATGATTAAAGAGACACATATGTTCTTTATATATATGTTTTAGTATCATCCATTTTTTTTAAACTAAAGGCTAATAATTATTCTTATAAACTCATATAAATATAACATTCTCATTAGATAAGCCCCATAATTTGAATCTTATTTTTATATGAGAACGATAAGGATAATTATTAGCCTTTAGATTAAAATAAATGTTTAAATTAAATAAAAATCATTTAAAGAACATGTGTGTCTTTTCAAATGACTAATAAATGATTAAAGAGACACACATGTTCTTTATATATACTTTTATATATCATTCCTTATTTTTAAACTAAAGGCTAATAATTATCTTATAAATCTCATATAAATATAAATTCTCATTAGATAAGCCCCATAATGAGAATCTTATTTTTATATGAGAACGATAAGGATAATTATTAGCCTTTAGATTAAAATAAATGTTAAAATTAAAAAAAAATCATTTTAAGAACATGTGTGTCTTTTCATATGACTAATAAATGATTAAAGAGACACACATGTTCTTTATATATACTTTTTAGTATCATCCATTTATTTTTAAACTAAAGGCTAATAATTAATCTTATAAATCTCATATAAATATAACATTCTCATTAGATAAGTCCCCATAATGAGAATCTTATTTTTATAAGAACGATAAGGATAATTATTAGCCTTTAGATTAAAATTAAATGTTTAAAATTAAAAAAAATCATTTAAAGAACATGTGTGTCTTTTTAAATGACTAATAAATGATTAAAGAGACACACATTTTCTTTATATATACTTTTTAATATCATCCATTTATTTTTAAACTAAAGGCTAATAATTATTTTATAAATCTCATATAAATATAACATTCTCATTAGATAAGCCCCCATAATGAGAATCTTATTTTTATATTAGAACGATAAGGATAATTATTAGCCTTTAGATTAAAATAAATGTTTAAAATTAAAAAAATCATTTAAAGAACATGTGTGTCTTTTCATATGACTAATAAATGATTAAAGAGACACACATGTTTTTATATATACTTTTTAGTATCATCAATTTATTTTTAAACTAAAGGCTAATAATTAATCTTAAAATCTCATATAAATATAACATTCTCATTAGATAAGTCCCCATAATAGAATCTTATTTTATATGAGAACGATAAGGATAATTATTAGCCTTTAGATTAAAAATAAATGTTTAAAATTAAAAAATCATTTAAAGAACATGTGTGTCTTTTCATATGACTAATAAATGATTAAAGAGACACACATGTTCTTTATATATACTTTTTAGTATCATCAATTTATTTTTAAACTAAAGGCTAATAATTAATCTTATAAATCTCATATAAATATAAATTCTCTCATTAGATAAGCCCCCATAATGGAATCTTATTTTTATATGAGAACGATAAGGATAATTATTAGCCTTTAGATTAAAAATAAATGTTTAAAATTAAAAAAAATCATTTAAAGAACATGTGTGTCTTTTAATGACTAATAAATGATTAAAGAGACACACATTTTCTTTATATATACTTTTTAATATCATCCATTTATTTTTAAACTAAAGCTAATAATTATTTTTATAAATTCATATAAATATAACATTCTCATTAGATAAGCCCCCATAATGAGAATCTTATTTTTATATGAGAACGATAAGAATAATTATTAGCCTTTAGATTAAAAATAAATGTTTAAAATTAAAAAAAAATCATTTAAAGAACATGTGTGTCTTTTCATATGACTAATAAATGATTAAAAAGACACACATGTTCTTTATATATACTTTTTTAGTATCATCCATTTATTTTAAAACTAAAGGCTAATAATTTTCTTATAAATCTCATATAAATATAACATTCTCATTAGATAAGCCCCTAATGAGAATCTTATTTTTATATGAGAACGATAAGGATAATTATTAGCCTTTAGATTTAAAATAAATGTTTAAAATTAAATAAAAATCATTTAAAGAACATGTGTGTCTTTTCAATGACTAATAAATGATTAAAGAGACACACACGTTCTTTATATATACTTTTTAATATCATCCATTTTTTTAAAACTAAAGGCTAATAATTAATCTTATAAATCTCATATAAATATAAATTCTCATTAGATAAGCCCCATAATGAGAATCTTATTTTTATATGAGAACGATAAGGATAATTATTAGCCTTTAGATTAAAAATAAATGTTTAAAATTAAAAAAAAAAATCATTTAAAGAACATGTGTGTCTTTCATATGACTAATAAATGATTAAAGAGACACACATGTTTTTTATATATACTTTTAGTATCATCAATTTTATTTTTAAACTAAAGGCTAATAATTAATCTTATAAATCTCATATAAATATAAAATTCTCATTAGATAAGCCCCCATAATAGGAATCTTATTTTTATATGAGAACGATAAGGATAATTATTAGCCTTTAGATTAAAAATAAATGTTTAAAATTAAAATAAATCATTTAAAGAACATGTGTGTCTTTGTAAATGACTAATAAATGATTAAAGAGACACACATTTTCTTTATATATACTTTTTAATATCATCCATTTATTTTTAAACTAAAAGCTAATAATTATTTTTATAAATCTCTTATAAATATAACATTCTCATTAGATAAGCCCCCATAATGAGAATCTTATTTTTATATTAGAACGATAAGGATAATTATTAGCCTTTAGATTAAAAATAAATGTTTAAATTTATAAAAAAAATCATTAAAGAACATGTGTGTCTTTTCATATGACTAATAAATGATTAAAGAGACACACATGTTTTTTATATATACTTTTTAGTATCATCAATTTATTTTTAAACTAAAGGCTAATAATTAATCTTATAAATCTCATATAAATATAAAATTCTCATTAGATAAGCCCCCATAATGGGAATCTTATTTTTATATGAGAACGATAAGGATAATTATTAGCCTTTAGATTAAAAATAAATGTTTAAAATTAAAATAAATCATTTAAAGAACATGTGTGTCTTTGTAATGACTAATAAATGATTAAAGAGACACACATTTCTTTATATATACTTTTTAATATCATCCATTTATTTTTAAACTAAAAGCTAATAATTATTTTTATAAATTCATATAAATATAACATTCTCATTAGATAAGCCCCCATAATTAGAATCTTATTTTTATATGAAAACGATAAGGATAATTATAGCCTTTAGATTAAAATAAATGTTTAAAATTAAAAAAAATTATTTGAAGAACATGTGTGTCTTTTCATATGACTAATAAATGATTAAAGAGACACATATGTTCTTTATATATATGTTTTAGTATCATCCATTTATTTTTAAACTAAAGGCTAATAATTATTCTTATAAATCTCATATAAATATAACATTCTCATTAGATAAGCCCCATAATTTGAATCTTATTTTTATATGAGAACGATAAGATTAATTATTAGCCTTTAGATTTAAAATAAATGTTTAAAATTAAATAAAAATCATTTAAAGAACATGTGTCTTTTCAATGACTAATAAATGATTAAAGAGACACACACGTTCTTTATATATACTTTTTAATATCATCATTTATTTTTAAACTAAAGGCTAATAATAATCTTATAAATCTCATATAAATATAAAATTCTCATTAGATAAGCCCCCATAATGAGAATCTTATTTTTATATGAGAACGATAAGGATAATTATTAGCCTTTAGATTAAAATAAATGTTTAAAATTAAAAAAAAATTTTTAGAACATGTGTGTCTTTTCATATGACTAATAAATGATTAAAGAGACACACATGTTCTTTATATATACTTTTTAGTATCATTCATTTATTTTTAAACTAAAGGCTAATAATTAATCTTATAAATCTCATATAAATATAACATTCTCATTAGATAAGTCCCCATAATGAGAATCTTATTTTTATATGAGAACGATAAGGATATTATTAGCCTTTAGATTTAAAATAAATGTTTAAAATTAAATTAATCATTTAAAGAACATGTGTGTCTTTTAAATGACTAATAAATGATTAAAGAGACACACATTTGCTTTATATATACTTTTTAATATCATCCATTTCTTTTTAAACTAAAGGCTAATAATTATTTTTATAAATCTCATATAAATATAACATTCTCATTAGATAAGCCCCCATAATGAGAATCTTATTTTTATATTAGAACGATAAGGATAATTATTAGCCTTTAGATTAAAAATAAATGTTTAAAATTAAAAAAAATCATTTAAAGAACATGTGTGTCTTTTCATATGACTAATAAATGATTAAAGAGACACACATGTTTTTTATATATACTTTTTAGTATCATCATTTATTTTTAAACTAAAGGCTAATAATTAATCTTATAAATCTCATATAAATATAAAATTCTCATTAGATAAGCCCCAATAATGGAATCTTTTTTTATATGAGAACGATAAGGATAATTATTAGCCTTTAGATTAAAAAAAATGTTTAAAATTAAAATAAATCATTTAAGAACATGTGTGTCTTTTTAAATGACTAATAAATGATTAAAGAGACACACATTTTCTTTATATATACTTTTTAATATCATCCATTTATTTTTAAACTAAAAGCTAACAATTATTTTTATAAAGTTCATATAAATATAACATTCTCATTAGATAAGCCCCCATAATTAGAATCTTATTTTTATATGAAAACGATAAGGATAATTAATAGCCTTTTGATTAAAAATAAATGTTTAAAATTAAAAAAAAATATTTGAAGAACATGTGTGTCTTTTCATATGACTAATAAATGATTAAAGACACACATGTTCTTTATATATGTTTTTAGTATCATCCATTTATTTTAAACTAAAGGCTAATAATTATCTTACAATCTCATATAAATATAACATTCTCATTAGATAAGCCCCATAATTTGAATCTTATTTTTATATGAGAACGATAAGATAATTATTAGCCTTTAGATTTAAAATAAATGTTTAAAATTAAATAAAATCATTTAAAGAACATGTGTGTCTTTTCAAATGACAATAAATGATTAAAGAGACACACACGTTCTTTATATATACTTTTTAATATCATCCATTTATTTTAAACTAAAGGCTAATAATTAATCTTATAAATCTCATATAAATATAAAATTCTCATTAGATAAGCCCCATAATGAGAATCTTATTTTTATATGAGAACGATAAGGATAATTATTAGCCTTTAGATTAAAAATAAATGTTTAAATTAAAAAAAAAATCATTTTAAGAACATGTGTGTCTTTTCATATGACTAATAAATGATTAAAGAGACACACATGTTCTTTATATATACTTTTTAGTATCATTCATTTATTTTTAAACTAAAGGCTAATAATTAATCTTATAAATCTCATATAAATATAACATTCTCATTAGATAAGTCCCCATAATGAGAATCTTATTTTTATATGAGAACGATAAGGATAATTATTAGCCTTTAGATTAAAATAAATGTTTAAAATTAAAAAAAATCATTTAAAGAACATGTGTGTCTTTTTAAATGACTACTAAATGATTAAAGAGACACACATTTACTTTATATATACTTTTTAATATCATCCATTTCTTTTTAAACTAAAGGCTAATAATTATTTTTATAAATCTCATAGAAATATAACATTCTCATTAGATAAGCCCCCATAATGAGAATCTTATTTTTATATTAGAACGATAAGGATAATTATTAGCCTTTAGATTAAAAATAAATGTTTAAAATTAAAAAAAAATCATTGAAAGAACATGTGTGTCTTTTCATATGACTAATAAATGATTAAAGAGACACACATGTTTTTTATATATACTTTTTAGTATCATCAATTTATTTTTAAACTAAAGGCTAATAATTAATCTTAAAAATCTGATATAAATATAACATTCTCATTAGATAAGTCCCCATAATATGAATCTTATTTTTATATGAGAACGATAAGGATAATTATTAGCCTTTAGATTTAAATTAAATGTTTAAAATTAAAATAATCATTTAAAGAACATGTGTATCTTTTCATATGACTAATAAATGATTAAATAGACACACATGTTCTTTATATATACTTTTTAGTATAATCAATTTATTTTTAAACTAAAGGCTAATAGTTAATCTTATAAATCTCATATAAATATAAAATTCTCATTAGATAAGCCCCCATAATGGGAATCTTATTTTAATATGAGAACGATAAGGATAATTATTAGCCTTTAGATTAAAAATAAATGTTTAAAATTAAAATAAATCATTTAAAGAACATGTGTGTCTTTGTAAATGACTAATAATTGATTAAAGAGACACACATTTTCTTTATATATACTTTTTAATATCATCCATTTATTTTTAAACTAAAGCTAATAATTATTTTTATAAATTTCATATAAATATAACATTCTCATTAGATAAGCCCCCATAATTAGAATCTTATTTTATATTAGAACGATAAGGATAATTATTAGCCTTTAGATTAAAAATAAATGTTTAAAATTAAAAAAAAATCATTTAAGAACATGTGTGTCTTTTCATATGACTAATAAATGATTAAAGAGACACATGTTCTTTATATAATTTTTAGTATCATCCATTTATTTTAAAACTAAAGGCTAATAATTATTCTTATAAATCTCATATAAATATAACATTCTCATTAGATAAGCCCCATAATTGAATCTTATTTTTATATGAGAACGATAAGATAATTATTAGCCTTTAGATTTAAAATAAATGTTTAAAATTAAATAAAATCATTTAAAGAACACGTGTGTCTTTTCAAATAACAAATAAATGATTAAAGAGACACACACGTTCTTTATATATACTTTTTAATATCATCCATTTTTTTAAAACTAAATGCTAATAATTAATCTTATAAATCTCATATAAATATAAAATTCTCATTAGATAAGCCCCCATAATGAGAATCTTATTTTTATATGAGAACGATAAGGATAATTATTAGCCTTTAGATTAAAAATAAATGTTTAAAATTTAAAAAAATCATTTTAAGAACATGTGTGTCTTTTCATATGACTAATAAATGATTAAAGAGACACACATGTTCTTTATATATACTTTTTAATATCATCCATTTATTTTTAAACTAAAGGCTAAAATTATTTTTATAAATCTCATATAAATATAACATTCTCATTAGATAAGCCCCCATAATGGGAATCTTATTTTTATATGAGAACGATAAGGATAATTATTAGCCTTTAGATTAAAAATAAATGTTTAAAATTAAAAAAATCATTTAAAGAACATGTGTGTCTTTTCATATGACTAATAAATGATTAAAGAGACACACATGTTCTTTTATATACTTTTTAGTATCATCCATTTATTTTAAAACTAAAGGCTAATAATTTTTCTTACAAATCTCATATAAATATAACATTCTCATTAGATAAGCCCACATAATGTGAATCTTATTTTTATATGAGAACGATAAGATAATTATTAGCCTTTAGATTAAAATAAATGTTTAAAATTAAATAAAAATCATTAAAAGAACATGTGTGTCTTTTCAAATGACTAATAAATGATTAAAGAGACACACATTTCTTTATATATACTTTTTAATATCATCCATTTATTTTTAAACTAAAGGCTAATAATTAATCTTATAAATCTCATATAAATATAAATTCTCATTAGATAAGCCCCCATAATGAGAATCTTATTTTTATATGAGAACGATAAGGATAATTATTAGCCTTTAGATTAAAATAAATGTTTAAAATTAAAAAAATCATTTAAAGAACATGTGTGTCTTTTCATATGACTAATAAATGATTAAAGAGACACACATGTTCTTTATATATACTTTTTAATATCATCCATTTATTTTTAAACTAAAGGCTAATAATTAATCTTAAAATCTCATATAAATATAACATTCTCATTAGATAAGCCCCATAATAGAATCTTATTTTTATATGAGAACGATAAGGATAATTATTAGCCTTTAGATTAAAATAAATGTTTAAAATTAAAAAAAATCATTTAAAGAACATGTGTGTCTTTTAAATGACTAATAAATGATTAAAGAGACACACATTTTCTTTATATATACTTTTTAATATCATCCATTTATTTTTAAACTAAAGGCTACAATTAATTTTATAAATTTCATATAAATATAACATTCTCATTAGATAAGCCCCATAATTAGAATCTTATTTTTATATGAAACGATAAGGATAATTATTAGCCTTTAGATTAAAAATAAATGTTTAAAATTAAAAAAAATCATTTGAAGAACATGTGTGTCTTTTCATATGACTAATAAATGATTAAAGAGACACACATGTTCTTTATATATACTTTTTAGTATCATCATTTATTTTTAAACTAAAGGCTAATAATTAATCTATAAATCTCATATAAATATAAATTCTCATTAGATAAGCCCCCATAATGGGAATCTTATTTTTATATGAGAACGATAAGGATAATTATTAGCCTTTAGATTAAAAATAAATGTTTAAAATTAAAATAAATCATTTAAAGAACATGTGTGTCTTTTAAATGACTAATAAATGATTAAAGAGACACACATGTTCTTTATATATACTTTTTAATATCATCCATTTATTTTAAACTAAAGGCTAATAATTATTTTATAAATCTCATATAAATATAACATTCTCATTAGATAAGCCCCCATAATGTGAATCTTATTTTTATATGAGAACGATAAGATTAATTATTAGCCTTTAGATTAAAATAAATGTTTAAAATTAAATAAAAATCATTTAAAGAACATGTGTGTCTTTTCAAATGACTAATAAATGATTAAAGACACACACGTTCTTTATATATACTTTTTAATATCATCCATTTTTTTAAAACTAAAGGCTAATAATTAATCTTATAAATCTCATATAAATATAAAATTCTCATTAGATAAGCCCCCATAATGAGAATCTTATTTTTATATGAGAACGATAAGGATAATTATTAGCCTTTAGATTAAAAATAAATGTTTAAAATTTAAAAAAATCATTTTAAGAACATGTGTGTCTTTTCATATGACTAATAAATGATTAAAGAGACACACATGTTCTTTATATATACTTTTTAATATCATCCATTTATTTTTAAACTAAAGGCTAATAATTCTTTTTATAAATCTCATACAAATATAACATTCTCATTAGATAAGCCCCATAATGGGAATCTTATTTTTATATGAGAACGATAAGAATAATTATTAGCCTTTAGATTAAAATAAATGTTTAAAATTAAAAAAAATCCTTTAAAGAACATGTGTGTCTTTTCATATGACTAATAAATGATTAAAGAGACACACATGTTCTTTATATATACTTTTTAGTATCATCCATTTATTTTAAAACTAAAGGCTAATAATTTTTTTTAACAAATCTCATATAAATATAACATTCTCATTAGATAAGCCCCTTAATGTGAATCTTATTTTTATATGAGAACGATAAGGATAATTATTAGCCTTTAGATTTAAAATAAATGTTTAAAATTAAATAAAAATCATTTAAAGAACATGTGTGTCTTTTCAAATGACAAATAAATGATTAAAGAGACACACACGTTCTTTATATATACTTTTTAATATCATCCATTATTTTTAAACTAAAGGCTAATAATTAATCTTATAAATCTCATATAAATATAACATTCTCATTAGATAAGCCCCCATAATGGGAATCTTATTTTTATATGAGAACGAAAAGGATAATTATTAGCCTTTAGATTAAAATAAATGTTTAAAATTAAAATAATCATTTAAAGAACATGTGTGTCTTTTCATATGACTAATAAATGATTAAAGAGACACACATGTTCTTTATATATACTTTTTAATATCATCCATTTATTTTTAAACTAAAGGCTAATAATTATTTTATAAATCTCATATAAATATAACATTCTCATTAGATAAGCCCCATAATGGGAATCTTATTTTTATATATGAGAACGATAAGAATAATTATTAGCCTTTAGATTAAAAATAAATGTTTAAAATTAAAAAAAATATCCTTTAAAGAACATGTGTGTCTTTTCATATGACTAATAAATGATTAAAAAGACACACATGTTCTTTATATATAATTTTAGTATCATCCATTTATTTTAAACTAAAGGCTAATAATTTTCTTACAAATCTCATATATAAATATAACATTCTCATTAGATAAGCCCTTAATGTGAATCTTATTTTTATATGAGAACGATAAGATTATTTATTAGCCTTTAGATTTAAAATAAATGTTTAAAATTAAATAAAAATCATTAAAGAACACGTGTGTCTTTTCAAATGACAATAAATGATTAAAGAGACACACACGTTCTTTATATATATTTTTAATATCATCCATTTATATTTAAACTAAAGGCTAATAATTAATCTTATAAATCTCATATAAATATAAAATTCTCATTAGATAAGCCCCCATAATGAGAATCTTATTTTTATATGAGAACGATAAGGATAATTATTAGCCTTTAGATTAAAAATAAATGTTTAAAATTTAAAAAAATCATTTAAAGAACATGTGTGTCTTTTCATATGACTAATAAATGATTAAAGAGACACACATGTTCTTTATATATACTTTTTAATATCATCCATTTATTTTTAAACTAAAAGCTAATAATTAATCTTAAAAATCTGATATAAATATAACATTCTCATTAGATAAGTCCCCATAATATGAATCTTATTTTTATATGAGAACGATAAGGATAATTATTAGCCTTTAGATTTAAAATAAATGTTTAAAATTAAAATAAATCATTTAAAGAACATGTGTGTCTTTGTAAATGACTAATAAATGATTAAAGAGACACACATTTTCTTTATATATACTTTTTAATATCATCCATTTATTTTTAAACTAAAGGCTAACAATTATTTTTATAAATTTCATATAAATATAACATTCTCATTAGATAAGCCCCCATAATTAGAATCTTATTTTTATATGAAAACGATAGGGATAATTACTAGCCTTTAGATTAAAAAAAATGTTTAAAATTAAAAAAAAATTATTTGAAGAACATGTGTGTCTTTTCATATGACTAATAAATGATTAAATAGACACACATGTTCTTTATATATACTTTTTAGTATAATCAATTTATTTTTAAACTAAAGGCTAATAGTTAATCTATAAATCTCATATAAATATAAAATTCTCATTAGATAAGCCCCATATTGGGAATCTTATTTTTATATGAGAACGATAAGGATAATTATTAGCCTTTAGATTAAAAATAAATGTTTAAAATTAAAATAAATCATTTAAAGAACATGTGTGTCTTTGTAAATGACTAATAAATGATTAAAGAGACACACATGTTCTTTATATATACTTTTTAATATCATCCATTTATTTTTAAACTAAAGGCTAATAATTATTTTTATAAATCTCATATAAATATAACATTCTCATTAGATAAGCCCCCATAATGTGAATCTTATTTTTATATGAGAACGATAAGGATAATTATTAGCCTTTAGATTAAAATAAATGTTTAAATTAAATAAAAATCATTTAAAGAACACGTGTGTCTTTTCAAATAACAAATAAATGATTAAACAGACACACACGTTCTTTATATATACTTTTTAATATCATCCATTTTTTTTAAACTAAAGGCTAATAATTAATCTTATAAATCTCATATAAATATAAAATTCTCATTAGATAAGCCCCCATAATGAGAATCTTATTTTTATATGAGAACGATAAGGATAATTATTAGCCTTTAGATTAAAAATAAATGTTTAAAATTAAAATAAATCATTTAAAGAACATGTGTGTCTTTGTAAATGACTAATAAATGATTAAAGAGACACACATTTTCTTTATATCTACTTTTTAATATCATCCATTTATTTTTAAACTAAAGGCTAACAATTATTTTTATAAATTTCATATAAATATAACATTCTCATTAGATAAGCCCCCATAATTAGAATCTTATTTTTATATGAAAACGATAAGGATAATTACTAGCCTTTAGATTAAAAATAAATGTTTAAAATTAAACAAAATTATTTGAAGAACATGTGTATCTTTTCATATGACTAATAAATGATTAAAGAGACACACATGTTCTTTATATATACTTTTTAGTATAATCAATTTATTTTTAAACTAAAGGCTAATAATTAATCTATTAAATCTCATATAAATATAAATTCTCATTAGATAAGCCCCCATATTGGAATCTTATTTTTATATGAGAACGATAAGGATAATTATTAGCCTTTAGATTAAAAATAAATGTTTAAAATTAAATAAATCATTTAAAGAACATGTGTGTCTTTGTAAATGACTAATAAATGATTAAAGAGACACACATGTTCTTTATATATACTTTTATATCATCCATTTATTTTAAACTAAAGGCTAATAATTCTTTTTAAATCATATAAATATAACATTCTCATTAGATAAGCCCCCATAATGTGAATCTTATTTTTATATGAGAACGATAAGATAATTATTAGCCTTTAGATTTAAATAAATGTTTAAAATTAAAAAAAATCATTTAAAGAACATGTGTGTCTTTTCAATAACAAATAAATGATTAAAGACACACACATGTTCTTTATATATACTTTTTAATATCATCCATTTTTTAAAACTAAAGGCTAATAATTAATCTTATAAATCTCATATAAATATAAAATTCTCATTAGATAAGCCCCATAATGAGAATCTTATTTTATATGAGAACGATAAGGATAATTATTAGCCTTTAGATTAAAAATAAATGTTTAAAATTAAAAAAAATCATTTAAAGAACATGTGTGTCTTTTCATATGACTAATAAATGATTAAAGAGACACACATGTTCTTTATATATACTTTTTAATATCACCCATTTATTTTTAAACTAAAGGCTAATAATTATTTTATAATAAATCTCATACAAATATAACATTCTCATTAGATAAGCCCCCATAATGGGAATCTTATTTTATATGAGAACGACAGAAATAATTATTAGCCTTTAGATTAAAAATAAATGTTTAAAATTAAAAAAAATCCTTAAAGAACATGTGTCTTTTCATATGACTAATAAATGATTAAAAAGACACACATGTTCTTTACATATAATTTTTAGTATCATCCATTTATTTTTAAACTAAAGACTAATAATTTTTCTAACAAATCTCATATAAATATAACATTCTCATTAGATAAGCCACTTAATGTGAATCTTATTTTTATATGAGAACGATAAGATTAATTATTAGCCTTTAGATTTAAAATAAATGTTTAAAATTAAATAAAAATCATTTAAAGAACACGTGTGTCTTTTCAAATAACAAATAAATGACTAAAGAGACACACACGTTCTTTATATATACTTTTTAATATCATCCATTTATTTTTAAACTAAAGGCTAATAATTAATCTTAAAAATCTGATATAAATATAACATTCTCATTAGATAAGTCCCCATAATGGGAATCTTATTTTTATATGAGAACGAAAACAATAATTATTAGCCTTTAGATTAAAAATAAATGTTTAAAATTAAATTAAATCATTTAAAGAACATGTGTGTCTTTTCATATGACTAATAAATGATTAAAGAGACACACATGTTCTTTATATATACTTTTTAATATCATCCATTTATTTTTAAACTAAAGGCTAATAATTCTTTTTATAAATCTCATACAAATATAACATTCTCATTAGATAAGCCCCCATAATGGGAATCTTATTTTTATATGAGAACGACAAGAATAATTATTAGCCTTTAGATTAAAAATAAATGTTTAAAATTAAAAAAATATCCTTTAAAGAACATGTGTGTCTTTTCATATGACTAATAAATGATTAAAAAGACACACATGTTCTTTACATATAATTTTTAGTATCATCCATTTATGTTAAAACTAAAGGCTGATAATTTTTCTTACAAATCTCATATAAATAAAACATTCTCATTAGATAAGCCACTTAATGTAAATCTTATTTTTATATGAGAACGATAAGATTAATTATTAGCCTTTAGATTTAAAATAAATGTTTAAAGTTAACTAAAAATCGTTTAAAGAACACGTGTGTCTTTTCAAATGACAAATAAATGATTAAAGAGATGCACAAGTTCTTTATATATACTTTTTAATATCATCCATTTATATTTAAACTAAAGGCTAATAATTAATCTTATAAATCTCATATAAATATAAAATTCTCATTAGATAAGCCCCCATAATGAGAATCTTATTTTTATATGAGAACGATAAGGATAATTATTAGCCTTCAGATTAAAAATAAATGTTTAAAATTAAAAAAAAAATCATTTTAAGAACATGTGTGTCTTTTCGTATGACAAATAAATGATTAAAGAGACACACATGTTCTTTATATATACTTTTTATTATCATTCATTTATTTTTAAACTAAAGGCTAATAATTAATCTTAAAAATCTGATATAAATATAACATTCTCATTAGATAAGTCCCCATGATATGAATCTTATTTTTATATGAGAACGATAAGGATAAGTATTAGCCTTTAGATTTAAAATAAATGTTTAAAATTAAAAGAAATCATTTAAAGAACATGTGTGTCTTTGTAAATGACTAATAAATGATTAAAGAGACACACATTTTCTTTATATATACTTTTTAATACCATCCATTTATTTTTAAACTAAAGGCTAATAATTATTTTTATAAATTTCATATAAATATAACATTCTCATTAGATAAGCCCCCATAATTAGAATCTTATTTTTATATGAAAACGATAGGGATAATTACTAGCCTTTAGCTTAAAAATAAATGTTTAAAATTCAAAAAAAATATTTGAAGAACATGTGTGTCTTTTCATATGACTAATAAATGATTAAAGAGACACACATGTTCTTTATATATACTTTTTAGTATCATCCATTTATTTTTAAACTAAAGGCTGATAATTATTCTTACAAATCTCATATAAATATAACATTCTTATTACATAAGCCACATAATGTGAATCTTATTTTTATATGAGAATGATAAGATTAATTATTAGCCTTTAGATTTAAAATAAATGTTTAAAATTAAATAAAAATCATATAAAGAACACGTGTGTCTTTTCAAATAACAAATAAATGATTAAAGAGACACACACGTTCTTTATATATACTTTTTAATATCATCCATTTATTTTTAAACTAAAGGCTAATAATTAATCTTATAAATCTCATATAAATATAAAATTCTCATTAGATAAGCCCCCATAATGAGAATCTTATTTTCATATGAGAACGATAAGGATAATTATTAGCCTTTAGATTAAAATTAAATGTTTAAAATTTAAAAAAAATCATTTTAAGAACATGTGTGTCTTTTCATATGACTAATAAATGATTAAAGAGACACACATGTTCTTTATATATACTTTTTAGTATCATTCATTTATTTTTAAAGTAAAGGCTAATAATTAATCTTAAAAATCTCATATAAATATAACATTCTCATTAGATAAGTCCCAATAATGTGAATCTTGTTTTTATATGAGAATGATAAGGATAATTATTAGCCTTTAGATTAAAAATAAATGTTTAAAATTAAAATAAATCATTTAAAGAACATGTGTGTCTTTGTAAATGACTAATAAATGATTAAAGAGACACATTTTCTTTATATATACTTTTTAATATCATCCATTTATTTTTAAACTAAAAGCTAACAATTATTTTTATAAAGTTCATATAAATATAACATTCTCATTAGATAAGCCCCCATAATTAGAATCTTATTTTTATATGAAAACGATAAGGATAATTACTAGCCTTTAGATTAAAAATAAATGTTTAAAATTAAAAAAAAATATTTGAAGAACATGTGTGTCTTTTCATATGACTAATAAATGATTAAAGAGACACACATGTTCTTTATATATACTTTTTAGTATCATCCATTTATTTTTAAACTAAAGGCTGATAATTATTCTTACAAATCTCATATAAATATAACATTCTTATTACATAAGCCACATAATTTGAATCTTATTTTTATATGAGAATGATAAGATTAATTATTAGCCTTTAGATTTAAAATAAATGTTTAAAATTAAATAAAAATCATATAAAGAACACGTGTGTCTTTTCAAATAACAAATAAATGATTAAAGAGACACACACGTTGTTTATATATACTTTTTAATATCATCCATTTATTTTTAAACTAAAGGCTAATAATTAATCTTATAAATCTCATATAAATATAAAATTCTCATTAGATAAGCCCCCATAATGAGAATCTTATTTTTATATGAGAACGATAAGGATAATTATTAGCCTTTAGATTAAAAATAAATGTTTAAAATTTAAAAAAATCATTTTAAGAACATGTGTGTCTTTTCATATGACTAATAAATGATTAAAGAGACACACATGTTCTTTATATATACTTTTTAGTATCATTCATTTATTTTTAAAGTAAAGGCTAATAATTAATCTTATAAATCTCATATAAATATAACATTCTCATTAGATAAGTCCCAATAATATGAATCTTTTTTTTATATGAGAACGATAAGGATAATTATTAGCCTTTAGATTAAAAATAAATGTTTAAAATTAAAATAAATCATTTAAAGAACATGTGTGTCTTTGTAAATGACTAATAAATGATTAAAGAGACACACATTTTCTTTATATATACTTTTTAATATCATCCATTTATTTTTAAACTAAAAGCTAACAATTATTTTCATAAAGTTCATATAAATATAACATTCTCATTGGATAAGCCCCCATAATTAGAATCTTATTTTTATATGAAAACGATAAGGATAATTACTAGCCTTTTGATTAAAAATAAATGTTTAAAATTAAAAAAATTATTTGAAGAACATGTGTGTCTTTTCATATGACTAATAAATGATTAAAGAGACATATATGTTCTTTATATATATTTTTTAGTATCATCCATTTATTTTTAAACTAAAGGCTGATAATTATTCTTACAAATCTCATATAAATATAACATTCTTATTACATAAGCCACATAATTTGAATCTTATTTTTATATGAGAATGATAAGATTAATTATTAGCCTTTAGATTTAAAATAAATGTTTAAAATTAAATAAAAATCATTTAAAGAACATGTGTGTCTTTTCAAATAACAAGTAAATGATTAAAGAGACAAATGTGTTTGTGTTCCTATCACTGGCTCCCCACATGCCACAAGATGGAGGGACAAATATTCACATCTAAGAGGTCTTCAGGAGTACATGTGGATGATCAATGCGTTGACTGTCGCATCTCGAAAATATGATCCCTCCCGATGGTCGCCGAAAAAAAATTAGTTCGAACATAGTCGCCACCAAACTTTATTTATCCTAATGAAGGAATAAGACAATATCGATAAAACCTTTGAAAAATAGAACAATGGTCGTCACAACCATATTCGGGTTTGGGAGTCGATTACGCAAGGGGAAGGTATTAGCACCCCTCACGTTCGTTGTACTTAACGGGAACCTCTTAGTTTAATTTGCAATTTGAATGTTAGTTAATGTCATTTATGTTCTTTGAGTGATAAAAATATTGAAAAGAGATGGATGGAAACCTCAGAAGGGGGAGAAGAGAGGTTTTTAATTAGTGTGCTCGCCAAGATATCGCAATCTCGTGCCTACGTATCCTTATGGTGCAATAAGGGAATCAGAGCATTCGTAGTTCGCGGAACTACGGTTGGTTGGTGTCTTTTATGAAAGACTGTTTAGATCGCGTTCTAAAGGCTAAATATTGGCTTGTCTACTCTCGGCGGAGGCTTAAGCACCAGTTTGTTGTGCGCGTTAGAAAGGATTAAACAGTGTTCTTTTTGAAAAGCGTTGCGATCGGATGGGGGCGATGAAAGAGGTTTGATAAGTCGGGTGTGTCTTAATGAACAAGTGCTTATATCACGTTCTAACGAATGGCTTTTCTACTCTCGGCGGAGGCTTAAGCATTAGTTTGTGTACGCAATAGAAAGGATTAAGCAATGTTCTTTCTGAAAGATTTAAGTTGTTGATCGCACGGGGGCGGGAAATTATGCTTAATGTGTTTGGTATTCTGAAAGAAGAACGACAAAAGATTGAGCAATGTGGTGCACACCAATCGTTCAATTCTTTCGAGGAATAATAAGGTGAACACCTCCTCTTTCCTTTTTCGTTCAAATTATTATCGAAAGTTTATTTGCGGAAATCGAATATGCGCGGTAGTGAGGCGTGCGCCTCCCACTTGCTTATTCAATGAACAATGAGGCGTGCGCCTCCCACTTGCTAATTCAAGGAACAATGAGGCGTGCACCATTCATAAAAGTCAACTAAAATTCAGAACAAAAACACTATTTCCATATAATTTTGTAATATTTTACAACTCATTTATAAAAGTCAACTAATTAAATACTAAAGCATGTGGATGATTATTGTTCATCAATACACTGCAAATAATTTAAATTTTAGTTTAGTATTTGATAAAGTAAAATATCATTCAACTTATTTATAAAATAATTAATCACATTAATCCATTTATTGTCAATTAATTTCATTTAATTATTATTTCAATACATAATTTCTTGCTTATAAGTATGTAAATCCATTTATGTTATGTATTTCTGTTTTTTTGATAATATAAAATATCTGGCTTAAAATTAGTTTTTCATTCAAATATTTATTAAATTAATATAATTTCACTTTTAGAAATATCTGATTACATTTCCTTTACAACACTTTTGGTTTATATAGAAGACATAGTGCTTGCAGGCAATTGCCTACCTGAGATTTTTCATGTCAAGTCTTTTCTTGACAACCAGTGTTTCATCAAAGACCTTAGTTACCTTAGATTTTTTCTTGCAGTTGAGATTGCAAGATCAGAGGAAGGCATCGTTATCAATCAAAGAAAATATACCCTTGAACTCCTTCCGGAAGTCTTTTATTGATTGATTTTTATATGATTTTGATTATATGGTTGACCTTACTATCAAGCTAGTTTTTAAAAATTGTAAAAACTATTTTTAGATTTGTTGTTTTCAAAAAAAAAGTAGAATAGGTAATACATGTTTTTGTTTTTTACTTTTCTAATTTTAAACTAAAATTCAGAACAAAAACACTATTTCCATATGATTTTGTAATATTTTACAACTCATTTATAAAAGTCAACTAATTAAATACTAAAGCATGTGGATGATTATTATTCATCAATTAATTTCATTTGATTATGATTTAAGTACATAATTTCTTGCTTATAAGTATGTAAATCCATTTATGTTATGTATTTATGTTTTTTGTGATAATATAAAATAACTGGGTTAAAATTAGTTTTTCATTCAAGTATTTATTAAATAAATATAATTTCACTTTTAAAAATATTTTTAACTTATTTTTATACTCAAGTTTTACTAATATATTTTTAATTTATTTTTCTATATAAAAGTATTTAATTTTTATGCATGATACGGAAAGAAAATATATTTAAATTACGGGGATACAAGTTTGAATTAAGCAAGCAAACAATGGTATTCAAAAATCTTTCAAACACTTCTTACTCTGGGATATACAATTATAAGATGACAATTCCTTCTGCATAAAGTCTGATAACATTTCCTTTACAACACTTTTGTTTATATAGATGACATAGTGCTTGCAGGCAATTGCCTAACTGAGATTCTTTATGTCAAGTCTTTTCTTGACAACTAATGTTTCATCAAAGACCTTAGTTACCTTAGATTTTTTCTTGGACTTGAGATTGCAAGATCAGAGGAAGGCATCGTTATCAATCAAAGAAAATATACCCTTGAACTCCTTCCGAAAGTCTTTTATTGATTGATTTTTATATGATTTTGATTATATGGTTGACCTTACTATTAAGCTAGTTTTTAAAAATTGTAAAAACTATATTTAGATTTGCTGTTTTCAAAAGCAAAAAAGTAGAATAGGTAATACATGTTTTTGTTTTTTACTTTTTAAATTTTAAACTAAAATTCAGAACAAAAACACTATTTCCATATGATTTTGTAATATTTTACCCCTCGTTTATAAAATTCAACTAATTAAATACTAAAGCATGTGGATGATTATTGTTCATCAATACACTGCAAATAATTTAAATTTTAGTTTAGTATTTGATAAAGTAAAATATCATTCAACTTATTTATAAAATAATTAATCACATTAATCCATTTATTGTCAATTAATTTCATTTAATTATTATTTAAATACATAATTTCTTGCTTATAAGTATGTAAATCCATTTATGTCATGTATTTATGTTTTTTGTGATAATATAAAATAACTGGGTTAAAATTAGTTTTTCATTCAAATATTTATTAAATAAATATAATTTCACTTTTAAAAATATTTTTTAATTTTTTTTATACTCAAGTTTTACTAATAAATTTTTAATTTATTTTTCTATATAAAAGTATTTAATTTTTATGCATCATAGGAAAAGAAAATATATTTAAATTAAGGGGATACAAGTTTGAATTAAGCAAGCAAACAATGGTATTCAAAAATCTCTCAAACACTTCTTACTTTGGGATATACAATTATAAGATAACCATTCCTTCTGCATAAAGTCTGATAACATTTCCTTTACAACACTTTTGGTTTATATAGATGACATAGTGCTTTCAGGCAATTGCCTACCTGAGATTCTTCATGTCAAGTCTTTTCTTGACAACCAGTGTTTCATCAAAGACCTTAGTTACCTTAGATTTTTTCTTGGACTTGAGATTGCAATATCAGAGGAAGGCATCATTATCAATCAAAGAAAATATACCCTTGAACTCCTTCCGGAAGTCTTTTAATGATTGATTTTTATATGATTTTGATTATATGGTTGACCTTACTATTAAGCTAGTTTTTAAAAATTGTAAAAACTATATTTAGATTTGCTGTTTTCAAAAGCAAAAAAGTAGAATAGGTAATACATGTTTTTGTTTTTTACTTTTCAAATTTTAAACTAAAATTCAGAACAAAAACACTATTTCCATATAATTTTGTAATATTTTACAACTCATTTATAAAAGTCAACTAATTAAATACTAAAGCATGTGGATGATTATTGTTCATCAATACACTGCAAATAATTTAAATTTTAGTTTAGTATTTGATAAAGTAAAATATCATTCAACTTATTTATAAAATAATTAATCACATTAATCCATTTATTGTGAATTAATTTCATTTAATTATTATTTCAATACATAATTTCTTGCTTATAAGTATGTAAATCCATTTATGTTATGTATTTCTATTTTTTTGATAATATAAAATAACTGGCTTAAAATTAGTTTTTCATTCAAATATTTATTAAACACTTTTGGTTTATATAGATGACATAGTGCTTGCAGGCAATTGCCTACCTGCGATTTTTCATGTCAAGTCTTTTCTTGACAACCAGTGTTTCATCAAAGACCTTAGTTACCTTAGATTTTTTCTTGCACTTGAGATTGCAAGATCAGAGGAAGGCATCGTTATCAATCAAAGAAAATATACCCTTGAACTCCTTCCGGAAGTCATTTTTATTGATTGATTTTTATATGATTTTGATTATATGGTTGACCTTACTATCAAGCTAGTTTTTAAAAATTGTAAAAACTATTTTTAGATTTGCTGTTTTCAAAAGAAAAAAAGTAGAATAGGTAATACATGTTTTTGGTTTTTACTTTTAAAATTTTAAACTAAAATTCAGAACAAAAACACTATTTCCATATGATTTTGTAATATTTTACAACTCATTTATAAAAGTCAACTAATTAAATACTAAAGCATGTGGATGATTATTATTCATCAATTAATTTCATTTGATTATGATTTAAGTACATAATTTCTTGCTTATAAGTATGTAAATCCATTTATGTTATGTATTTATGTTTTTTGTGATAATATAAAATAACTGGGTTAAAATTAGTTTTTCATTCAAGTATTTATTAAATAAATATAATTTCACTTTTAAAAATATTTTTAATTTATTTTTATACTCAAGTTTTACTAATAAATTTTTAATTTATTTTTCTATATAAAAGTATTTAATTTTTATGCATGATACGGAAAGAAAATATATTTAAATTACGGGGATACAAGTTTGAAATAAGCAAGCAAACAATGGTATTCAAAAATCTTTCACACACTTCTTACTTTGGGATATACAATTATAAGATGACAATTCCTTCTGCATAAAGTCTGATAACATTTCCTTTACAACACTTTTGGTTTATATAGATGACATAGTGCTTGCAGGCAATTGCTACCTGAGATTCTTTATGTCAAGTCTTTTCTTGACAACCAGTGTTTCATCAAAGACCTTAGTTACCTTAGATTTTTTCTTGGACTTGAGATTGCAAGATCAGAGGAAGGCATCGTTATTAATCAAAGAAAATATACCCTTGAACTTCTTCCGAAAGTCTTTTATTGATTGATTTTTATATGATTTTGATTATATGGTTGACCTTACTATTAAGCTAGTTTTTAAAAATTGTAAAAACTATTTTTAGATTTGCTGTTTTCAAAAGCAAAAAAGTAGAATAGCTAATAGATGTTTTTGTTTTTTACTTTTTAAATTTTAAACTAAAATTCAGAACAAAAACACTATTTCCATATGATTTTGTAATATTTTACAACTCATTTATAAAAGTTAACTAATTAAATATTAAAGCATGTGGATGATTATTATTCATCAATTAATTTCATTTGATTATTAGTTAAGTGCATAATTTCTGGCTTATAAGTATGTAAATCCATCTATGTTATGTATTTATGTTTTTTGTGATAATATAAAATAACTAGGTTAAAATTAGTTTTTCATTCAAATACTTATTAAATTAATATAATTTCACTTTTAAAAATATTTTTAATTTATTTTTATTCTCAAGTTTTACTAATATATTTTTAATTTATTTTTCTATATAAAAGTATTTAATTTTTATGCATGATACGGAAAGAAAATATATTTAAATTACGGGGATACAAGTTTGAATTAAGCAAGCAAAAAATGGTATTCAAAAATCTCTCAAACACTTCTTACTTTGGGATATATAATTATAAGATGACAATTCCTTCTGCATAAAGTCTGATAACATTTCCTTTACAACACTTTTGGTTTATATAGATGACATAGTGCTTGCAGGCAATTGCCTACCTGAGATTCTTTATGACTAATAAATGATTAAAGAGACACACATGTTTTTTATATATACTTTTTAGTATCATCAATTTATTTTTAAACTAAAGGCTAATAATTAATCTTATAAATCTCATATAAATATAAAATTCTCATTAGATAAGCCCCCATAATGGGAATCTTATTTTTATATGAGAAGGATAAGGATAATTATTAGCCTTTAGATTAAAAATAAATGTTTAAAATTAAAATAAATCATTTAAAGAACATGTGTGTCTTTGTAAATGACTAATAAATAATTAAAGAGACACACATTTTCTTTATATATACTTTTTAATATCATCCATTTATTTTTAAACTAAAAGCTAACAATTATTTTTATAAATTTCATATAAATATAACAATGTCATTAGATAAGCCCCCATAATTAGAATCTTATTTTTATATGAAAACGATAAGGATAATTACTAGCCTTTAGATTAAAAATAAATGTTTAAAATTAAAAAAAATTATTTGAAGAACATGTATATCTTTTCATATGACTAATAAATGATTAAAGAGACACACATGTTCTTTATATATACTTTTTAGTATAATCAATTTATTTTTAAACTAAAGGCTAATAATTAATCTTATAAATCTCATATAAATATAAAATTCTCATTAGATAAGCCCCCATAATGAGAATCTTATTTTTATATGAGAGCGATAAGGATAATTATTAGCCTTTAGATTAAAATTAAATGTTTAAAATTAAAAAAAATCATTTTAAGAACATGTGTCTTTTCATATGACTAATAAATGATTAAAGAGACACACATGTTCTTTATATATACTTTTTAGTATCATTCATTTATTTTTAAACTAAAGGATAAAAATTAATCTTATAAATCTCATATAAATATAACATTCTCATTAGATAAGTCCCCATAATGAGAATCTTATTTTTATATGAGAACGATAAGGATAATTATTAGCCTTTAGATTTAAAATAAATGTTAAAATTAAATTAATCATTTAAAGAACATGTGTGTCTTTTTAAATGACTAATAAATGATTAAAGAGACACACATTTGCTTTATATATACTTTTTAATATCATCCATTTCTTTTTAAACTAAAGGCTAATAATTATTTTTATAAATCTCATATAAATATAACATTCTCATTAGATAAACCCCCATAATGAGAATCTTATTTTTATATTAGAACGATAAGGATAATTATTAGCCTTTAGATTAAAAATAAATGTTTAAAATTAAAAAAAAAATCATTTAAAGAACATGTGTGTCTTTTCATATGACTAATAAATGATTAAAGAGACACATATGTTTTTTATATATACTTTTTAGTATCATCAATTTATTTTTAAACTAAAGGCTAATAATTAATCTTATAAATCTCATATAAATATAAAATTCTCATTAGATAAGCCCCCATAATGGGAATCTTATTTTTATATGAGAACGATAAGGATAATTATTAGCCTTTAGATTAAAAATAAATGTTTAAAATTAAAATAAATCATTTAAAGAACATGTGTGTCTTTGTAAATGACTAATAAATAATTAAAGAGACACACATTTTCTTTATATACACTTTTTAATATCATCCATTTATTTTTAAACTAAAAGCTAACAATTATTTTTATAAATTTCATATAAATATAACAATCTCATTAGATAAGCCCCCATAATTAGAATCTTATTTTTATATGAAAACGATAAGGATAACAACTAGCCTTTAGATTAAAAATAAATGTTTAAAATTAAAAAAAATTATTTGAAGAACATGTGTATCTTTTCATATGACTAATAAATGATTAAAGAGACACACAGGTTCTTTATATATACTTTTTAGTATAATCAATTTATTTTTAAACTAAAGGCTAATAATTAATCTTATAAATCTCATATAAATATAAAATTCTCATTAGATATCCCCATAATGAGAATCTTATTTTTATATGAGAGCGATAAGTATAATTATTAGCCTTTAGATTAAAATTAAATGTTTAAAATTAAAAAAAATTATTTTAAGAACATGTGTGTCTTTGTAAATGACTAATAAATAATTAAAGAGACACACATGTTCTTTATATATACTTTTTAGTATCATTCATTTATTTTTAAACTAAAGGATAATAATTAATCTTATAAATCTCATATAAATATAACATTCTCATTAGATAAGTCCCCATAATGAGAATCTTATTTTTATATGAGAACGATAAGGATAATTATTAGCCTTTAGATTAAAAATAAATGTTTAAAATTAAAATAAATCATTTAAAGAACATGTGTGTCTTTGTAAATGATTAATAAATGATTAAAGAGACACACATTTGCTTTATATATACTTTTTAATATCATCCATTTCTTTTTAAACTAAAGGCTAATAATTATTTTTATAAATCTCATATAAATATAACATTCTCATTAGATAAACCCCCATAATGAGAATCTTATTTTTATATTAGAGCGATAAGGATAATTATTAGCCTTTAGATTAAAAATAAATGTTTAAAATTAAAAAAAAAATCATTTTAAGAACATTTGTGTCTTTTCATATGACTAATAAATGATTAAAGAGACACACATGTTCTTTATATATACTTTTTAGTATCATTCATTTATTTTTAAACTAAAGGCTAATAATTAATCTTATAAATCTCATATAAATATAACATTCTCATTAGATAAGTCCCCATAATGAGAATCTTATTTTTATATGAGAACGATAAGGATAATTATTAGCCTTTAGATTTAAAATAAATGTTTAAAATTAAATTAATCATTTAAAGAACATGTGTGTCTTTTTAAATGACTAATAAATGATTAAAGAGACACACATTTGCTTTATATATACTTTTTAATATCATCCATTTCTTTTTAAACTAAAGACTAATAATTATTTTTATAAATCTCATATAAATATAACACTCTCATTAGATAAGCCCCCATAATGAGAATCTTATTTTTATATTAGAACGATAAAGATAATTATTAGCCTTTAGATTAAAAATAAATGTTTAAAATTATAAAAAAATTCATTTAAAGAACATGTGTGTCTTTTCATATGACTAATAAATGATTAAAGAGACTCACATGTTTTTTATATATACTTTTTAGTATCATCAATTCATTTTTAAACTAAAGGCTAATAATTAATCTTATAAATTTCATATAAATATAAAATTCTCATTAGATAAGCCCCAATAATGGGAATCTTATTTTTATATGAGAACGATAAGGATAATTATTAGCCTTTAGATTAAAAATAAATGTTTAAAATTAAAATAAATCATTTAAAGAACATGTGTGTCTTTGTAAATGACTAATAAATGATTAAAGAGACACACATTTTCTTTATATATACTTTTTAATATCATCCATTTATTTTTAAACTAAAAGCTAACAATTATTTTTATAAAGTTCATATAAATATAACATTCTCATTAGATAAGCCCCCATAATTAGAATCTTATTTTTATATGAAAACGATAAGGATAATTAATAGCCTTTTGATTAAAAATAAATGTTTAAAATTAAAAAAATTATTTGAAGAACATGTGTGTCTTTTCATATGACTAATAAATGATTAAAGAGACACATATGTTCTTTATATATATGTTTTAGTATCATCCATTTATTTTTAAACTAAAGGCTGATAATTATTCTTACAAACCTCATATAAATATTACATTCTTATTACATAAGCCACATAATTTGAATCTTATTTTTATATGAGAATGATAAGATTAATTATTAGCCTTTAGATTTAAAATAAATGTTTAAAATTAAATAAAACATTTAATTTTTATTTAAATATAAAACATTTAATTTTTATTTAAATATAAAACATTTAAGTAAGTGATTAAAGAGACACACACGTTCTTTATATATACTTTTTAATATCATTCATTTATTTTTAAACTAAAGGCTAATAATTAATCTAATAAATCTCATATAAATATAAAATTCTCATTAGATAAGCCACCATAATGAGAATCTTATTTTTATATGAGAACGATAAGGATAATTATTAGCCTTTAGATTAAAAATAAATGTTTAAAATTTAAAAAAATCATTTTAAGAACATGTGTGTCTTTTCATATGACTAATAAATGATTAAAGAGACACACATGTTCTTTATATATACTTTTTAATATCATCCATTTATTTTTAAACTAAAGGCTAATAATTCTTTTTATAAATCTCATACAAATATAACATTCTCATTAGATAAGCCCCCATAATGGGAATCTTATTTTTATATGAGAACGACAAGAATAATTATTAGCCTTTAGATTAAAAATAAATGTTTAAAATTAAATAAATATCCTTTAAAGAACATGTGTGTCTTTTCATATGACTAATAAATGATTAAAAAGACACACATGTTCTTTACATATAATTTTTAGTATCATCCATTTATGTTAAAACTAAAGGCTAATAATTTTTCTAACAAATCTCATATAAATATAACATTCTCATTAGATAAGCCACTTAATGTGAATCTTCTTTTTATATGAGAACGATAAGATTAATTATTAGCCTTTAGATTTAAAATAAATGTTTAAAATTAAATAAAAATCATTTAAAGAACACGTGTATCTTTTCAAATAACAAATAAATGACTAAACAGACACACACGTTCTTTATATATACTTTTTAATATCATCCATTTATTTTTAAACTAAAGGCTAATAATTAATCTTAAAAATCTGATATAAATATAACATTCTCATTAGATAAGTCCCCATAATGGGAATCTTATTTTTATATGAGAACGAAAACAATAATTATTAGCCTTTAGATTAAAAATAAATGTTTAAAATTAAAATAAATCATTTAAAGAACATGTGTGTCTTTTCATATGACTAATAAATGATTAAAGAGACACACATGTTCTTTATATATACTTTTTAATATCATCCATTTATTTTTAAACTAAAGGCTAATAATTCTTTTTATAAATCTCATACAAATATAACATTCTCATTAGATAAGCCCCCATAATGGGAATCTTATTTTTATATGAGAACGACAAGAATAATTATTAGCCTTTAGATTAAAAATAAATGTTTAAAATTAAAAAAAATCCTTTAAAGAACATGTGTGTCTTTTCATATGACTAATAAATGATTAAAAAGACACACATGTTCTTTACATATAATTTTTAGTATCATCCATTAATGTTAAAACTAAAGGCTGATAATTTTTCTTACAAATCTCATATAAATATAACATTCTCATTAGATAAGCCACTTAATGTGAATCTTATTTTTATATGAGAACGATAAGATTAATTATTAGCCTTTAGATTTAAAATAAATGTTTAAAATTAAATAAAAATCATTAAAAGAACACGTGTGTCTTTTCAAATGACAAATAAATGATAAAGAGACGCACACGTTCTTTATATATATTTTTTAATATCATCCATTTATATTTAAACTAAAGGCTAATAATTAATCTTATAAATCTCATATAAAAATAAAATTCTCATTAGATAAGCCCCCATAATGAGAATCTTATTTTTATATGAGAACGATAAGGATAATTATTAGCCTTTAGATTAAAAATAAATGTTTAAAATTTAAAAAAATCATTTAAAGAACATGTGTGTCTTTTCATATGACTAATAAATGATTAAAGAGACACACATGTTCTTTATATATACTTTTTAATATCATCCATTTATTTTTAAACTAAAAGCTAATAATTCATCTTAAAAATCTGATATAAATATAACATTCTCATTAGATAAGTCCCCATAATGGGAATCTTATTTTTATATGAGAACGAAAACAATAATTATTAGCCTTTAGATTTAAAATAAATGTTTAAAATTAAAATAAATCATTTAAAGAACATGTGTGTCTTTGTAAATGACTAATAAATGATTAAAGAGACACACATTTTCTTTATATCTACTTTTTAATATCATCCATTTATTTTTAAACTAAAGGCTAACAATTATTTTTATAAATTTCATATAAATATAACATTCTCATTAGATAAGCCCCCATAATTAGAATCTTATTTTTATATGAAAACGATAGGGATAATTACTAGCCTTTAGATTAAAAATAAATGTTTAAAATTAAACAAAATTATTTGAAGAACATGTGTATCTTTTCATATGACTAATAAATGATTAAAGAGACACACATGTTCTTTATATATACTTTTTAGTATAATCAATTTATTTTTAAACTAAAGGCTAATAATTAATCTATTAAATCTCATATAAATATAAAATTCTCATTAGATAAGCCCCCATATTGGGAATCTTATTTTTATATGAGAACGATAAGGATAATTATTAGCCTTTAGATTAAAATTAAATGTTTAAAATTAAAATAAATCATTTAAAGAACATGTGTGTCTTTGTAAATGACTAATAATTGATTAAAGAGACACACATGTTCTTTATATATACTTTTTAATATCATCCATTTATTTTTAAACTAAAGGCTAATAATTCTTTTTATAAATTTCATATAAATATAACATTCTCATTAGATAAGCCCCCATAATGTGAATCTTATTTTTATATGAGAACGATAAGATTAATTATTAGCCTTTAGATTTAAAATAAATGTTTAAAATTAAATAAAAATCATTTAAAGAACACGTGTGTCTTTTCAAATAACAAATAAATGATTAAACAGACACACACGTTCTTTATATATACTTTTTAATATCATCCATTTTTTTAAAACTAAATGCTAATAATTAATCTTATAAATCTCATATAAATATAAAATTCTCATTAGATAAGCCCCCATAATGAGAATCTTATTTTTATATGAGAACGATAAGGATAATTATTAGCCTTTAGATTAAAAATAAATGTTTAAAATTTTAAAAAAACATTTTAAGAACATGTGTGTCTTTTCATATGACTAATAAATGATTAAAGAGACACACATGTTCTTTATATATACTTTTTAATATCACCCATTTATTTTTAAACTAAAGGCTAATAATTCTTTTATAAATCTCATACAAATATAACATTCTCATTAGATAAGCCCCCATAATGGGAATCTTATTTTTATATGAGAACGACAAGAATAATTATTAGCCTTTAGATTAAAAATAAATGTTTAAAATTAAAAAAATATCCTTTAAAGAACATGTGTGTCTTTTCATATGACTAATAAATGATTAAAAAGACACACATGTTCTTTACATATAATTTTTAGTATCATCCATTTATGTTAAAACTAAAGGCTGATAATTTTTCTTACAAATCTCATATAAATATAACATTCTCATTAGATAAGCCACTTAATGTGAATCTTATTTTTATATGAGAACGATAAGATTAATTATTAGCCTTTAAATTTAAAATAAATGTTTAAAATTAAATAAAAATCATTAAAAGAACACGTGTGTCTTTTCAAATGACAAATAAATGATTAAAGAGACGCACACGTTCTTTATATATATTTTTTAATATCATCCATTTATATTTAAACTAAAGGCTAATAATTAATCTTATAAATCTCATATAAATATAAAATTCTCATTAGATAAGCCCCCATAATGAGAATCTTATTTTTATATGAGAACGATAAGGATAATTATTAGCCTTTAGATTAAAAATAAATGTTTAAAATTTAAAAAAATCATTTAAAGAACATGTGTGTCTTTTCATATGACTAATAAATGATTAAAGAGACACACATGTTCTTTATATATACTTTTTAATATCATCCATTTATTTTTAAACTAAAAGCTAATAATTCATCTTAAAAATCTAATATAAATATAACATTCTCATTAGATAAGTCCCCATAATATGAATCTTATTTTTATATGAGAACGATAAGGATAATTATTAGCCTTTAGATTTAAAAAAAATGTTTAAAATTAAAATAAATCATTTAAAGAACATGTGTGTCTTTGTAAATGACTAATAAATGATTAAAGAGACACACATTTTCTTTATATCTACTTTTTAATATCATCCATTTATTTTTAAACTAAAGGCTAACAATTATTTTTATAAATTTCATATAAATATAACATTCTCATTAGATAAGCCCCCATAATTAGAATCTTGTTTTTATATGAAAACGATAGGGATAATTACTAGCCTTTAGATTAAAAATAAATGTTTAAAATTAAACAAAATTATTTGAAGAACATGTGTATCTTTTCATATGACTAATAAATGATTAAAGAGACACAGATGTTCTTTATATATACTTTTTAGTATAATCAATTTATTTTTAAACTAAAGGCTAATAATTAATCTATTAAATCTCATATAAATATAAAATTCTCATTAGATAAGCCCCCATATTGGGAATCTTATTTTTATATGAGAACGATAAGGATAATTATTAGCCATTAGATTAAAAATAAATGTTTAAAATTTAAATAAATCATTTAAAGAACATGTGTGTCTTTGTAAATGACTAATAATTGATTAAAGAGACACACATGTTCTTTATATATACTTTTTAATATCATCCATTTATTTTTAAACTAAAGGCTAATAATTCTTTTTATAAATTTCATATAAATATAACATTCTCATTAGATAAGCCCCCATAATGTGAATCTTATTTTTATATGAGAACGATAAGATTAATTATTAGCCTTTAGATTTAAAATAAATGTTTAAAATTAAATAAAAATCATTTAAAGAACACGTGTGTCTTTTCAAATAACAAATAAATGATTAAACAGACACACACGTTCTTTATATATACTTTTTAATATCATCCATTTTTTTAAAACTAAATGCTAATAATTAATCTTATAAATCTCATATAAATATAAAATTCTCATTAGATAAGCCCCCATAATGAGAATCTTATTTTTATATGAGAACGATAAGGATAATTATTAGCCTTTAGATTAAAAATAAATGTTTAAAATTTAAAAAAATCATTTTAAGAACATGTGTGTCTTTTCATATGACTAATAAATGATTAAAGAGACACACATGTTCTTTATATATACTTTTTAATATCACCCATTTATTTTTAAACTAAAGGCTAATAATTCTTTTTATAAATCTCATACAAATATAACATTCTCATTAGATAAGCCCCCATAATGGGAATCTTATTTTTATATGAGAACGACAAGAATAATTATTAGCCTTTAGATTAAAAATAAATGTTTAAAATTAAAAAAATATCCTTTAAAGAACATGTGTGTCTTTTCATATGACTAATAAATGATTAAAAAGACACACATGTTCTTTACATATAATTTTTAGTATCATCCATTTATGTTAAAACTAAAGACTAATAATTTTTCTAACAAATCTCATATAAATATAACATTCTCATTAGATAAGCCACTTAATGTGAATCTTATTTTTATATGAGAACGATAAGATTAATTATTAGCCTTTAGATTTAAAATAAATGTTTAAAATTAAATAAAAATCATTTAAAGAACACGTGTGTCTTTTCAAATAACAAATAAATGACTAAACAGACACACACGTTCTTTATATATACTTTTTAATATCATCCATTTATTTTTAAACTAAAGGCTAATAATTAATCTTAAAAATCTGATATAAATATAACATTCTCATTAGATAAGTCCCCATAATGGGAATCTTATTTTTATATGAGAACGAAAACAATAATTATTAGCCTTTAGATTAAAAATAAATGTTTAAAATTAAATTAAATCATTTAAAGAACATGTGTGTCTTTTCATATGACTAATAAATGATTAAAGAGACACACATGTTCTTTATATATACTTTTTAATATCATCCATTTATTTTAACTAAAGGCTAATAATCTTTTATAAATCTCATACAAATATAACATTCTCATTAGATAAGCCCCCATAATGGGATCTTATTTTTTATGAGAACGACAAGAATAATTATTAGCCTTTAGATTAAAAATAAATGTTTAAAATTAAAAAAATATCCTTTAAGAACATGTGTCTTTTCATATGACTAATAAATGATTAAAAAGACACACATGTTCTTTACATATAATTTTTAGTATCATCCATTATGTTAAAACTAAAGGCTGATAATTTTTCTTACAAATCTCATATAAATAAAACATTCTCATTAGATAAGCCACTTAATGTAAATCTTATTTTTATATGAGAACGATAAGATTAATTATTAGCCTTTAGATTTAAAATAAATGTTTAAAGTTAACTAAAAATCGTTTAAAGAACACGTGTGTCTTTTCAAATGACAAATAAATGATTAAAGAGATGCACAAGTTCTTTATATATACTTTTTAATATCATCCATTTATATTTAAACTAAAGGCTAATAATTAATCTTATAAATCTCATATAAATATAAAATTCTCATTAGATAAGCCCCCATAATGAGAATCTTATTTTTATATGAGAACGATAAGGATAATTATTAGCCTTCAGATTAAAAATAAATGTTTAAAATTAAAAAAAAAATCATTTTAAGAACATGTGTGTCTTTTCGTATGACAAATAAATGATTAAAGAGACACACATGTTCTTTATATATACTTTTTATTATCATTCATTTATTTTTAAACTAAAGGCTAATAATTAATCTTAAAAATCTGATATAAATATAACATTCTCATTAGATAAGTCCCCATGATATGAATCTTATTTTTATATGAGAACGATAAGGATAATTATTAGCCTTTAGATTTAAAATAAATGTTTAAAATTAAAATAAATCATTTAAAGAACATGTGTGTCTTTGTAAATGACTAATAAATGATTAAAGAGACACACATTTTCTTTATATATACTTTTTAATATCATCCATTTATTTTTAAACTAAAGGCTAATAATTATTTTTATAAATTTCATATAAATATAACATTCTCATTAGATAAGCCCCCATAATTAGAATCTTATTTTTATATGAAAACGATAGGGATAATTACTAGCCTTTAGCTTAAAAATAAATGTTTAAAATTAAAAAAAAATATTTGAAGAACATGTGTGTCTTTTCATATGACTAATAAATGATTAAAGAGACACACATGTTCTTTATATATACTTTTTAGTATCATCCATTTATTTTTAAACTAAAGGCTGATAATTATTCTTACAAATCTCATATAAATATAACATTCTTATTCCATAAGCCACATAATGTGAATCTTATTTTTATATGAGAATGATAAGATTAATTATTAGCCTTTAGATTTAAAATAAATGTTTAAAATTAAATAAAAATCATATAAAGAACACGTGTGTCTTTTCAAATAACAAATAAATGATTAAAGAGACACACACGTTCTTTATATGTAAAATATCATTCAACTTATTTATAAAATAATTAATCACATTAATCCATTTATTGTGAATTAATTTCATTTAATTATTATTTCAATACATAATTTCTTGCTTATAATTATGTAAATCCATTTATGTTATGTATTTCTGTTTTTTTGATAATAATAAATAACTGGCTTAAAATTAGTTTTTCATTCAAATATTTATTAAACACTTTTGGTTTATATAGATGACATAGTGCTTGCAGGCAATTGCCTACCTGAGATTTTTCATGTCAAGTCTTTTCTTGACAACCAGTGTTTCATCAAAGACCTTAGTTACCTTAGATTTTTTCTTGCAGTTGAGATTGCAAGATCAGAGGAAGGCATCATTATCAATCAAAGAAAATATACCCTTGAACTCCTTCCGGAAGTCTTTTATTGATTGATTTTATATGATTTTGATTATATGGTTGACCTTACTATCAAGCTAGTTTTTAAAATTGTAAAACTATTTTTAGATTTGCTGTTTTCAAAAGAAAAAAAGTAGAATAGGTAATACATGTTTTTGTTTTTTACTTTTCAATTTTAAACTAAAATTCAGAACAAAAACACTATTTCCATATGATTTTGTAATATTTTACAACTCATTTATAAAAGTCAACTAATTAAATACTAAAGCATGTGGATGATTATTATTCATCAATTAATTTCATTTGATTATGATTTAAGTACATAATTTCTTGCTTATAAGTATGTTAATCCATTTATGTTATGTATTTATGTTTTTTGTGATAATATAAAATAATAGGGTTAAAATTAGTTTTTCATTCAAGTATTTATTAAATAAATATAATTTCACTTTTAAAAATATTTTTAATTTATTTTTATACTCAAGTTTTACTAATAAATTTTTAATTTATTTTTCTATATAAAAGTATTTAATTTTTATGCATCATACGGAAAGAAAATATATTTAAATTACGGGGATACAAGTTTGAATTAAGCAAGCAAACAATGGTATTCAAAAATCTTTCAAACACTTCTTACTTTGGGATATACAATTATAAGATGACAATTCCTTCTGTATAAAGTCTGATAACATTTCCTTTACAACACTTTTGGTTTATATAGATGACATAGTGCTTGCAGGCAATTGCCTACCTGAGATTCTTTATGTCAAGTCTTTTCTTGACAACCAGTGTTTCATCAAAGACCTTAGTTACCTTAGATTTTTTCTTTGACTTGAGATTGCAAGATCAGAGGAAGGCATCGTTATCAATCAAAGAAAATATACCCTTGAACTTCTTCCGAAAGTCTTTTATTGATTGATTTTTATATGATTTTGATTATATGGTTGACCTTACTATTAAGCTAGTTTTTAAAAATTGTAAAAACTATTTTTAGATTTGTTGTTTTCAAAAGCAAAAAAGTAGAATAGGTAATAGATGTTTTTGTTTTTTGTTTTTTAAATTTTAAACTAAAATTCATAACAAAAACACTATTTCCATATGATTTTGTAATATTTTACAACTCATTTATAAAAGTCAACTAATTAAATACTAAAGCATGTGGATGATTATTATTCATCAATTAATTTCATTTGATTATTAGTTAAGTGCATAATTTCTTGCTTATAAGTATGTAAATCCATCTATGTTATGTATTTATGTTTTTTGTGATAATATACAATAACTGGGTTAAATTAGTTTTTCATTCAAATATTATTAAATTAATATAATTTCACTTTTAAAATATTTTTATTTATTTTTATTCTCAAGTTTTACTAATATATTTTTAATTTATTTTTCTATATAAAGTATTTAATTTTTATGCATGATACGGAAAGAAAATATATTTAAATTACGGGGATACAAGTTTGAATTAAGCAAGCAAACAATGGTCATTTGTTCGAACAGAGTCGCCACCAAACTTTATTTATGCTAATGAAGGAATAAGACAATATCGATAAAACCTTTGAAAAATAGAACAATGGTCTTCGCAACCATATTCGGGTTCGGGAGTCGATTACGCAAGGGGAAGGTATTAGCACCCCTCACGTCCGTTGTACTTAACGGGAACCTCTTAGTTTAATTTGCAATTTGAATGTTACTTAATGTCATTTGTTTTCTTTGAGTGATAAAAATATTGAAAAGAGATGGATGGAAACCTCAGAAGGGGGAGAAGAGAGGTTTTTAATTAGTGCGCTCGCCAAGATATCGCAATCTAGTGCCTACGTATCCTTATGGTGCAATAAGGGAATCAGAGCATTCGTAGTTCGCGGAACTACGGTTGGTTGGTGTCTTTTATGAAAGACTGTTTAGATCGCGTTCTAAAGGCTAAACATTGGCTTGTCTACTCTCGGCGGAGGCTTAAGCACCAGTTTGTTGTGCGCGTAAGAAAGGATTAAACAGTGTTCTTTTTGAAAAGCGTTTCGATCGGACGGGGGCGATGAAAGAGGTTTGATAAGTCGGGTGTGTCTTAATGAACAAGTGCTTATATCACGTTCTAGCGGTTGGCTTTTCTACTCTCGATGGAGGCTTAAGCATTAGTTTGTGTACGCACTAGAAAGGATTAAGCAATGTTCTTTCTGAAAGATTTAAGTTGTTGATCGCACGGGGGAGGGAAATTATGCTTAATGTGTTTGGTATTCTGAAAGAAGAACGACAAAAGATTGAGCAATGTGGTGCACACCAATCGTTCAATTCTTTCGAGGAATAATAAGGTGAACGCCTCCTCTTTCCTTTTTCGTTCAAATTATTATCGAAAGTTTATTTGCGGAAATCGAATATGCGCGGTAGTGAGGCGTGCGCCTCCCACTTGCTTATTCAAGGAACAATGAGGCGTGCGCCTCCCACTTGCTAATTCAAGGAACAATGAGGCGTGCACCATTCATTCCTTTATCCAAATTTATTTAGAGTGTTTTGATCGGAAGTCGATGAATTGAGCAATATGGCGAGCGCCAATCATTCAATTGTTCGATAAATGGTGAGGCGAACGCCTCCCATTCTTTTTCATTCGAAGTTTAAATTATTAAAATAAAGTCTTTTAGAAGTTATATTTGATTTGGAAAAAATAATTTGAATTTGTACGATTAAGGTTTTAATCGGAAGTCGATAATTCGAATAATATAGCGAACATCAATCATTCAATTATTCAAGAAATGGTGAGGCAAACGCCTCCCATCCCTTTTTTATCCGAAGTTAAAATAAAGTCTTTTAGAAGTTATATTTGATTTGGAAAAAATAATTTGAATTTGTCCGATTAAGGTTTTATTCGGAAGTTGATAATTCGAACAATATGGCGAACGCCAATTATTCAATTATTCGAGAAATGGTGAGGCGAATGCCTCCCATCCCTTTTTTATCCAAAGTTTTATAAGAATACTCTATAAAAATTATATTCATTTGAGAAATGATTCAAATTCGCATTGGCGTGAATTTAATTAAATTTAAAATGGATCACTTGGTATTAGACCAAACTTCTACGTATTGAAAATATGGATTTTAAGTGGTCTTATTACTTAATTAATGATTAAGCATTCTGATTGACTAATAAAAATATTAATTGAATTAATTAATTAAACATACCATAATTGTCAAACATCCACCCAATATTATATCTACAATAACATTTGTAACAAAATAGAAAAAAAACATTACCTAATAGTCATCGTAATTAAAATGAATTTTTTTATCATATTCATCACAAGAAATGTCATGGGTTGCCAATCACATGGACTATATGAAAAACGGGCCCAAAAACACTCTTTCAATATTCATATGGTAATGAAAACAAATGAAAACCAATTGACTTTTCCAACTTCAATTAAAATAGAGATAAATGACATGAATTAGAATATGAGTAGAAAAAGAAATGAAGGACTTCCTGCAAAATCTTATCCTCTCTCACCTTTTTGCAGCCACATTACTTCTTCTTTCTTTGAAATAACAAAGGCGCATTTTTTCAAAACAAATCAACGAAAAATGTAAATCAAAGCAGATATGATATTATGTTAATATATTGAATAGCAATCGACAGGTTGAAACCACGAACTAAACCCGATTCACGTGACGCTCCGAATCGACAACATATATGCATTGTACCATTTATATCAAAAATAGATTCGTTGCACATAATAGCAATGCAAATAGACTATCATTAAACATCAATAGAAACGACATAATCGGATAAAAATGTCGCGCAATGGAGAAAGCATATACGTCATAATGTTCTACTCGCACACTCATTTCCTCCCACGTATGATCAATGTACACATAACTCAAAGAAAAATAAAAATCAGAGAAATTAATGCAAAAAGAATGAGCACAACTAAATTGAAAAAATACAACTGAAATGTAGGCTCAACCATCATACCACCACAACTTGTTTGAGATTTAAAAGTTACCGTTCAAGTTGACTTTGAGAGTATGCCGCCGAGTCGGGAAAGTATTATGCTCATAGTAACTGAGTTGTGTTACCGTGTTGTTGAAGCTTTATGCAGGTAGCGTATGGATCGGTGTTGCGATGAGAGTCTGGCTGTTGTTGTTGGCATGGCGGCGACGGAAGAACGACATTGCGCGAACAGATGCAAATCAACTTGAACCGAATCGCTCAAACGTCGCTGTATTTGTGCGGTTGTGCGAAATCCACAGAATAACTCGACAGTGTCATGTTGTAGATCAATTGCGGATCTGTAAACCAATCGCGGTTGTGCGAATTGGGTGCAAATCAATTTGAACAAGAAAGCGAGACAAAACACCTCAATACCGTCTTCTCAGTTTGTTATCCTTAATAGCCACAACAATAGAGATCTCACTAAATCAAGAAGATCTCTCCTTTTGAGAATGGGATGGTTGTATTGATGTGGAAGAGTGATCCCTCCTCCTGAGGTTCCGCATCTTGGTTTACGACAGATCCGACGTGGCGGATGAAAGTGAAACAGTTTATTGAAGTGAATGCGAGTGAGGTTTTGCCTGCCGGCACAAGAGTTGAATGGCGGAGATCGGTGTTGAGGCGCAGGGATTTCATCGAATGAAGAGGTTGTTTTGGTGGTCGGCGATGGAGATTGAAGGGTTGTTCATCGGCGGAATGGATGAGGAAGACGACGAGTTGGTTTGACGATGGTTTTCGCAGACGAGAACGGTGGGTTGTTGGTTCATGAGTGGTTCGTGAAGAAGACGAAAGGGTTAGTATGGCGGAAGGTGGATGGTGGAGTGAGATGGTGCCGACGAAGACGAGGTTGTGGGGCGGCGGTGAATAGTGAAGGGCGCGGAGAGGACCGTTGAAGAAGAGGAGACATTCTCTTTTTTCCTTTTCTTTTCTTTATTCGTTTTTATATTTTCTGAGAGAGTGTGAGAAGAGTGGAGAAGGAACGTGTCTCCTTTCCTCCTTCTTTTTGTCTTTTCTTTTTGTTCTGTGTCAGAGGACGCGTGGTGTGAAGAAGAGGAAAGGTTTCCCCCCCTCCTTTTCCTTTTTGTTATTTTATTTTAGAGAGAGATTTGAGAGGTGTCAGCAGAGAGAATTATTGAGCAGTCTGTGAGAGAGAATAGTTGTATTCTTTTTCTTTCCTTATGATCGTTGGAGATTTTTTTGTCCGTTTGGGATTTTGTGAGTGGGTCCCCCTTTCTTTCATTGCCACATGGGGTCTCCTCCAAGGACCTTCAGAGAGACGTTGGAGTGGTCATCCGTGGAATAAATCAAGTTACCACCTTGTACAATTCCTCCTTTAAGGGACGTGTGTCACCCTCTTAATGGGTAGAGGGACTATCTCATGTGGTTGAGGAATGTGTGGAAGGAAAATCCAATGCCAATGCTTTCTATCACCTTTTGTTATTTTGAATAGCAATTACATTGAAAATAAAACTACCTACTTAAAATAAGTCAAGTTAATCACCCAATTAATTCTAATTAATTCAAACGTTATTTTTGCTGTTTTCAAAAGCAAAAAAGTAGAATAGGTAATACATGTTTTTATTTTTTACTTTTCAAATTTTAAACTAAAATTCAGAACAAAAACACTATTTCCATATGATTTTGTAATATTTTACAACTTATTTATAAAAGTCAACTAATTAAATACTAAAGCATGTGGATGATTATTGTTCATCAATACACTGCAAATAATTTAAATTTTACTTTAGTATTTGATAAAGTAAAATATCATTCAACTTATTTATAAAATAATTAATCACATTAATCCATTTATTGTCAATTAATTTCATTTAATTATTATTTAAATACATAATTTCTTGCTTATAAGTATGTAAATCCATTTATGTTATGCATTTATGTTTTTTTGATAATATAAAATAACTGGGTTTAAATTAGTTTTTCATTCAAATATTTATTAAATTAATATAATTTCACTTTTAAAAATATTTTTAATTTATTTTTATACTCAAGTTTTACTAATAAATTTTTAATTTATTTTTCTATATAAAAGTATTTAATTTTTATGCATCATACGGAAAGAAAATATATTTAAATTAAGGGGATACAAGTTTGAATTAAGCAAGCAAACAATGGTATTCAAAAGTCTCTCAAACACTTCTTACTTTGGGATATACAATTATAAGATGACCATTCCTTCTGCATAAAGTCTGATAACATTTCCTTTACAACACTTTTGGTTTATATAAATGACATAGTGCTTGCAGGCAATTGCCTACCAGAGATTCTTCATGTCAAGTCTTTTCTTGACAACCAGTGTTTCATCAAAGACCTTAGTTACCTCAGATTTTTTCTTTCACTTGAGATTGCAAGATCAGAGAAAGGCATCGTTATCAATCAAAGAAAATATACCCTTGAACTCCTTCAGGAAGTCTTTTATTGATTGATTTTTATATGATTTTGATTATATGGTTGACCTTCCTATTAAGCTAGTTTTTTAAAAATGTAAAACTATTTTTAGAATTGCTGTTTTGAAAAGCAAAAAAGTAGAATAGGTAATACATGTTTTTGTTTTTTACTTTTCAAATTTTAAACTAAAATTCAGAACAAAAACACTATTTCCATATGATTTTGTAATACTTTACAACTCATTTATAAAAGTCAACTATAGTTTAGTATTTGATAAAGTAAAATGTCATTCAACTTATTTATAAAATAATTAATCACATTAATCCATTTATTGTCAATTATATTCATTTAATTATTATTTAAATACATAATTTCTTACTTAGAAGTATGTAAATCCATTTATGTTATGTATTTATGTTTTTTTTATAATATAAAATAACTGGGTTAAAGTTAGTTTTTCATTCAAATATTTATTAAATTAATATAATTTCTTGCTTAGAAGTATGTAAATCCATTTATGTTATGTATTTATGTTTTTTTGATAATATAAAATAACTGGGTTAAAATTAGTTTTTCATTCAAATATTTATTAAATTAATATAATTTCACTTTTAAAAATATCTGATAATATTTCCTTTACAACACTTTTGGTTTATATAGATAAAATAGTGCTTGCAGGCAATTGCCTACCTGATATTCTTCATGTCATGTCTTTTCTTGACAACCAGTGTTTCATCAAAGACCTTAGTTATCTTAGATTTTTTCTTGCACTTGAGATTGCAAGATCAGAGGAAGGCATCATTATCAATCAAAGAAAATATACCCTTGAACTCCTTCAGGAAGTGTTTTATTGATTGATTTTTATATGATTTTGATTATATGGTTGACCTTCCTATTAAGCTAGTTTTTAAAAATTGTAAAAACTATTTTTAGATTTGTCTGTTTTCAAAAGGAAAAAAGTAGAATAGGTAATACATGTTTTTGTTTTTTACTTTTCAAATTTTAAACTAAAATTCAGAACAAAAACACTATGAAAAACTGATAAATTAACACTATCTAAATTTTCAGGGTTTATGAAAAAAATCCGATAATCCCGAATGCTTTTGAAAAAGACCAATAAATTTTGACACGAACTAATCTTTTTTAAATCGATAAAAATGCATATTTGGTTTCTTTTATTAACCTACCAATTTTTTATACACACTACATTTTTTATTAGCCTGTCAAACTTCTTTTTGCTAGTTATTTTTTTGACAAAAATACTTTTAAAATTAGTTTTAAGGATGTTAAGTAAAAAATTTCTTGTCAACCTTTTACATAAATATGTCAAGAAAATACGTTTTTTTAGATTATTTACAAATATAATCACGTTTTTAAATAAGAGATTATTTTAATATTTTTAAATTATATTTGTGATAGTTTTAAAAAAAATATTTTATCAAAAGATACTTTTATGTTCAAAATGAAAAACTATTTTGACAGGTTTTTATAATAATATTTTTAAATATATGAGATAAACAAAAAAAAAAGATTTTAAAAAATATAAAAGAAAAAATAAAAAAAAAATTTATAAAAAAGAAAACTTTTTGCAAACACTAAATGACTTCTACAATATTTTAAAGTATTTTATATCAAAACAATTTCTTTGTAACAAATAAATCTTAAAAGAAAAAACTTTAAAGTGGTTTACTTTTTAAAAAGGTCACAAACAGGTCAAAAAAGTTAATTAAAAAAATCAAGTGTCATGAATGATCCAATGATCGTTCATTAAAAAATGTTGAAATGTTCAAGATTAAATCAATTCTAAAATCAAGTACCATAATTAATAGTGTCATCAACCATAATCAAACCCAAGAATAAAAATGTCCAATTAAAGTGATGAAAAATAAAATAAATAATGGATAAAATAAAATACTACATTTTGTTGAAGTGTCATGAATGATCCAATGATCATTCATTAAAAAATGTTGAAATGTTGAAGATTAAATCAATCCTAAAATCAAGTACCATGATCAATAGATTTGTCATCGACCATAATCAAACCCAAGAATAAAAATGTCCAATTAAAGTGATGAAAAAATAAAATAAATAATGGATAAAATAAAATACTATATTTTGTTGAAGTGTATCTACAAAAATGTTGGATTAAAAAGGAAATGATGAAAGAAATGAAATTAACATGGAAAGAAAATAAATAAAAATGAAGTGTAAATAGCAAAATAAAAGAAAAGAAGAGAAAAAAAGAAACAAGAGGGCATTAGGGGTTTGGAGTCATGGGTAACACCCTTTCCACTAGGACAAGCACCCTTGGTGTTAATTAGCGCGCTTAATGAAAATAAATAATAAACCTCAATCAAAAATAACAAGTGGGCCAAACCCAACCCTTGAATCTGACTCATTAAATAAAGTAATCAAAATGAAAGGTCATGATCATGAGGCACATCAGGGACGGAGTCAGAAATTTTATGTTATAGGGGCAATATATTAATTTATAAATTTGTAGCATAATATATCTACCACGAATAGAATTAAAAATTATAAATATATATCATATTATAGAATTTATCTTTAAAAAAAATTAATAAATAATTTTTTTTTTATTTATGTAATTATTTAATTTCATTATCAACAACAATATTTATCTATCTACTTTTATATATAAGTAATTGACGATGACATGAGTAGTTGATCATAATTATTCATAATGACATCTTAGTATTAAAATAAAAATATATAAAGCGATTTTTTTAAAAAATATTTTAGTAAAATATTATTTTAAAATTAAGTAAAAAATCAATTTAACTATATTTTAATCGAACATATTTTAAACTCAAAATTAATTTTTTAAATAAATAATTCACAAAATAAATCCTAAACAATTATTCATATATTTACATCCTTTTAAATTATTTTTGTATAATAAATTGATCATTTAAGTTTTTTTATAACAAATTGGTCATTTAGATTCATTTCAAATTTTTTCCGTGTTTAGAACATTTAGAGATTTCTCATTGCACTTCATCATTTTCACAACCATTCAAAATAATTATGTAACAACCCGTATAATATATATCTAGAATAATATCATACAAGTGTTAAATTTTGGTACTGTCACAACATAAGTGCCTAATGGCATCAATATATATATACATGTCCAAACTAAAACATCAATGGAACATGTTATACAATAATGCCTAAACAATAAAAATCTAAGAACTATGTACAATATCTTCATTGCACACAACTCCACAGCGGAAGATCATAATGAACAGCGACCCTTGAAACATCCATAATAGTTTCTCTTAGATCCAACCTGTAAAGAATACCTGAAAAATAACAACAATGATGGGATGAGATAATAATCTCAGTGAGTTCTCCTATCCTATGGGTCCACTCGGCTCTACAGGGTTTCTAATCAATATTCATCTCATAACCAACTCAAGTCAACAAGGGAATGAAGACTTGAGCGATGGGGAAACTATCTCGCAATTGTATGGCAACATGCATCTGAGTTCTCATAACTCAACCACGATCATTATTCAGATCACGAAACATCAATTCCCGATCAGACTTACGTCTAAGCCGGCCTCGGTTCATGCATTGCTCGTATGATTCGACTTTCGCGGTGGATATCAGGTTCCCCTATGGGAATCTAACCCACTTTTAAGAACCATCACCCATATGGGACTCTAACCCACTTTGAGTATCTTTCACCGTATGGGACTCTAACCCACATAGGTGTCCACCTTCCCCCATGTCCGCCATGGTTGGGGCTCAAACCCATTTGAGGCTCGAATCATTGGTCCCACATCCCAATGCTTACTCATCTAAGCATACCACAAGAGATGTGTACCACCACAGAAAACACACATTCTGAATACATGATCGGTTCCACAAAACATTGGTTCCACGAACCATAACAAATTCATAAATCACAGGTGACTTCATTCACCATAATACACAAATAATAACATGGCATGTTCCATACAATGCGTCTCATTTTCAATCATGGCAATAATTCGTCCACGACCTCACATAAGCGTCGTACGAATGAATACCGTATTCTTATACATATATCACACATGTTCCATAACCTAGATTGTCTTTCTAAGTTATTAATCAAATTATTCTTCTAGGTTTCCTCACTCATCTTTGTAAGGTTTTTAATCATGTTATTTCACCTTCCACATAACAACAATATTAATTTTCATCATGATAAAATTCATGGCATTTATAAATCACATAATATTTATAACATGGAACAATAATAATAGCCCTTTACGTTATCTTTCTAACGCATCCGGCCATGTCCAAAACGGAGGTATAATACTCAATTAATTCATTAATCTATCCTAATCAAGATTTAGGTTAATATTTATTCATTGCATAAGCATTCAACAACGACCTCTCTAGCCTAGTGGTAAGGCATGTACAGTTCAAAGGAGGTCCTGGGTTTGAATCCCACTGGTGACAAACTCTGCACAAACAGAAGATTTAATTCTGTTTCAGTGTTAACCGGTTAACCTATACCGTTAACCGGTTAACCACTCACGAATTTGCCCAGAAAGTGAATTTTGCTGCGCGTTAACCGGTTACCTCATACCGTTAACCGGTTAACACTGTAAAAAAAAAGGAAAAAAAGGAAAATTCCAATTTCCATGAATTCTCTCAGTAACTCCTTTCCTTAAATAACTCCTCTTTTATTTTCCTTTCCATATACCATTTTTGCCTACAATTTTCACATAACATGATTTTTCCACAACAATCAACATGATATCAACACATAGCACGGATAGGGAGTATGAACACAACAAGTTTATCACAAATTCACACAAACCCTAACCCCACAAATATAGATTATTTTCCCCCAAAGGCTAAAACTATCTAAGAACTCACCTAGTAGAAGAAGATGAAGTTGGTGATGATGAAGATGAGATGATGAAGATGATTTCCATCTTCTTCCTTCCTCTTCTTCCTCTTCCTCCTTTCTTCTTTTCTTCTTTCTTCTTCTTTTCCCTTTTCTGATAACTCTCTCCTTCTTCTTATCTCTTCCTGCCTGAGATTCTTCATGTCAAGTCTTTTCTTGACAACCAGTGTTCATCAAAGACCTTAGTTACCTTAGATTTTTTCTTGGACTTGAGATTGCAAGATCAGAGGAAGGCACGTTATCAATCAAAGAAAATTTACCCTTGAAATCCTTCAGGAAGTCTTTATTGATTGATTTTTATATGATTTTGATTATATGGTTGACCTTCCTATTAAGCTGTTTTTAAAATTGTTAAAAACTATTTTTAGATTTGCTGTTTTCAAAAGCAAAAAAGTAGAATAGGTAATACATATTTTGTTTTTTACTTTTTCAAATTTCAACTATAATTGAAAATAAAAACACTATTTCCATATGATTTTGTAATATTTTACAAATCATTTATAAATTCAATAATTAAATACTAAAGCATGTGGATGATTATTGTTCATCAATACACTGCAAACTAATTTCAAATTTAGTTTAGTATTGATAAAGTAAAATATCATTCAACATTATTTATAAAATAATTAATCACATTTTAATCCATTATTGTCAATTAATTTCTTTAATTATTATTTAAATACATAATTTCTTGCTTATAAGTGTGTAAATCCATTTATGTTATGTATTTATGTTTTTTTGATAATATAAAATAATTGGGTTAAAATTAGTTTTTCATTTAAATATTTATTAAATTAATATAATTTATTTTTTACAAATATTTTTTATTTATTTTTATACTCAAGTTTTACTAATAAATTTTAAATTTATTTTTCCATATAAAGTATTTAATTTTTATGCATCATACGGAAAAGAAAATATATTTAAAATTAATAAGGGGATACAAGTTTGAATTAAGCAAGCAAACAATGGTATTCAAAAATCTCTCAAACACGTCTTACTTTGGGATATACATTCATAAGATGACCATTCCTTCTGCATAAAGTCTGATAACATTTCCTTTACAACACTTTTGGTTTATATAGATGACATAGTTCTTGCAGGCAATTGCCTACCTGAGATTCTTATGTCAGTCTTTTCTTGACAACCAGTGTTTCATCAAAGACCTTAGTTACCTTAGATTTTTTCTTGGACTTGAGATTGCAAGATCAGAGGAAGGCATCGTTATCAATCAAAGAAAATGTACCCTTGAACTCCTCAGGAAGTCTTTTATTGATTGATTTTTATATGATTTTGATATATGGTTGACCTTCCTATTAAGCTAGTTTTTAAAATTGTAAAAACTATTTTTAGATTTGCTGTTTTCAAAAGCAAAAAAGTAGAATAGGTAATACATGTTTTTGTTTTTTACTTTTCAAATTTAAACTAAAATTCAGAACAAAAACACTATTTCCATATGATTTTGTAATATTTTACAACTCATTTATAAAAGTCAACTAATCAAATACTAAAGCATGTGGCTGATTATTATTCATCAATTAATTTCCTTTGATTATTATTTAAAGACATAATTTCTTGCTTATAAGGATGTAAATCCATTTATGTTATATATTTAAGTTTTTTTGATAATATAAAATAATTGGGTTAAAATTAGTTTTTCATTCAAATATTTATTAAATTAATATAATTATTTTTTTAAAATATTTTTTATTTATTTTTATACTCAAGTTTTACTAATAAATTTTTAATTTATTTTTCTATATAAAAGTATTTAATTTTTATGCATCATACGGAAAGAAAATATATTTAAATTAAGGGGATACAAGTTTTAATTAAGCAAGCAAACAATGGTATTCAAAAATCTCTCAAACACTTCTTACTTTGGGATATACAATTATAAGATGACCATTCCTTCTGCATAAAGTCTGATAACATTTCCTTTACAACACTTTTGGTTTATATAAATGACATAGTGCTTGCAGGCAATTACCTACCTGAGATTCTTCATGTCAATTCTTCATGTCAAGTCTTTTCTTGACAACCAGTGTTTCATCAAAGACCTTAGTTACCTTAGATTTTTTCTTGGACTTGAGATTGCAAGATCAGAGGAAGGCATCATTATCAATCAAAGAAAATATACCTTTGAACTCCTTCCGGAAGTCTTTTATTGATTGATTTTTATATGATTTTGATTATATGGTTGACCTTCCTATTAATCCAGTTTTTAGAAATTGTAAAAACTATTTTTAGATTTGCTGTTTTCAAAAGCAAAAAAGTAGAATAGGTAATACATGTTTTTGTTTTTTATTTTTCAAATTTTAAACTAAAATTCGGAACAAAAACACTATTTCCATATGATTTTGTAATATTTTACAACTCATTTATAAAAGTCAACTAATTAAATACTAAAGCATGTGGATGATTATTGTTCATCAATACACTGCAAATAATTTAAATTTTAGTTTAGTATTTGATATAGTAAAATATCATTCAACTTATTTATAAAATAATTAATCACATTAATCCATTTATTGTCAATTAATTTCATTTAATTATTATTTCAATACATAATTTCTTGCTTATAAGTATGTAAATCAATTTATGTTATGTATTTCGTTTTTTGTTTGATAATATAAAGAAACTGGGTTAAAATTAATTTTTTCATTCAAATATGTATTAAATTAATATAGTGTTTTTTAGAAATATCTGATAACATTTCCTTTACAAACACTTTTGGTTTATATAGATGACATAGTGCTTGCAGGTAATTGCCTGCCTGAGATTCTTCATGTCAAGTCTTTTCTTGACAACCAGTGTTTCATCAAAGACCTTAGTTACCTTAGATTTTTTCTTGGACTTGAGATTGCAAGATCAGAGGAAGGCATCGTTATCAATCAAAGAAAATGTACCCTTGAACTCCTTCAGGAAGTCTTTTATTGATTGATTTTTATATGATTTTGATTATATGGTTGACCTTCCTATTAAGCTAGTTTTTAAAAATTGTAAAAACTATTTTTAGATTTGCTGTTTTCAAAAGCAAAAAAGTAGAATAGGTAATACATATTTTGTTTTTTACTTTTCAAATTTTAAACTATAATTGAAAATAAAAACACTATTTCCATATGATTTTGTAATATTTTACAAATCATTTATAAAATTCAACTAATTAAATACTAAAGCATGTGGATGATTATTGTTCATCAATACACTGCAAATAATTTCAAATTTAGTTTAGTATTTGATAAAGTAAAATATCATTCAACTTATTTATAAAATAATTAATCACATTAATCCATTTATTGTCAATTAATTTCATTTAATTATTATTTAAATACATAATTTCTTGCTTATAAGTGTGTAAATCCATTTATGTTATGTATTTATGTTTTTTTGATAATATAAAATAATTGGGTTAAAATTAGTTTTTCATTTAAATATTTATTAAATTAATATAATTTATTTTTTACAAATATTTTTTATTTATTTTTATACTCAAGTTTTACTAATAAATTTTAAATTTATTTTTCCATATAAAAGTATTTAATTTTTATGCATCATACGGAAAGAAAATATATTTAAATTAAGGGGATACAAGTTTGAATTAAGCAAGCAAACAAATTTGGTATTCAAAAATCTCTCAAACACGTCTTACTTTGGGATATACATTCATAAGATGACCATTCCTTCTGCATAAAGTCTGATAACATTTCCTTTACAACACTTTTGGTTTATATAGATGACATAGTTCTTGCAGGCAATTGCCTACCTGAGATTCTTCATGTCAAGTCTTTTCTTGACAACCAGTGTTTCATCAAAGACCTTAGTTACCTTAGATTTTTTCTTGGACTTGAGATTGCAAGATCAGAGGAAGGCATCGTTATCAATCAAAGAAAATGTACCATTGAACTCCTTCAGGAAGTCTTTTATTGATTGATTTTTATATGATTTTGATTATATGGTTGACCTTCCTATTAAGCTAGTTTTTAAAAATTGTAAAAACTATTTTTAGATTTGCTGTTTTCAAAAGCAAAAAAGTAGAATAGGTAATACATATTTTTGTTTTTTACTTTTCAAATTTTAAACTATAATTGAAAATAAAAACACTATTTCCATATGATTTTGTAATATTTTACAAATCATTTATAAAATTCAACTAATTAAATACTAAACCATGTGGATGATTATTGTTCATCAATACACTGCAAATAATTTCAAATTTAGTTTAGTATTTGATAAAGTAAAATATCATTCAACTTATTTATAAAATAATTAATCACATTAATCCATTTATTGTCAATTAATTTCATTTAATTATTATTTAAATACATAATTTCTTGCTTATAAGTGTGTAAATCCATTTATGTTATGTATTTATGTTTTTTTGATAATATAAAATAATTGGGTTAAAATTAGTTTTTCATTTAAATATTTATTAAATTAATATAATTTATTTTTTACAAATATTTTTTATTTATTTTTATACTCAAGTTTTACTAATAAATTTTAAATTTATTTTTCCATATAAAAGTATTTAATTTTTATGCATCATACGGAAAGAAAATATATTTAAATTAAGGGGATACAAGTTTGAATTAAGCAAGCAAACAATGGTATTCAAAAATCTCTCAAACACGTCTTACTTTGGGATATACATTCATAAGATGACCATTCCTTCTGCATAAAGTCTGATAACATTTCCTTTACAACACTTTTGGTTTATATAGATGACATAGTTCTTGCAGGCAATTGCCTACCTGAGATTCTTCATGTCAAGTCTTTTCTTGACAACCAGTGTTTCATCAAAGACCTTAGTTACCTTAGATTTTTTCTTGGACTTGAGATTGCAAGATCAGAGGAAGGCATCGTTATCAATCAAAGAAAATGTACCCTTGAACTCCTTCAGGAAGTCTTTTATTGATTGATTTTTATATGATTTTGATTATATGGTTGACCTTCCTATTAAGCTAGTTTTTAAAAATTGTAAAAACTATTTTTAGATTTGCTGTTTTCAAAAGCAAAAAAGTAGAATAGGTAATACATATTTTTGTTTTTTACTTTTCAAATTTTAAACTATAATTGAAAATAAAAACACTATTTCCATATGATTTTGTAATATTTTACAAATCATTTATAAAATTCAACTAATTAACAACTAAAGCATGTGGATGATTATTGTTCATCAATACACTGCAAATAATTTCAAATTTAGTTTATTATTTGATAAAGTAAAATATCATTCAACTTATTTATAAAATAATTAATCACATTAATCCATTTATTGTCAATTAATTTCATTTAATTATTATTTAAATACATAATTTCTTGCTTATAAGTGTGTAAATCCATTTATGTTATGTATTTATGTTTTTTTGATAATATAAAATAATTGGGTTAAAATTAGTTTTTCATTTAAATATTTATTAAATTAATATAATTTATTTTTTACAAATATTTTTTATTTATTTTTATACTCAAGTTTTACTAATAAATTTTAAATTTATTTTTCCATATAAAAGTATTTAATTTTTATGCATCATACGGAAAGAAAATATATTTAAATTAAGGGGATACAAGTTTGAATTAAGCAAGCAAACAATGGTATTCAAAAATCTCTCAAACACGTCTTACTTTGGGATATACATTCATAAGATGACCATTCCTTCTGCATAAAGTCTGATAACATTTCCTTTACAACACTTTTGGTTTATATAGATGACATAGTTCTTGCAGGCAATTGCCTACCTGAGATTCTTCATGTCAAGTCTTTTCTTGACAACCAGTGTTTCATCAAAGACCTTAGTTACCTTAGATTTTTTCTTGGACTTGAGATTGCAAGATCAGAGGAAGGCATCGTTATCAATCAAAGAAAATGTACCCTTGAACTCCTTCAGGAAGTCTTTTATTGATTGATTTTTATATGATTTTGATTATATGGTTGACCTTCCTATTAAGCTAGTTTTTAAAAATTGTAAAAAAAACTATTTTTAGATTTGCTGTTTTCAAAAGCAAAAAAGTAGAATAGGTAATACATATTTTTGTTTTTTACTTTTCAAATTTTAAACTATAATTGAAAATAAAAACACTATTTCCATATGATTTTGTAATATTTTACAAATCATTTATAAAATTCAACTAATTAAATACTAAACCATGTGGATGATTATTGTTCATCAATACACTGCAAATAATTTCAAATTTAGTTTAGTATTTGATAAAGTAAAATATAATTCAACTTATTTATAAAATAATTAATCACATTAATCCATTTATTGTCAATTAATTTCATTTAATTATTATTTAAATACATAATTTCTTGCTTATAAGTGTGTAAATCCATTTATGTTATGTATTTATGTTTTTTTGATAATATAAAATAATTGGGTTAAAATTAGTTTTTCATTTAAATATTTATTAAATTAATATAATTTATTTTTTACAATATTTTTTATTTATTTTTATACTCAAGTTTTACTAATAAATTTTAAATTTATTTTTCCATATAAAAGTATTTAATTTTTATGCATCATACGGAAAGAAAATATATTTAAATTAAGGGGATACAAGTTTGAATTAAGCAAGCAAACAATGGTATTCAAAAATCTCTCAAACACGTCTTACTTTGGGATATACATTCATAAGATGACCATTCCTTCTGCATAAAGTCTGATAACATTTCCTTTACAACACTTTTGGTTTATATAGATGACATAGTTCTTGCAGGCAATTGCCTACCTGAGATTCTTCATGTCAAGTCTTTTCTTGACAACCAGTGTTTCATCAAAGACCTTAGTTACCTTAGATTTTTTCTTGGACTTGAGATTGCAAGATCAGAGGAAGGCATCGTTATCAATCAAAGAAAATGTACCCTTGAACTCCTTCAGGAAGTCTTTTATTGATTGATTTTTTATGATTTTGATTATATGGTTGACCTTCCTATTAAGCTAGTTTTTAAAATTGTAAAAACTATTTTTAGATTTGCTGTTTTCAAAAGCAAAAAAGTAGAATAGGTAATACATATTTTTGTTTTTTACTTTTCAAATTTTAAACTATAATTGAAAATAAAAACACTATTTCCATATGATTTTGTAATATTTTACAAATCATTTATAAAATTCAACTAATTAAATACTAAAGCATGTGGATGATTATTGTTCATCAATACACTGCAAATAATTTCAAATTTAGTTTAGTATTTGATAAAGTAAAATATCATTCAACTTATTTATAAAATAATTAATCACATTAATCCATTTATTGTCAATTAATTTCATTTAATTATTATTTAAATACATAATTTCTTGCTTATAAGTGTGTAAATCCATTTATGTTATGTATTTATGTTTTTTTGATAATATAAAATAATTGGGTTAAAATTAGTTTTTCATTTAAATATTTATTAAATTAATATAATTTATTTTTTACAAATATTTTTATTCATTTTTATACTCAAGTTTTACTAATAAATTTTAAATTTATTTTTCCATATAAAAGTATTTAATTTTTATGCATCATACGGAAAGAAAATATATTTAAATTAAGGGGATACAAGTTTGAATTAAGCAAGCAAACAATGGTATTCAAAAATCTCTCAAACACGTCTTACTTTGGGATATACATTCATAAGATGACCATTCCTTCTGCATAAAGTCTGATAACATTTCCTTTACAACACTTTTGGTTTATATAGATGACATAGTTCTTGCAGGCAATTGCCTACCTGAGATTCTTCATGTCAAGTCTTTTCTTGACAACCAGTGTTTCATCAAAGACCTTAGTTACCTTAGATTTTTTCTTGGACTTGAGATTGCAAGATCAGAGGAAGGCATCGTTATCAATCAAAGAAAATGTACCCTTGAACTCCTTCAGGAAGTCTTTTATTGATTGATTTTTATATGATTTTGATTATATGGTTGACCTTCCTATTAAGCTAGTTTTTAAAAATTGTAAAAACTATTTTTAGATTTGCTGTTTTCAAAAGCAAAAAAGTAGAATAGGTAATACATATTTTTGTTTTTTACTTTTCAAATTTTAAACTATAATTGAAAATAAAAACACTATTTCCATATGATTTTGTAATATTTTACAAATCATTTATAAAATTCAACTAATTAAATACTAAAGCATGTGGATGATTATTGTTCATCAATACACTGCAAATAATTTCAAATTTAGTTTAGTATTTGATAAAGTAAAATATAATTCAACTTATTTATAAAATAATTAATCACATTAATCCATTTATTGTCAATTAATTTCATTTAATTATTATTTAAATACATAATTTCTTGCTTATAAGTGTGTAAATCCATTTATGTTATGTATTTATGTTTTTTTGATAATATAAAATAATTGGGTTTAAAATTAGTTTTTCATTTAAATATTTATTAAATTAATATAATTTATTTTTTACAAATATTTTTTATTCATTTTATACTCAAGTTTTACTAATAAATTTTAAATTTATTTTTCCATATAAAAGTATTTAATTTTTATGCATCATACGGAAAGAAAATATATTTAAATTAAGGGGATACAAGTTTGAATTAAGCAAGCAAACAATGGTATTCAAAAATCTCTCAAACACGTCTTACTTTGGGATATACATTCATAAGATGACCATTCCTTCTGCATAAAGTCTGATAACATTTCCTTTACAACACTTTTGGTTTATATAGATGACATAGTTCTTGCAGGCAATTGCCTACCTGAGATTCTTCATGTCAAGTCTTTTCTTGACAACCAGTGTTTCATCAAAGACCTTAGTTACCTTAGATTTTTTCTTGGACTTGAGATTGCAAGATCAGAGGAAGGCATCGTTATCAATCAAAGAAAATGTACCCTTGAACTCCTTCAGGAAGTCTTTTATTGATTGATTTTTATATGATTTTGATTATATGGTTGACCTTCCTATTAAGCTAGTTTTTAAAAATTGTAAAAACTATTTTTAGATTTGCTGTTTTCAAAAGCAAAAAAGTAGAATAGGTAATACATATTTTGTTTTTTACTTTTCAAATTTTAAACTATAATTGAAAATAAAAACACTATTTCCATATGATTTTGTAATATTTTACAAATCATTTATAAAATTCAACTAATTAAATACTAAAGCATGTGCATGATTATTGTTCATCAATACACTGCAAATAATTTCAAATTTAGTTTAGTATTTGATAAAGTAAAATATCATTCAACTTATTTATAAAATAATTAATCACATTAATCCATTTATTGTCAATTAATTTCATTTAATTATTATTTAAATACATAATTTCTTGCTTATAAGTGTGTAAATCCATTTATGTTATGTATTTATGTTTTTTTGATAATATAAAATAATTGGGTTAAAATTAGTTTTTCATTTAAATATTTATTAAATTAATATAATTTATTTTTTACAATATTTTTTATTTATTTTTATACTCAAGTTTTACTAATAAATTTTAAATTTATTTTTCCATATAAAAGTATTTAATTTTTATGCATCATACGGAAAGAAAATATATTTAAATTAAGGGGATACAAGTTTGAATTAAGCAAGCAAACAATGGTATTCAAAAATCTCTCAAACACGTCTTACTTTGGGATATACATTCATAAGATGACCATTCCTTCTGCATAAAGTCTGATAACATTTCCTTTACAACACTTTTGGTTTATATAGATGACATAGTTCTTGCAGGCAATTGCCTACCTGAGATTCTTCATGTCAAGTCTTTTCTTGACAACCAGTGTTTCATCAAAGACCTTAGTTACCTTAGATTTTTTCTTGGACTTGAGATTGCAAGATCAGAGGAAGGCATCGTTATCAATCAAAGAAAATGTACCCTTGAACTCCTTCAGGAAGTCTTTTATTGATTGATTTTTATATGATTTTGATTATATGGTTGACCTTCCTATTAAGCTAGTTTTTAAAAATTGTAAAAACTATTTTTAGATTTGCTGTTTTCAAAAGCAAAAAAGTAGAATAGGTAATACATATTTTTGTTTTTTACTTTTCAAATTTTAAACTATAATTGAAAATAAAAACACTATTTCCATATGATTTTGTAATATTTTACAAATCATTTATAAAATTCAACTAATTAAATACTAAAGCATGTGGATGATTATTGTTCATCAATACACTGCAAATAATTTCAAATTTAGTTTATTATTTGATAAAGTAAAATATCATTCAACTTATTTATAAAATAATTAATCACATTAATCCATTTATTGTCAATTAATTTCATTTAATTATTATTTAAATACATAATTTCTTGCTTATAAGTGTGTAAATCCATTTATGTTATGTATTTATGTTTTTTGATAATATAAAATAATTGGGTTAAAATTAGTTTTTCATTTAAATATTTATTAAATTAATATAATTTATTTTTTACAAATATTTTTTATTTATTTTTATACTCAAGTTTTACTAATAAATTTTAAATTTATTTTTCCATATAAAAGTATTTAATTTTTATGCATCATACGGAAAGAAAATATATTTAAATTAAGGGGATACAAGTTTGAATTAAGCAAGCAAACAATGGTATTCAAAAATCTCTCAAACACGTCTTACTTTGGGATATACATTCATAAGATGACCATTCCTTCTGCATAAAGTCTGATAACATTTCCTTTACAACACTTTTGGTTTATATAGATGACATAGTTCTTGCAGGCAATTGCCTACCTGAGATTCTTCATGTCAAGTCTTTTCTTGACAACCAGTGTTTCATCAAAGACCTTAGTTACCTTAGATTTTTTCTTGGACTTGAGATTGCAAGATCAGAGGAAGGCATCGTTATCAATCAAAGAAAATGTACCCTTGAACTCCTTCAGGAAGTCTTTTATTGATTGATTTTTATATGATTTTGATTATATGGTTGACCTTCCTATTAAGCTAGTTTTTAAAAATTGTAAAAACTATTTTTAGATTTGCTGTTTTCAAAAGCAAAAAAGTAGAATAGGTAATACATATTTTTGTTTTTTACTTTTCAAATTTTAAACTATAATTGAAAATAAAAACACTATTTCCATATGATTTTGTAATATTTTACAAATCATTTATAAAATTCAACTAATTAAATACTAAAGCATGTGGATGATTATTGTTCATCAATACACTGCAAATAATTTCAAATTTAGTTTATTATTTGATAAAGTAAAATATCATTCAACTTATTTATAAAATAATTAATCACATTAATCCATTTATTGTCAATTAATTTCATTTAATTATTATTTAAATACATAATTTCTTGCTTATAAGTGTGTAAATCCATTTATGTTATGTATTTATGTTTTTTTGATAATATAAAATAATTGGTAATTGGGTTAAAATTAGTTTTTCATTTAAATATTTATTAAATTAATATAATTTATTTTTTACAAATATTTTTTATTTATTTTTATACTCAAGTTTTACTAATAAATTTTAAATTTATTTTTCCATATAAAAGTATTTAATTTTTATGCATCATACGGAAAGAAAATATATTTAAATTAAGGGGATACAAGTTTGAATTAAGCAAGCAAACAATGGTATTCAAAAATCTCTCAAACACGTCTTACTTTGGGATATACATTCATAAGATGACCATTCCTTCTGCATAAAGTCTGATAACATTTCCTTTACAACACTTTTGGTTTATATAGATGACATAGTTCTTGCAGGCAATTGCCTACCTGAGATTCTTCATGTCAAGTCTTTTCTTGACAACCAGTGTTTCATCAAAGACCTTAGTTACCTTAGATTTTTTCTTGGACTTGAGATTGCAAGATCAGAGGAAGGCATCGTTATCAATCAAAGAAAATGTACCCTTGAACTCCTTCAGGAAGTCTTTTATTGATTGATTTTTATATGATTTTGATTATATGGTTGACCTTCCTATTAAGCTAGTTTTTAAAAATTGTAAAAACTATTTTTAGATTTGCTGTTTTCAAAAGCAAAAAAGTAGAATAGGTAATACATATTTTTGTTTTTTACTTTTCAAATTTTAAACTATAATTGAAAATAAAAACACTATTTCCATATGATTTTGTAATATTTTACAAATCATTTATAAAATTCAACTAATTAAATACTAAAGCATGTGGATGATTATTGTTCATCAATACACTGCAAATAATTTCAAATTTAGTTTATTATTTGATAAAGTAAAATATCATTCAACTTATTTATAAAATAATTAATCACATTAATCGATTTATTGTCAATTAATTTCATTTAATTATTATTTAAATACATAATTTCTTGCTTATAAGTGTGTAAATCCATTTATGTTATGTATTTATGTTTTTTTGATAATATAAAATAATTGGGTTAAAATTAGTTTTTCATTTAAATATTTATTAAATTAATATAATTTATTTTTTACAAATATTTTTTATTTATTTTTATACTCAAGTTTTACTAATAAATTTTAAATTTATTTTTCCATATAAAAGTATTTAATTTTTATGCATCATACGGAAAGAAAATATATTTAAATTAAGGGGATACAAGTTTGAATTAAGCAAGCAAACAATGGTATTCAAAAATCTCTCAAACACGTCTTACTTTGGGATATACATTCATAAGATGACCATTCCTTCTGCATAAAGTCTGATAACATTTCCTTTACAACACTTTTGGTTTATATAGATGACATAGTTCTTGCAGGCAATTGCCTACCTGAGATTCTTCATGTCAAGTCTTTTCTTGACAACCAGTGTTTCATCAAAGACCTTAGTTACCTTAGATTTTTTCTTGGACTTGAGATTGCAAGATCAGAGGAAGGCATCGTTATCAATCAAAGAAAATGTACCCTTGAACTCCTTCAGGAAGTCTTTTATTGATTGATTTTTATATGATTTTGATTATATGGTTGACCTTCCTATTAAGCTAGTTTTTAAAAATTGTAAAAACTATTTTAGATTTGCTGTTTTCAAAAGCAAAAAAGTAGAATAGGTAATACATATTTTTGTTTTTACTTTTCAAATTTTAAACTATAATTGAAAATAAAAACACTATTTCCATATGATTTTGTAATATTTTACAAATCATTTATAAAATTCAACTAATTAAATACTAAAGCATGTGGATGATTATTGTTCATCAATACACTGCAAATAATTTCAAATTTAGTTTATTATTTGATAAAGTAAAATATCATTCAACTTATTTATAAAATAATTAATCACATTAATCCATTTATTGTCAATTAATTTCATTTAATTATTATTTAAATACATAATTTCTTGCTTATAAGTGTGTAAATCCATTTATGTTATGTATTTATGTTTTTTTGATAATATAAAATAATTGGGTTAAAATTAGTTTTTCATTTAAATATTTATTAAATTAATATAATTTATTTTTTACAAATATTTTTTATTTATTTTTATACTCAAGTTTTACTAATAAATTTTAAATTTATTTTTCCATATAAAAGTATTTAATTTTATGCATCATACGGAAAGAAAATATATTTAAATTAAGGGGATACAAGTTTGAATTAAGCAAGCAAACAATGGTATTCAAAAATCTCTCAAACACGTCTTACTTTGGGATATACATTCATAAGATGACCATTCCTTCTGCATAAAGTCTGATAACATTTCCTTTACAACACTTTTGGTTTATATAGATGACATAGTTCTTGCAGGCAATTGCCTACCTGAGATTCTTCATGTCAAGTCTTTTCTTGACAACCAGTGTTTCATCAAAGACCTTAGTTACCTTAGATTTTTTCTTGGACTTGAGATTGCAAGATCAGAGGAAGGCATCGTTATCAATCAAAGAAAATGTACCCTTGAACTCCTTCAGGAAGTCTTTTATTGATTGATTTTTATATGATTTTGATTATATGGTTGACCTTCCTATTAAGCTAGTTTTTAAAATTGTAAAAACTATTTTTAGATTTGCTGTTTTCAAAAGCAAAAAAGTAGAATAGGTAATACATATTTTTGTTTTTTACTTTTCAAATTTTAAACTATAATTGAAAATAAAAACACTATTTCCATATGATTTTGTAATATTTTACAAATCATTTATAAAATTCAACTAATTAAATACTAAAGCATGTGGATGATTATTGTTCATCAATACACTGCAAATAATTTCAAATTTAGTTTATTATTTGATAAAGTAAAATATCATTCAACTTATTTATAAAATAATTAATCACATTAATCCATTTATTGTCAATTAATTTCATTTAATTATTATTTAAATACATAATTTCTTGCTTATAAGTGTGTAAATCCATTTATGTTATGTATTTATGTTTTTTTGATAATATAAAATAATTGGGTTAAAATTAGTTTTTCATTTAAATATTTATTAAATTAATATAATTTATTTTTTACAAATATTTTTTTATATTTTTATACTCAAGTTTTACTAATAAATTTTAAATTTATTTTTCCATATAAAAGTATTTAATTTTATGCATCATACGGAAAGAAAATATATTTAAATTAAGGGGATACAAGTTTGAATTAAGCAAGCAAACAATGGTATTCAAAAATCTCTCAAACACGTCTTACTTTGGGATATACATTCATAAGATGACCATTCCTTCTGCATAAAGTCTGATAACATTTCCTTTACAACACTTTTGGTTTATATAGATGACATAGTTCTTGCAGGCAATTGCCTACTTGAGATTCTTCATGTCAAGTCTTTTCTTGACAACCAGTGTTTCATCAAAGACCTTAGTTACCTTAGATTTTTTCTTGGACTTGAGATTGCAAGATCAGAGGAAGGCATCGTTATCAATCAAAGAAAATGTACCCTTGAACTCCTTCAGGAAGTCTTTTATTGATTGATTTTTATATGATTTTGATTATATGGTTGACCTTCCTATTAAGCTAGTTTTTAAAAATTGTAAAAACTATTTTTAGATTTGCTGTTTTCAAAAGCAAAAAAGTAGAATAGGTAATACATATTTTGTTTTTTACTTTTCAAATTTTAAACTATAATTGAAAATAAAAACACTATTTCCATATGATTTTGTAATATTTTACAAATCATTTATAAAATTCAACTAATTAAATACTAAAGCATGTGGATGATTATTGTTCATCAATACACTGCAAATAATTTCAAATTTAGTTTAGTATTTGATAAAGTAAAATATCATTCAACTTATTTATAAAATAATTAATCACATTAATCGATTTATTGTCAATTAATTTCATTTAATTATTATTTAAATACATAATTTCTTGCTTATAAGTGTGTAAATCCATTTATGTTATGTATTTATGTTTTTTTGATAATATAAAATAATTGGGTTAAAATTAGTTTTTCATTTAAATATTTATTAAATTAATATAATTTATTTTTTACAAATTTTTTTTATTTATTTTTATACTCAAGTTTTACTAATAAATTTTAAATTTATTTTTCCATATAAAAGTATTTAATTTTTATGCATCATACGGAAAGAAAATATATTTAAATTAAGGGGATACAAGTTTGAATTAAGCAAGCAAACAATGGTATTCAAAAATCTCTCAAACACGTCTTACTTTGGGATATACATTCATAAGATGACCATTCCTTCTGCATAAAGTCTGATAACATTTCCTTTACAACACTTTTGGTTTATATAGATGACATAGTTCTTGCAGGCAATTGCCTACCTGAGATTCTTCATGTCAAGTCTTTTCTTGACAACCAGTGTTTCATCAAAGACCTTAGTTACCTTAGATTTTTTCTTGGACTTGAGATTGCAAGATCAGAGGAAGGCATCGTTATCAATCAAAGAAAATGTACCCTTGAACTCCTTCAGGAAGTCTTTTATTGATTGATTTTTATATGATTTGATTATATGGTTGACCTTCCTATTAAGCTAGTTTTTAAAAATTGTAAAAACTATTTTTAGATTTGCTGTTTTCAAAAGCAAAAAAGTAGAATAGGTAATACATATTTTTGTTTTTTACTTTTCAAATTTTAAACTATAATTGAAAATAAAAACACTATTTCCATATGATTTTGTAATATTTTACAAATCATTTATAAAATTCAACTAATTAAATACTAAAGCATGTGGATGATTATTGTTCATCAATACACTGCAAATAATTTCAAATTTAGTTTAGTATTTGATAAAGTAAAATATCATTCAACTTATTTATAAAATAATTAATCACATTAATCCATTTATTGTCAATTAATTTCATTTAATTATTATTTAAATACATAATTTCTTGCTTATAAGTGTGTAAATCCATTTATGTTATGTATTTATGTTTTTTTGATAATATAAAATAATTGGGTTAAAATTAGTTTTTCATTTAAATATTTATTAAATTAATATAATTTATTTTTTACAAATATTTTTTATTTATTTTTATACTCAAGTTTTACTAATAAATTTTAAATTTATTTTTCCATATAAAAGTATTTAAGTGATTTGAGAGTGGTTTTAGGAGTTCTACGAGAAAAGAAGTTATTATAGGAAGTTCATTGAGGGATTTTCTAAGTTGGCGTTACCGTTGACGATGTTGACTAGAAAGGGGCAAGCGTTTGTTTGGGACTCAAAATGTGAAGAAGGTTTCCAAGAGTTAAAGAGAAGGTTGACTACTGCTCCTATTCTGATATTACTGAGTCCGTCGGAATCATTTGAAGTTTACTGTGATGCTTCATTGTTGGGTTTGGGTGGTGTGTTGATGCAGAATAAGCAGGTTATAGCTTATGCTTCGAGACAACTGAGGATTCATGAAAGGAACTACCCGACACATGATTTAGAGTTGGCAGCTGTGGTATTTGTTCTGAAGTTATGGAGGCATTACTTGTACGGGTCAAGATTTGAGGTTTTCAGTGACCATAAGAGTTTAAAGTATTTGTTTGATCAGAAAGAGCTGAATATGAGACAGAGGAGATGGTTAGAGTTTCTGAAGGATTATGACTTTGGTTTGAATTACCATCCGGGTAAAGCAAACGTAGTGGCTGATGCATTGAGTCGGAAATCATTGCATATGTCTATGTTAATGGTTAGAGAATGGGATTTAATTGAGCAGTTTAGAGACTTGAGTTTGGTGTGTGAGAGTACTCACAATAGTGTTAAATTGGGAATGTTGAAGTTAACGAGTGGTATTTTGGATGAGATTAGAGAGGGTCAGAAATCCGATATGCTTTTGATTGATAAGTTGACTTTAGTGAATCAAGGTCAAGGTGGTGAATTCAGAGTTGATGAGAATGGTGTTTTGAGATTTGGTAATCGGGTGTGTATTCCGGATGTTACCGAACTTAAGAAGAGTATTCTGGAGGAAGGACATCGTAGTGGCCTGAGTATTCATCCTGGAGCTACGAAGATGTATCATGATTTGAAAAAGTTATTTTGGTGGCCGGGAATGAAAAGAGAAATTGCGAGTTTTGTCTATTCCTGTTTGACTTGTCAGAAGTCAAAGATTGAGCATCAGAAGCCGTCTGGGCTAATGCAACCGTTGACTATTCCAGAGTGGAAGTGGGATAGTATCAGTATGGATTTTGTTTCTGGTTTACCGAGGACAAGTAAGAATTGTGAAGCTATTTGGGTGATTGTTGACAGATTGACAAAGTCGGCTCATTTCATTCCGATCAGAATGGATTATCCGTTAGAGAGATTAGCCGAGTTGTATATTGAGAAGATTGTAAGTTTGCATGGTATTCCGTCTAGTATTGTTTCGGACAGAGATCCTAGATTTACATCGAAGTTCTGGGAAGGTTTGCAGAGGGCTTTGGGAACTAAGCTGAGATTGAGTTCTGCATATCATCCGCAGACTGATGGTCAGACTGAGAGGACGATTCAGTCACTAGAGGATCTTTTGAGAGCTTGTGTTTTGGAAAAGGGAGGTGCTTGGGATTGTTATTTGCCTTTGATTGAGTTTACCTACAACAATAGTTTTCATTCGAGCATTGGTATGGCACCGTTTGAAGCTTTGTATGGTAGGAGATGTCAGACACCTTTATGTTGGTATGAGTCCGGTGAGAGCGCTGTGGTTGGACCGGAGATTGTTCAACAGACTACGGAAAAGATTAAGATGATTCAGGAGAAGATGAGAATTGCTCAGAGTCGTCAGAAGAGTTATCATGACAAGAGGAGGAAGTCACTTGAATTTCAAGAAGGAGATCATGTGTTTCTTCGTGTTACTCCGATAACTGGGGTTGGTCGAGCTTTGAAGTCAAAGAAGTTGACACCTCGATTTATTGGTCCTTATCAGATTTTGGAGAGGATAGGGGAAGTAGCCTATCGTATCGCTTTACCGCCGTCGCTTGCGAATTTGCATGAAGTTTTTCATGTGTCTCAGTTGAGGAGGTACATTCATGATCCGTCGCATGTAGTCCAAATAGATGATGTACAGGTGAGAGATAACCTGACTGTTGAAACATCACCTATGAGGATTGAGGATCGAGAGTTGAAGCAGTTGCGGGGTAAAGAGATTGCCTTGGTGAAGGTAGCTTGGGGAGGACCAGCAGGTGGCAATGTGACTTGGGAACTGGAGAGTAAGATGAAGGAGTCTTACCCAGAGTTGTTCGCTTGAGGTATGTTTTCGAGGACGAAAACTCTTTTAGTGGGGGAGAGTTGTAACACCCCGATAATAATATGGTAATTATTTAAATTAAGTTAATAATATATTTATTAATTTAATTAGATAATTGGATTATTATTATTATTATTTTGGAATTATTGAATTATTATTATTATTGGAATAATAATTATTTGAAAATATATATAAGCTGGAATAAGTAAAAAGAGTTCATTTTTGGAAAATAAGGTTTTCACGTGAAACTCAGAGAAGCGGCTGAAAGAGGCAGAGCAAGAGGAAGAACCAGAGAGCAAAGGTGGGAGAAGAGAAGAGCTTGGAGCTCAAAGATTTGCCGGATTAATCAGGTAAGGGGGGTTTATCGTCGTTTAATGGGTATTATGGGTTAGCATGTAATGGGTAGTGATAAACCGTTGAATTGACCCTAATTGGGATTGTCGAATGCTGAAAATTGAGATGGATATGTTGTGTAAAAACTGAAATTGAACCTGTAATTGAATGTGTTGTAATTTCCCTAACGTATAGCTTTTTACGGAATTGGAATCGGAGGTCCGGAAGTCCTCCAACGGCGGAAAATGCGGAGAATTCTGCATTCTGCTTTGTGTTAGCGCAGGAACTGCTGTTTTGTCTGCGTTAACCGTTAACCCAGGGTGTTAACCGGTTAACACTGTTGCGAATTGTGAAATTAGTGCTGTTTTGCCTGCGTTAACCGGTTAACCCAGGGCGTTAACCGGTTAACACTGTTGCGTTTTGCCAGAAAGTGTGTTTGTGCTGCGTTAACCGGTTAACCCAGGGCGTTAACCGGTTAACACTGTTGAAAAGTGAGAAAATTGACATTTTAATGTTGTGTACGTAATTGATGTTTGGCCTATGGTAGCGTATGATGTAATAGGGATTAATTCCCGCTATTTTGAGCAGTATAGGTATTAGTAGAGTGTGCTAATACTGTGGTTAATTATTTGACATGATATGATGTTGTGATACATGTTTTGATGATGTTTGATAGTATGCATAATGTTGTGAATGTACATGTTATGTATGCAATTGTGAATGGACTGTTGTATGGCTTAAAGTGTGAGCATATGTCCATTGTGGATTTTGTTGTTGATGTTGCATTGCTAGATGATTAGCATGCATATTGTGGCCTTTAGGGTGGTAGCTAATTCCCACGGTGAGGAATTAGTGAGTTAGTCATTTTGGACTGTTGTTGATGTTTGCATGCTAGGTGACTAGCGTGCATAGCATGGCCCATTTGGGGTGGTAGCTAATTCCCATGGTGAGGAATTAGTGAGTGAGTCACTAGGTCTCAAATGAGTGGGACTAGTGGGCTTGGTAGCCGTGCCTGGATTTGGACGGTGAGGTGAACTATATGTTCACAAAGAGTCGGTACCGCATGCATGGAGTCTCATTGCATAATTGATATATGGCGTATAATATGAATGGATGAATTCCAGTATTATACGTGTGTTGTGTGTCGTGTGTTGTGTGTTGTGTTGATGTTGAGCATGATTGAGTTGATATTGCTGTTACTGAATGTGTAATCTGATTTGGGTGATGAAACGTGTTATTTACTTAGCATTACATGATGTTTTATAATGCTTATTATATCGATTGAGGAACTCACCCTTACAACTATTTTTCAGGTAACGAGCAATGAGCTGAGTAGAAGTTAATGCTTGGAGTCTAGTGTAGTCTCCTTAGTGGGTCGTGCTCTGATAAATGTAACATCGGGATGGGATGTTTTTATTTTGTCGAATAATTTCACATGTAAAATGTTACATGTTTTACATGATTGATGAGATTTCTATCCGCTGCGTTTTATGCAAATGTTTATGTTTTGAATTAATAAAAGAGCATGACCGTTATACTGTTGAATGGTATGGAATAGTGTGTGCACCCTTAAATGGCATAGTTACTCTGATTTATATATGTTGTTTTAATTAAATAATTGGGGTATTTTAGAAGGGTGTTACAGGGTGTGTCTTAATGAACAAGTGCTTATATCACGTTCTAACGGTTGGCTTTTCTACTCTCGGCGGAGGCTTAAGCATTAGTTTGTGTACGCAATAGAAAGGATTAAGCAATGTTCTTTCTGAAAGATTTAAGTTGTTGATCGCACGGGGGCGGGAAATTATGCTTAATGTGTTTGGTATTCTGAAAGAAGAACGACAAAAGATTGAGCAATGTGGTGCACACCAATCGTTCAATTCTTTCGAGGAATAATAAGGTGAACACCTCCTCTTTCCTTTTTCGTTCAAATTATTATCGAAAGTTTATTTGCGGAAATCGAATATGAGCGGTAGTGAGGCGTGCGCCTCCCACTTGCTTATTCAATGAACAATGAGGCGTGCGCCTCCCACTTGCTAATTCAATGAACAATGAGGCGTGCACCATTCATAAAAGTCAACTAAAATTCAGAATAAAAACACTATTTCCATATAATTTTGAAATATTTTACAACTCATTTATAAAAGTCAACTAATTAAATACTAAAGCATGTGGATGATTATTGTTCATCAATACACTGCAAATAATTTAAATTTTAGTTTAGTATTTGATAAAGTAAAATATCATTCAACTTATTTATAAAATAATTAATCACATTAATCCATTTATTGTCAATTAATTTCATTTAATTATTATTTCAATACATAATTTCTTGCTTATAAGTATGTAAATCCATTTATGTTATATATTTCTGTTTTTTTGATAATATAAAATAACTGGCTTAAAATTAGTTTTTCATTCAAATATTTATTAAATTAATATAATTTCACTTTTAGAAATATCTGATTACATTTCCTTTACAACACTTTTGGTTTATATAGAAGACATAGTGCTTGCAGGCAATTGCCTACCTGAGATTTTTCATGTCAAGTCTTTTCTTGACAACCAGTGTTTCATCAAAGACCTTAGTTACCTTAGATTTTTTCTTGCAGTTGAGATTGCATAATCAGAGGAAGGCATCGTTATAAATCAAAGAAAATATACCCTTGAACTCCTTCCGGAAGTCTTTTATTGATTGATTTTTATATGATTTTGATTATATGGTTGACCTTACTATCAAGCTAGTTTTTAAAAATTGTAAAAACTATTTTTAGATTTGTTGTTTTCAAAAAAAAAAAGTAGAATAGGTAATACATGTTTTTGTTTTTTACTTTTCTAATTTTAAACTAAAATTCAGAACAAAAACACTATTTCCATATGATTTTGTAATATTTTACAACTCATTTATAAAAGTCAACTAATTAAATACTAAAGAATGTGGATGATTATTATTCATCAATTAATTTCATTTGATTATGATTTAAGTACATAATTTCATGCTTATAAGTATGTAAATCCATTTATGTTATGTATTTATGTTTTTGTGATAATATAAAATAACTGGGTTAAAATTAGTTTTTCATTCAAGTATTATTAAATAAATATAATTTCACTTTTAAAAATATTTTTAACTTATTTTTATACTCAAGTTTTACTAATATATTTTTAATTTATTTTTCTATATAAAGTATTTAATTTTATGCATGATACGGAAAGAAAATATATTTAAATTACAGGGATACAAGTTTGAATTAAGCAAGCAAACAATGGTATTCAAAAATCTTTCAAACACTTCTTACTTGGGATATACAATTATAAGATGACAATTCCTTCTGCATAAAGTCTGATAACATTTCCTTTACAACACTTTTGGTTTATATAGATGACATAGTGCTTGCAGGCAATTGCCTAACTGAGATTCTTTATGTCAAGTCTTTTCTTGACAACTAGTGTTTCATCAAAGACCTTAGTTACCTTAGATTTTTCTTGGACTTGAGATTGCAAGATCAGAGGAAGGCATCGTTATCAATCAAAGAAAATATACCCTTGAACTCCTTCCGAAAGTCTTTTATTGATTGATTTTTATATGATTTTGATTATATGGTTGACCTTACTATTAAGCTAGTTTTTAAAAATTGTAAAAACTATATTTAGATTTGCTGTTTCAAAAGCAAAAAAGTAGAATAGGTAATACATGTTTTTGTTTTTACTTTTTAAACTTTAAACTAAAATTCAGAACAAAAACACTATTTCCATATGATTTTGTAATATTTTACACCTCATTTATAAAAATTCAACTAATTAAATACTAAAGCATGTGGATGATTATTGTTCATCAATACACTGCAAATAATTTAAATTTAGTTTAGTATTTGATAAAGTAAAATATCATTCAATTATTTATAAATAATTAATCACATTATTCCATTTATTGTCAATTAATTTCATTTAATTATTATTAAATACATAATTTCTTGCTTATAAGTATGTAAATCCATTTATGTCATGTATTTATGTTTTGTGATAATATAAAATAACTGGGTTAAAATTAGTTTTTCATTCAAAATATTATTAAATAAATATAATTTCACTTTTAAAAATATTTTTTATTTTTTATACTCAAGTTTTACTAATAAATTTTTAATTTATTTTTCTATATAAAAGTATTAATTTTTATGCATCATAGGAAAAGAAAATATATTTAAATTAAGGGGATACAAGTTGAATTAAGCAAGCAAACAATGGTATTCAAAAATTCTCAAACACTTCTTACTTTGGGATATACAATTATAAGATAACCATTCCTTCTGCATAAAGTCTGATAACATTTCCTTTACAACACTTTGGTTTATATAGATGACATAGTGCTTTCAGGCAATTGCCTACCTGAGATTCTTCATGTCAAGTCTTTTCTTGACAACCAGTGTTTCATCAAAGACCTTAGTTACCTTAGATTTTTTCTTGGACTTGAGATTGCAAGATCAGAGGAATGCATCATTATCAATCAAAGAAAATATACCTTGAACTCCTTCCGGAAGTCTTTTAATGATTGATTTTTATATGATTTTGATTATATGGTTGACCTTACTATTAAGCTAGTTTTTAAAAATTGTAAAAACTATTTTTAGATTTGCTGTTTTCAAAAGCAAAAAAGTAGAATAGGTAATACATGTTTTTGTTTTTTACTTTTCAAATTTTAAACTAAAATTCAGAACAAAAACACTATTTCCATATAATTTTGTAATATTTTACAACTCATTTATAAAAGTCAACTAATTAAATACTAAAGCATGTGGATGATTATTGTTCATCAATACACTGCAAATAATTTAAATTTTAATTTAGTATTTGATAAAGTAAAATATCATTCAACTTATTTATAAAATAATTAATCACATTAATCCATTTATTGTGAATTAATTTCATTTAATTATTATTTCAAAACATAATTTCTTGCTTATAAGTATGTAAATCCATTTATGTTATGTATTTCTGTTTTTTTGATAATATAAGATAACTGGCTTTAAATTAGTTTTTCATTCAAATATTTATTAAACACTTTTGGTTTATATAGATGACATAGTGCTTGCAGGCAATTGCCTACCTGAGATTTTTCATGTCAACTCTTTTCTTGACAACCAGTGTTTCATCAAAGACCTTAGTTACCTTAGATTTTTTCTTGCACTTGAGATTGCAAGATCAGAGGAAGGCATCGTTATCAATCAAAGAAAATATACCCTTGAACTCCTTCCGGAAGTCATTTATTGATTGATTTTTATATGATTTTGATTATATGGTTGACCTTACTATCAAGCTAGTTTTTAAAAATTGTAAAAACTATTTTTAGATTTGCTGTTTTCAAAAGAAAAAGAGTAGAATAGGTAATACATGTTTTGGTTTTTACTTTTAAATTTTAAACTAAAATTCAGAACAAAAAACACTATTTCCATATGATTTTGTAATATTTTACAACTCATTTATAAAAGTCAACTAATTAAATACTAAAGCATGTGGATGATTATTATTCATCAATTAATTTCATTTGATTATGATTTAAGTACATAATTTCTTGCTTATAAGTATGTAAATCCATTTATGTTATGTATTTATGTTTTTTGTGATAATATAAAATAACTGGGTTAAAATTAGTTTTCCATTCAAGTATTTATTAAATAAATATAATTTCACTTTTAAAAATATTTTTAATTTATTTTTATACTCAAGTTTTACTAATAAATTTTTAATTTATTTTTCTATATAAAAGTATTTAATTTTTATGCATGATACGGAAAGAAAATATATTTAAATTACAGGGATACAAGTTTGAATTAAGCAAGCAAACAATGGTATTCAAAAATCTGTCACACACTTCTTACTTTGGGATATACAATTATAAGATGACAATTCCTTCTGCATAAAGTCTGATAACATTTCCTTTACAACACTTTTGGTTTATATAGATGACATAGTGCTTGCAGGCAATTGCCTACCTGAGATTCTTTATGTCAAGTCTTTTCTTGACAACCAGTGTTTCATCAAAGACCTTAGTTACCTTAGATTTTTTCTTGGACTTGAGATTGCAAGATCAGAGGAAGACATCGTTATTAATCAAAGAAAATATACCCTTGAACTTCTTCCGAAAGTCTTTTATTGATTGATTTTTATATGATTTTGATTATATGGTTGACCTTACTATTAAGCTAATTTTTAAAAATTGTAAAAACTATTTTTAGATTTGCTGTTTTCAAAAGCAAAAAAGAAGAATAGGTAATACATGTTTTTGTTTTTTACTTTTTAAATTTTAAACTAAAATTCAGAACAAAAACACTATTTCCATATGATTTTGTATTTTGTAACTCATTCATAAAAGTTAACTAATTAAATATTAAAGCATGTGGATGATTATTATTCATCAATTAATTTCATTTGATTATTAGTTAAGTGCATAATTTCTTGCTTATAAGTATGTAAATCCATCTATGTTATGTATTTATGTTTTTTGTGATAATATAAAATAACTGGGTTAAAATTAGTTTATCATTCAAATACTTATTAAATTAATATAATTTCACTTTTAAAAATATTTTTAATTTATTTTTATTCTCAAGTTTTACTAATATATTTTTAATTTATTTTTCTATATAAAAGTATTTAATTTTTATGCATGATACGGAAAGAAAATATATTTAAATTACGGGGATACAAGTTTCAATTAAGCAAGCAAAAAATGGTATTCAAAAATCTCTCAAACACTTCTTACTTTGGGATATATAATTATAAGATGACAATTCCTTCTGCATAAAGTCTGATAACATTTCCTTTACAACACTTTTGGTTTATATAGATGACATAGTGCTTGCAGGCAATTGCCTACCTGAGATTCTTTATGTCAAGTCTTTTCTAGACAACCAGTGTTTCATCAAAGACCTTAGTTACCTTAGATTTTTTCTTGGACTTGAGATTGCAAGATCAGAGGAAGGCATCATTATCAATCAAAGAAAATATACCCTTGAACTCCTTCCGGAAGTCTTTTATTGATTGATTTTTTTATATGATTTTGATTATATGGTTGACCTTACTATTAAGCTAGTTTTTAAAACTTGTAAAAACTATTTTTAGATTTGCTGTTTTCAAAAGCAAAAAAGTAGAATAGGTAATACAAGTTTTTGTTTTTTACTTTTCAAATTTTAAACTAAAATTCAAAACAAAAACACTATTTCCATATAATTTTGTAATATTTTACAACTCATTTATAAAAGTCAACTAATTAAATACTAAATCATGTGGATGATTATTGTTCATCAATACACTGCAAATAATTTAAATTTTAGTTTAGTATTTGATAAAGTAAAATATCATTCAACTTATTTATAAAATAATTAATCACATTAATCCATTTATTGTTAATTAATTTCATTTAATTATTATTTCAATACATAATTTCTTGCTTATAAGTATGTAAATCCATTTATGTTATGTATTTCTGTTTTTTTGATATATAAAATAACTGGCTTAAAATTAGTTTTTCATTCAAATATTTATTAAATTAATATAATTTCACTTTTAGAAATATCTGATTACATTTCCTTTACAACACTTTTGGTTTATATAGAAGACATAGTGCTTGCAGGCAATTGCCTACCTGAGATTTTTCATGTCAAGTCTTTTCTTGACAACCAGTGTTTCATCAAAGACCTTAGTTACCTTAGATTTTTTCTTGCACTTGAGATTGCAAGATCAGAGGAAGGCATCATTATCAATCAAAGAAAATATACCCTTGAACTCCTTCCGGAAGTCTTTTATGGATTGATTTTTATATGATTTTGATTATATGGTTGACCTTACTATCAAGCTTGTTTTTAAAAATTGTAAAAACTATTTTTAGATTTGCTGTTTTCAAAAGCAAAAAAAGTAGAATAGGTAAGACATGTTTTTGTTTTTTACTTTTTAAATTTTAAACTAAAATTCAGAACAAAAACACTATTTCCATATGATTTTGTAATATTTTACACCTCATTTATAAAATTCAACTAATTAAATAATAAAGCATGTGGATGATTATTGTTCATCAATACACTGCAAATAATTTAAATTTTAGTTTAGTATTTGATAAAGTAAAATATCATTCAACTTATTTATAAAATAATTAATCACATTAATCCATTTATTGTCAATTAATTTCATTTAATTATTATTTAAATACATAATTTCTTGCTTATAAGTATGTAAATCCATTTATGTCATGTATTTATGTTTTTTGTGATAATATAAAATAACTGGGTTAAAATTAGTTTTTCATTCAAATATTTATTAAATAAATATAATTTCACTTTTAAAAATATTTTTTAATTTTTTTTATACTCAAGTTTTACTAATAAATTTTTAATTTATTTTTCTATATAAAAGTATTTATTTTTATGCATCATAGGAAAGAAAATATATTTAAATTAAGGGATACAAGTTTGAATTAAGCAAGCAAACAATGGTATTCAAAAATCTCTCAAACACTTCTTACTTTGGGATATACAATTATAAGAATAACCATTCCATCTGCATAAAGTCTGATAACATTTCCTTTACAACACTTTTGGTTTATATAGATGACATAGTGCTTTCAGGCAATTGCCTACCTGAGATTCTTCATGTCAAGTCTTTTCTTGACAACCAGTGTTTCATCAAAGACCTTAGTTACCTTAGATTTTTTCTTGGACTTGAGATTGCAAGATCAGAGGAAGGCATCATTATCAATCAAAGAAAATATACCCTTGAACTCCTTCCGGAAGTCTTTTAATGATTGATTTTTATATGATTTTGATTATATGGTTGACCTTACTATTAAGCTAGTTTTTAAAAATTGTAAAAACTATTTTTAGATTTGCTGTTTTCAAAAGCAAAAAAGTAGAATAGGTAATAAATGTTTTTGTTTTTTACTTTTCAAATTTTAAACTAAAATTCAGAACAAAACCACTATTTCCATATAATTTTGTAATATTTTACAACTCATTTATAAAAGTCAACTAATTAAATACTAAAGCATGTGGATGATTATTGTTCATCAATACACTGCAAATAATTTAAATTTTAATTTAGTATTTGATAATGTAAAATATCATTCAACTTATTTATAAAATAATTAATCACATTAATCCATTTATTGTGAATTAATTTCATTTAATTATTATTTCAATACATAATTTCTTGCTTATAAGTATGTAAATCCATTTATGTTATGTATTTCTGTTTTTTTGATAATAATAAATAACTGGCTTAAAATTAGTTTTTCATTCAAATATTTATTAAACACTTTTGGTTTATATAGATGACATAGTGCTTGCAGGCAATTGCCTACCTGAGATTTTTCATGTCAAGTCTTTTCTTGACAACCAGTGTTTCATCAAAGACCTTAGTTACCTTAGATTTTTTCTTGCAGTTGAGATTGCAAGATCAGAGGAAGGCATCGTTATCAATCAAAGAAAATATACCCTTGAACTCCTTCCGGAAGTCTTTTATTGATTGATTTTTATAATTTTGATTATATGGTTGACCTTACTATCAAGCTAGTTTTTAAAAATTGTAAAAACTATTTTTAGATTTGCTGTTTTCAAAAGAAAAAAAGTAGAATAGGTAATACATGTTTTTGTTTTTTACTTTTCAAATTTTAAACTAAAATTCAGAACAAAAACACTATTTCCATATGATTTTGTAATATTTTACAACTCATTTATAAAAGTCAACTAATTAAATACTAAAGCATGTGGATGATTATTATTCATCAATTAATTTCATTTGATTATGATTTAAGTACATAATTTCTTGCTTATAAGTATGTTAATCCATTTATGTTATGTATTTATGTTTTTTGTGATAATATAAAATAATTGGGTTAAAATTAGTTTTTCATTCAAGTATTTATTAAATAAATATAATTTCATTTTTAAAAATATTTTTAATTAATTTTTATACTCAAGTTTTACTAATAAATTTTTAATTTATTTTTCTATATAAAAGTATTTAATTTTTATGCATCATACGGAAAGAAAATATATTTAAATTACGGGGATACAAGTTTGAATTAAGCAAGCAAACAATGGTATTCAAAAATCTTTCAAACACTTCTTACTTTGGGATATACAATTATAAGATGACAATTCCTTCTGTATAAAGTCTGATGACATTTCCATTACAACACTTTTGGTTTATATAGATGACATAGTGCTTGCAGGCAATTGCCTACCTGAGATTCTTTATGTCAAGTCTTTTCTTGACAACCAGTGTTTCATCAAAGACCTTAGTTACCTTAGATTTTTTCTTTGACTTGAGATTGCAAGATCAGAGGAAGGCATCGTTATCAATCAAAGAAAATATACCCTTGAACTTCTTCCGAAAGTCTTTTATTGATTGATTTTATATGATTTTTGATTATATGGTTGACCTTACTATTAAGCTAGTTTTTAAAAATTGTAAAAACTATTTTTAGATTTGTTGTTTTCAAAAGCAAAAAAGTAGAATAGGTAATAGATGTTTTTGTTTTTTGTTTTTTAAATTTTAAATTAAAATTCATAACAAAAACACTATTTCCATATGATTTTGTAATATTTTACAACTCATTTATAAAAGTCAACTAATTAAATAATAAAGCATGTGGATGATTATTATTCATCAATTAATTTCATTTGATTATTAGTTAAGTGCATAATTTCTTGCTTATAAGTATGTAAATCCATCTATGTTATGTATTTATGTTTTTTGTGATAATATAAAATAACTGGGTTAAAATTAGTTTTTCATTCAAATATTTATTAAATTAATATAATTTCACTTTTAAAAATATTTTTAATTTATTTTTATTCTCAAGTTTTACTAATATATTTTTAATTTATTTTTCTATATAAAAGTATTTAATTTTTATGCATGATACGGAAAGAAAATATATTTAAATTACGGGGATACAAGTTTGAATTAAGCAAGCAAACAATGGTCATTTGTTCGAACAGAGTCGCCACCAAACTTTATTTATGCTAATGAAGGAATAAGACAATATCGATAAAACCTTTGAAAAATAGAACAATGGTCTTCGCAACCATATTCGGGTTCGGGAGTCGATTACGCAAGGGGAAGGTATTAGCACCCCTCACGTCCGTTGTACTTAACGGGAACCTCTTAGTTTAATTTGCAATTTGAATGTTACTTAATGTCATTTGTTTTCTTTGAGTGATAAAAATATTGAAAAGAGATTGATGGAAACCTCAGAAGGGGGAGAAGAGAGGTTTTTAATTAGTGTGCTCGCCAAGATATCGCAATCTAGTGCCTACGTATCCTTATGGTGCAATAAGGGAATCAGAGCATTCGTAGTTCGCGGAACTACGGTTGGTTGGTGTCTTTTATGAAAGACTGTTTAGGTCGCGTTCTAAAGGCTAAACATTGGCTTGTCTACTCTCGGCGGAGGCTTAAGCACCAGTTTGTTGTGCGCGTTAGAAAGGATTAAACAGTGTTCTTTTTGAAAAGCGTTTCGATCGGACGGGGGCGATGAAAGAGGTTTGATAAGTCGGGTGTGTCTTAATGAACAAGTGCTTATATCACGTTCTAGCGGTTGGCTTTTCTACTCTCGATGGAGGCTTAAGCATTAGTTTGTGTACGCACTAGAAAGGATTAAGCAATGTTCTTTCTGAAAGATTTAAGTTGTTGATCGCACGGGGGAGGGAAATTATGCTTAATGTGTTTGGTATTCTGAAAGAAGAACGACAAAAGATTGAGCAATATGGTGCACACCAATCGTTCAATTCTTTCGAGGAATAATAAGGTGAACGCCTCCTCTTTCCTTTTTCGTTCAAATTATTATCGAAAGTTTATTTGCGGAAATCGAATATGCGCGGTAGTGAGGCGTGCGCCTCCCACTTGCTTATTCAAGGAACAATGAGGCGTGCGCCTCCCACTTGCTAATTCAAGGAACAATGAGGCGTGCACCATTCATTCCTTTATCCAAATTTATTTAGAGTGTTTTGATCGGAAGTCGATGAATTGAGCAATATGGCGAGCGCTAATCATTCAATTGTTCGATAGATGGTGAGGCGAACGCCTCCCATTCTTTTTCATTCGAAGTTTAAATTATTAAAATAAAGTCTTTTAGAAGTTATATTTGATTTGGAAAAAATAATTTGAATTTGTACGATTAAGGTTTTAATCGGAAGTCGATAATTCGAATAATATAGCGAACATCAATCATTCAATTATTCAAGAAATGGTGAGGCAAACGCCTCCCATCCCTTTTTTATCCGAAGTTAAAATAAAGTCTTTTAGAAGTTATATTTGATTTGGAAAAAATAATTTGAATTTGTACGATTAAGGTTTTATTCGGAAGTTGATAATTCGAACAATATGGCGAACGCCAATTATTCAATTATTCGAGAAATGGTGAGGCGAATGCCTCCCATCCCTTTTTTATCCAAAGTTTTATAAGAATACTCTATAAAAATTATATTCATTTGAGAAATGATTCAAATTCGCATTGGCGTGAATTTAATTAAATTTAAAATGGATCACTTGGTATTAGACCAAACTTCTACGTATTGAAAATATGGATTTTAAGTGGTCTTATTACTTAATTAATGATTAAGCATTCTGATTGACTAATAAAAATATTAATTGAATTAATTAATTAAACATACCATAATTGTCAAACATCCACCCAATATTATATCTACAATAACATTTGTAACAAAATAGAAAAAAAACATTACCTAATAGTCATCGTAATTAAAATGAATTTTTTTATCATATTCATCACAAGAAATGTCATGGGTTGCCAATCACATGGACTATATGAAAAACGGGCCCAAAAACACTCTTTCAATATTCATATGGTAATGAAAACAAATGAAAACCAATTGACTTTTCCAACTTCAATTAAAATAGAGGTAAATGACATGAATTAGAATATGAGTAGAAAAAGAAATGAAGGACTTCCTGCAAAATCTTATCCTCTCTCACCTTTTTGCAGCCACATTACTTCTTCTTTCTTTGAAATAACAAAGGCGCATTTTTTCAAAACAAATCAACAAAAAATGTAAATCAAAGCAGATATGATATTATGTTAATATATTGAATAGAAATCGACGGGTTGAAACCACGAACTAAACCCGATTCACGTGACGCTCCGAATCGACAACATATATGCATTGTACCATTTATATCAAAAATAGATTCGTTGCACATAATAGCAATGCAAATAGACTATCATTAAACATCAATAGAAACGACATAATCGGATAAAAATGTCGCGCAATGGAGAAAGCATATACGTCATAATGTTCTACTCGCACACTCATTTCCTCCCACGTATGATCAATGTACACATAACTCAAAGAAAAATAAAAATCAGAGAAATTAATGCAAAAAGAATGAGCACAACTAAATTGAAAAAATACAACTGAAATGTAGGCTCAACCATCATACCACCACAACTTGTTTGAGATATAAAAGTTACCGTTCAAGTTGACTTTGAGAGTATGCCGCCGAGTCGGGAAAGTATTATGCTCATAGTAACTGAGTTGTGTTACCGTGTTGTTGAAGCTTTATGCAGGCAGTGTATGGATCGGTGTTGCGATGAGAGTCTGGCTGTTGTTTTTGGCATGGCGGCGACGGAAGAACGACATTGCGCGAACAGATGCAAATCAACTTGAACCGAATCGCTCAAACGTCGCTGTATTTGTGCGGTTGTGCGAAATCCACAGAATAACTCGACAGTGTCATGTTGTAGATCAATTGCGGATCTGTAAACCAATCGCGGTTGTGCGAATTGGGTGCAAATCAATTTGAACAAGAAAGCGAGACAAAAACCTCAATACCGTCTTCTCAGTTTGTTATCCTTAATAGCCACAACAATAGAGATCTCACTAAATCAAGAAGATCTCTCCTTTTGAGAATGGGATGGTTGTATTGATGTGGAAGAGTGATCCCTCCTCCTGAGGTTCCGCATCTTGGTTTACGACAGATCCGACGTGGCGGATGAAAGTGAAACAGTTTATTGAAGTGAATGCGAGTGAGGTTTTGCCTGCCGGCACAAGAGTTGAATGGCGGAGATCGGTGTTGAGGCGCAGGGATTTCATCGAATGAAGAGGTTGTTTGGTGGTCGGCGATGGAGATTGAAGGGTTGTTCATCGGCGGAATGGATGAGGAAGACGACGAGTTGGTTTGACGATGGTTTTCGCAGACGAGAACGGTGGGTTGTTGGTTCATGAGTGGTTCGTGAAGAAGACAAAAGGGTTAGTATGGCGGAAGGTGGATGGTGGAGTGAGATGGTGCCGACGAAGACGAGGTTGTGGGGCGACGGTGAATAGTGAAGGGCGCGGAGAGGACCGTTGAAGAAGAGGAGACATTCTCTTTTTTCCTTTTCTTTTCTTTATTCGTTTTTATATTTTCTGAGAGAGTGTGAGAAGAGTGGAGAAGGAACGTGTCTCCTTTCCTCCTTCTTTTTGTCTTTTCTTTTTGTTCTATGTCAGAGGACGCGTGGTGTGAAGAAGAGGAAAGGTTTCCCCCCCTCCTTTTCCTTTTTGTTATTTTATTTTAGAGAGAGATTTGAGAGGTGTCAGCAGAGAGAATTATTGAGTAGTCTGTGAGAGAGAATAGTAGTATTCTTTTTCTTTCCTTATGATCGTTGGAGATTTTTTTGTCCGTTTGGGATTTTATGAGTGGGTCCCCCCTTTCTTTCATTGCCACATGGGGTCTCCTCCAAGGACCTTCAGAGAGACGTTGGAGTGGTCATCCGTGGAATAAATCAAGTTACCACCTTGTACAATTCCTCCTTTAAGGGACGTGTGTCACCCTCTTAATGGGTAGAGGGACTATCTCATGTGGTTGAGGAATGTGTGGAAGGAAAATCCAATGCCAATGCTTTCTATCACCTTTTGTTATTTTGAATAGCAATTACATTGAAAATAAAACTACCTACTTAAAATAAAGTCAAGTTAATCACCCAATTAATTCTAATTAATTCAAACGATTATTTTGCTGTTTTCAAAAGCAAAAAAGTAGAATAGGTAATACATGTTTTTATTTTTTACTTTTCAAATTTTAAACTAAAATTCAGAACAAAAACACTATTTCCATATGATTTTGTAATATTTTACAACTTATTTATAAAAGTCAACTAATTAAATACTAAAGCATGTGGATGATTATTGTTCATCAATACACTGCAAATAATTTAAATTTTACTTTAGTATTTGATAAAGTAAAATATCATTCAACTTATTTATAAAATAATTAATCACATTAATCCATTTATTGTCAATTAATTTCATTTAATTATTATTTAAATACATAATTTCTTGCTTATAAGTATGTAAATCCATTTATGTTATGCATTTATGTTTTTTTGATAAATATAAAATAACTGGGTTTAAATTAGTTTTTCATTCAAATATTTATTAAATTAATATAATTTCACTTTTAAAAATATTTTTAATTTTATTTTTATACTCAAGTTTTACTAATAAATTTTTAATTTATTTTTCTATATAAAAGTATTTAATTTTTATGCATCATACGGAAAGAAAATATATTTAAATTAAGGGGATACAAGTTTGAATTAAGCAAGCAAACAATGGTATTCAAAAGTCTCTCAAACACTTCTTACTTTGGGATATACAATTATAAGATGACCATTCCTTCTCCATAAAGTTTGACAACATTTCCTTTACAACACTTTTGGTTTATATAGATGACATAGTGCTTGCAGGCAATTGCCTACCTGAGATTCTTCATGTCAAGTCTTTTCTTGACAACCAGTGTTTCATCAAAGACCTTAGTTACCTTAGATTTTTTCTTGGACTTGAGATTGCAAGATCAGAGGAAGGCATCGTTATCAATCAAAGAAAATGTACCCTTGAACTCCTTCATGAAGTCTTTTATTGATTGATTTTTATATGATTTTGATTATATGGTTGACCTTCCTATTAAGCTAGTTTTTAAAAATTGTAAAAACTATTTTTAGATTTGCTGTTTTCAAAAGCAAAAAAGTAGAATAGGTAATACATATTTTTGTTTTTTACTTTTCAATTTTAAAACTATAATTGAAAATAAAAACACTATTTCCATATGATTTTGTAATATTTTACAAATCATTTATAAAATTCAACTAATTAAATACTAAAGCATGTGGATGATTATTGTTCATCAATACACTGCAAATAATTTCAAATTTAGTTTAGTATTTGATAAAGTAAAATATCATTCAACTTATTTATAAAATAATTAATCACATTAATCCATTTATTGTCAATTAATTTCATTTAATTATTATTTAAATACATAATTTCTTGCTTATAAGTGTGTAAATCCATTTATGTTATGTATTTATGTTTTTTTGATAATATAAAATAATTGGGTTAAAATTAGTTTTTCATTTAAATATTTATTAAATTAATATAATTTATTTTTTACAAATATTTTTTATTTATTTTTATACTCAAGTTTTACTAATAAATTTTAAATTTATTTTTCCATATAAAAGTATTTAAGTGATTTGAGAGTGGTTTTAGGAGTTCTACGAGAAAAGAAGTTATTTGCTAAACTGTCGAAATGTGAATTTTGGTTAGAAGAGGTTAGTTTTCTTGGTCATGTGATTTCGAGAGGTGGTGTTGTTGTTGATCCTTCTAAGATAGAAGCGGTATCTAAGTGGGAAGCTCCGAAGTCTGTTGCTGAGATTCGAAGTTTCCTTGGTTTGGCTGGTTATTATAGGAAGTTCATTGAGGGATTTTCTAAGTTGGCGTTACCGTTGACGATGTTGACTAGAAAGGGGCAAGCGTTTGTTTGGGACTCAAAATGTGAAGAAGGTTTCCAAGAGTTAAAGAGAAGGTTGACTACTGCTCCTATTCTGATATTACCGAGTCCGTCGGAATCATTTGAAGTTTACTGTGATGCTTCATTGTTGGGTTTGGGTGGTGTGTTGATGCAGAATAAGCAGGTTATAGCTTATGCTTCGAGACAACTGAGGATTCATGAAAGGAACTACCCGACACATGATTTAGAGTTGGCAGCTGTGGTATTTGTTCTGAAGTTATGGAGGCATTACTTGTACAGGTCAAGATTTGAGGTTTTCAGTGACCATAAGAGTTTAAAGTATTTGTTTGATCAGAAAGAGCTGAATATGAGACAGAGGAGATGGTTAGAGTTTCTGAAGGATTATGACTTTGGTTTGAATTACCATCCGGGTAAAGCAAACGTAGTGGCTGATGCATTGAGTCGGAAATCATTGCATATGTCTATGTTAATGGTTAGAGAATGGGATTTAATTGAGCAGTTTAGAGACTTGAGTTTGGTGTGTGAGAGTACTCACAATAGTGTTAAATTGGGAATGTTGAAGTTAACGAGTGGTATTTTGGATGAGATTAGAGAGGGTCAGAAATCCGATATGCTTTTGATTGATAAGTTGACTTTAGTGAATCAAGGTCAAGGTGGTGAATTCAGAGTTGATGAGAATGGTGTTTTGAGATTTGGTAATCGGGTGTGTATTCCGGATGTTACCGAACTTAAGAAGAGTATTCTGGAGGAAGGACATCGTAGTGGCCTGAGTATTCATCCTGGAGCTACGAAGATGTATCATGATTTGAAAAAGTTATTTTGGTGGCCGGGAATGAAAAGAGAAATTGCGAGTTTTGTCTATTCCTGTTTGACTTGTCAGAAGTCAAAGATTGAGCATCAGAAGCCGTCTGGGCTAATGCAACCGTTGACTATTCCAGAGTGGAAGTGGGATAGTATCAGTATGGATTTTGTTTCTGGTTTACCGAGGACAAGTAAGAATTGTGAAGCTATTTGGGTGATTGTTGACAGATTGACAAAGTCGGCTCATTTCATTCCGATCAGAATGGATTATCCGTTAGAGAGATTAGCCGAGTTGTATATTAAGAAGATTGTAAGTTTGCATGGTATTCCGTCTAGTATTGTTTCGGACAGAGATCCTAGATTTACATCGAAGTTCTGGGAAGGTTTGCAGAGGGCTTTGGGAACTAAGCTGAGATTGAGTTCTGCATATCATCCGCAGACTGATGGTCAGACTGAGAGGACGATTCAGTCACTAGAGGATCTTTTGAGAGCTTGTGTTTTGGAAAAGGGAGGTGCTTGGGATTGTTATTTGCCTTTGATTGAGTTTACCTACAACAATAGTTTTCATTCGAGTATTGGTATGGCACCGTTTGAAGCTTTGTATGGTAGGAGATGTCGGACACCTTTATGTTGGTATGAGTCCGGTGAGAGCGCTGTGGTTGGACCGGAGATTGTTCAACAGACTACGGAAAAGATTAAGATGATTCAGGAGAAGATGAGAATTGCTCAGAGTCGTCAGAAGAGTTATCATGACAAGAGGAGGAAGTCACTTGAATTTCAAGAAGGAGATCATGTGTTTCTTCGTGTTACTCCGATAACTGGGGTTGGTCGAGCTTTGAAGTCAAAGAAGTTGACACCTCGATTTATTGGTCCTTATCAGATTTTGGAGAGGATAGGGGAAGTAGCCTATCGTATTGCTTTACCGCCGTCGCTTGCGAATTTGCATGAAGTTTTTCATGTGTCTCAGTTGAGGAGGTACATTCATGATCCGTCGCATGTAGTCCAAATAGATGATGTACAGGTGAGAGATAACCTGACTGTTGAAACATCACCTATGAGGATTGAGGATCGAGAGTTGAAGCAGTTGCGGGGTAAAGAGATTGCCTTGGTGAAGGTAGCTTGGGGAGGACCAGCAGGTGGCAATGTGACTTGGGAACTGGAGAGTAAGATGAAGGAGTCTTACCCAGAGTTGTTCGCTTGAGGTATGTTTTCGAGGACGAAAACTCTTTTAGTGGGGGAGAGTTGTAACACCCCGATAATAATATGGTAATTATTTAAATTAAGTTAATAATATATTTATTAATTTATTAGATAATTGGATTATTATTATTATTTTGGAATTATTGAATTATTATTATTATTGGAATAATAATTATTTGAAAATATATATAAGCTGGAATAAGTAAAAAGAGTTCATTTTTGGAAAATAAGGTTTTCACGTGAAACTCAGAGAAGCGGCTGAAAGAGGCAGAGCAAGAGGAAGAACCAGAGAGCAAAGGTGGGAGAAGAGAAGAGCTTGGAGCTCAAAGATTTGCCGGATTAATCAGGTAAGGGGGGTTTATCGTCGTTTAATGGGTATTATGGGTTAGCATGTAATGGGTAGTGATAAACCGTTGAATTGACCCTAATTGGGATTGTCGAATGCTGAAAATTGAGATGGATATGTTGTGTAAAAACTGAAATTGAACCTGTAATTGAATGTGTTGTAATTTCCCTAACGTATAGCTTTTTACGGAATTGGAATCGGAGGTCCGGAAGTCCTCCAACGGCGGAAAATGCGGAGAATTCTGCATTCTGCTTTGTGTTAGCGCAGGAACTGCTGTTTTGTCTGCGTTAACCGGTTAACCCAGGGTGTTAACCGGTTAACACTGTTGCGAATTGTGAAATTAGTGCTGTTTTGCCTGCGTTAACCGGTTAACCCAGGGCGTTAACCGGTTAACACTGTTGCGTTTTGCCAGAAAGTGTGTTTGTGCTGCGTTAACCGGTTAACCCAGGGTGTTAACCGGTTAACACTGTTGAAAAGTGAGAAAATTGACATTTTAATGTTGTGTACGTAATTGATGTTTGGCCTATGGTAGCGTATGATGTAATAGGGATTAATTCCCGCTATTTTGAGCAGTATAGGTATTAGTAGAGTGTGCTAATACTGTGGTTAATTATTTGACATGATATGATGTTGTGATACATGTTTTGATGATGTTTGATAGTATGCATAATGTTGTGAATGTACATGTTATGTATGCAATTGTGAATGGACTGTTGTATGGCTTAAAGTGTGAGCATATGTCCATTGTGGATTTTGTTGTTGATGTTGCATTGCTAGATGATTAGCATGCATATTGTGGCCTTTAGGGTGGTAGCTAATTCCCACGGTGAGGAATTAGTGAGTTAGTCATTTTGGACTGTTGTTGATGTTTGCATGCTAGGTGACTAGCGTGCATAGCATGGCCCATTTGGGGTGGTAGCTAATTCCCATGGTGAGGAATTAGTGAGTGAGTCACTAGGTCTCAAATGAGTGGGACTAGTGGGCTTGGTAGCCGTGCCTGGATTTGGACGGTGAGGTGAACTATATGTTCACAAAGAGTCGGTACCGCATGCATGGAGTCTCATTGCATAATTGATATATGGTGTATAATATGAATGGATGAATTCCAGTATTATACGTGTGTTGTGTGTCGTGTGTTGTGTGTTGTGTTGATGTTGAGCATGATTGAGTTGATATTGCTGTTACTGAATGTGTAATCTGATTTGGGTGATGAAACGTGTTATTTACTTAGCATTACATGATGTTTTATAATGCTTATTATATCGATTGAGGAACTCACCCTTACAACTATTTTTCAGGTAACGAGCAATGAGCTGAGTAGAAGTTAATGCTTGGAGTCTAGTGTAGTCTCCTTAGTGGGTCGTGCTCTGATAAATGTAACATCGGGATGGGATGTTTTTATTTTGTCGAATAATTTCACATGTAAAATGTTACATGTTTTACATGATTGATGAGATTTCTATCCGCTGCGTTTTATGCAAATGTTTATGTTTTGAATTAATAAAAGAGCATGACCGTTATACTGTTGAATGGTATGGAATAGTGTGTGACACCCTTAAATGGCATAGTTACTCTGATTTATATATGTTGTTTTAATTAAATAATTGGGGTATTTTAGAAGGGTGTTACAGGGTGTGTCTTAATGAACAAGTGCTTATATCACGTTCTAACGGTTGGCTTTTCTACTCTCGGCGGAGGCTTAAGCATTAGTTTGTGTACGCAATAGAAAGGATTAAGCAATGTTCTTTCTGAAAGATTTAAGTTGTTGATCGCACGGGGGCGGGAAATTATGCTTAATGTGTTTGGTATTCTGAAAGAAGAACGACAAAAGATTGAGCAATGTGGTGCACACCAATCGTTCAATTCTTTCGAGGAATAATAAGGTGAACACCTCCTCTTTCCTTTTTCGTTCAAATTATTATCGAAAGTTTATTTGCGGAAATCGAATATGCGCGGTAGTGAGGCGTGCGCCTCCCACTTGCTTATTCAATGAACAATGAGGCGTGCGCCTCCCACTTGCTAATTCAAGGAACAATGAGGCGTGCACCATTCATAAAAGTCAACTAAAATTCAGAATAAAAACACTATTTCCATATAATTTTGAAATATTTTACAACTCATTTATAAAAGTCAACTAATTAAATACTAAAGCATGTGGATGATTATTGTTCATCAATTAATTTCATTTAATTATTATTTCAATACATAATTTCTTGCTTATAAGTATGTAAATCCATTTATGTTATGTATTTCTGTTTTTTTGATAATATAAAATAACTGGCTTAAAATTAGTTTTTCATTCAAATATTTATTAAATTAATATAATTTCACTTTTAGAAATATCTGATTACATTTCCTTTACAACACTTTTGGTTTATATAGAAGACATAGTGCTTGCAGGCAATTGCCTACCTGAGATTTTTCATGTCAAGTCTTTTCTTGACAACCAGTGTTTCATCAAAGACCTTAGTTACCTTAGATTTTTTCTTGCAGTTGAGATTGCAAGATCAGAGGAAGGCATCGTTATAAATCAAAGAAAATATACCCTTGAACTCCTTCCGGAAGTCTTTTATTGATTGATTTTTATATGATTTTGATTATATTGTTGACCTTACTATCAAGCTAGTTTTTAAAAATTGTAAAAACTATTTTTAGATTTGTTGTTTTCAAAAAAAAAAAGTAGAATAGGTAATACATGTTTTTGTTTTTACTTTTCTAATTTTAAACTAAAATTCAGAAAAAAAACACTATTTCCATATGATTTTGTAATATTTTACAACTCATTTATAAAAGTCAACTAATTAGATACTAAAGCATGTGGATGATTATTATTCATCAATTAATTTCATTTGATTATGATTTAAGTACATAATTTCTTGCTTATAAGTATGTAAATCCATTTATGTTATGTATTTATGTTTTTTGTGATAATATAAAATAACTGGGTTAAAATTAGTTTTTCATTCAAGTATTTATTAAATAATATAATTTCACTTTTAAAAATATCTGATAACATTTCCTTTACAACACTTTTGGTTTATATAGATGACATAGTGCTTGCAGGCAATTGCCTACCTGAGATTCTTTATGTCAAGTCTTTTCTTGACAACCAGTGTTTCATCAAAGACCTTAGTTACCTTAGATTTTTTCTTGGACTTGAGATTGCAAGATCAGAGGAAGACATCGTTATTAATAAAAGAAAATATACCCTTGAACTTCTTCCGAAAGTCTTTTATTGATTGATTTTTATATGATTTTGATTATATGGTTGACCTTACTATTAAGCTAGTTTTTAAAAATTGTAAAAACTATTTTTAGATTTGCTGTTTTCAAAAGCAAAAAAGAAGAATAGGTAATACATGTTTTTGTTTTTTACTTTTTAAATTTTAAACTAAAATTCAGAACAAAAACACTATTTCCATATGATTTTGTAATATTTTACAACTCATTTATAAAAGTTAACTAATTAAATATTAAAGCATGTGGATGATTATTATTCATCAATTAATTTCATTTGATTATTAGTTAAGTGCATAATTTCTTGCTTATAAGTATGTAAATCCATCTATGTTATGTATTTATGTTTTTTGTGATAATATAAAATAACTGGGTTAAAATTAGTTTTTCATTCAAATACTTATTAAATTAATATAATTTCACTTTTAAAAATATTTTTAATTTATTTTTATTCTCAAGTTTTACTAATATATTTTTAATTTATTTTTCTATATAAAAGTATTTAATTTTTATGCATGATACGGAAAGAAAATATATTTAAATTACGGGGATACAAGTTTGAATTAAGCAAGCAAAAAATGGTATTCAAAAATCTCTCAAACACTTCTTACTTTGGGATATACATTCATAAGATGACCATTCCTTCTGCATAAAGTCTGATAACATTTCCTTTACAACACTTTTGGTTTATATAGATGACATAGTTCTTGCAGGCAATTGCCTACCTGAGATTCTTCATGTCAAGTCTTTTCTTGACAACCAGTGTTTCATCAAAGACCTTAGTTACCTTAGATTTTTTCTTGGACTTGAGATTGCAAGATCAGAGGAAGGCATCGTTATCAATCAAAGAAAATGTACCCTTGAACTCCTTCAGGAAGTCTTTTATTGATTGATTTTTATATGATTTTGATTATATGGTTGACCTTCCTATTAAGCTAGTTTTTAAAAATTGTAAAAACTATTTTTAGATTTGCTGTTTTCAAAAGCAAAAAAGTAGAATAGGTAATACATATTTTTGTTTTTTACTTTTCAAATTTTAAACTATAATTGAAAATAAAAACACTATTTCCATATGATTTTGTAATATTTTACAAATCATTTATAAAATTCAACTAATTAAATACTAAAGCATGTGGATGATTATTGTTCATCAATACACTGCAAATAATTTCAAATTTAGTTTAGTATTTGATAAAGTAAAATATCATTCAACTTATTTATAAAATAATTAATCACATTAATCCATTTATTGTCAATTAATTTCATTTAATTATTATTTAAATACATAATTTCTTGCTTATAAGTGTGTAAATCCATTTATGTTATGTATTTATGTTTTTTTGATAATATAAAATAATTGGGTTAAAATTAGTTTTTCATTTAAATATTTATTAAATTAATATAATTTATTTTTTACAAATATTTTTTATTTATTTTTATACTCAAGTTTTACTAATAAATTTTAAATTTATTTTTCCATATAAAAGTATTTAATTTTTATGCATCATACGGAAAGAAAATATATTTAAATTAAGGGGATACAAGTTTGAATTAAGCAAGCAAAAAATGGTATTCAAAAATCTCTCAAACACTTCTTACTTTGGGATATATAATTATAAGATGACAATTCCTTCTGCATAAAGTCTGATAACATTTCCTTTATAACACTTTTGGTTTATATAGATGACATAGTGCTTGCAGGCAATTGCCTACCTGAGATTCTTTATGTCAAGTCTTTTCTAGACAACCAGTGTTTCATCAAAGACCTTAGTTACCTTAGATTTTTTCTTGGACTTGAGATTGCAAGATCAGAGGAAGGCATCATTATCAATCAAAGAAAATATACCCTTGAACTCCTTCCGGAAGTCTTTTATTGATTGATTTTTATATGATTTTGATTATATGGTTGACCTTACTATTAAGCTAGTTTTTAAAACTTGTAAAAACTATTTTTAGATTTGCTGTTTTCAAAAGCAAAAAAGTAGAATAGGTAATACAAGTTTTTGTTTTTTACTTTTCAAATTTTAAACTAAAATTCAGAACAAAAACACTATTTCCATATAATTTTGTAATATTTTACAACTCATTTATAAAAGTCAACTAATTAAATACTAAATCATGTGGATGATTATTGTTCATCAATACACTGCAAATAATTTAAATTTTAGTTTAGTATTTGATAAAGTAAAATATCATTCAACTTATTTATAAAATAATTAATCACATTAATCCATTTATTGTTAATTAATTTCATTTAATTATTATTTCAATACATAATTTCTTGCTTATAAGTATGTAAATCCATTTATGTTATGTATTTCTGTTTTTTTGATAATATAAAATAACTGGCTTAAAATTAGTTTTTCATTCAAATATTTATTAAACACTTTTGGTTTATATAGAAGACATAGTGCTTGCAGGCAATTGCCTACCTGAGATTTTTCATGTCAAGTCTTTTCTTGACAACCAGTGTTTCATCAAAGACCTTAGTTACCTTAGATTTTTTCTTGCACTTGAGATTGCAAGATCAGAGGAAGGCATCATTATCAATCAAAGAAAATATACCCTTGAACTCCTTCCGGAAGTCTTTTATGGATTGATTTTTATATGATTTTGATTATATGGTTGACCTTACTATTAAGCTAGTTTTTAAAAATTGTAAAAACTATTTTTAGATTTGCTGTTTTCAAAAGCAAAAAAGTAGAATAGGTAAGACATGTTTTTGTTTTTTACTTTTTAAATTTTAAACTAAAATTCAGAACAAAAACACTATTTCCATATGATTTTGTAATATTTTACACCTCATTTATAAAATTCAACTAATTAAATAATAAAGCATGTGGATGATTATTGTTCATCAATTAATTTCATTTAATTATTATTTAAATACATATTTCTTGCTTATAAGTATGTAAATCCATTTATGTCATGTATTTATGTTTTTTGTGATAATATAAAATAACTGGGTTAAAATTAGTTTTTCATTCAAATATTTATTAAATAAATATAATTTCACTTTTAAAAATATTTTTTAATTTTTTTTATACTCAAGTTTTACTAATAAATTTTTAATTTTTTTTCTATAAAAAGTATTTAATTTTTATGCATCATAGGAAAAGAAAATATATTTAAATTAAGGGGATACAAGTTTGAATTAAGCAAGCAAACAATGGTATTCAAAAATCTCTCAAACACTTCTTACTTTGGGATATACAATTATAAGATAACCATTCCTTCTGCATAAAGTCTGATAACATTTCCTTTACAACACTTTTGGTTTATATAGATGACATAGTGCTTTCAGGCAATTGCCTACCTGAGATTCTTCATGTCAAGTCTTTTCTTGACAACCAGTGTTTCATCAAAGACCTTAGTTACCTTAGATTTTTTCTTGGACTTGAGATTGCAAGATCAGAGGAAGGCATCATTATCAATCAAAGAAAATATACCCTTGAACTCCTTCCGGAAGTCTTTTAATGATTGATTTTTATATGATTTTGATTATATGGTTGACCTTACTATTAAGCTAGTTTTTAAAAATTGTAAAAACTATTTTTAGATTTGCTGTTTTCAAAAGCAAAAAAGTAGAATAGGTAATAAATGTTTTTGTTTTTTACTTTTCAAATTTTAAACTAAAATTCAGAACAAAAACACTATTTCCATATAATTTTGTAATATTTTACAACTCATTTATAAAAGTCAACTAATTAAATACTAAAGCATGTGGATGATTATTGTTCATCAATACACTGCAAATAATTTAAATTTTAATTTAGTATTTGATAATGTAAAATATCATTCAACTTATTTATAAAATAATTAATCACATTAATCCATTTATTGTGAATTAATTTCATTTAATTATTATTTCAATACATAATTTCTTGCTTATAAGTATGTAAATCCATTTATGTTATGTATTTCTGTTTTTTTGATAATAATAAATAACTGGCTTAAAATTAGTTTTTCATTCAAATATTTATTAAATTAATATAATTTCACTTTTAGAAATATCTGATTACATTTCCTTTACAACACTTTTGGTTTATATAGATGACATAGTGCTTGCAGGCAATTGCCTACCTGAGATTTTTCATGTCAAGTCTTTTCTTGACAACCAGTGTTTCATCAAAGACCTTAGTTACCTTAGATTTTTTCTTGCAGTTGAGATTGCAAGATCAGAGGAAGGCATCGTTATCAATCAAAGAAAATATACCCTTGAACTCCTTCCGGAAGTCTTTTATTGATTGATTTTTATATGATTTTGATTATATGGTTGACCTTACTATCAAGCTAGTTTTTAAAAATTGTAAAAACTATTTTTAGATTTGTTGTTTTCAAAAAAAAAAAGTAGAATAGGTAATACATGTTTTTGTTTTTTACTTTTCAAATTTTAAACTAAAATTCAGAACAAAAACACTATTTCCATATGATTTTGTAATATTTTACAACTCATTTATAAAAGTCAACTAATTAAATACTAAAGCATGTGGATGATTATTATTCATCAATTAGTTTCATTTGATTATGATTTTAAGTACATAATTTCTTGCTTATAAGTATGTAATCCATTTATGTTATGTATTTATGTTTTTTGTGATAATATAAAATAATTGGGTTAAAATTAGTTTTTCATTCAAGTATTTATTAAATAAATATAATTTCACTTTTAAAAATATTTTTAATTAATTTTTATACTCAAGTTTTACTAATAAATTTTTAATTTATTTTTCTATATAAAAGTATTTAATTTTTATGCATCATACGGAAAGAAAATATATTTAAATTACGGGGATACAAGTTTGAATTAAGCAAGCAAACAATGGTATTCAAAAGTCTCTCAAACACTTCTTACTTTGGGATATACAATTATAAGATGACCATTCCTTCTCCATAAAGTCTAACAACATTTCCTTTACAACACTTTTGGTTTATATAGATGACATAGTGCTTGCAGGCAATTGCCTACCTGAGATTCTTTATGTCAAGTCTTTTCTAGACAACCAGTGTTTCATCAAAGACCTTAGTTACCTTAGATTTTTTCTTGGACTTGAGATTGCAAGATCAGAGGAAGGCATCATTATCAATCAAAGAAAATATACCCTTGAACTCCTTCCGGAAGTCTTTTATTGATTGATTTTTATATGATTTTGATTATATGGTTGACCTTACTATTAAGCTAGTTTTTAAAACTTGTAAAAACTATTTTTAGATTTGCTGTTTTCAAAAGCAAAAAAGTAGAATAGGTAATACAAGTTTTTGTTTTTTACTTTTCAAATTTTAAACTAAAATTCAGAACAAAAACACTATTTCCATATAATTTTGTAATATTTTACAACTCATTTATAAAAGTCAACTAATTAAATACTAAATCATGTGGATGATTATTGTTCATCAATACACTGCAAATAATTTAAATTTTAGTTTAGTATTTGATAAAGTAAAATATCATTCAACTTATTTATAAAATAATTAATCACATTAATCCATTTATTGTTAATTAATTTCATTTAATTATTATTTCAATACATAATTTCTTGCTTATAAGTATGTAAATCCATTTATGTTATGTATTTCTGTTTTTTTGATAATATAAAATAACTGGCTTAAAATTAGTTTTTCATTCAAATATTTATTAAATTAATATAATTTCACTTTTAGAAATATCTGATTACATTTCCTTTACAACACTTTTGGTTTATATAGAAGACATAGTGCTTGCAGGCAATTGCCTACCTGAGATTTTTCATGTCAAGTCTTTTCTTGACAACCAGTGTTTCATCAAAGACCTTAGTTACCTTAGATTTTTTCTTGCACTTGAGATTGCAAGATCAGAGGAAGGCATCATTATCAATCAAAGAAAATATACCCTTGAACTCCTTCCGGAAGTCTTTTATGGATTGATTTTTATATGATTTTGATTATATGGTTGACCTTACTATTAAGCTAGTTTTTAAAAATTGTAAAAACTATTTTTAGATTTGCTGTTTTCAAAAGCAAAAAAGTAGAATAGGTAAGACATGTTTTTGTTTTTTACTTTTTAAATTTTAAACTAAAATTCAGAACAAAAACACTATTTCCATATGATTTTGTAATATTTTACACCTCATTTATAAAATTCAACTAATTAAATAATAAAGCATGTGGATGATTATTGTTCATCAATTAATTTCATTTAATTATTATTTAAATACATAATTTCTTGCTTATAAGTATGTAAATCCATTTATGTCATGTATTTATGTTTTTTGTGATAATATAAAATAACTGGGTTAAAATTAGTTTTTCATTCAAATATTTATTAAATAAATATAATTTCACTTTTAAAAATATTTTTTAATTTTTTTTATACTCAAGTTTTACTAATAAATTTTTAATTTATTTTTCTATATAAAAGTATTTAATTTTTATGCATCATACGGAAAGAAAATATATTTAAATTACGGGGATACAAGTTTGAATTAAGCAAGCAAACAATGGTATTCAAAAGTCTCTCAAACACTTCTTACTTTGGGATATACAATTATAAGATGACCATTCCTTCTCCATAAAGTCTGACAACATTTCCTTTACAACACTTTTGGTTTATATAGATGACATAGTGCTTGCAGGCAATTGCCTACCTGAGATTCTTTATGTCAAGTCTTTTCTAGACAACCAGTGTTTCATCAAAGACCTTAGTTACCTTAGATTTTTCTTGGACTTGAGATTGCAAGATCAGAGGAAGGCATCATTATCAATCAAAGAAAATATACCCTTGAACTCCTTCCGGAAGTCTTTATGGATGATTTTATATATATTTTTGATTATATGGTTGACCTTACTATTAAGCTAGTTTTTAAAAACTTGTAAAAACTATTTTAGATTTGCTGTTTTCAAAAGCAAAAAAGTAGAATAGGTAATACAAGTTTTTGTTTTTTACTTTTCAAATTTTAAACTAAAATTCAGAACAAAAACACTATTTCCATATAATTTTGTAATATTTTACAACTCATTTATAAAAGTCAACTAATTAAATACTAAATCATGTGGATGATTATTGTTCATCAATACACTGCAAATAATTTAAATTTTAGTTTAGTATTTGATAAAGTAAAATATCATTCAACTTATTTATAAAATAATTAATCACATTAATCCATTTATTGTTAATTAATTTCATTTAATTATTATTTCAATACATAATTTCTTGCTTATAAGTATGTAAATCCATTTATGTTATGTATTTCTGTTTTTTTGATAATATAAAATAACTGGCTTAAAATTAGTTTTTCATTCAAATATTTATTAAACACTTTTGGTTTATATAGAAGACATAGTGCTTGCAGGCAATTGCCTACCTGAGATTTTTCATGTCAAGTCTTTTCTTGACAACCAGTGTTTCATCAAAGACCTTAGTTACCTTAGATTTTTTCTTGCACTTGAGATTGCAAGATCAGAGGAAGGCATCATTATCAATCAAAGAAAATATACCCTTGAACTCCTTCCGGAAGTCTTTTATGGATTGATTTTATATGATTTTGATTATATGGTTGACCTTACTATTAAGCTAGTTTTTAAAAATTGTAAAAACTATTTTTAGATTTGCTGTTTTCAAAAGCAAAAAAGTAGAATAGGTAAGACATGTTTTTGTTTTTTACTTTTTAAATTTTAAACTAAAATTCAGAACAAAAACACTATTTCCATATGATTTTGTAATATTTTACACCTCATTTATAAAATTCAACTAATTAAATAATAAAGCATGTGGATGATTATTGTTCATCAATTAATTTCATTTAATTATTATTTAAATACATAATTTCTTGCTTATAAGTATGTAAATCCATTTATGTCATGTATTTATGTTTTTTGTGATAATATAAAATAACTGGGTTAAAATTAGTTTTTCATTCAAATATTTATTAAATAAATATAATTTCACTTTTAAAAATATTTTTTAATTTTTTTTATACTCAAGTTTTACTAATAAATTTTTAATTTATTTTTCTATATAAAAGTATTTAATTTTTATGCATCATAGGAAAAGAAAATATATTCAAATTAAGGGGATACAAGTTTGAATTAAGCAAGCAAACAATGGTATTCAAAAATCTCTCAAACACTTCTTACTTTGGGATATACAATTATAAGATAACCATTCCTTCTGCATAAAGTCTGATAACATTTCCTTTACAACACTTTTGGTTTATATAGATGACATAGTGCTTTCAGGCAATTGCCTACCTGAGATTCTTCATGTCAAGTCTTTTCTTGACAACCAGTGTTTCATCAAAGACCTTAGTTACCTTAGATTTTTTCTTGGACTTGAGATTGCAAGATCAGAGGAAGGCATCATTATCAATCAAAGAAAATATACCCTTGAACTCCTTCCGGAAGTCTTTTAATGATTGATTTTTATATGATTTTGATTATATGGTTGACCTTACTATTAAGCTAGTTTTTAAAAATTGTAAAAACTATTTTTAGATTTGCTGTTTTCAAAAGCAAAAAAGTAGAATAGGTAATAAATGTTTTTGTTTTTTACTTTTCAAATTTTAAACTAAAATTCAGAACAAAAACACTATTTCCATATAATTTTGTAATATTTTACAACTCATTTATAAAAGTCAACTAATTAAATACTAAAGCATGTGGATGATTATTGTTCATCAATACACTGCAAATAATTTAAATTTTAATTTAGTATTTGATAATGTAAAATATCATTCAACTTATTTATAAAATAATTAATCACATTAATCCATTTATTGTGAATTAATTTCATTTAATTATTATTTCAATACATAATTTCTTGCTTATAAGTATGTAAATCCATTTATGTTATGTATTTCTGTTTTTTTGATAATAATAAATAACTGGCTTAAAATTAGTTTTTCATTCAAATATTTATTAAACACTTTTGGTTTATATAGATGACATAGTGCTTGCAGGCAATTGCCTACCTGAGATTTTTCATGTCAAGTCTTTTCTTGACAACCAGTGTTTCATCAAAGACCTTAGTTACCTTAGATTTTTTCTTGCAGTTGAGATTGCAAGATCAGAGGAAGGCATCGTTATCAATCAAAGAAAATATACCCTTGAACTCCTTCCGGAAGTCTTTTATTGATTGATTTTTATATGATTTTGATTATATGGTTGACCTTACTATCAAGCTAGTTTTTAAAAATTGTAAAAACTATTTTTAGATTTGCTGTTTTCAAAAGAAAAAAAGTAGAATAGGTAATACATGTTTTTGTTTTTTACTTTTCAAATTTTAAACTAAAATTCAGAACAAAAACACTATTTCCATATGATTTTGTAATATTTTACAACTCATTTATAAAAGTCAACTAATTAAATACTAAAGCATGTGGATGATTATTATTCATCAATTAGTTTCATTTGATTATGATTTAAGTACATAATTTCTTGCTTATAAGTATGTTAATCCATTTATGTTATGTATTTATGTTTTTTGTGATAATATAAAATAATTGGGTTAAAATTAGTTTTTCATTCAAGTATTTATTAAATAAATATAATTTCACTTTTAAAAATATTTTTAATTAATTTTTATACTCAAGTTTTACTAATAAATTTTTAATTTATTTTTCTATATAAAAGTATTTAATTTTTATGCATCATACGGAAAGAAAATATATTTAAATTACGGGGATACAAGTTTGAATTAAGCAAGCAAACAATGGTATTCAAAAGTCTCTCAAACACTTCTTACTTTGGGATATACAATTATAAGATGACCATTCCTTCTCCATAAAGTCTGACAACATTTCCTTTACAACACTTTTGGTTTATATAGATGACATAGTGCTTGCAGGCAATTGCCTACCTGAGATTCTTCATGTCAAGTCTTTTCTTGACAACCAGTGTTTCATCAAAGACCTTAGTTACCTTAGATTTTTTCTTGGACTTGAGATTGCAAGATCAGAGGAAGGCATCATTATCAATCAAAGAAAATATACCCTTGAACTCCTTCCGGAAGTCTTTTATTGATTGATTTTTATATGATTTTGATTATATGGTTGACCTTACTATTAAGCTAGTTTTTAAAACTTGTAAAAACTATTTTTAGATTTGCTGTTTTCAAAAGCAAAAAAGTAGAATAGGTAATAGATGTTTTTGTTTTTTGTTTTTTAAATTTTAAACTAAAATTCATAACAAAAACACTATTTCCATATGATTTTGTAATATTTTACAACTCATTTATAAAAGTCAACTAATTAAATACTAAAGCATGTGGATGATTATTATTCATCAATTAATTTCATTTGATTATTAGTTAAGTGCATAATTTCTTGCTTATAAGTATGTAAATCCATCTATGTTATGTATTTATGTTTTTTGTGATAATATAAAATAACTGGGTTAAAATTAGTTTTTCATTCAAATATTTATTAAATTAATATAATTTCACTTTTAAAAATATTTTTAATTTATTTTTATTCTCAAGTTTTACTAATATATTTTTAATTTATTTTTCTATATAAAAGTATTTAATTTTTATGCATGATACGGAAAGAAAATATATTTAAATTACGGGGATACAAGTTTGAATTAAGCAAGCAAACAATGGTCATTTGTTCGAACAGAGTCGCCACCAAACTTTATTTATGCTAATGAAGGAATAAGACAATATCGATAAAACCTTTGAAAAATAGAACAATGGTCTTCGCAACCATATTCGGGTTCGGGAGTCGATTACGCAAGGGGAAGGTATTAGCACCCCTCACGTCCGTTGTACTTAACGGGAACCTCTTAGTTTAATTTGCAATTTGAATGTTACTTAATGTCATTTGTTTTCTTTGAGTGATAAAAATATTGAAAAGAGATGGATGGAAACCTTAGAAGGGGGAGAAGAGAGGTTTTTAATTAGTGTGCTCGCCAAGATATCGCAATCTAGTGCCTACGTATCCTTATGGTGCAATAAGGGAATCAGAGCATTCGTAGTTCGCGGAACTACGGTTGGTTGGTGTCTTTTATGAAAGACTGTTTAGATCGCGTTCTAAAGGCTAAACATTGGCTTGTCTACTCTCGGCGGAGGCTTAAGCACCAGTTTGTTGTGCGCGTTAGAAAGGATTAAACAGTGTTCTTTTTGAAAAGCGTTTCGATCGGACGGGGGCGATGAAAGAGGTTTGATAAGTCGGGTGTGTCTTAATGAACAAGTGCTTATATCACGTTCTAGCGGTTGGCTTTTCTACTCTCGATGGAGGCTTAAGCATTAGTTTGTGTACGCACTAGAAAGGATTAAGCAATGTTCTTTCTGAAAGATTTAAGTTGTTGATCGCACGGGGGAGGGAAATTATGCTTAATGTGTTTGGTATTCTGAAAGAAGAACGACAAAAGATTGAGCAATATGGTGCACACCAATCGTTCAATTCTTTCGAGGAATAATAAGGTGAACGCCTCCTCTTTCCTTTTTCGTTCAAATTATTATCGAAAGTTTATTTGCGGAAATCGAATATGCGCGGTAGTGAGGCGTGCGCCTCCCACTTGCTTATTCAAGGAACAATGAGGCGTGCGCCTCCCACTTGCTAATTCAAGGAACAATGAGGCGTGCACCATTCATTCCTTTATCCAAATTTATTTAGAGTGTTTTGATCGGAAGTCGGTGAATTGAGCAATATGGCGAGCGCTAATCATTCAATTGTTCGATAGATGGTGAGGCGAACGCCTCCCATTCTTTTTCATTCGAAGTTTAAATTATTAAAATAAAGTCTTTTAGAAGTTATATTTGATTTGGAAAAAATAATTTGAATTTGTACGATTAAGGTTTTAATCGGAAGTCGATAATTCGAATAATATAGCGAACATCAATCATTCAATTATTCAAGAAATGGTGAGGCAAACGCCTCCCATCCCTTTTTTATCCGAAGTTAAAATAAAGTCTTTTAGAAGTTATATTTGATTTGGAAAAAATAATTTGAATTTGTACGATTAAGGTTTTATTCGGAAGTTGATAATTCGAACAATATGGCGAACGCCAATTATTCAATTATTCGAGAAATGGTGAGGCGAATGCCTCCCATCCCTTTTTTATCCAAAGTTTTATAAGAATACTCTATAAAAATTATATTCATTTGAGAAATGATTCAAATTTGCATTGGCGTGAATTTAATTAAATTTAAAATGGATCACTTGGTATTAGACCAAACTTCTACGTATTGAAAATATGGATTTTAAGTGGTCTTATTACTTAATTAATGATTAAGCATTCTGATTGACTAATAAAAATATTAATTGAATTAATTAATTAAACATACCATAATTGTCAAACATCCACCCAATATTATATCTACAATAACATTTGTAACAAAATAGAAAAAAAACATTACCTAATAGTCATCGTAATTAAAATGAATTTTTTTATCATATTCATCACAAGAAATGTCATGGGTTGCCAATCACATGGACTATATGAAAAACGGGCCCAAAAAACACTCTTTCAATATTCATATGGTAATGAAAACAAATGAAAACCAATTGACTTTTCCAACTTCAATTAAAATAGAGATAAATGACATGAATTAGAATATGAGTAGAAAAAGAAATGAAGGACTTCCTGCAAAATCTTATCCTCTCTCACCTTTTTGCAGCCACATTACTTCTTCTTTCTTTGAAATAACAAAGGCGCATTTTTTCAAAACAAATCAACGAAAAATGTAAATCAAAGCAGATATGATATTATGTTAATATATTGAATAGAAATCGACGGGTTGAAACCACGAACTAAACCCGATTCACGTGACGCTCCGAATCGACAACATATATGCATTGTACCATTTATATCAAAAATAGATTCGTTGCACATAATAGCAATGCAAATAGACTATCATTAAACATCAATAGAAACGACATAATCGGATAAAAATGTCGCGCAATGGAGAAAGCATATACGTCATAATGTTCTACTCGCACACTCATTTCCTCCCACGTATGATCAATGTACACATAACTCAAAGAAAAATAAAAATCAGAGAAATTAATGCAAAAAGAATGAGCACAACTAAATTGAAAAAATACAACTGAAATGTAGGCTCAACCATCATACCACCACAACTTGTTTGAGATATAAAAGTTACCGTTCAAGTTGACTTTGAGAGTATGCCGCCGAGTCGGGAAAGTATTATGCTCATAGTAACTGAGTTGTGTTACCGTGTTGTTGAAGCTTTATGCAGGCAGCGTATGGATCGGTGTTGCGATGAGAGTCTGGCTGTTGTTTTTGGCATGGCGGCGACGGAAGAACGACATTGCGCGAACAGATGCAAATCAACTTGAACCGAATCGCTCAAACGTCGCTGTATTTGTGCGGTTGTGCGAAATCCACAGAATAACTCGACAGTGTCATGTTGTAGATCAATTGCGGATCTGTAAACCAATCGCGGTTGTGCGAATTGGGTGCAAATCAATTTGAACAAGAAAGCGAGACAAAACACCTCAATACCGTCTTCTCAGTTTGTTATCCTTAATAGCCACAACAATAGAGATCTCACTAAATCAAGAAGATCTCTCCTTTTGAGAATGGGATGGTTGTATTGATGTGGAAGAGTGATCCCTCCTCCTGAGGTTCCGCATCTTGGTTTACGACAGATCCGACGTGGCGGATGAAAGTGAAACAGTTTATTGAAGTGAATGCGAGTGAGGTTTTGCCTGCCGGCACAAGAGTTGAATGGCGGAGATCGGTGTTGAGGCGCAGGGATTTCATCGAATGAAGAGGTTGTTTTGGTGGTCGGCGATGGAGATTGAAGGGTTGTTCATCGGCGGAATGGATGAGGAAGACGACGAGTTGGTTTGACGATGGTTTTCGCAGACGAGAACGGTGGGTTGTTGGTTCATGAGTGGTTCGTGAAGAAGACGAAAGGGTTAGTATGGCGGAAGGTGGATGGTGGAGTGAGATGGTGCCGACGAAGACGAGGTTGTGGGGCGACGGTGAATAGTGAAGGGCGCGGAGAGGACCGTTGAAGAAGAGGAGACATTCTCTTTTTTCCTTTTCTTTTCTTTATTCGTTTTTATATTTTCTGAGAGAGTGTGAGAAGAGTGGAGAAGGAACGTGTCTCCTTTCCTCCTTCTTTTTGTCTTTTCTTTTTGTTCTGTGTCAGAGGACGCGTGGTGTGAAGAAGAGGAAAGGTTTCCCCCCCCCTCCTTTCCTTTTTGTTATTTTATTTTAGAGAGAGATCTGAGAGGTGTCAGCAGAGAGAATTATTGAGTAGTCTGTGAGAGAGAATAGTAGTATTCTTTTCTTTCCTTATGATCGTTGGAGATTTTTTTGTCCGTTTGGGATTTTATGAGTGGGTCCCCCCTTTCTTTCATTGCCACATGGGGTCTCCTCCAAGGACCTTCAGAGAGACGTTGGAGTGGTCATCCGTGGAATAAATCAAGTTACCACCTTGTACAATTCCTCCTTTAAGGGACGTGTGTCACCCTCTTAATGGGTAGAGGGACTATCTCATGTGGTTGAGGAATGTGTGGAAGGAAAATCCAATGCCAATGCTTTCTATCACCTTTTGTTATTTTGAATAGCAATTACATTGAAAATAAAACTACCTACTTAAAATAAAGTCAAGTTAATCACCCAATTAATTCTAATTAATTCAAACGATTATTTTGCTGTTTTCAAAAGCAAAAAAGTAGAATAGGTAATACATGTTTTTATTTTTTACTTTTCAAATTTTAAACTAAAATTCAGAACAAAAACACTATTTCCATATGATTTTGTAATATTTTACAACTTATTTATAAAAGTCAACTAATTAAATACTAAAGCATGTGGATGATTATTGTTCATCAATACACTGCAAATAATTTAAATTTTACTTTAGTATTTGATAAAGTAAAATATCATTCAACTTATTTATAAAATAATTAATCACATTAATCCATTTATTGTCAATTAATTTCATTTAATTATTATTTAAATACATAATTTCTTGCTTATAAGTATGTAAATCCATTTATGTTATGCATTTATGTTTTTTTGATAATATAAAATAACTGGGTTTAAATTAGTTTTTCATTCAAATATTTATTAAATTAATATAATTTCACTTTTAAAAATATTTTTAATTTATTTTTATACTCAAGTTTTACTAATAATTTTTAATTTATTTTCTATATAAAAGTATTTAATTTTTATGCATCATACGGAAAGAAAATATATTTAAATTAAGGGGATACAAGTTTGAATTAAGCAAGCAAACAATGGTATTCAAAAGTCTCTCAAACACTTCTTACTTTGGGATATACAATTATAAGATGACCATTCCTTCTCCATAAAGTCTGACAACATTTCCTTTACAACACTTTTGGTTTATATAGATGACATAGTGCTTGCAGGCAATTGCCTACCTGAGATTCTTCATGTCAAGTCTTTTCTTGACAACCAGTGTTTCATCAAAGACCTTAGTTACCTTAGATTTTTTCTTGCACTTGAGATTGCAAGATCAGAGGAAGGCATCATTATCAATCAAAGAAAATATACCCTTGAACTCCTTCAGGAAGTCTTTTATTGATTGATTTTTATATGATTTTGATTATATGGTTGACCTTCCTATTAAGCTAGTTTTTAAAAATTCTAAAAACTATTTTTAGATTTGCTGTTTTCAAAAGCAAAAAAGTAGAATAGGTAATACATGTTTTTTTTTTTTACTTTTCAAATTTTAAACTAAAATTCAGAACAAAAACACTATTTCCATATGATTTTGTAATATTTTACAACTCATTTATAAAAGTCAACTAATTAAATACTAAAACATGTGGATGATTATTATTCATCAATACACTGCAAATAATTTAAATTTTACTTTAGTATTTGATAAAGTAAAATATCATTCAACTTATTTATAAAATAATTAATCACATTAATCAATTTATTGTCAATTAATTTCATTTAATTATTATTTAAATACATAATTTCTTGCTTATAAGTATGTAAATCCATTTATGTTATGTATTTATGTTTTTTTGATAATAAAAAATAACTGGTTTAAAATTAGTTTTTCATTCAAATATTTATTAAATTAATATAATTTCACTTTTCAAAAATGTTTTTAATTTATTTTTATACTCAAGTTTTACTAATAAATTTTTAATTTATTTTTCTATATAAAAGTATTTAACTTTTATGCATCATACGGAAAGAAAATATATTTAAATATACATGTTTTAATTAATATATTTATTTTTCTCTGCTGTGCTTATTAAAAAAAGCAGGCAGACGGGCCGTCTGAAACCGTTTGAACGCTAGTGAACATAAGAACGATATCTTAAAGTATTCAATTATACCTCGACTAAGTAAGCGGTTGGAACCAAGTCAAAATAACAGAGACTCATACAATAAACCAGAAAAATAAAACTAAGGAGGTTGTTTTGCAGAGCATGTAAACAATATAAACGTGCATATTACAACAAAATTTCATTGAAGTTCATTTCTATAACCTAAGATTCAATTTCACAATCATCATGTTGAAAAAGACTTTTTTTACCACAGAGTCCCTTTTTTGAAAAAATATTCCCAATATAACCAGTTTTGAAAATAATTTTCCAGAATACCCCATTTTATTTCTATGACTCGTCCATTCAAATGACGAGTTGTTGAAGCACAAAATATTGTTGTATTGACTCGCCCATTGATTGGACGAGTACTAAACTGAATTTTTCCCCATGCATGAACTCGGTCAATGGATGGCCGAGTGAATGAAGTATTAAATTTTTTTGTTTTTAAAATTAATTTAATAAATCTAATAAATTAATTTTGTTTTTAAATACAATATTATGCCACATTATTACAATTAATTATAAATACAATTATTATAATTAATTACAATTATTAAAACAATTTTTTAATTTAAGGAGGCATAATATTACAACAATTTTTACAATTATTTTGTTTCTGTAATAAATAATAATTGTCATTAAAAACAAAATTAATTCAATTAAAAGTAATTGTTTTACAATTAATTCATTTTAAATTAATTCTTATTATAATTCATTTTATTTTAATTTAATTTTAAATTAAATTCCATATATAGATATCTATTGTGCTAGTAAAAAATTCCATATTATAATTTAATTATATTATCAGGATTATTATTTTATAGTTTTTTAATTATTTTTATATTTAAATAATAAAAATATAACTATTAATAAAATAATAATTATGAAACAATTCCATATTAAGTAATAATAATTAATATTTTTGTAAATTAAAAAATTGTTTTAATAATAAAATTATAAATATTATAATGAGGCATATGTTTAACTATAATAAGTAATAATAATTATATTTAAAAACAAAATTAACTCATTTAAAAACAAGTATTATAATATTAATAAAATTGTTATAACTTATTAAAATTAAACATATGCCTCATTATAATATTTATAGTTTTATTATTAAAACAATTTTTTAATTTACAAAAATCTTGTTATTTAAAAAAATAAATTTTATTATTTAAATATAAAAATAATTAAAAAATTATTTAATAATAAATCTAATAATATAATTAAATTATAATATTGTATTTTTACTACAGTGCCCCATTTTTGAAATAATTGTTTTTAAATGAATTAAATTATACCCCATTTTAATTGTAATAATTAAATAATAATTGTAACACCTATATTTATAGGACGATAGATATCTATATATGGAATTTAATTTAAAATTAAATTAAAATAAAATGAATTATAATAACAATTATTTTAAAGTTAATATAAAATGAATTAATTGTAAAACAATTGTTTTTAATTGAATTAATTTTGTTTTTAAATACAATTATTATTATTTATCAAAAACAAAATAACTGTAAAAATAATTGTAATATTATACCTCATTAAATTAAAAAATTGTTTTAACAATTATAATTAATTGTAATCATTGTATTTATAATTAATTGTAATAATGTGGCATAATATTGTATTAAAAATAAAATAAAATTATTAAATTTATAAATTAATTTTAAAAAGAAAAAAATTTAGTACTTGGGAAAAAATTCAGATTAGTATTCGTCCAATTAATGGACGAGTCAATACAAGTTGTATTTTTAATTTATTTTTATACTCAAGTTTTACTAATAAATTTTTAATTTATTTTTCAATGTAAAAGTTTTTAATTTTTATGCATCATAGGAAAAGAAAATATATTTAAATTAAAGGGATACAAGTTTGAATAAAGCAAGCAAACAATGGTATTCAAAAATCTCTCAAACACTTCTTACTTTGGGATATACAATTATAAGATAACCATTCCTTCTGCATAAAGTCTGATAACATTTCCTTTACAACACTTTTGGTTTATATAAATGACATAGTGCTTGCAGGCAATTGCCTACCAGAGATTCTTCATGTCAAGTCTTTTCTTGACAACCAGTGTTTCATCAAAGACCTTAGTTACCTCAGATTTTTTCTTTCAGTTGAGATTGCAAGATCAGAGAAAGGCATCGTTATCAATCAAAGAAACTATACCCTTGAACTCCTTCAGGAAGTCTTTTATTGATTGATTTTTATATGATTTTGATTATATGGTTGACCTTCATATTAAGCTAGTTTTTAAAAATTGTAAAACTATTTTTAGAATTGCTGTTTTGAAAAGCAAAAAAGTTGAATAGGTAATACATGTTTTTGTTTTTTACTTTTCAAATTTTAAACTAAAATTCAGAACAAAAACACTATTTCCATATGATTTTGTAATACTTTATAACTCATTTATAAAAGTCAACTATAGTTTAGTATTTGATAAAGTAAAATGTCATTCAACTTATTTATAAAATAATTAATCACATTAATCCATTTATTGTCAATTATATTCATTTAATTATTATTTAAATACATAATTTCTTACTTAGAAGTATGTAAATCCATTTATGTTATGTATTTATGTTTTTTCTATAATATAAAATAACTGGGTTAAAGTTAGTTTTTCATTCAAATATTTATTAAATTAATATAATTTCTTGCTTAGAAGTATGTAAATCCATTTATGTTATGTATTTATGTTTTTTTGATAATATAAAATAACTGGGTTAAAATTAGTTTTTCATTCAAATATTTATTAAATTAATATAATTTCACTTTTAAAAATATCTGATAATATTTCCTTTACAACACTTTTGGTTTATATAGATAAAATAGTGCTTGCAGGCAATTGCCTACCTGATATTCTTCATGTCAAGTCTTTTCTTGACAACCAGTGTTTCATCAAAGACCTTAGTTATCTTAGATTTTTTCTTGCACTTGAGATTGCAAGATCAGAGGAAGGCATCATTATCAATCAAAGAAAATATACCCTTGAACTCCTTCAGGAAGTGTTTTATTGATTGATTTTTATATGATTTTGATTATATGGTTGACCTTCCTATTAAGCTAGTTTTAAAAAATTGTAAAAACTATTTTTAGATTTGTCTGTTTTCAAAAGGAAAAAAGTAAAATAGGTAATACATGTTTTTGTTTTTTACTTTTCAAATTTTAAACTAAAATTCAGAACAAAAACACTATTTCCATATGAATTTGTAATATTTTACAACTCATTTATAAAAGTTAACTAATCAAATACTAAAGCATGTGGATGATTATTATTCATCAATTAATTTCCTTTGATTATTATTTAAAGACATAATTTCTGGCTTATAAGTATGTAAATCCATTTATGTTATATTTTAAAGTTTTTTGTGATAATATAAAATAACTGGGTTAAAATTAGTTTTTCATTCAAATATTTATTAAATTAATATAATTTCACTTTTAAAAATATTTTTAATTTATTTTTATACTCAAGTTTTACTAATAAATTTTTAATTTATTTTTCTATATAAAAGTATTTAATTTTTATGCATCATACGGAAAGAAAATATATTTAAATTAAGGGGATACAAGTTTTAATTAAGTATGTAAATCCATTTATGTTATGTATTTATGTTTTTTGTTGATAATATAAAATAACTGGGTTAAAATTAGTTTTTCAGTCAAATATTTATTAAATTAATATAATTTCACTTTTAAAAATATTTTTAATTTATTTTTATACTCAAGTTTTACTAATAAATTTTTAATTTATTTTTATATATAAAAGTATTTAATTTTTATGCATGATACGGAAAGAAAATATATTTAAATTACGGGATACTTTGGGATATACAATTATAAGATGACAATTCCTTGTGCATAAATTCTGATAACATTTCCTTTACAGTGTTTCATCAAAGACCTTAGTTACCTTAGATTTTTTCTTGGACTTGAGATTGAAAGATCAAAGGAAGGCATCGTTATCAATCAAAGAAAATATACCCTTGAACTCCTTCCGGAAGTCTTTTATTGATTGATTTTTATATGATTTTGATTATATGGTTGACCTTACTATTAAGCTAATTTTTAAAAATTGTAAAAACTATTTTTAGATTTGCTGTTTTCAAAAGCAAAAAAGTAGAATAGGTAATACATACATTTTGTTTTTTACTTTTCAAATTTTAAACTAAAATTCAGAACAAAAACACTATTTCCATATGATTTTGTAATATTTTACACCTCATTTATAAAAGTCAACGAATTAAATACTAAAGCATGTGGATGATTATTATTCATTAATACACTGCAAATAATTTAAATTTTAGTTTAGTATTTGATAAAGTAAAATATCATTCAACTTATTTATAAAATAATTAATCACATTAATCCATCTATTGTCAATTAATTTCATTTAATTATTATTTTAATACATAATTTCTTGCTTATAAGTATGTAAATCCATTTATGTTATGTATTTATATTTTTTGTGATAATATAAAATAACTGGGTTAAAATTAGTTTTTCATTCAAATATTTATTAAATAAATATAATTTCACTTTTAAAAATATTTTTAATTTTTTTTATACTGAAGTTTTACTAATAAATTTTTAATTTATTTTTCAATGTAAAAGTTTTTAATTTTTATGCATCATAGGAAAAGAAAATATATTTAAATTAAGGGGATACAAGTTTGAATAAAGCAAGCAAACAATGGTATTCAAAAATCTCTCAAACACTTCTTACTTTGGGATATACAATTATAAGATAACCATTCCTTCTGCATAAAGTCTGATAACATTTCCTTTACAACACTTTTGGTTTATATAAATGACATAGTGCTTGCAGGCAATTGCCTACCAGAGATTCTTCATGTCAAGTCTTTTCTTGACAACCAGTGTTTCATCAAAGACCTTAGTTACCTCGGATTTTTTCTTTCACTTGAGATTGCAAGATCAGAGAAAGGCATCGTTATCAATCAAAGAAAATATACCCTTGAACTCCTTCAGGAAGTCTTTTATTGATTGATTTTTATATGATTTTGATTATATGGTTGACCTTCCTATTAAGCTAGTTTTTAAAAATTGTAAAACTATTTTTAGAATTGCTGTTTTGAAAAGCAAAAAAGTTGAATAGGTAATACATGTTTTTGTTTTTTACTTTTCAAATTTTAAACTAAAATTCAGAACAAAAACACTATTTCCATATGATTTTGTAATACTTTACAACTCATTTATAAAAGTCAACTATAGTTTAGTATTTGATAAAGTAAAATGTCATTCAACTTATTTATAAAATAATTAATCACATTAATCCATTTATTGTCAATTATATTTATTTAATTATTATTTAAATACATAATTTCTTACTTAGAAGTATGTAAATCCATTTATGTTATGTATTTATGTTTTTTTTATAATATAAAATAACTGGGTTAAAGTTAGTTTTTCATTCAAATATTTATTAAATTAATATAATTTCTTGCTTAGAAGTATGTAAATCCATTTATGTTATGTATTTATGTTTTTTTGATAATATAAAAACTGGGTTAAAATTAGTTTTTCATTCAAATATTTATTAAATTAATATAATTTCACTTTTAAAATATCTGATAATATTTCCTTTACAACACTTTTGGTTTATATAGATAAAATAGTGCTTGCAGGCAATTGCCTACCTGATATTCTTCATGTCATGTCTTTTCTTGACAACCAGTGTTTCATCAAAGACCTTAGTTATCTTAGATTTTTTCTTGCACTTGAGATTGCAAGATCAGAGGAAGGCATCATTATCAATCAAAGAAAATATACCCTTGAACTCCTTCAGGAAGTGTTTTATTGATTGATATTTATATGATTTTGATTATATGGTTGACCTTCCTATTAAGCTAGTTTTTAAAAATTGTAAAAACTATTTTTAGATTTGTCTATTTTCAAAAGGAAAAAAGTAGAATAGGTAATACATGTTTTTGTTTTTTACTTTTCAAATTTTAAACTAAAATTCAGAACAAAAACACTATTTCCATATGATTTTGTAATATTTTACAACTCATTTATAATCCTTGAAATGTTATTCCTTGGAATATTAATACTATGAATTTTATTCCTAATTATGTGTTTGAAAAACTGATAAATTAACACTATCTAAATTTTCAGGGTTTATGAAAAAAATCCGATAATCCCGAATGCTTTTGAAAAAGACCAATAAATTTTGACACGAACTAATCTTTTTTAAATCGATAAAAATGCATATTTGGTTTCTTTTATTAACCTACCAATTTTTTATACACACTACATTTTTTATTAGCCTGTCAAACTTCTTTTTGCTAGTTATTTTTTTGACAAAAATACTTTTAAAATTAGTTTTAAGGATGTTAAGTAAAAAATTTCTTGTCAACCTTTTACATAAATATGTCAAGAAAATATGTTTTTTTAGATTATTTACAAATATAATCACGTTTTTAAATAAGAGATTATTTTAATATTTTTAAATTATATTTGTGATAGTTTTAAAAAAAATATTTTATCAAAAGATACTTTTATGTTCAAAATGAAAAACTATTTTGACAGGTTTTTATAATAATATTTTTAAATATATGAGATAAACAAAAAAAACAGATTTTAAAAATATAAAAGAAAAAATAAAAAAACCTTTTATAAAAAAGAAAACTTTTTGCAAACACTAAATGACTTCTACAATATTTTAAAGTATTTTATATCAAAACAATTTCTTTGTAACAAATAAATCTTAAAAGAAAAAACTTTAAAGTGGTTTACTTTTTAAAAAGGTCACAAACAGGTCAAAAAAGTTAATTAAAAAAATCAAGTGTCATGAATGATCCAATGATCGTTCATTAAAAAATGTTGAAATGTTCAAGATTAAATCAATTCTAAAATCAAGTACCATAATTAATAGTGTCATCAACCATAATCAAACCCAAGAATAAAAATGTCCAATTAAGTGATGAAAAATAAAATAAATAATGGATAAATAAAATACTATATTTTGTTGAAGTGTCATGAATGATCCAATGATCATTCATTAAAAAATGTTGAAATGTTGAAGATTAAATCAATCCTAAAATCAAGTACCATGATCAATAGATTTGTCATCGACCATAATCAAACCCAAGAATAAAAATGTCCAATTAAAGTGATGAAAAAATAAAATAAATAATGGATAAAATAAAATACTATATTTTGTTGAAGTGTATCTACAAAAATGTTGGATTAAAAAGGAAATGATGAAAGAAATGAAATTAACATGGAAAGAAAATAAATAAAAATGAAGTGTAAATAGCAAAATAAAAGAAAAGAAGAGAAAAAAAGAAACAAGAGGGCATTAGGGGTTTGGAGTCATGGGTAACACCCTTTCCACTAGGACAAGCACCCTTGGTGTTAATTAGCGCGCTTAATGAAAATAAATAATAAACCTCAATCAAAAATAACAAGTGGGCCAAACCCAACCCTTGAATCTGACTCATTAAATAAAGTAATCAAAATGAAAGGTCATGATCATGAGGCACATCAGGGACGGAGTCAGAAATTTTATGTTATAGGGGCAATATATTAATTTATAAATTTGTAGCATAATATATCTACCACGAATAGAATTAAAAATTATAAATATATATCATATTATAGAATTTATCTTTAAAAAAAATTAATAAAATATTTTTTTTTATTTATGTAATTATTTAATTTCATTATCAACAACAATATTTATCTATCTACTTTTATATATAAGTAATTGACGATGACATGAGTAGTTGATCATAATTATTCATAATGACATCTTAGTATTAAAATAAAAATATATAAAGCGATTTTTTTAAAAAATATTTTAGTAAAATATTATTTTAAAATTAAGTAAAAAATCAATTTAACTATATTTTAATCGAACATATTTTAAACTCAAAATTAATTTTTTAAATAAATAATTCACAAAATAAATCCTAAACAATTATTCATATATTTACATCCTTTTAAATTATTTTTGTATAATAAATTGATCATTTAAGTTTTTTTATAACAAATTGGTCATTTAGATTCATTTCAAATTTTTTCCGTGTTTAGAACATTTAGAGATTTCTCATTGCACTTCATCATTTTCACAACCATTCAAAATAATTACATCCATAATTTACACATTTACACTGTTAAAAAATACTAATGTTGCACATGTTTGATAATTTAAAGGACCGACTTGTTACACATAAAAACTTAAATGACAAATCTATTACACAAAAATAATTTAAAAGACTTTTGATATAATTTTGCCTATATATCATATGATTTTACATATAGCTTTAAATTATAAATTCATAACAAAATACTCTTTCAATTATTTGCAAATTACTATTTTTAAAATAAATATTTGTTTATCAATTATTACATAAATATATAATAATATTTTTTAAAAAAATTAAAATTTAGTGGGAACACATGCCTCCTTACCATATAATGTGGCTCCGTCCCTGAGGCACACACGGCGTTGACTTGAGAAACACACACACACATTCAGGCCAGGTCAAACATAATAACCAATAGAAACACACTAGCATGAATTTTTTAATTTAAAACTAAAAGAAACACGCGCGAAGCAACGACCAACATCGTCTTCAACCTTGGAATTTCTAAAAATAATTGATGGTTTATACTTTAATTGTCACGGGACCACGCCTCGTTAAAGACACCCACCCATGGGGCAAAGTTGAAGAAAAAAATTCTCAGATGTCCAGATGACTGATGAGGTCAGACAGATTGTTGCTGATGCTGGTCTGCTTATGTTGGCAGACTGTTTGCTGACCATGTTCAATACTCCACTGCAGTCTAGTTTTGCTAGCGATGGCATAAAGAGACATCCTTCTTTCATATTCCATTTGGTTAAATGACTATTACCAGGATGATGTCTACTGCCTCTTCCATCACCCCCTTTAGATAACTTCTTCACCACTATTCTCATTAACTAGAATCTTGCATGTATTATGGTTGAGAAATAGTTGGGGGTTACGAAGTCCATGTATTAAAAGGAAAAAAGTAGAATAGGTAATACATGTTTTTGTTTTTTACTTTTCAAATTTTAAACTAAAATTCAGAACAAAAACACTATTTCCATATGATTTTGTAATATTTTACAACTCATTTATAAAAGTCAACTAATACAATACTAAAGCATGTGGCTGATTATTATTCATCAATTAATTTCCTTTGATTATTATTTAAAGACATAATTTCTTGCTTATAAGTATGTAAATCCATTTATGTTATATTTTAAAGTTTTTTGTGATAATATAAAATAACTGGGTTAAAATTAGTTTTTCATTCAAATATTTATTAAATTAATATAATTTCACTTTTAAAAATATTTTTAATTTATTTTTATACTCAAATTTTACTAATAAATTTTTAATTTATTTTTCTATATAAAAGTATTTAATTTTTATGCATCATACGGAAAGAAAATATATTTAAATTAAGGGGATACAAGTTTTAATTAAGCAAGCAAACAATGGTATTCAAAAATCTCTCAAACACTTCTTACTTTGGGATATACAATTATAAGATGACCATTCCTTCTGCATAAAGTCTGATAACATTTCCTTTACAACACTTTTGGTTTATATAAATGACATAGTGCTTGCAGGCAATTACCTACCTGAGATTCTTCATGTCAATTCTTCATGTCAAGTCTTTTCTTGACAACCAGTGTTTCATCAAAGACCTTAGTTACCTTAGATAATTTCTTGGACTTGAGATTGCAAGATCAGAGGAAGGCATCATTATCAATCAAAGAAAATATACCTTTGAACTCCTTCCGGAAGTCTTTTATTGATTGATTTTTATATGATTTTGATTATATGGTTGACCTTCCTATTAATCCAGTTTTTAGAAATTGTAAAAACTATTTTTAGATTTGCTGTTTTCAAAAGCAAAAAAGTAGAATAGGTAATACATGTTTTTGTTTTTTATTTTTCAAATTTTAAACTAAAATTCGGAACAAAAACACTATTTCCATATGATTTTGTAATATTTTACAACTCATTTATAAAAGTCAACTAATTAAATACTAAAGCATGTGGATGATTATTGTTCATCAATACACTGCAAATAATTTAAATTTTAGTTTAGTATTTGATATAGTAAAATATCATTCAACTTATTTATAAAATAATTAATCACATTAATCCATTTATTGTCAATTAATTTCATTTAATTATTATTTCAATACATAATTTCTTGCTTATAAGTATGTAAATCAATTTATGTTATGTATTTCTGTTTTTTTGATAATATAAAGAAACTGGGTTAAAATTAGTTTTTCATTCAAATATGTATTAAATTAATATAGTTTCACTTTTAGAAATATCTGATAACATTTCCTTTACAAACACTTTTGGTTTATATAGATGACATAGTGCTTGCAGGTAATTGCCTGCCTGAGATTCTTCATGTCAAGTCTTTTCTTGACAACCAGTGTTTCATCAAAGACCTTAGTTACCTTAGATTTTTTCTTGGACTTGAGATTGCAAGATCAGAGGAAGGCATCGTTATCAATCAAAGAAAATGTACCCTTGAACTCCTTCAGGAAGTCTTTTATTGATTGATTTTTATATGATTTTGATTATATGGTTGACCTTCCTATTAAGCTAGTTTTTAAAAATTGTAAAAACTATTTTTAGATTTGCTGTTTTCAAAAGCAAAAAAGTAGAATAGGTAATACATATTTTTGTTTTTTACTTTTCAAATTTTAAACTATAATTGAAAATAAAAACACTATTTCCATATGATTTTGTAATATTTTACAAATCATTTATAAAATTCAACTAATTAAATACTAAAAGATCTGGATGATTATTGTTCATCAATACACTGCAAATAATTTCAAATTTAGTTTAGTATTTGATAAAGTAAAATATCATTCAACTTATTTATAAAATAATTAATCACATTAATCCATTTATTGTCAATTAATTTCATTTAATTATTATTTAAATACATAATTTCTTGCTTATAAGTGTGTAAATCCATTTATGTTATGTATTTATGTTTTTTTGATAATATAAATAATTGGGTTAAAATTAGTTTTTCATTTAAATATTTATTAAATTAATATAATTTATTTTTTACAAATATTTTTATTTATTTTTATACTCAAGTTTTACTAATAAATTTTAAATTTATTTTTCCATATAAAAGTATTTAATTTTTATGCATCATACGGAAAGAAAATATATTTAAATTAAGGGGATACAAGTTTGAATTAAGCAAGCAAACAATGGTATTCAAAAATCTCTCAAACACGTCTTACTTTGGGATATACATTCATAAGATGACCATTCCTTCTGCATAAAGTCTGATAACATTTCCTTTACAACACTTTTGGTTTATATAGATGACATAGTTCTTGCAGGCAATTGCCTACCTGAGATTCTTCATGTCAAGTCTTTTCTTGACAACCAGTGTTTCATCAAAGACCTTAGTTACCTTAGATTTTTTCTTGGACTTGAGATTGCAAGATCAGAGGAAGGCATCGTTATCAATCAAAGAAAATGTACCCTTGAACTCCTTCAGGAAGTCTTTTATTGATTGATTTTTATATGATTTTGATTATATGGTTGACCTTCCTATTAAGCTAGTTTTTAAAAATTGTAAAAACTATTTTTAGATTTGCTGTTTTCAAAAGCAAAAAAGTAGAATAGGTAATACATATTTTTGTTTTTTACTTTTCAAATTTTAAACTATAATTGAAAATAAAAACACTATTTCCATATGATTTTGTAATATTTTACAAATCATTTATAAAATTCAACTAATTAAATACTAAAGCATCTGGATGATTATTGTTCATCAATACACTGCAAATAATTTCAAATTTAGTTTAGTATTTGATAAAGTAAAATATAATTCAACTTATTTATAAAATAATTAATCACATTAATCCATTTATTGTCAATTAATTTCATTTAATTATTATTTAAATACATAATTTCTTGCTTATAAGTGTGTAAATCCATTTATGTTATGTATTTATGTTTTTTTGATAATATAAAATAATTGGGTTAAAATTAGTTTTTCATTTAAATATTTATTAAATTAATATAATTTATTTTTTACAAATATTTTTTATTTATTTTTATACTCAAGTTTTACTAATAAATTTTAAATTTATTTTTCCATATAAAAGTATTTAATTTTTATGCATCATACGGAAAGAAAATATATTTAAATTAAGGGGATACAAGTTTGAATTAAGCAAGCAAACAATGGTATTCAAAAATCTCTCAAACACGTCTTACTTTGGGATATACATTCATAAGATGACCATTCCTTCTGCATAAAGTCTGATAACATTTCCTTTACAACACTTTTGGTTTATATAGATGACATAGTTCTTGCAGGCAATTGCCTACCTGAGATTCTTCATGTCAAGTCTTTTCTTGACAACCAGTGTTTCATCAAAGACCTTAGTTACCTTAGATTTTTTCTTGGACTTGAGATTGCAAGATCAGAGGAAGGCATCGTTATCAATCAAAGAAAATGTACCCTTGAACTCCTTCAGGAAGTCTTTTATTGATTGATTTTTATATGATTTTGATTATATGGTTGACCTTCCTATTAAGCTAGTTTTTAAAAATTGTAAAAACTATTTTTAGATTTGCTGTTTTCAAAAGCAAAAAAGTAGAATAGGTAATACATATTTTTGTTTTTTACTTTTCAAATTTTAAACTATAATTGAAAATAAAAACACTATTTCCATATGATTTTGTAATATTTTACAAATCATTTATAAAATTCAACTAATTAAATACTAAAGCATGTGGATGATTATTGTTCATCAATACACTGCGAATAATTTCAAATTTAGTTTAGTATTTGATAAAGTAAAATATCATTCAACTTATTTATAAAATAATTAATCACATTAATCCATTTGTTGTCAATTAATTTCATTTAATTATTATTTAAATACATAATTTCTTGCTTATAAGTGTGTAAATCCATTTATGTTATGTATTTATGTTTTTTTGATAATATAAAATAATTGGGTTAAAATTAGTTTTTCATTTAAATATTTATTAAATTAATATAATTTATTTTTTACAAATATTTTTTATTTATTTTTATACTCAAGTTTTACTAATAAATTTTAAATTTATTTTTCCATATAAAAGTATTTAATTTTTATGCATCATACGGAAAGAAAATATATTTAAATTAAGGGGATACAAGTTTGAATTAAGCAAGCAAACAATGGTATTCAAAAATCTCTCAAACACGTCTTACTTTGGGATATACATTCATAAGATGACCATTCCTTCTGCATAAAGTCTGATAACATTTCCTTTACAACACTTTTGGTTTATATAGATGACATAGTTCTTGCAGGCAATTGCCTACCTGAGATTCTTCATGTCAAGTCTTTTCTTGACAACCAGTGTTTCATCAAAGACCTTAGTTACCTTAGATTTTTTCTTGGACTTGAGATTGCAAGATCAGAGGAAGGCATCGTTATCAATCAAAGAAAATGTACCCTTGAACTCCTTCAGGAAGTCTTTTATTGATTGATTTTTATATGATTTTGATTATATGGTTGACCTTCCTATTAAGCTAGTTTTTAAAAATTGTAAAAACTATTTTTAGATTTGCTGTTTTCAAAAGCAAAAAAGTAGAATAGGTAATACATATTTTTGTTTTTTACTTTTCAAATTTTAAACTATAATTGAAAATAAAAACACTATTTCCATATGATTTTGTAATATTTTACAAATCATTTATAAAATTCAACTAATTAAATACTAAAGCATGTGGATGATTATTGTTCATCAATACACTGCGAATAATTTCAAATTTAGTTTAGTATTTGATAAAGTAAAATATCATTCAACTTATTTATAAAATAATTAATCACATTAATCCATTTGTTGTCAATTAATTTCATTTAATTATTATTTAAATACATAATTTCTTGCTTATAAGTGTGTAAATCCATTTATGTTATGTATTTATGTTTTTTTGATAATATAAAATAATTGGGTTAAAATTAGTTTTTCATTTAAATATTTATTAAATTAATATAATTTATTTTTTACAAATATTTTTTATTTATTTTTATACTCAAGTTTTACTAATAAATTTTAAATTTATTTTTCCATATAAAAGTATTTAATTTTTATGCATCATACGGAAGAAAATATATTTAAATTAAGGGGATACAAGTTTGAATTAAGCAAGCAAACAATGGTATTCAAAAATCTCTCAAACACGTCTTACTTTGGGATATACATTCATAAGATGACCATTCCTTCTGCATAAAGTCTGATAACATTTCCTTTACAACACTTTTGGTTTATATAGATGACATAGTTCTTGCAGGCAATTGCCTACCTGAGATTCTTCATGTCAAGTCTTTTCTTGACAACCAGTGTTTCATCAAAGACCTTAGTTACCTTAGATTTTTTCTTGGACTTGAGATTGCAAGATCAGAGGAAGGCATCGTTATCAATCAAAGAAAATGTACCCTTGAACTCCTTCAGGAAGTCTTTTATTGATTGATTTTTATATGATTTTGATTATATGGTTGACCTTCCTATTAAGCTAGTTTTTAAAAATTGTAAAAACTATTTTTAGATTTGCTGTTTTCAAAAGCAAAAAAGTAGAATAGGTAATACATATTTTTGTTTTTACTTTTCAAATTTTAAACTATAATTGAAAATAAAAACACTATTTCCATATGATTTTGTAATATTTTACAAATCATTTATAAAATTCAACTAATTAAATACTAAAGCATGTGGATGATTATTGTTCATCAATACACTGCGAATAATTTCAAATTTAGTTTAGTATTTGATAAAGTAAAATATCATTCAACTTATTTATAAAATAATTAATCACATTAATCCATTTGTTGTCAATTAATTTCATTTAATTATTATTTAAATACATAATTTCTTGCTTATAAGTGTGTAAATCCATTTATGTTATGTATTTATGTTTTTTTGATAATATAAAATAATTGGGTTAAAATTAGTTTTTCATTTAAATATTTATTAAATTAATATAATTTATTTTTTACAAATATTTTTTATTTATTTTTATACTCAAGTTTTACTAATAAATTTTAATTTATTTTTCCATATAAAAGTATTTAATTTTTATGCATCATACGGAAAGAAAATATATTTAAATTAAGGGGATACAAGTTTGAATTAAGCAAGCAAACAATGGTATTCAAAAATCTCTCAAACACGTCTTACTTTGGGATATACATTCATAAGATGACCATTCCTTCTGCATAAAGTCTGATAACATTTCCTTTACAACACTTTTGGTTTATATAGATGACATAGTTCTTGCAGGCAATTGCCTACCTGAGATTCTTCATGTCAAGTCTTTTCTTGACAACCAGTGTTTCATCAAAGACCTTAGTTACCTTAGATTTTTTCTTGGACTTGAGATTGCAAGATCAGAGGAAGGCATCGTTATCAATCAAAGAAAATGTACCCTTGAACTCCTTCAGGAAGTCTTTTATTGATTGATTTTTATATGATTTTGATTATATGGTTGACCTTCCTATTAAGCTAGTTTTTAAAAATTGTAAAAACTATTTTTAGATTTGCTGTTTTCAAAAGCAAAAAAGTAGAATAGGTAATACATATTTTTTTTTTTACTTTTCAAATTTTAAACTATAATTGAAAATAAAAACACTATTTCCATATGATTTTGTAATATTTTACAAATCATTTATAAAATTCAACTAATTAAATACTAAAGCATGTGGATGATTATTGTTCATCAATACACTGCAAATAATTTCAAATTTAGTTTAGTATTTGATAAAGTAAAATATCATTCAACTTATTTATAAAATAATTAATCACATTAATCCATTTGTTGTCAATTAATTTCATTTAATTATTATTTAAATACATAATTTCTTGCTTATAAGTGTGTAAATCCATTTATGTTATGTATTTATGTTTTTTTGATAATATAAAATAATTGGGTTAAAATTAGTTTTTCATTTAAATATTTATTAAATTAATATAATTTATTTTTTACAAATATTTTTTATTTATTTTTATACTCAAGTTTTACTAATAAATTTTAAATTTATTTTTCCATATAAAAGTATTTAATTTTATGCATCATACGGAAAGAAAATATATTTAAATTAAGGGGATACAAGTTTGAATTAAGCAAGCAAACAATGGTATTCAAAAATCTCTCAAACACGTCTTACTTTGGGATATACATTCATAAGATGACCATTCCTTCTGCATAAAGTCTGATAACATTTCCTTTACAACACTTTTGGTTTATATAGATGACATAGTTCTTGCAGGCAATTGCCTACCTGAGATTCTTCATGTCAAGTCTTTTCTTGACAACCAGTGTTTCATCAAAGACCTTAGTTACCTTAGATTTTTTCTTGGACTTGAGATTGCAAGATCAGAGGAAGGCATCGTTATCAATCAAAGAAAATGTACCCTTGAACTCCTTCAGGAAGTCTTTTATTGATTGATTTTTATATGATTTTGATTATATGGTTGACCTTCCTATTAAGCTAGTTTTTAAAAATTGTAAAAACTATTTTTAGATTTGCTGTTTTCAAAAGCAAAAAAGTAGAATAGGTAATACATATTTTTGTTTTTTACTTTTCAAATTTTAAACTATAATTGAAAATAAAAACACTATTTCCATATGATTTTGTAATATTTTACAAATCATTTATAAAATTCAACTAATTAAATACTAAAGCATGTGGATGATTATTGTTCATCAATACACTGCAAATAATTTCAAATTTAGTTTAGTATTTGATAAAGTAAAATATCATTCAACTTATTTATAAAATAATTAATCACATTAATCCATTTGTTGTCAATTAATTTCATTTAATTATTATTTAAATACATAATTTCTTGCTTATAAGTGTGTAAATCCATTTATGTTATGTATTTATGTTTTTTTGATAATATAAATAATTGGGTTAAAATTAGTTTTTCATTTAATATTTATTAAATTAATATAATTTATTTTTTACAAATATTTTTTATTTATTTTTATACTCAAGTTTTACTAATAAATTTTAATTTATTTTTCCATATAAAAGTATTTAATTTTTATGCATCATACGGAAAGAAAATATATTTAAATTAAGGGGATACAAGTTTGAATTAAGCAAGCAAACAATGGTATTCAAAAATCTCTCAAACACGTCTTACTTTGGGATATACATTCATAAGATGACCATTCCTTCTGCATAAAGTCTGATAACATTTCCTTTACAACACTTTTGGTTTATATAGATGACATAGTTCTTGCAGGCAATTGCCTACCTGAGATTCTTCATGTCAAGTCTTTTCTTGACAACCAGTGTTTCATCAAAGACCTTAGTTACCTTAGATTTTTTCTTGGACTTGAGATTGCAAGATCAGAGGAAGGCATCGTTATCAATCAAAGAAAATGTACCCTTGAACTCCTTCAGGAAGTCTTTTATTGATTGATTTTTATATGATTTTGATTATATGGTTGACCTTCCTATTAAGCTAGTTTTTAAAAATTGTAAAAACTATTTTTAGATTTGCTGTTTTCAAAAGCAAAAAAGTAGAATAGGTAATACATATTTTTGTTTTTACTTTTCAAATTTTAAACTATAATTGAAAATAAAAACACTATTTCCATATGATTTTGTAATATTTTACAAATCATTTATAAAATTCAACTAATTAAATACTAAAGCATGTGGATGATTATTGTTCATCAATACACTGCAAATAATTTCAAATTTAGTTTAGTATTTGATAAAGTAAAATATCATTCAACTTATTTATAAAATAATTAATCACATTAATCCATTTGTTGTCAATTAATTTCATTTAATTATTATTTAAATACATAATTTCTTGCTTATAAGTGTGTAAATCCATTTATGTTATGTATTTATGTTTTTTTGATAATATAAAATAATTGGGTTAAAATTAGTTTTTCATTTAAATATTTATTAAATTAATATAATTTATTTTTTACAAATATTTTTTATTTATTTTTATACTCAAGTTTTACTAATAAATTTTAAATTTATTTTTCCATATAAAAGTATTAATTTTTATGCATCATACGGAAAGAAAATATATTTAAATTAAGGGGATACAAGTTTGAATTAAGCAAGCAAACAATGGTATTCAAAAATCTCTCAAACACGTCTTACTTTGGGATATACATTCATAAGATGACCATTCCTTCTGCATAAAGTCTGATAACATTTCCTTTACAACACTTTTGGTTTATATAGATGACATAGTTCTTGCAGGCAATTGCCTACCTGAGATTCTTCATGTCAAGTCTTTTCTTGACAACCAGTGTTTCATCAAAGACCTTAGTTACCTTAGATTTTTTCTTGGACTTGAGATTGCAAGATCAGAGGAAGGCATCGTTATCAATCAAAGAAAATGTACCCTTGAACTCCTTCAGGAAGTCTTTTATTGATTGATTTTTATATGATTTTGATTATATGGTTGACCTTCCTATTAAGCTAGTTTTTAAAAATTGTAAAAACTATTTTTAGATTTGCTGTTTTCAAAAGAAAAAAAGTAGAATAGGTAATACATGTTTTTGTTTTTTACTTTTCATATTTTAAACTAAAATTCAGAACAAAAACATTATTTCCATATGATTTTGTAATATTTTATCACTCATTTATAAAAGTCAACTAATTAAATACTAAAGCATGTGAATGATTATTGTTCATCAATACACTGCAAATAATTTAAATTATACTTTACTATTTGATAAAGTAAAATATCATTCAACTTATTTATAAAATAATTAATCACATTAATCCATTTATTGTCAATTAATTTCATTTAATTATTATTTAAATACATAATTTCTTGCTTATAAGTATGTAAATCCATTTATGTTATGTATTTATGTTTTTTTGATAATATAAAATAACTGGGTTAAAATTAGTTTTTCATTCAAATATTTATTAAATTAATATAATTTCATTTCTAAAAAGATTTTTAATTTATATTTATACTCAAGTTTTACTAATAAATTTTTAATTTATTTTTCTATATAACAGTATTTAATTTTTATGCATCATATGGAAAGAAAATATATTTAAATTAAGGGGAAACAAGTTTGAATTAAGCAAGCAAACAATGATATTCAAAAATCTCTCAAACACTTCTTACTTTGGGATATACATTTATAAGATGACCATTCTTTCTGCATAAAGTCTGATAACATTTCCTTTACAACACATTTGGTTTATATAGATGACATAGTGTTTGCAGGCAATTGCCTACTTGAGATTCTTCATGTCAAGTCTTTTCTTGACAACCAGTATTTCACCAAAGACCTTAGTTAGTGCCACTTGAGATATTTGTTACTACCACTTCACCACTTTCTAACCACACAAATAAGCATGGCCACTTGTTAGTAACCTTGACCCACTCACCACCACATGTTTGTGTCTTATACTACCTACCACTTGCCATTTGTTTTTCTATGTATCAGAAAGGATAAGTAGAGAGAAAGGAAAGCATAAAAAGAAAGAGGAAGCTTAAGAGAAGAAGGAAAACAAGGCTAGTGAAGGAGAAGAAGAAGAAGAAGAAGAAGGAAAACTTGGAACCAACACCATCATCTTCATCCTCATCCCATCTTCCACAACTTCTCCTCTTCAATTTCTTGAGGTGGGTTCAAGTTAGAAACTTTAGGTTTTTAGAAAAGTTAGGGTTGTAGAATGTTAGATAAATCATGAATATCCATGCTATGAGATGAATATGTTCTTGCTCTTGTTGATTTTCATGAACATGTGTCTTGATGTGTTTGGTGATTGGTATGATAATATGATTTGCTATGGTTATGTTATGATGTTGAAATCCTTGTAGTTTGGAACTTGGGATTCTTGTTGTACATGTGTATATGAGCATGTAGTAAGATGGATGTGTTGGAAGAATGAGTGTGGGTTTGGTTGGAAATGGAGTTACAGAGGAAAATGGTGTTCTGAGAAGTGGAAAAATAAAAATGTGTGTGAACCAATCGATTGGCAGCCTTTAGTTTAGCAGAAAAATGAAATTTTTACAGGACCAATCGATTGACACTGCATGTCAATCGATTGCACAAACTTTCTGTTTATGAATAGTGGAAATTTTCAGCAGGACCAATCGATTGACACTCAGGATCAATCGATTGACACTCAATAAATTTTGAAAAACAGAAACGTGAGTGGAACCAATCGATTGGGCTTCCCCAACCAATCGATTGACTCAAGTTAAAAACCTCAAAATCCATTTTCTAAGTGTTTCTAAATGCATTCTTCCATCCATTAATCAATTGTGATGCTATGTTTATGTTGAATACATGTTAATGGTGAAAATTACATGATGAATCTAGTGAGTTAACCTAGGATTGAAATTAGGTCATGAGTGAGGTTTATATTCTAGATACTGCGAGAATACGGTAATCATTCGTACGACGCTTATGTGGAGGTCGTGGACGAAATGTTGCCATGATTGAGAACGAGACCCATTGTATGGAACATGCCATGTTATTGTTGTGTATTGTGGTGAATGAAGTCACCTATGATTAATATATTTTGTTATGGTTCGTGGAACCGATGATTTGTGAAACCGATCATGTATTCAGAATGTGTGTTTTTCTGTGATGGTACACATCTTTATTGGTATGCTTAGATGAGTAAGCATTGGGATATGGGACCAATGATACGAGCCTCAATTGGGTTTGAGCCCCAACCATGGGGGACATGGGGGAAAGGTGGACTCCTATGTGGGTTAGAGTCCCATACAGTGAAACATACCCTAGGTGGGTTAGAGTCCCATATGGGTGACGGTCGCTTGAACTGGGGATTAAGCCTCATAGAGGACCCGATATCCACCGTGAAAGTCGAATCATACGAGCATGCATGAACCGAGTCTGGCTTAGATGTAAGTCCATTCGGGAATTGATGCTTCGTGATCTGAATAATGATCGTGGTTGAGTTATGAGAACTCAGATGCATGTTGCCATACAATTGCGAGTTAGTTCCCCATCGCTCAAGTCTTCGTTCCCTTGTTGACTTGAGTTGGATATGAACTGAACATCGATTAGAAAACCCTGTAGAGCCGAGTGGACCCATAAGATAGAGAACCCACTGAGATTATTATCTCACCCCATGTTATTGATTATTTTTCAGGTGGTTCTAAGCAGGATAAGGGTAAAGGCAAGATGGAGTGATGTTCTGCTTACTGTAACTCCTCAAAATTTGCCCTCCTCTCTTGGGACTAGCATTAACATATTGCATTACATTTTTAGGTCATTAGGCATTGCATATTGCATATCATGTGGTTACATTGTGCAAGCCATTCTCCCAAGTCTTGATCAGAAGATAAGGAAGTCAGAGTGTAAGCTAGGGTTTTGTTGACTGATCATTAGCCATCTGAGGATTGGGCTGTGAATTAGGGTTTTGTGATTCTCAATGGATGTTGGTCTTCATCTTGATTGCAATGATACATCATCATCATCATGGTTGGATGTCATCAGGAGGTTGAAGAAGATTCCTTGAGATTAGGGTTTTGACCACTGGTCAACCCTAATCAGTTGCATTGGGCCAATCAGGGCATGGTCAGGAGAGGGGGTTTGTGATGGTTATGGGGTTCATTATATGATTATTTTGTGCTTATTGAGGCTAGGGTTTCACCCTTGAGCCATTTCAGTTGAAGATTGGGGCTTAATTTGATCTATGCATTGCCAGATTCATCTATCAGCTGAAAAGTCAAATGTGGTCAACTGTACATGGTCTGATGGATTTGGAGGTGGAAATGAGTTGGATACACTTCATTCATGTTGGAACAAGTGTTATTTGACATCTCAAAGCTCAAGAATGAAGAAAATCAAGTCAGAACAAAAACTGCCAAAAATAGAAAGTGACTTGTAATGGAAGTTTCCAAAAATGGAAAGTTTTGGACCTCAAAGCCACGTGTCCAAGGAAGCTTCAAATGAAAAATTGTTCAACATGAAAGTTGTAGATCTTGTTCTCACCTTTCCAAAAAGTCCAAGAACTTGAAATTCCCATGTATGGTTGGAAAATTATGGCTCAGTGAAATTCAGAAATGACCCATAATCAGGAGGCCATAGCTTCCACATGGTTTGTCCAAATTGCAAGTTCTTTATATGCACAAACTCCATTTGACATGTACTTTCATGGTGCATAATTGGATTTTTCCAAAAGTGGTCAATGCAAAAAGTCAATTTTCAACTGGACAGTTAAAATGGACCAAGGGCAAAATTGTCCAACTTGTGAAATAATTGGAATTTTTGAGTGGGGATTTTTGCTACACCTCACAAATGGTATTTGAAATTTGTTGGAATCATCATTTCATGCCTAAGGTTTGTGGTTTGGAATTTGACTTGAAAAATGAAAGTGCAAAAATGGATAAAGTGCAATCACAAGGTGAAAATGAGAATGGTGCATCCAATGAGAGTGAGACAAGTTGCTACAGCTCACACATGTCATTTAGAGAGTGTGTGAGCTGTCCATGAGGTGGCATTGGCTTGTATGTGAAAAGACCATTTTGTCCCTTACTTGAAATTAAGCATTTTCACTAATCAAAGGCATTTGGTTAATTATATGGTTAAGTGATGATTAAGCACACATATATATTCCTAATCACATGATAATCATAACAGAAAATCATTTCACCAAAAACCAGATCTAAAAACTCTTCATTCTCTCAAGAACCTCTCAAGAACACATTGGACTCAAACTCACCAAACTTCTTCATTCCTCAACCAATTCTCGGATTTCTTTTTGTATCCAACTCCTCTCATCATCATCTCAATCTGTTTGTGGAAGTTGGAGTGAAAAGCAATGCGAAACTCAACTGTTCAAAGAAGCATCATCAATGGCAAATTGTGATTGTGAGCATTAGGAGCTGTTTCAATCAAACATAATCGCATCGTCCAACTCTTTGAAGCATCTAGTGCATCTGTTTGAGGAAGAAAAGCTCGAAGAACACTGATTTCACTGCTGCCATCTCCAGGTACGTGAAATTCGAAACTCACGAAATGCTTAATGTTCATGTGCGTTTGAAAGAGCATGCTACATAGGTTATGGTGATGTGTTTAGTTTATGAAATAGATGACTGTAGGTGAAGAAATCTGGATTTAAAGATTGGATCCAAAACCCTAACTCGTTCGATTTGAGAGATACATGAACATTTAGATGAAATTAAGTTGAGATTCGAGATCCTCGTGCTTAGACGAGTCCAACGGCTATCCATTTGTTCGTTTTGGTTAGGATTTGAGTTTCATGTGTTCTTGAGTGTTCTGGGATTTTCTGAAGCGAAGATGATGATAAACTTGTGTTTGATCCAGGTTTCCATTCGAATTTTTGAATATAGTGTTTCCCGCTCCCGCCATCATTATTTACAAGAATGCCATTGTGAATTTCAATTAATTTAGTTAATTTATAAAAAATTCATTAACATCTTTAAAAATTCATAAAAAATTATAGAAAATTCAGAAAAATATGAGGATTGTTTCTTTGACTTCCTTGTTGACTGTAGATGATTTTTGACCTATTGGTCAAAGTTGTGCATGGTAGGAATAATGTTTGACTTAGGGATCTTTAACATGTACTCATTTTTGATACCTTGTACCAAATCCAATGTGAAATTCTCATGTTTACAAATAAATGTCTGAAAATTTTTGTGATGATTGTGGACTGGTTGATGCTTATTTACATGTAAATTTCATGAATTTTGGATTCCTGGTCATTGAGATGTGAATTTTGGAACTTAGGTGTGACAATTTGTGTCACACCTCATTGTGTCAACTTGCTGGATTTATTTGAATGACTTAGGCTTGTTAGAATGATGTGAAATTTTGCATGATGAATGATATAAACATGAGACTAATGGTGTTTGCTCTTGTTTGACATTAATTTGACTTTGGTTGGTGAATACCTTGCTGTTTAGGAATTTTTCTTGCCTATGGACCCTAGGCTTAGCCTAGTGGTCTTGTTGCTAATATTTGCTTGATTTTTCAGGAGCAAAAGCATAATGCACATGGAGAATGAATCAAGTTAAATGTAATTGATGTTGTTTGATGTTTGTACACTAACATAACATTGTTTTGTAGGTTGTGAAGTTTGGGATTGAGCTTTGAGCTTGCTTTGTTGTGCATTGATCTGTATAGATTAATTGGTTGATACTTGCTGTTTAGTTTTGTCTGTCTGAGTACTAACTGTGTTTGACTGTTTCCAGGTACTTTTAGTTGCTCAGTTCCTTGTGAACTTTTGCTTTGCTTTGCTTAAGCAACTTGCATTGAGGTATAACTTCCTAACTTCATGTAGTCTGGAGACTCGGCTGTTACCGGGCCGGGCAAATAAATGTCTGAAGTCCTCCTTAAGAGGCAATGATTGTGGTTGTTTATTTTTCGTGCCAAGCAGGTGAAAGCCCTTTAAATAAGGCAATTGGTGGAAGGTAGGGGTATGCAGTCTATCCCCCACTATTCAGTTGAGTCTTCTCCTTGCTCCCATTACATGGTTGTAGCATTGAGATCACAAGCCCAAGATCCGTGCAGTGCACATTGTGTCAGAGTCTCTGAGTATAGAAGGGTTCCCCCATTCTGGACCCATGCTCATTTGTCAGAAGCTCTCCCTGGTTAGGGATAAGAGCTGTGAGGTCTGATCCTCACTTCACCTTTCATCTGCTTCACCTTAGCCTCGTAATGGCAAGGTTAAGAGCAAACCCAGCCCGTACAGACGACTCGCTTCGGCAGTCAAACCTATTGTGTGAGCCACTTGTTTGGTTATAGTGCGTGCTGTGTGGATATCTGTTTGAGATGCTTGTTCTCATTTGATGTATGCTTGAATTATGCTGTATGCTTGTGTGCTTACTTCTTTCCTGGATAGGGGTAGTTTGCTTATGCAAGTAGGATAGAAACCTGAACTTAGGGTGACTTTGCATGACAACATCTAGGCTCGAGTCGTAGTCTCCCTAGTGTCGTGTCTTCCCCTGGTTTCTGGTTAGCAATTCAGTCCCTTTCAGGGGAACTACATCGCCCTGATCCTCGTTCCAGACGAGGTATGTAGGCAGGGGGTCGTGCGAGACCTCTCCGGGCAACCTTTTTTCTTTTTTTGCGTGTGTTTACTTGTTATCTGATTGTGTGTTTGGCTCGGATGCCGACGTAAGCCCAGTGATTGGCTGTCGGGCTCCACGTTTGCCGTTTTATGCATGTTTTGGTTCGGATGCCGACGTAATTCCATCCAGTGGTTGTCGGGCTCCATGTTTGCCACCCTTGTCTGTTTGTGTGTTTTGTGTTGTTTGGCGTGCGTAAGCCGAACTACAGTGGCTCTGATTCTTGTTCCAGACAAGATATGTAGGCATAAGGTGCGATACCTTATCGAGCTCGTTCCTTTTAACCCCACCTGCGTTCCCCGTGTGTGTGTGTGATGTTTAGCAACCTATTCTTTATTCTAGGACGTGGATCCCGTCGAGTACGACGGATGTGAGGGGTGCTAATACCTTCCCCTTGCGTAACCGACTCCCTTACCCTGTCTCTTTGGTCGCGAGACCATTTCCTTTCCAGGTTTCTCTGAGCGTTTCCTTTCCCTATCTTGGGATAAATAACGCGTAGTGGCGGCTCTGTGTGTTTTTATTTTTAGCTCGCCGGTTGATTTTTCGCAGGATGCGACTGCTGGGGACACGATCTGATGTAGACCTATGCTGGTCCATCTTCCCTAAGCGAGTCCTTCCTAGCGTTCTAGGATAGTTTAGGTTGCTTGTTTTGATTTGTTTATTGCATTTATTATTCTAACCATTGTATATATTTGCATTAATGTTTGCATGCATCATACTATCATGTTGTTGCCGTCCTCTGTGCAGGTGGTTCCTCTGTTTTGGGGTGGGTGTTCTGAGTGAGGCCCAATACCCAGGCCTGAGTGCACACCTAGGATTAGCGTGGTCTTATGTCTCTTCACATGTTGTACGACATGATGCGGAGACATGTCACCACAGCCGGACGAGGTTCATTTGAGAGAGTCCTGCCGGGTGGAGTTATTCCGCTTAGGTTGGATTATCTCTTTTGGGCTATTGACTCTGGTGACCGATCATTTCCCGGATTTTTGGTTTAGACGATCTCAGGAGAGCTACAATGGCACACCCGAAAGGGCAAACCCATTGAGTATCTTTGCCCGATTGTCGAGACTATTATCCGCCTTAGGATGACCTGTTTAGAATTTACCTGTGAGGGGAGGGTTGATTCTTTCAGATGCATGTTCAGATGGTGACTCAGATGGTGACTTTTGTTCTGTGGGTCTTATTTATAAGTCGGAATTATGGTCATTTATTGCCGTGACGCCGGAGTGCTGTCCGTGATTTATCAGTGGGGATCCGTTTATTTCAGGATTCCCCGGGCCGAGTTATTTATCAGTGGGGATCCGTTTATTTCAGGATTCCCCGGGCCGATTCAGATGTTGTGGGTATCTGCTCAGAGTTTTGTCTGATGATGATGATGATGTATCTGTCTTCCGTTTATTTCGGAACCCATAAGTCGGATTGGTGGTTATTTGTTTCCTCAGATGGTTATGATCAGTTCAGAGACCAGGTTTCAGAGCAACAGATGATCAGATGACTTGGAGGATGGCAATGCATTGCATTCATTCATCTGCATCATTCTCATTTTGCATTCATCTGCATTAAACCCACGTTTAACCATATGGGGAGTATTATTGATTGAGAATCTGGTTGAGAGACATCTTGAATTTCAGAATCTGGATGTCAAAATGTTATCTGTCTCAATGATGCCAGGATCGAGAGACAAAGTGTTCCTCATATGGATAGACGTTGCATTCATGCATATTAACCTGTTTGCTGTTTTGTAGGAATCATTGCTCGTGCTCGCAGAACTGTACCTTTGCACTCAACTCGTCCTCACAGATACTTCACCAGACGCAATACTCCTCGACTGATGGATCCTCCCAACGCCGACATCCTCGAACTGAAAGAGATGGTGAGGGATTTGGTCAGTGTTGTGCAAGGGCTTGTCTTGGGGCAGAAAGCTATGGCCGAGAGATTAGAAAGGATTGAGGGCTGGATGATTAAGGAAAAAGTTCAGGGAAAGGCTCCGTCATCCGAAGTAACAAATCCCTCTGACTCTGTAGTGAAGAAATCCCTTGACAGTGGTCAGCCCAAGAAGAAGGTTGAATCAGGTGGTGCGCAGACTAAAAGAGAATGCGGTAAGGATCGTTACCACCCTTATGCTGCCACCGTAACCATTCCTGTTGGTGATTCATCTGCACAACAGCGGCAATCACCACCTCAACAGAGGATACAGAGAGTTGTGGGCCAAGTGAGAAGGAGGACGACAGATCGTCATTTCAATAAGCCGCCCGTGACTTACGCCTCTCTGTTCAAGAGGTTGGAGGATCTTGGATTGGTGCAGCCGAGGATGTTGACTCTGTTAAAACCTGATTAGAGGCCTGCCGGTTACAATGAGAATGTCAGGTGCGAGTTCCATGCTGGGGCACCCGGACATCATGTTGAGGATTGCAAAGCTTTTAAGCATGTGGTCCAGGACTTGGTGGATTCTAAGGCAATCAGCTTTGCACCGATGGCAGATGATAGTGCTAACCCCGCGTCAAAACATGGTCCTGTAAAAGTGAAAATGGTGTCGAAGGACAAGAAAGGGATAGAGGTGACTGAGAATGATCAGTTAAGAATGCCAATGTCTGTGGTCCCAAAACGCCCGACGAAAAATGGAGCTTTCCCTCGTGTTGATGATTGTTGTGCATCCATCGCTACAAAGGGGTATGTAGTAATTGGGGAATTGGTCCAGAGAAGGATGAAAGTAGAAATGGACGAGGTGAGGTGTAAAGCACTCAGTCTGGCAGCTGAAACCGTCAAGGTGGAAAATGACATTGGCGTTGGAAAAGAGAAAAAACCGTCCATTTCTTCTTACAAGCAGGCATTGGAAGTGGTGAGAAATGGAGGGATCCCAGGCTGGGGACAGATCATGGGCATTGTGGTAAAGGCGGATATGTTTGGGATTGGTTATCGTCCAGGTCAAGACTCGTCTGAGCAGAACAGAGGACGTCGTCCGTCGTTCACCTTTGTCAGTGCCGGAATGCTAGATCCAGGTCACGCCTATGCAGGGGATAAAGAGATCAACAGTGACTGGGAGATTGATCAATGGATAAAATCGTGCGTACCAGGAAGCTGGAAGGCTTAAAAAGATCAGCACTGACACTCGTCCGGAAGAGTAACATTTCTTGTTTTCAGTCTTTATCTGCATGAAAGCCATATGTGTTGCCCGACACGTAATGGTCCATTGTAAGGGCCACCTCATGTTCATAATTTGCATTTTCTGCATCATTAATAAATGGATGTTTTTCAGTCAAAAAACGGTGTTCCCTGTTTTTCATTTATTTTTGCAGTTTAAAAAACAAATAAAAATGGCAATGTTTGTTTTCATTTTTCTTTTTTTGATTTGTCTCGTCCCAAAGTCGAAAAATAATTCTCCGGATCTCGTTGATAACAATTTGGTTACACCTCATATGACTTCGACAATCCAAACTGTCATGCCGAAGAAGAAGGCGAAGAAGATTGTGATCTGCTGGAATTAGCCAGGTTGTTGAAACAAGAGGAGAAGGTGATTCAGCCGCACGAGAAGCGGGTTGAGGTTATTATTCCAAGCACCGTCGAGGTCAGGAAGGAAATAGGAAAATGAGGCCGCTTCAGAGGCAAGTCGAGAGTAGAATGGTAGCCTTGTTGAAAGAGCACGTGGATGCCTTCACCTGGGGCATGTCAGGATATGCCAGGGTCGGATACCGATGTCGTTGCGCACAAGCTGCCATGGAGAGAAGACCGTCCTCTAAAGAAGCAGAACGCCAGTGCTTGTATCAGAGAGCCATGGTGACTTTGTTTCATGATATGATTCATCATGAAGATGAATGCAAATGCTATGACATGATAGCAAAGTCCCATACGGAAGTGGGGCATCTGGCAGATCTGGCCAAGTCGTTTGACAGATTGAGACAATTCAAACCGAGGTTGAATTCAGATAAGTGCACTATCAGAGTGCGGGCCGGTAAGCTGCTGGGGTTCATTATAAGGGAGGAATCGAGGTTCATCCTGCAAAAAAAAAAAAAAAAAAAAAAAAAGAACAATAAGAGAAATGCCTGAACCGAGGAAAAACAGAAAAAGAGGTTCGTGGTTTCTTAGAAAGATTGAACTACCTGTCATGGTTCGCATCTTATCTAACAGCCACGTGCGAACCTATATTCAAGATGTTGAAAAAAAAAGGATCAAACGGTCAGGTGAAATAATGATTGCCAAGGGGCATTGAAGAATAAAAAAGAATAAGTGCAGGAACCTCTGATTCCGATGTCTCCTATGGAAAGAGACTGTTAATCTGTACTTGACAGCCTTCGAGGGGTCTACGAGGTGTATTGGGTCAGCATGACGCGTCCTGTCGAAAAGAGCATGCAATTTACCTTAGCAAAAGGTTTACCGACTGTGAAACAATACATTCACTGTTCGAGAAAACTTGTTGTACTTTGGCATAGGCTGCTCGCCGACTGAGACAGTATATGCTGGTTCATACCACTTTGTGGATTTCAAGATGGATACGATCAAGTATGGGTTTGAGAATCCAGCATCGACCAGACGGGTTGTGAAAAGGCGAAAGAATATTGACTGATCAGTATACTCTCAGAAAGCCATCAAGGGGTGTATTGTCGGATTACATAGCCCAGCAACCCGTTGAGGTTATCAACCGATGAAGTTTGAGTTCCCTGATGAGGACATCTCGAGGTGCTCTGATCGAAAGATTGAGAGTGACCGATCCCGGAGGAGGGGCTTGACCCTGAATCCGAACGGATTCTGATGTCTGATGGGGAGGTTAACGTGAGTGAGCTCTTGTTGCCCGGATAACGTTTGAATGCACCGACGGTGCGATTGTGCAGAAAATGGTGATAACCTACAGAGACTGGCATGAGATGTTGCCGTTTGCATTGCATGGGTATCGAACGTCGGTACGTACATCTACTGGGGCAACTCCATTCTCATTGGTATATGGGATGGAGGCGGTATTACCTGTTGAGGTTCAAATTCCCTCTTTGAGAGTCCTGATGGACGTGAAGTTGCAAGAGGCTGAATGGGTAAGGACCCGGTATGAAGAGTTAAGCCTGATCGAGGAAAAGAGGCTGGCAGCCATCTGTCATGGGCAGTTATACCAGCAAAGGATGAAGCGTGCTTTTGACAAGAAGGTGCGACCTCGGGTATATCACGTAGGTGATATGGTGCTGAAAAGGATCCTTCCTCCTCAAAACGATCGAAGGGGCAAATGGACGCCGAATTATGAAGGTCCATTCGTGGTCAAGAAGGTTTTCTCTGGCGGAGCCTTGTTGCTAACGACCATGGATGGCGAAGATTTTCCATCCCCTGTGAATGCGGACGCAGTTAAAAAATACTTCGTATAATTGACCCGCTGGACGAAAAGAACAAAATAGTCCAGGCAAAAATGGGCATCCCGGCGAACCAAAAACAGAAAGAAAAGGTTCGGGCAAAAATTAGGGATATAAAATGAAAACTGTACACCCGGCAAGTCGAAAACCTGAAAAGGCGACTTGGGCAAAAATGGGTATCGCGGTGGACTGAAAACCCGAAAGGGCGGTCCAGGCAAAAGAGGGATTGAAACGAATAACTGCGTCTAGCATGATCGTTTGCGCTTTGGTTAAAGCATCATGGATAATACCCGGTAGGGATCAGTCAGAAACGTCTTGTTCAGAAGGCAGAAGGCATGGAGAGTCTGAGGACATATGGGGTGTAACCGAGTTGGAACTCGATGAGATCACGGGTTTCACATTGCCATTAGGATAGATTTTTCCTTTTGTGCAATTACCTCTTTTCAGGAATTGCTTCCTTTGTATTGCTCATTTGAGCCACACACTTTTCCAGTCGATAAAATGCATATTCAATCAAATAATTTTGTTTTTTGTTTTCATTACCGCTTTGATTGCAAAAACATCCGATTATTTTTGATAAAGAATTTTGCATTTTAAAACATACAGGTTTCCTTCCAATGCATGTTTATAAGATTGAAAGCTTGAAATCTTATTTGGAAGGTTGAGTGACCCAAGTGTTGAAATCTTGACACGCCTGGGGCACGGTTTTATCTGACGATCTGTTTTGCAGGTACTGTTGGATATTCTTCATTCACTTGCAGGTTGTGATGTGGAAGCTTTGTCACAGATCCCCAGAGAGTCCGACCAGGGACGAATGAATATGAAAGAACGACGAAGACGTTGAGACGTACGACGTTCCTTGATGATAATCAAGAAGACTCTTCAAAGTCGGAAGACTTGAAAGTATGAAATTCCCCGCAGAGTCCAATCAGGAACGAATGGGTAGAGAAGCGATGAGCGACGCGAGACGTCCGACGACCTTTGGAATTAATCAAGAAGACTCTTCAAAGTCGGAAGATTGAAAATTTTGTATAGTTCCCAGGAGTACGTTTCCGTCGAGCACGAAGCGATTGGGAGTACAAGATGATGGAGCAGAAAAGGTCCAGACGAGTCTGGGAGTTCTCAAAAGTGGAAAGCTGATACGAGATTGGGAGGTGGATACCATGGTTCGATGAGTCGACGGGTGTTCTGTACCCACTTTTCTCATTTTTCCAGCTAGGTCCCCAAGCAGAATCAGAGGACTAGCTCCCCAGCAGATACAAGGTCTGTGGACTTCTCCAGCCGAGTCAGGATGGTTATATCCGGCAGGTTTACAACGGTGTTTCCTCAGCAGCCAGGTCTGAAGGTTGTTATCCCCGAGTGGAGCGGGTTTCAATGAAATATATCTCCAGCAGTGTTCATCCCACCAGTGGATTGGACAAGTTCCCGTAGCGGACGGATTTTTGCATCCCCAGCTGGGTTGGTTCTACCTATGGATTGGATGGGTCTTCCCCAGTGGAGTAGTATGCGGTTCCCTAGCAGGGTCAGGATGGTTATCCCCAGTCGGTGATAGATTGATGCTTTCCCCAGACGCCAGGCCTGGAGGTTGCTGTTTCCCCAGCGGAGCTCTCTGTGAGCATTTCCCCAGTGAAGTCGTCAGGTATCTGTGAGGGTTCCCGAAGCAGAGGAGGATTGATATCCTTAGCAAGTCAGATTGTTGTATCCCCACAGAGTGTGGGTGGTGTTTATCCCCAGCAGTTTCTCAAGTGGATTGGGTGCAAAGGAGGTTCTTCCCCAGCAAGGGTTGCCTTATTCCCAGCAACAGTGCTATTCCCCAGCAGGGTGGAGATCGGAGTATTGACGAGTTCCTCAACGGAGTGTCTCGTGCTCCTCAGAAGAGTCCCTTGAGGGGGATACTTTTTATGCATTCATCATGTAGAGTAAGCATAGCATATTGCATAGAAAAAATAATAAATCGCGTAGCATTTCCATAATTATGGAGCATTACGCAGAAAAAGATCATGCATCATTGTTGCAAGCATAGAGCTAGTCTCAAGCCGTGGTTACCGTTTGAGAGGTGGTTGTGCCAGAAAGCGAAGATGTTACTCTGTGGAGTTTAGCATCATGACGTCAGATCAGCAATGTTCCCCAGTAGTGCGATATTGGAGGAAATGTTTCCGTCGGACAGAGATGGAAATAAAATCAGAGGACGTTACGCGATCAGCGCGATTCAAGCCGTGGTTACCGCTTGAGGATTGGTTTTATCAGACAGTGAAGGTGTTACTCCGAGGAGTCTAGCATCATGGTTTTAATCAAGAATATTTCCCAGTAGTACGATACTGGAGGGTAAGTTTCTGTCGAGCAGAGATGGGAATGTTAATCAAGAAAGTTTCGGGGTCCAAAAAGAAAAACAAGAAAGAAGATAATCCCCAGCTAAACGCGAAGTGTTTGTCTTCCAGGGTTGAATAGAGAGCAGTCGGCTCAGGGCTTGTCATCCTCAGCATGGGTCGTTGTGGCATTCCGGCCAGTTTCCGATTTCCAGATCGAAGAGGTTCTCAACCATCAGGACGAAGAACTTGTGGCATTCCGGCCAGTTTCCGATTTCCAGATCGAAGAGGTTCTCAACCATCAGGACGAAGAACTTATGGCATTCCGGCCAGTTTCCGATTTCCAGATCGAAGAGGTTCTCAACCATCAGGACGAAGAACTTGTGGCATTCCGGCCAGTTTCCGATTTCCAGATCGAAGAGGTTCTCAACCATCAGGACGAAGAACTTGTGGCACTCCGGCCAGTTTCCGATTTCCAGATCGAAGAGGTTCTCAACCATCAGGACGAAGAACTTGTGGCATTCCGGCCAGTTTCCGATTACCAGATCGAAGAGGTTCTCAACCATCAGGACGAAGAACTTGTGGCACTCCGGCCAGTTTCCGATTTCCAGATCGAAGAGGTTCTCAACAGTCAGGACGAAGAACTTGCGGCAATCCGGCCAGTTTCCGATTTCCAGATCGAAGAGGTTCTCAACAGTCAGGACGAAGAACTTGCGGCAATCCGGCCAGTTTCCGATTTCCAGATCGAAGAAGTTCACGATGATTAGATCGATGCAGCTTGCGGCAATTCGGCCAGTTTCCCGGTATCCAGACCGAAGTGGTATCCAGACCGAAGTGGTATCCAGACCGAAGAGGTGTTCAGACCAAAGTGGTGTTCAGGCCAAGAAAATGAAAAAAGAAGAGAAAATTTCGGGGTTCAAGAAAATGAAAAAAGAAAGGAATAATAATCCCGAGCGGATGAGTGGTGTTCAGGCCATGGTTATCCCTGCGTTACCATTTATTTTGGTATCCAGGTCGACATTTATGTTTTGGGGTTCAAGCTGAGTTTTTCCGTTCCTGACGGGTTCTTTCAGAAGATTGTTTCTTCGCCGATGCTGACAGGCGTTGTTAATTATATCCCATCAGAGTGCAAATTGTTCGTCTGTTCTTGGTATTCAATCACTCTTCATCCTGATCATCCGAACGCCGAGGCTATTCGTATCGACAGGTTCACAGTGGATTGAATAGGGGCAGCTGTAACTCCTCAAAATTTGCCCTCCTCTCTTGGGACTAGCATTAACATATTGCATTACATTTTTAGGTCATTAGGCATTGCATATTGCATATCATGTGGTTACATTGTGCAAGCCATTCTCCCAAGTCTTGATCAGAAGATAAGGAAGTCAGAGTGTAAGCTAGGGTTTTGTTGACTGATCATTAGCCATCTGAGGATTGGGCTGTGAATTAGGGTTTTGTGATTCTCAATGGATGTTGGTCTTCATCTTGATTTCAATGATACATCATCATCATCATGGTTGGATGTCATCAGGAGGTTGAAGAAGATTCCTTGAGATTAGGGTTTTGACCACTAGTCAACCCTAATCAGTTGCATTGGGCCAATCAGGGCATGGTTAGGAGAGGGGGTTTGTGATGGTTATGGGGTTCATTATATGATTATTTTGTGCTTATTGAGGCTAGGGTTTCACCCTTGAGCCATTTCAGTTGAAGATTGGGGCTTAATTTGATCTATGCATTGCCAGATTCATCTATCAGTTGAAAAGTCAAATGTGGTCAACTATACATGGTCTGATGGATTTGGAGGTGGAAATGAGTTGGATACACTTCATTCATGTTGGAACAAGTGTTATTTGACATCTCAAAGCTCAAGAATGAAGAAAATCAAGTCAGAACAAAAACTGCCAAAAATAGAAAGTGACTTGTAATGGAAGTTTCCAAAAATGGAAAGTTTTGGACCTCAAAGCCACGTGTCCAAGGAAGCTTCAAATGAAAAATTGTTCAACATGAAAGTTGTAGATCTTGTTCTCACCTTTCCAAAAAGTCCAAGAACTTGAAATTCCCATGTATGGTTGGAAAATTATGGCTCAGTGAAATTCAGAAATGACCCATAATCAGGAGGCCATAGCTTCCACATGGTTTGTCCAAATTGCAAGTTCTTTATATGCACAAACTCCATTTGACATGTACTTTCATGGTGCATAATTGGATTTTTCCAAAAGTGGTCAATGCAAAAAGTCAATTTTCAACTGGACAGTTAAAATGGACCAAGGGCAAAATTGTCCAACTTGTGAAATAATTGGAATTTTTGAGTGGGGATTTTTGCTACACCTCACAAATGGTATTTGAAATTTGTCGGAATCATCATTTCATGCCTAAGGTTTGTGGTTTGGAATTTGACTTGAAAAATGAAAGTGCAAAAATGGATAAAGTGCAATCACAAGGTGAAAATGAGAATGGTGCATCCAATGAGAGTGAGACAAGTTGCTACAGCTCACACATGTCATTTAGAGAGTGTGTGAGCTGTCCATGAGCTGGCATTGGCTTGTATGTGAAAAGACCATTTTGTCCCTTACTTGAAATTAAGCATTTTCACTAATCAAAGGCATTTGGTTAATTATATGGTTAAGTGATGATTAAGCACACATATATATTCCTAATCACATGATAATCATAACAGAAAATCATTTCACCAAAAACCAGATCTGAAAACTCTTCATTCTCTCAAGAACCTCTCAAGAACACATTGGACTCAAACTCACCAAACTTCTTCATTCCTCAACCAATTCTCGGATTTCTTTTTGTATCCAACTCCTCTCATCATCATCTCAATCTGTTTGTGGAAGTTGGAGTGAAAAGCAGTGCGAAACTCAACTGTTCAAAGAAGCATCATCAATGGCAAATTGTGATTGTGAGCATTAGGAGCTGTTTCAATCAAACATAATCGCATCGTCCAACTCTTTGAAGCATCTAGTGCATCTGTTTGAGGAAGAAAAGCTCGAAGAACACTGATTTCACTGCTGCCATCTCCAGGTACGTGAAATTCGAAACTCACGAAATGCTTAATGTTCATGTGCGTTTGAAAGAGCATGCTACATAGGTTATGGTGATGTGTTTAGTTTATGAAATAGATGACTGTAGGTGAAGAAATCTGGATTTAAAGATTGGATCCAAAACCCTAACTCGTTCGATTTGAGAGATACATGAACATTTAGATGAAATTAAGTTGAGATTCGAGATCCTCGTGCTTAGACGAGTCCAACGGCTATCCATTTGTTCGTTTTGGTTAGGATTTGAGTTTCATGTGTTCTTGAGTGTTCTGGGATTTTCTGAAGCGAAGATGATGATAAACTTGTGTTTGATCCAGGTTTCCATTCGAATTTTTGAATATAGTGTTTCCCGCTCCCGCCATCATTATTTACAAGAATGCCATTGTGAATTTCAATTAATTTAGTTAATTTATAAAAAATTCATTAACATCTTTAAAAATTCATAAAAAATTATAGAAAATTCAGAAAAATATGAGGATTGTTTCTTTGACTTCCTTGTTGACTGTAGATGATTTTTGACCTATTGGTCAAAGTTGTGCATGGTAGGAATAATGTTTGACTTAGGGATCTTTAACATGTACTCATTTTTGATACCTTGTACCAAATCCAATGTGAAATTCTCATGTTTACAAATAAATGTCTGAAAATTTTTGTGATGATTGTGGACTGGTTGATGCTTATTTACATGTAAATTTCATGAATTTTGGATTCCTGGTCATTGAGATGTGAATTTTGGAACTTAGGTGTGACAATTTGTGTCACACCTCATTGTGTCAACTTGCTGGATTTATTTGAATGACTTAGGCTTGTTAGAATGATGTGAAATTTTGCATGATGAATGATATAAACATGAGACTAATGGTGTTTGCTCTTGTTTGACATTAATTTGACTTTGGTTGGTGAATACCTTGCTGTTTAGGAATTTTTCTTGCCTTTGGACCCTAGGCTTAGCCTAGTGGTCTTGTTGCTAATATTTGCTTGATTTTTCAGGAGCAAAAGCATAATGCACATGGAGAATGAATCAAGTTAAATGTAATTGATGTTGTTTGATGTTTGTACACTAACATAACATTGTTTTGTAGGTTGTGAAGTTTGGGATTGAGCTTTGAGCTTGCTTTGTTGTGCATTGATCTGTATAGATTAATTGGTTGATACTTGCTGTTTAGTTTTGTCTGTCTGAGTACTAACTGTGTTTGACTGTTTCCAGGTACTTTTAGTTGCTCAGTTCCTTGTGAACTTTTGCTTTGCTTTGCTTAAGCAACTTGCATTGAGGTATAACTTCCTAACTTCATGTAGTCTGGAGACTCGGCTGTTACCGGGCCGGGCAAATAAATGTCTGAAGTCCTCCTTAAGAGGCAATGATTGTGGTTGTTTATTTTTCGTGCCAAGCAGGTGAAAGCCCTTTAAATAAGGCAATTGGTGGAAGGTAGGGGTATGCAGTCTATCCCCCACTATTCAGTTGAGTCTTCTCCTTGCTCCCATTACATGGTTGTAGCATTGAGATCACAAGCCCAAGATCCGTGCAGTGCACATTGTGTCAGAGTCTCTGAGTATAGAAGGGTTCCCCCATTCTGGACCCATGCTCATTTGTCAGAAGCTCTCCCTGGTTAGGGATAAGAGCTGTGAGGTCTGATCCTCACTTCACCTTTCATCTGCTTCACCTTAGCCTCGTAATGGCAAGGTTAAGAGCAAACCCAGCCCGTACAGACGACTCGCTTCGGCAGTCAAACCTATTGTGTGAGCCACTTGTTTGGTTATAGTGCGTGCTGTGTGGATATCTGTTTGAGATGCTTGTTCTCATTTGATGTATGCTTGAATTATGCTGTATGCTTGTGTGCTTACTTCTTTCCTGGATAGGGGTAGTTTGCTTATGCAAGTAGGATAGAAACCTGAACTTAGGGTGACTTTGCATGACAACATCTAGGCTCGAGTCGTAGTCTCCCTAGTGTCGTGTCTTCCCCTGGTTTCTGGTTAGCAATTCAGTCCCTTTCAGGGGAACTACATCGCCCTGATCCTCGTTCCAGACGAGGTATGTAGGCAGGGGGTCGTGCGAGACCTCTCCGGGCAACCTTTTTTCTTTTTTTGCGTGTGTTTACTTGTTATCTGATTGTGTGTTTGGCTCGGATGCCGACGTAAGCCCAGTGATTGGCTGTCGGGCTCCACGTTTGCCGTTTTATGCATGTTTTGGTTCGGATGCCGACGTAATTCCATCCAGTGGTTGTCGGGCTCCATGTTTGCCACCCTTGTCTGTTTGTGTGTTTTGTGTTGTTTGGCGTGCGTAAGCCGAACTACAGTGGCTCTGATTCTTGTTCCAGACAAGATATGTAGGCATAAGGTGCGATACCTTATCGAGCTCGTTCCTTTTAACCCCACCTGCGTTCCCCGTGTGTGTGTGTGATGTTTAGCAACCTATTCTTTATTCTAGGACGTGGATCCCGTCGAGTACGACGGATGTGAGGGGTGCTAATACCTTCCCCTTGCGTAACCGACTCCCTTACCCTGTCTCTTTGGTCGCGAGACCATTTCCTTTCCAGGTTTCTCTGAGCGTTTCCTTTCCCTATCTTGGGATAAATAACGCGCAGTGGCGGCTCTGTGTGTTTTTATTTTTAGCTCGCCGGTTGATTTTTCGCAGGATGCGACTGCTGGGGACACGATCTGATGTAGACCTATGCTGGTCCATCTTCCCTAAGCGAGTCCTTCCTAGCGTTCTAGGATAGTTTAGGTTGCTTGTTTTGATTTGTTTATTGCATTTATTATTCTAACCATTGTATATATTTGCATTAATGTTTGCATGCATCATACTATCATGTTGTTGCCGTCCTCTGTGCAGGTGGTTCCTCTGTTTTGGGGTGGGTGTTCTGAGTGAGGCCCAATACCCAAGCCTGAGTGCACACCTAGGATTAGCGTGGTCTTATGTCTCTTCACATGTTGTACGACATGATGCGGAGACATGTCACCACAGCCGGACGAGGTTCATTTGAGAGAGTCCTGCCGGGTGGAGTTATTCCGCTTAGGTTGGATTATCTCTTTTGGGCTATTGACTCTGGTGACCGATCATTTCCCGGATTTTTGGTTTAGACGATCTCAGGAGAGCTACAATGGCACACCCGAAAGGGCAAACCCATTGAGTATCTTTGCCCGATTGTCGAGACTATTATCCGCCTTAGGATGACCTGTTTAGAATTTACCTGTGAGGGGAGGGTTGATTCTTTCAGATGCATGTTCAGATGGTGACTCAGATGGTGACTTTTGTTCTGTGGGTCTTATTTATAAGTCGGAATTATGGTCATTTATTGCCGTGACGCCGGAGTGCTGTCCGTGATTTATCAGTGGGGATCCGTTTATTTCAGGATTCCCCGGGCCGAGTTATTTATCAGTGGGGATCCGTTTATTTCAGGATTCCCCGGGCCGATTCAGATGTTGTGGGTATCTGCTCAGAGTTTTGTCTGATGATGATGATGATGTATCTGTCTTCCGTTTATTTCGGAACCCATAAGTCGGATTGGTGGTTATTTGTTTCCTCAGATGGTTATGATCAGTTCAGAGACCAGGTTTCAGAGCAACAGATGATCAGATGACTTGGAGGATGGCAATGCATTGCATTCATTCATCTGCATCATTCTCATTTTGCATTCATCTGCATTAAACCCACGTTTAACCATATGGGGAGTATTATTGATTGAGAATCTGGTTGAGAGACATCTTGAATTTCAGAATCTGGATGTCAAAATGTTATCTGTCTCAATGATGCCAGGATCGAGAGACAAAGTGTTCCTCATATGGATAGACGTTGCATTCATGCATATTAACCTGTTTGCTGTTTTGTAGGAATCATTGCTCGTGCTCGCAGAACTGTACCTTTGCACTCAACTCGTCCTCACAGATACTTCACCAGACGCAATACTCCTCGACTGATGGATCCTCCCAACGCCGACATCCTCGAACTGAAAGAGATGGTGAGGGATTTGGTCAGTGTTGTGCAAGGGCTTGTCTTGGGGCAGAAAGCTATGGCCGAGAGATTAGAAAGGATTGAGGGCTGGATGATTAAGGAAAAAGTTCAGGGAAAGGCTCCGTCATCCGAAGTAACAAATCCCTCTGACTCTGTAGTGAAGAAATCCCTTGACAGTGGTCAGCCCAAGAAGAAGGTTGAATCAGGTGGTGCGCAAACTAAAAGAGAATGCGGTAAGGATCGTTACCACCCTTATGCTGCCACCGTAACCATTCCTGTTGGTGATTCATCTGCACAACAGCGGCAATCACCACCTCAACAGAGGATACAGAGAGTTGTGGGCCAAGTGAGAAGGAGGACGACAGATCGTCATTTCAATAAGCCGCCCGTGACTTACGCCTCTCTGTTCAAGAGGTTGGAGGATCTTGGATTGGTGCAGCCGAGGATGTTGACTCTGTTAAAACCTGATTAGAGGCCTGCCGGTTACAATGAGAATGTCAGGTGCGAGTTCCATGCTGGGGCACCCGGACATCATGTTGAGGATTGCAAAGCTTTTAAGCATGTGGTCCAGGACTTGGTGGATTCTAAGGCAATCAGCTTTGCACCGATGGCAGATGATAGTGCTAACCCGCGTCAAAACATGGTCCTGTAAAAGTGAAAATGGTGTCGAAGGACAAGAAAGGGATAGAGGTGACTGAGAATGATCAGTTAAGAATGCCAATGTCTGTGGTCCCAAAACGCCCGACGAAAAATGGAGCTTTCCCTCGTGTTGATGATTGTTGTGCATCCATCGCTACAAAGGGGTATGTAGTAATTGGGGAATTGGTCCAGAGAAGGATGAAAGTAGAAATGGACGAGGTGAGGTGTAAAGCACTCAGTCTGGCAGCTGAAACCGTCAAGGTGGAAAATGACATTGGCGTTGGAAAGAGAAAAAACCGTCCATTTCTTCTTACAAGCAGGCATTGGAAGTGGTGAGAAATGGAGGGATCCCAGGCTGGGGACAGATCATGGGCATTGTGGTAAAGGCGGATATGTTTGGGATTGGTTATCGTCCAGGTCAAGACTCGTCTGAGCAGAACAGAGGACGTCGTCCGTCGTTCACCTTTGTCAGTGCCGGAATGCTAGATCCAGGTCACGCCTATGCAGGGGATAAAGAGATCAACAGTGACTGGGAGATTGATCAATGGATAAAATCGTGCGTACCAGGAAGCTGGAAGGCTTAAAAAGATCAGCACTGACACTCGTCCGGAAGAGTAACATTTCTTGTTTTCAGTCTTTATCTGCATGAAAGCCATATGTGTTGCCCGACACGTAATGGTCCATTGTAAGGGCCACCTCATGTTCATAATTTGCATTTTCTGCATCATTAATAAATGGATGTTTTTCAGTCAAAAAACGGTGTTCCCTGTTTTTCATTTATTTTTGCAGTTTAAAAAACAAATAAAAATGGCAATGTTTGTTTTCATTTTTCTTTTTTTGATTTGTCTCGTCCCAAAGTCGAAAAATAATTCTCCGGATCTCGTTGATAACAATTTGGTTACACCTCATATGACTTCGACAATCCAAACTGTCATGCCGAAGAAGAAGGCGAAGAAGATTGTGATCTGCTGGAATTAGCCAGGTTGTTGAAACAAGAGGAGAAGGTGATTCAGCCGCACGAGAAGCGGGTTGAGGTTATTATTCCAAGCACCGTCGAGGTCAGGAAGGAAATAGGAAAATGAGGCCGCTTCAGAGGCAAGTCGAGAGTAGAATGGTAGCCTTGTTGAAAGAGCACGTGGATGCCTTCACCTGGGGCATGTCAGGATATGCCAGGGTCGGATACCGATGTCGTTGCGCACAAGCTGCCATGGAGAGAAGACCGTCCTCTAAAGAAGCAGAACGCCAGTGCTTGTATCAGAGAGCCATGGTGACTTTGTTTCATGATATGATTCATCATGAAGATGAATGCAAATGCTATGACATGATAGCAAAGTCCCATACGGAAGTGGGGCATCTGGCAGATCTGGCCAAGTCGTTTGACAGATTGAGACAATTCAAACCGAGGTTGAATTCAGATAAGTGCACTATCAGAGTGCGGGCCGGTAAGCTGCTGGGGTTCATTATAAGGGAGGAATCGAGGTTCATCCTGCAAAAAAAAAAAAAAAAAAAAAAAAGAACAATAAGAGAAATGCCTGAACCGAGGAAAAAAGAAAAAAAGGTTCGTGGTTTCTTAGAAAGATTGAACTACCTGTCATGGTTCGCATCTTATCTAACAGCCACGTGCGAACCTATATTCAAGATGTTGAAAAAAAAAGGATCAAACGGTCAGGTGAAATAATGATTGCCAAGGGGCATTGAAGAATAAAAAAGAATAAGTGCAGGAACCTCTGATTCCGATGTCTCCTATGGAAAGAGACTGTTAATCTGTACTTGACAGCCTTCGAGGGGTCTACGAGGTGTATTGGGTCAGCATGACGCGTCCTGTCGAAAAGAGCATGCAATTTACCTTAGCAAAAGGTTTACCGACTGTGAAACAATACATTCACTGTTCGAGAAAACTTGCTGTACTTTGGCATAGGCTGCTCGCCGACTGAGACAGTATATGCTGGTTCATACCACTTTGTGGATTTCAAGATGGATACGATCAAGTATGGGTTTGAGAATCCAGCATCGACCAGACGGGTTGTGAAAAGGCGAAAGAATATTGACTGATCAGTATACTCTCAGAAAGCCATCAAGGGGTGTATTGTCGGATTACATAGCCCAGCAACCCGTTGAGGTTATCAACCGATGAAGTTTGAGTTCCCTGATGAGGACATCTCGAGGTGCTCTGATCGAAAGATTGAGAGTGACCGATCCCGGAGGAGGGGCTTGACCCTGAATCCGAACGGATTCTGATGTCTGATGGGGAGGTTAACGTGAGTGAGCTCTTGTTGCCCGGATAACGTTTGAATGCACCGACGGTGCGATTGTGCAGAAAATGGTGATAACCTACAGAGACTGGCATGAGATGTTGCCGTTTGCATTGCATGGGTATCGAACGTCGGTACGTACATCTACTGGGGCAACTCCATTCTCATTGGTATATGGGATGGAGGCGGTATTACCTGTTGAGGTTCAAATTCCCTCTTTGAGAGTCCTGATGGACGTGAAGTTGCAAGAGGCTGAATGGGTAAGGACCCGGTATGAAGAGTTAAGCCTGATCGAGGAAAAGAGGCTGGCAGCCATCTGTCATGGGCAGTTATACCAGCAAAGGATGAAGCGTGCTTTTGACAAGAAGGTGCGACCTCGGGTATATCACGTAGGTGATATGGTGCTGAAAAGGATCCTTCCTCCTCAAAACGATCGAAGGGGCAAATGGACGCCGAATTATGAAGGTCCATTCGTGGTCAAGAAGGTTTTCTCTGGCGGAGCCTTGTTGCTAACGACCATGGATGGCGAAGATTTTCCATCCCCTGTGAATGCGGACGCAGTTAAAAAATACTTCGTATAATTGACCCGCTGGACGAAAAGAACAAAATAGTCCAGGCAAAAATGGGCATCCCGGCGAACCAAAAACAGAAAGAAAAGGTTCGGGCAAAAATTAGGGATATAAAATGAAAACTGTACACCCGGCAAGTCGAAAACCTGAAAAGGCGACTTGGGCAAAAATGGGTATCGCGGTGGACTGAAAACCCGAAAGGGCGGTCCAGGCAAAAGAGGGATTGAAACGAATAACTGCGTCTAGCATGATCGTTTGCGCTTTGGTTAAAGCATCATGGATAATACCCGGTAGGGATCAGTCAGAAACGTCTTGTTCAGAAGGCAGAAGGCATGGAGAGTCTGAGGACATATGGGGTGTAACCGAGTTGGAACTCGATGAGATCACGGGTTTCACATTGCCATTAGGATAGATTTTTCCTTTTGTGCAATTACCTCTTTTCAGGAATTGCTTCCTTTGTATTGCTCATTTGAGCCACACACTTTTCCAGTCGATAAAATGCATATTCAATCAAATAATTTTGTTTTTTGTTTTCATTACCGCTTTGATTGCAAAAACATCCGATTATTTTTGATAAAGAATTTTGCATTTTAAAACATACAGGTTTCCTTCCAATGCATGTTTATAAGATTGAAAGCTTGAAATCTTATTTGGAAGGTTGAGTGACCCAAGTGTTGAAATCTTGACACGCCTGGGGCACGGTTTTATCTGACGATCTGTTTTGCAGGTACTGTTGGATATTCTTCATTCACTTGCAGGTTGTGATGTGGAAGCTTTGTCACAGATCCCCAGAGAGTCCGACCAGGGACGAATGAATATGAAAGAACGACGAAGACGTTGAGACGTACGACGTTCCTTGATGATAATCAAGAAGACTCTTCAAAGTCGGAAGACTTGAAAGTATGAAATTCCCCGCAGAGTCCAATCAGGAACGAATGGGTAGAGAAGCGATGAGCGACGCGAGACGTCCGACGACCTTTGGAATTAATCAAGAAGACTCTTCAAAGTCGGAAGATTGAAAATTTTGTATAGTTCCCAGGAGTACGTTTCCGTCGAGCACGAAGCGATTGGGAGTACAAGATGATGGAGCAGAAAAGGTCCAGACGAGTCTGGGAGTTCTCAAAAGTGGAAAGCTGATACGAGATTGGGAGGTGGATACCATGGTTCGATGAGTCGACGGGTGTTCTGTACCCACTTTTCTCATTTTTCCAGCTAGGTCCCCAAGCAGAATCAGAGGACTAGCTCCCCAGCAGATACAAGGTCTGTGGACTTCTCCAGCCGAGTCAGGATGGTTATATCCGGCAGGTTTACAACGGTGTTTCCTCAGCAGCCAGGTCTGAAGGTTGTTATCCCCGAGTGGAGCGGGTTTCAATGAAATATATCTCCAGCAGTGTTCATCCCACCAGTGGATTGGACAAGTTCCCGTAGCGGACGGATTTTTGCATCCCCAGCTGGGTTGGTTCTACCTATGGATTGGATGGGTCTTCCCCAGTGGAGTAGTATGCGGTTCCCTAGCAGGGTCAGGATGGTTATCCCCAGCCGGTGATAGATTGATGCTTTCCCCAGACGCCAGGCCTGGAGGTTGCTGTTTCCCCAGCGGAGCTCTCTGTGAGCATTTCCCCAGTGAAGTCGTCAGGTATCTGTGAGGGTTCCCGAAGCAGAGGAGGATTGATATCCTTAGCAAGTCAGATTGTTGTATCCCCACAGAGTGTGGGTGGTGTTTATCCCCAGCAGTTTCTCAAGTGGATTGGGTGCAAAGGAGGTTCTTCCCCAGCAAGGGTTGCCTTATTCCCAGCAACAGTGCTATTCCCCAGCAGGGTGGAGATCGGAGTATTGACGAGTTCCTCAACGGAGTGTCTCGTGCTCCTCAGAAGAGTCCCTTGAGGGGGATACTTTTTATGCATTCATCATGTAGAGTAAGCATAGCATATTGCATAGAAAAAATAATAAATCGCGTAGCATTTCCATAATTATGGAGCATTACGCAGAAAAAGATCATGCATCATTGTTGCAAGCATAGAGCTAGTCTCAAGTCGTGGTTACCGTTTGAGAGGTGGTTGTGCCAGAAAGCGAAGATGTTACTCTGTGGAGTTTAGCATCATGACGTCAGATCAACAATGTTCCCCAGTAGTGCGATATTGGAGGAAATGTTTCCGTCGGACAGAGATGGAAATAAAATCAGAGGACGTTACGCGATCAGCGCGATTCAAGCCGTGGTTACCGCTTGAGGATTGGTTTTATCAGACAGTGAAGGTGTTACTCCGAGGAGTCTAGCATCATGGTTTTAATCAAGAATATTTCCCAGTAGTACGATACTGGAGGGTAAGTTTCTGTCGAGCAGAGATGGGAATGTTAATCAAGAAAGTTTCGGGGTCCAAAAAGAAAAACAAGAAAGAAGATAATCCCCAGCTAAACGCGAAGTGTTTGTCTTCCAGGGTTGAATAGAGAGCAGTCGGCTCAGGGCTTGTCATCCTCAGCATGGGTCGTTGTGGCATTCCGGCCAGTTTCCGATTTCCAGATCGAAGAGGTTCTCAACCATCAGGACGAAGAACTTGTGGCATTCCGGCCAGTTTCCGATTTCCAGATCGAAGAGGTTCTCAACCATCAGGACGAAGAACTTATGGCATTCCGGCCAGTTTCCGATTTCCAGATCGAAGAGGTTCTCAACCATCAGGACGAAGAACTTGTGGCATTCCGGCCAGTTTCCGATTTCCAGATCGAAGAGGTTCTCAACCATCAGGACGAAGAACTTGTGGCACTCCGGCCAGTTTCCGATTTCCAGATCGAAGAGGTTCTCAACCATCAGGACGAAGAACTTGTGGCATTCCGGCCAGTTTCCGATTACCAGATCGAAGAGGTTCTCAACCATCAGGACGAAGAACTTGTGGCACTCCGGCCAGTTTCCGATTTCCAGATCGAAGAGGTTCTCAACAGTCAGGACGAAGAACTTGCGGCAATCCGGCCAGTTTCCGATTTCCAGATCGAAGAGGTTCTCAACAGTCAGGACGAAGAACTTGCGGCAATCCGGCCAGTTTCCGATTTCCAGATCGAAGAAGTTCACGATGATTAGATCGATGCAGCTTGCGGCAATTCGGCCAGTTTCCCGGTATCCAGACCGAAGTGGTATCCAGACCGAAGTGGTGTTCAGACCAAAGTGGTGTTCAGGCCAAGAAAATGAAAAAAGAAGAGAAAATTTCGGGGTTCAAGAAAATGAAAAAAGAAAGGAATAATAATCCCGAGCGGATGAGTGGTGTTCAGGCCATGGTTATCCCTGCGTTACCATTTATTTTGGTATCCAGGTCGACATTTATGTTTTGGGGTTCAAGCTGAGTTTTTCCGTTCCTGACGGGTTCTTTCAGAAGATTGTTTCTTCGCCGATGCTGACAGGCGTTGTTAATTATATCCCATCAGAGTGCAAATTGTTCGTCTGTTCTTGGTATTCAATCACTCTTCATCCTGATCATCCGAACGCCGAGGCTATTCGTATCGACAGGTTCACAGTGGATTGAATAGGGGCAGCTGTAACTCCTCAAAATTTGCCCTCCTCTCTTGGGACTAGCATTAACATATTGCATTACATTTTTAGGTCATTAGGCATTGCATATTGCATATCATGTGGTTACATTGTGCAAGCCATTCTCCCAAGTCTTGATCAGAAGATAAGGAAGTCAGAGTGTAAGCTAGGGTTTTGTTGACTGATCATTAGCCATCTGAGGATTGGGCTGTGAATTAGGGTTTTGTGATTCTCAATGGATGTTGGTCTTCATCTTGATTTCAATGATACATCATCATCATCATGGTTGGATGTCATCAGGAGGTTGAAGAAGATTCCTTGAGATTAGGGTTTTGACCACTAGTCAACCCTAATCAGTTGCATTGGGCCAATCAGGGCATGGTTAGGAGAGGGGGTTTGTGATGGTTATGGGGTTCATTATATGATTATTTTGTGCTTATTGAGGCTAGGGTTTCACCCTTGAGCCATTTCAGTTGAAGATTGGGGCTTAATTTGATCTATGCATTGCCAGATTCATCTATCAGTTGAAAAGTCAAATGTGGTCAACTATACATGGTCTGATGGATTTGGAGGTGGAAATGAGTTGGATACACTTCATTCATGTTGGAACAAGTGTTATTTGACATCTCAAAGCTCAAGAATGAAGAAAATCAAGTCAGAACAAAAACTGCCAAAAATAGAAAGTGACTTGTAATGGAAGTTTCCAAAAATGGAAAGTTTTGGACCTCAAAGCCACGTGTCCAAGGAAGCTTCAAATGAAAAATTGTTCAACATGAAAGTTGTAGATCTTGTTCTCACCTTTCCAAAAAGTCCAAGAACTTGAAATTCCCATGTATGGTTGGAAAATTATGGCTCAGTGAAATTCAGAAATGACCCATAATCAGGAGGCCATAGCTTCCACATGGTTTGTCCAAATTGCAAGTTCTTTATATGCACAAACTCCATTTGACATGTACTTTCATGGTGCATAATTGGATTTTTCCAAAAGTGGTCAATGCAAAAAGTCAATTTTCAACTGGACAGTTAAAATGGACCAAGGGCAAAATTGTCCAACTTGTGAAATAATTGGAATTTTTGAGTGGGGATTTTTGCTACACCTCACAAATGGTATTTGAAATTTGTCGGAATCATCATTTCATGCCTAAGGTTTGTGGTTTGGAATTTGACTTGAAAAATGAAAGTGCAAAAATGGATAAAGTGCAATCACAAGGTGAAAATGAGAATGGTGCATCCAATGAGAGTGAGACAAGTTGCTACAGCTCACACATGTCATTTAGAGAGTGTGTGAGCTGTCCATGAGCTGGCATTGGCTTGTATGTGAAAAGACCATTTTGTCCCTTACTTGAAATTAAGCATTTTCACTAATCAAAGGCATTTGGTTAATTATATGGTTAAGTGATGATTAAGCACACATATATATTCCTAATCACATGATAATCATAACAGAAAATCATTTCACCAAAAACCAGATCTGAAAACTCTTCATTCTCTCAAGAACCTCTCAAGAACACATTGGACTCAAACTCACCAAACTTCTTCATTCCTCAACCAATTCTCGGATTTCTTTTTGTATCCAACTCCTCTCATCATCATCTCAATCTGTTTGTGGAAGTTGGAGTGAAAAGCAGTGCGAAACTCAACTGTTCAAAGAAGCATCATCAATGGCAAATTGTGATTGTGAGCATTAGGAGCTGTTTCAATCAAACATAATCGCATCGTCCAACTCTTTGAAGCATCTAGTGCATCTGTTTGAGGAAGAAAAGCTCGAAGAACACTGATTTCACTGCTGCCATCTCCAGGTACGTGAAATTCGAAACTCACGAAATGCTTAATGTTCATGTGCGTTTGAAAGAGCATGCTACATAGGTTATGGTGATGTGTTTAGTTTATGAAATAGATGACTGTAGGTGAAGAAATCTGGATTTAAAGATTGGATCCAAAACCCTAACTCGTTCGATTTGAGAGATACATGAACATTTAGATGAAATTAAGTTGAGATTCGAGATCCTCGTGCTTAGACGAGTCCAACGGCTATCCATTTGTTCGTTTTGGTTAGGATTTGAGTTTCATGTGTTCTTGAGTGTTCTGGGATTTTCTGAAGCGAAGATGATGATAAACTTGTGTTTGATCCAGGTTTCCATTCGAATTTTTGAATATAGTGTTTCCCGCTCCCTCCATCATTATTTACAAGAATGCCATTGTGAATTTCAATTAATTTAGTTAATTTATAAAAAATTCATTAACATCTTTAAAAATTCATAAAAAATTATAGAAAACTCAGAAAAATATGAGGATTGTTTCTTTGACTTCCTTGTTGACTGTAGATGATTTTTGACCTATTGGTCAAAGTTGTGCATGGTAGGAATAATGTTTGACTTAGGGATCTTTAACATGTACTCATTTTTGATACCTTGTACCAAATCCAATGTGAAATTCTCATGTTTACAAATAAATGTCTGAAAATTTTTGTGATGATTGTGGACTGGTTGATGCTTATTTACATGTAAATTTCATGAATTTTGGATTCCTGGTCATTGAGATGTGAATTTTGGAACTTAGGTGTGACAATTTGTGTCACACCTCATTGTGTCAACTTGCTGGATTTATTTGAATGACTTAGGCTTGTTAGAATGATGTGAAATTTTGCATGATGAATGATATAAACATGAGACTAATGGTGTTTGCTCTTGTTTGACATTAATTTGACTTTGGTTGGTGAATACCTTGCTGTTTAGGAATTTTCTTGCCTTTGGACCCTAGGCTTAGCCTAGTGGTCTTGTTGCTAATATTTGCTTGATTTTTCAGGAGCAAAAGCATAATGCACATGGAGAATGAATCAAGTTAAATGTAATTGATGTTGTTTGATGTTTGTACACTAACATAACATTGTTTTGTAGGTTGTGAAGTTTGGGATTGAGCTTTGAGCTTGCTTTGTTGTGCATTGATCTGTATAGATTAATTGGTTGATACTTGCTGTTTAGTTTTGTCTGTCTGAGTACTAACTGTGTTTGACTGTTTCCAGGTACTTTTAGTTGCTCAGTTCCTTGTGAACTTTTGCTTTGCTTTGCTTAAGCAACTTGCATTGAGGTATAACTTCCTAACTTCATGTAGTCTGGAGACCCGGCTGTTACCGGGCCGGGCAAATAAATGTCTGAAGTCCTCCTTAAGAGGCAATGATTGTGGTTGTTTATTTTTCGTGCCAAGCAGGTGAAAGCCCTTTAAATAAGGCAATTGGTGGAAGGTAGGGGTATGCAGTCTATCCCCCACTATTCAGTTGAGTCTTCTCCTTGCTCCCATTACATGGTTGTAGCATTGAGATCACAAGCCCAAGATCCGTGCAGTGCACATTGTGTCAGAGTCTCTGAGTATAGAAGGGTTCCCCCATTCTGGACCCATGCTCATTTGTCAGAAGCTCTCCCTGGTTAGGGATAAGAGCTGTGAGGTCTGATCCTCACTTCACCTTTCATCTGCTTCACCTTAGCCTCGTAATGGCAAGGTTAAGAGCAAACCCAGCCCGTACAGATGACTCGCTTCGGCAGTCAAACCTATTGTGTGAGCCACTTGTTTGGTTATAGTGCGTGCTGTGTGGATATCTGTTTGAGATGCTTGTTCTCATTTGATGTATGCTTGAATTATGCTGTATGCTTGTGTGCTTACTTCTTTCCTGGATAGGGGTAGTTTGCTTATGCAAGTAGGATAGAAACCTGAACTTAGGGTGACTTTGCATGACAACATCTAGGCTCGAGTCGTAGTCTCCCTAGTGTCGTGTCTTCCCCTGGTTTTTGGTTAGCAATTCAGTCCCTTTCAGGGGAACTACATCGCCATGATCCTCGTTCCAGACGAGGTATGTAGGCAGGGGGTCGTGCGAGACCTCTCCGGGCAACCTTTTTTCTTTTTTTGCGTGTGTTTACTTGTTATCTGATTGTGTGTTTGGCTCGGATGCCGACGTAAGCCCAGTGATTGGCTGTCGGGCTCCACGTTTGCCGTTTTATGCATGTTTTGGTTCGGATGCCGACGTAATTCCATCCAGTGGTTGTCGGGCTCCATGTTTGCCACCCTTGTCTGTTTGTGTGTTTTGTGTTGTTTGGCGTGCGTAAGCCGAACTACAGTGGCTCTGATTCTTGTTCCAGACAAGATATGTAGGCATAAGGTGCGATACCTTATCGAGCTCGTTCCTTTTAACCCCACTTGCGTTCCCCGTGTGTGTGTGTGATGTTTAGCAACCTATTCTTTATTCTAGGACGTGGATCCCGTCGAGTACGACGGACGTGAGGGGTGCTAATACCTTCCCCTTGCGTAACCGACTCCCTTACCCTGTCTCTTTGGTCGCGAGACCATTTCCTTTCCAGGTTTCTCTGAGCGTTTCCTTTCCCTATCTTGGGATAAATAACGCGTAGTGGCGGCTCTGTGTGTTTTTATTTTTAGCTCGCCGGTTGATTTTTCGCAGGATGCGACACTTACCTGAGAACTGATGGCTTTTCTTCCGTTAAGTAGATATTTTTGAGATCACTGTCTAATGATCTAGATCAGTAGTTTTATTTTGGGTACTCTTATGTACATTTATGCCATGTTGTGTTATTTTGGGCATGTATTTATATATGTACACGGTGCTGCTAGGCACTTATGTATTTCAGTACCAGTTTTACACTATGTATAATATGTATTCTAGACATATATTATAAGTGGGTGTTACAATTTCACTTTTAAAAATATTTTTTATTTATTTTTATACTCAAGTTTTACTAATAAATTTTTAATTTATTTTCCTATATAAAAGTACTTAATTTTTATGCATCATACGGAAAGAAATATATTTAAATTAAGGGGATACAAGTTTGAATTAAGCAAGCAAACAATGGTATTCAAAAATCTCTCAAACACTTCTTACTTTGGGATATACAATTATAAGATGACCATTCCTTCTGCATAAAGTCTGATAACATTCCTTTACAACACTTTTGGTTTATATAGATGACATAGTGCTTGCAGGCAATTGCCTACCCGAGATTCTTCATTTCAAGTCTTTTCTCGGCATCGTTATCAATCAAAGAAAATATACCCTTGAACTCCTTCAGGAAGTCTTTTATTGATTGATTTTTATATGATTTTGATCATATGGTTGACCTTCCTATTAAGCTAGTATTTAAAAATGGTAAAAACTATTTTTAGATTTGCAGTTTTCAAAAGCAAAAAAGTAGAATAGGTAATACATGTTTTTGTTTATTACTTTTCAAAATTTAAACTAAAATTCAGAACAAAAACACTATTTCCATATGATTTTGTAATATTTTACAACTCATTTATAAAAGTCAACGAATTAAATACTAAAGCATGTGGATGATTATTGTTCATCAAGACACTGCAAATAATTTAAATTTTACTTTAGTATTTGATAAAGTAAAATATCATTCAACTTATTTATAAAATAATTAATCACATTAATCCATTTATTGTCAATTAATTTCATTTAATTATTATTTAAATACATAATTTCTTGCTTATAAGTATGTAAATCCATTTATGTTATGTATTTATGTTTTTTTGATAATATAATATAACTGGGTTAAAATTAGTTTTTCATTCAAACATTTATTAAATTAATATAATTTCACTTCTTAATATATTTTTAATTTATTTTTATACTCAAGTTTTACTAATAAATTTTTAATTTATTTTCCTATATAAAAGTATTTAATTTTTATGCATCATACGGAAAGAAAATATATTTAAATTAAGGGGATACAAGTCTGAATTAAGCAAGCAAACAATGGTATTCAAAAATCTCTCAAACACTTCTTACTTTGGGATATACAATTATAAGATGACCATTCCTTCTGCATAAAGTCTGATAACATTTCCTTTACAACACTTTTGGTTTATATAGATGACATAGTGCTTGCAGGCAATTGCCTACCTGAGATTCTTCATGTCAAGTCTTTTCTTGACAACCAGTGTTTCATCAAACACTTTAGTTACCTTAGATATTTTCTGGCACTTGAGATTGCAAGATCAGAGGAAGGCATCATTATCAATCAAAGAAAATATACCCTTGAACTCCTTCAGGAAGTCTTTTATTGATTGATTTTTATATGATTTTGATTATATGGTTGACCTTCCTATTAAGCTAGTTTTTAAAAATTGTAAAAACTATTTTTAAATTTGTTGTTTTCAAAAGCAAAAAAGAAGAATAGGTAATACATGTTTTAAGTTTTTACTTTTCAAATTTTAAAATAAAATTCAGAACAAAAACACTATTTCCATATGATTTTGTAATATTTTACAAATCATTTATAAAAGTCAACTAATTAAATACTAAAGCATGTGGATGATTATTGTTCATCAATACACTACAAATAATTTAAATTTTAGTTTAGTATTTGATAAAGTAAAATATCATTCAACTTATTTATAAAATATTTAATCACATTAATCCATTTATTGTCAATTAATTTCATTTAATTATTATTTAAATACATAATTTCTTGCATATAAGTATGTAAATCCATTTATGTTATGTATTTATGTTTTTTTGATAATATAAAATAACTGGGTTTAAATTAGTTTTTCATTCAAATATTTATTAAATTAATATAATTTCACTTCTAAAAATCTTTTTAATTTATTTTTATACTCAAGTTTTACTAATAATATTTTAATTTATTTTTCTATATAAAAGTATTTAATTTTTATGCATCTTACGGAAAGAAAATATATTTAAATTAAGGGGATACAAGTTTGAATTAAGCAAGCAAACAATGGTATTCTAAAATCTCTCAAACACTTCTTACTTTGGGATATACAATTATAAGATGACCATTCCTTCTTCATTAAGTCTGATAACATTTCCTTTACAACACTTTTGGTTTATATAGATGACATAGTGCTTGCAGGCAATTGCCTACCTGAGATTCTTCATGTCAAGTCTTTTGGTTTAAGAACATGTGTGTCTTTTCATATGACTAATAAATGATTAAAGAGACATACACGTTCTTTATATAAACTTTTTAGTATCATCCATTTATTTTTAAACTAAAGGCTAATAATTAATCTTATAAATCTCATATAAATATAACATTCTCATTAGATAAGTCCCCATAATGAGAATCTTATTTTGATATGAGAACGATAAGGATAATTATTAGCCTTTAGATTTAAAATAAATGTTTAAAAATAAAAAAAATCATTTTAAGAACATGTGTGTCTTTTCATATGACTAATAAATGATTAAAGAGACACACATGTTCTTTACATATACTTTTTAGTATCATCCATTTATGTTAAAACTAAAGGCTGATAATTTTTCTTACAAATCTCATATAAATATAACATTCTCATTAGATAAGCCCCCATAATGAGAATCTTATTTTTATATGAGAACGACAAGAATAATTATTAGCCTTTAGATTAAAAATAAATGTTTAAAATTAAAAAAAAATCATTTAAAGAACATGTGTGTCTTTTTCTATGACTATTAAATGATTAAAGAGACAGACATGTTCTTTACATATACTTTTTAGTATCATCCATTTATGTTAAAACTAAAGGCTGATAATTTTTCTTACAAATCTCATATTAATATAACATTCTCATTAGATAAACCACGTAATGTTAATCTAATTTTTAGTTGGGAATGATAAGATTAATTATTAGCCTTTAGATTTAAAATAAATGTTTCAAATTAAATAAAAATCATTTAAACAACATGTGTGTCTTTTCATATGACTAATAAATGATTAAAGAGACACACATGTTCTTTATATATACTTTTTAGTATCATCAATTTATTTTTAAACTAAAGGCTCATAATTAATCTTATAAATCTCATATAAATATAAAATTCTCATTAGATAAGCCCCCATAATGAGAATCTTATTTTTATATGAGAACGATAAAAATAATTATTAGCCTTTAGATTAAAAATAAATGTTTAAAATTAAAAAAAAATTTAAGAAAATGTGTGTCATTTCATATGACTAATAAATGATTAAAGAGACATACATGTTCTTTATATATACTTTTTAGTATCATCCATTTATTTTTAAACTAAAGGCTAATAATTAATCTTATAAATCTCATACAAATATAACATTCTCATTAGATAAGTCCCCATAATGAGAATCTTATTTTGAAATGAGAACGATAAGGATAATTATTAGCCTTTAGATTTAAAATAAATGTTTAAAATTAAAAAAAATCATTTTAAGAACATGTGTGTCTTTTCATATGACTAATAAATAATTAAAGAGACACACATGTTCTTTACATATAATTTTTAGTATCATACATTTATGTTAAAACTAAAGGCTGATAATTTTTCTTACAAATCTCATATAAATATAAAATTCTCATTAGATAAGCCCCCATAATGAGAATCTTATTTTTATATGAGAATGATAAGGATAATTATTAGCCTTTAGATTAAAAATAAATGTTTAAAATTAAAAAAAAAAATCATTTAAAGAACATGTGTGTCTTTTCATATGACTAATAAATGATTAAAGAGACAGACATGTTCTTTATATATACTTTTTAGTATATCATCCATTTATTTTTAAATTAAAAGCTAATAATTAATCTTATAAATCTCATATAAATATAACATTCTCATTAGATAAGTCCCCATAATGAGAATCTTATTTTGATATGAGAACGATAAGGATAATTATTAGCCTTTAGATTTAAAATAAATGTTTAAAATTAAAAAAAAAATCATTTTAAGAACATGTGTGTCTTTTCATATGACTAATAAATGATTAAAGAGACACACATGTTATTTATATATACTTTTTAATATCATCCATTTATTTTAAACTAAAGGCTGATAATTTTCTTACAAATCTCATATAAATATAACATTCTCATTAGATAAGCCCCCATAATGAGAATCTTATTTTTATATGAGAACGACAAGAATAATTATTAGCCTTTAAATTAAAAATAAATGTTTAAAATTAAAAAAAAATCCTTTAAAGAACATGTGTGTCTTTTCATATGACTAATAAATGATTAAAGAGACACATGTTCATTACATATACTTTTTAGTATCATCCATTTATGTTAAAACTAAAGGCTGATAATTTTTCTTACAAATCTCATATTAATATAACATTCTAATTAGATAAACCACATAATGTTAATCTTATTTTTATATGGGAATGATAAGATTAATTATTAGCCTTTAGATTTAAAATAAATGTTTAAAATTAAATAAAAATCATTTAAACAACATGTGTGTCTTTTCAAATGACTAATAAATGATTAAAGAGACACACATGTTCTTTATATATACTTTTTAATATCATCCATTATTTTTAAACTAAAGGCTGATAATTATTCTTACAAATCTCATATAAATATAACATTCTTATTAGATAAGCCACATAATTTGAATCTTATTTTTATATGAGAATAATAAGATTAATTACTAGCCTTTAGATTTAAAATAAATGTTTAAAATTAAATAAAAATCATTTAAAGAATATGTGTGTCTTTTCAAATGATAAATAAATGATTAAAGAGACGCACATGTTCTTTATATATACTTTTTAATATCATCCATTTATTTTTAAACTAAAGGCTAATAATTAATCTTATAAATCTCATATAAATATAAAATTCTCATTAGATAAGCCCCCATAATGAGAATCTTATTTTTATAGGAGAACGATAAGGATAATTATTAGCCTTAAGATTAAAAATAAATGTTTAAAATTAAAAAAAGTCATTTAAATAACATGTGTGTCTTTTTAAATGACTAATAAATTATTAAAGAGACACACATGTTCTTTATATATACTTTTTAATATCATCCATTTATTTTTAAACTAAAGGGTAATAATTATTTTCATAAATTTCATATAAATATAACATTTTCATTAGATAAGCCCCCATAATAAGAATTTTATTTTTATATGAAAAGGATAAGGATAATTATTAGCCTTTAGATTAAAAATAAATGTTTAAAATTAAAAAAAAAAATCATTTAAAGAACATGTGTGTCTTTTCATATGACTAATAAATGATTAAAGAGACAGACATGTTCTTTATATATACTTTTTAGGTTATCATCCATTTATTTTTAAATTAAAAGCTAATAATTAATCTTATAAATCTCATATAAATATAACATTCTCATTAGATAAGTCCCCATAATGAGAATCTTGTTTTGATATGAGAACGATAAGGATAATTATTAGCCTTTAGATTTAAAATAAATGTTTAAAATTAAAAAAAAAATCATTTTAAGAACATGTGTGTCTTTTCATATGACTAATAAATGATTAAAGAGACACACATGTTATTTATATATACTTTTTAATATCATCCATTTATTTTTAAACTAAAGGCTGATAATTTTTCTTACAACTCTCATATAAATATAACATTCTCATTAGATAAGCCCCCATAATGAGAATCTTATTTTTATATGAGAACGACAAGAATAATTATTAGCCTTTCAATTAAAAATAAATGTTTAAAATTAAAAAAAAAATCCTTTAAAGAACATGTGTGTCTTTTCATATGACTAATAAATGATTAAAGAGACACATGTTCATTACATATACTTTTTAGTATCATCCATTTATGTTAAAACTAAAGGCTGATAATTTTTCTTACAAATCTCATATTAATATAACATTCTAATTAGATAAACCACATAATGTTAATCTTATTTTTATATGGGAATGATAAGATTAATTATTAGCCTTTAGATTTAAAATAAATGTTTAAAATTAAATAAAAATCATTTAAAGAATATTTGTGTCTTTTCAAATGATAAATAAATGATTAAAGAGACGCACATGTTCTTTATATATACTTTTTAATATCATCCATTTATTTTTAAACTAAAGGCTGATAATTATTCTTACAAATCTCATATAAATATAACATTCTTATTAGATAAGCCACATAATTTGAATCTTATTTTATATGAGAATAATAAGATTAATTACTAGCCTTTAGATTTAAATAAATGTTAAAATTAAATAAAAATCATTTAAAGAATATGTGTGTCTTTTCAAATGATAAATAAATGATTAAAGAGACGACATGTTCTTATATATACTTTTTAATATCATCCATTTATTTTTAAACTAAAGGCTAATAATTAATCTTATAAATCTCATATAAATATAAAATTCTCATTAGATAAGCCCCCATAATGAGAATCTTATTTTTATAGGAGAACGATAAGGATAATTATTAGCCTTAAGATTAAAAATAAATGTTTAAAATTAAAAAAAAGTCATTTAAATAACATGTGTGTCTTTTTAAATGACTAATAAATTATAAAAGACACACATGTTCTTTATATATACTTTTAATATCATCCATTTATTTTTAAACTAAAGGGTAATAATTATTTTCATAAATTTCATATAAATATAACATTTTCATTAGATAAGCCCCCATAATGAGAATTTTATTTTTATATGAAAACGATAAGGATAATTATTAGCCTTTAGATTAAAAATAAATGTTTAAAATTAAAAAAAAAATCATTTAAAGAACATGTGTGTCTTTTCATATGACTAATAAATGATTAAAGAGACAGACATGTTCTTTATATATACTTTTTAGGTATCATCCATTTATTTTTAAATTAAAGCTAATAATAATCTTATAAATCTCATATAAATATAACATTCTCATTAGATAAGTCCCCATAATGAGAATCTTGTTTTGATATGAGAACGATAAGGATAATTATTAGCCTTTAGATTTAAAATAAATGTTTAAAATTAAAAAAAAAATCATTTTAAGAACATGTGTGTCTTTTCATATGACTAATAAATGATTAAAGAGACACACCATGTTATTTATATATACTTTTAATATCATCCATTTATTTTTAAAACTAAAGGCTGATAATTTTTCTTACAACTCTCATATAAATATAACATTCTCATTAGATAAGCCCCCATAATGAGAATCTTATTTTTATATGAGAACGACAAGATAATTATTAGCCTTTCAATTAAAAATAAATGTTTAAAATTAAAAAAAAAATCCTTAAAGAACATGTGTGTCTTTTCATATGACTAATAAATGATTAAAGAGACACATGTTCATTACATATACTTTTAGTATCATCCATTTATGTTAAAACTAAAGGCTGATAATTTTCTTACAAATCTCATATTAATATAACATTCTAATTAGATAAACCACATAATGTTAATCTTATTTTTATATGGGAATGATAAGATTAATTATTAGCCTTTAGATTTAAAATAAATGTTTAAAATTAAATAAAAATCATTTAAAGAATATTTGTGTCTTTTCAAATGATAAATAAATGATTAAAGAGACGCACATGTTCTTTATATATACTTTTTAATATCATCCATTTATTTTTAAACTAAAGGCTGATAATTATTCTTACAAATCTCATATAAATATAACATTCTTATTAGATAAGCCACATAATTTGAATCTTATTTTATATGAGAATATATAAGATAATTACTAGCCTTTAGATTTAAAATAAATGTTAAAAATTAAATAAAAATCATTTAAAGAATATGTGTGTCTTTTCAAATGATAAATAAATGATTAAAGAGACGCACATGTTCTTTATATATACTTTTTAATATCATCCATTTATTTTTAAACTAAAGGCTAATAATTAATCTTATAAATCTCATATAAATATAAAATTCTCATTAGATAGCCCCCATAATGAGAATCTTATTTTTATAGGAGAACGATAAGGATAATTATTAGCCTTAAGATTAAAAATAAATGTTTAAAATTAAAAAAAGTCATTTAAATAACATGTGTGTCTTTTTAAATGACTAATAAATTATTAAAGAGACACACATGTTCTTTATATATACTTTTTAATATCATCCATTTATTTTTAAACTAAAGGGTAATAATTATTTCATAAATTCATATAAATATAACATTTCATTAGATAAGCCCCCATAATGAGAATTTTATTTTTATATGAAAACGATAAGGATAATTATTAGCCTTTAGATTAAAAATAAATGTTTAAAATTAAAAAAAAAATCATTTAAAGAACATGTGTGTCTTTTCATATGACTAATAAATGATTAAAGAGACAGACATGTTCTTTATATATACTTTTTAGGTTATCATCCATTTATTTTTAAATTAAAGCTAATAATAATCTTATAAATCTCATATAAATATAACATTCTCATTAGATAAGTCCCCATAATGAGAATCTTGTTTTGATATGAGAACGATAAGGATAATTATTAGCCTTTAGATTTAATAAAATGTTTAAAATTAAAAAAAAAATCATTTTATTTAAGAACATGTGTGTTTTTCATATGACTAATAAATGATTAAAGAGACACACATGTTATTTATATAATTTTTAATATCATCCATTTATTTTTAAACTAAAGGCTGATAATTTTTCTTACAAATCTCATATAAATATAACATTCTCATTAGATAAGCCCCATAATGAGAATCTTATTTTTATATGAGAAAGACAAGAATAATTATTAGCCTTTCAATTAAAATAAATGTTTAAAATTAAAAAAAATCCTTTAAAGAACATGTGTGTCTTTTCATATGACTAATAAATGATTAAAGAGACACATGTTCATTACATATACTTTTAGTATCATCCATTTATGTTAAAACTAAAGGCTGATAATTTTCTTACAAATCTCATATTAATATAACATTCTAATTAGATAAACCACATAATGTTAATCTTATTT